>NC_140587.1:709394877-710118586 GCF_964204655.1 Triturus cristatus | reverse complement strand
AAATAATGAAGCAGAATCAGCAGAGTAATTTATCTTAAATTGTATTTCTATTTAGATTCAAATAATTTGTATATGACCTACATTTAAAATATATCAGATTAAATAAGCATTTGCAAGCTCTGCAAGGTCCAGATATGAAGGAAACTATCTTCCTCAGCCGAGGGAGATCTTTATCCTACGGAAAATGAATTAGTAGAGAAATCAGTTGTGTCTCATACCAACCCTATTAGGTAAGTTCAGTAAATTCCAAATGACCAGTTCCAGTTCATGGACAGAATCGCCTGCCTCTGTCCATACTGCAGCGTCAATGCTACAGCTGATCTGATGTGAACCCTTTCAGCCGAAAAGGTTCCACTATGCTAGCATACCAGCTGGCAGCAACTAGCAGTATTTTGGCACAGTTCGCATTGTTTCTGGAAGTCCCAATCGTCAGTCTCTGTACCGCAAAATGGGGAGAAGGGGAGACCCACCCCTTAGTTAAAAATGTAGGCAATTATACTTCATCGTTTCCAGGTTTACACCCTTTAACATCACCAAATTTGTCAGACCACTCTGTCCCATTGGTTGCTTGCGATAGGATGAGATGATGTAGTAGATAAAAGTAATCAGATCCGGAAGAATTAAGGGGCATATTATCAAGGACGGCGTTAAAATTATCACCGGTTTAGCGGCAGAAAACTGACGCTAAAGCATCAATAATGGGCTTGATAATATGCCCTGGAGAATTCCAATAGAAGCATATGTTCACACCAGAACATGGACTTCTATTGGAATTCTCCAGGGCATATCATCAAGCCCATTATCGCCGCTTTAGCGGCAGTTTTCTGCCGCTAAACCGGCGATAATTTTTAACGTCATCCTTGATAATATGCCCCCCAGTAATCCATTACTCGCCATTTTCTTAGAGCCACTGTAGATTAGTAATTCCATTATTTGTTGCATTTAGAAAGTAGACAATTTTATGCTCTCATCCCTTGTCTGTCCATTCTCAAGCGTTTTGCTCTAGAAAGTAACACTTTTGTTGCAAGTCTTGTCACGCAAGCTACAAACGTAAAAGAAGGTGATTGAGTGTTGGAACACAAGTGGTAACTTTACGAAAGGTTCCAATAGGCTTCGGGCTATTCAGTTCATAAGTTCATACTAGGAAAGGAAGCAAAGTTTAAGGTCTACATGAAATACAGCTCATTGCATGATGAAACTGTGCTAAAATATGAATGTTGCATTACATAGAATAATGCTTTAATTCCTCAATTAAACATATTAATATTACTTCATTATGAATTGCAACTAATTCAGGTAAGTATAAGGTACCCATTACATTTTTTTTTATATTTACTATCACCACATAAAATTTTGAAAGTCTTTTTTGCACTTTGTATGTTATTACAGCATACAGGATTTTAAGGCACAACAATGATAAACTTTACGAAAATTCAATCATAACATGACCTTGTGTAACACCTACTTTTCTTGTCAATGTCAGTGCTCATGTTTACACATTCTAATAATGCTATCCGTTTTCTAACACATGAAGCATTTTATTCTCACATAGAACTATTCTGTATTGTCGTTTATTTAACACGTTTATCTAAGCATAAGAACACATGCCACTAAAATGTCAGATTTCACATCTACTTATTGACTGTTATGTTATCAGAAAACTACTTCTAACATTCTGCATGCTTTTACGATTCTGTATCTAAATAGTACTTCATTGCATGTTGTTAGACCTGGCACCTTGGCGTGAGTCTCCCTTCCTCTTTTTGTCGCTGTGCCTCATGTGTTTTTATGGTGTTGGCCGCTCAGCGCGCTGTGCCACTGCCAACCAGTGTCACGGTGCGAGTGCTCCCTATGTAAATTGTATATGTTGGTTGGATTCCATGATTGGATTGTTTGATTTACTGTCAGACCCCAGTAAAGTGCGCCGGGGGCGCCAGGGCATGTAAATACGAACACCGCTGGTGGGCTTGCAGCACTGGTTGTGCCACCCACAGAAGCGGCCGGTAAAAAATATCCGAGGTCTGCCATCGCAGAACCTGCGTGCAGTCTGGTACTGACATGCTGACCGGCAAGTGCCCACACTTGCCAGTCCCTAAACCCTTCCCTTAGCTGCATGTTAGTCACCCCTCTGGTAGGCCCACGGGCAGGGTGCATTGTACGCCTAAGGTAGGACAAGCCTGGATGCGTGGCATGTCCTAGTAGTGAATTACCGCCAATGCTGTTCACTACTGCAAGGCTACCCTGTTCCCATAGGCCAGTATGGGCGGCCTGGATTATTACACCCTATGATCCTAACCGACCCAGGGAACATGGTAGGAGATCGAGTTTAGTATGCCTGAACTCGGAATAATAAGGTACATCTTTTCGCAAGGTTTATTTTAATATTCCGGGTTTGCAAATGCCGCTTTTAGAAAGTTGGCCTTTGCTTGCCTAAACCTTTCAGCCGCCTCTGCGTGTTGTGTATCTGATGTCTGGCTGGTGTGAGTGACAGGGCTGGGGGAACCCAGATGGGCAGGGCTAGGTAGCCTGGTATGAATAGGACGATCGACAGGTAGATGGGTGGGAGGAGTGCTCCTAGGTTCTGAATAGGACAGTGCTCCGCTACCTCGATGCCGGCTCCACCCCCTGTGGAGCGTCTGATGACTCTGCCCTGCACTCTGAAAGGAGAAGCCTGCATCACGTAAACAAAGTGCTCAGAAACCGGACTGAACTAGGCAAGGGCCCCCCTGGCCTGGGAGAACAAAAGATTTGTGGTATAAATAGAGGAGCCCTGCTCCTAAGAAACTAGATCCGCTTTTGACCAAGAAGAATCTCTGCCTGAGAAGGAGGCACCGGGAAAGCTGTAGGAGGAAGACTGTCCCTATCCTGGGGGATTGGCCTGCAGTGGTGACCTTGCTGCCAAAGGAGAGAAGAGAAACTGTTGCTGAAGACTTTTACTTTACTTTTACTTTCAAGACTTGTGCTTTTCCAAAACGATCTCCAAGGGCTTGGAACTGAGCTTGCCCCCTGAACTGAGCCCCAGGACCATTGGGCTCTACCTGATCTTCACTCGCCTGCTGCTGGACTGTGGTGTCCTTTCCCTCGCCGGAGCTGTGACCCTCGTGCCCCAGTCCCTCCTTGAGCCGTGACCAGGACTGCTTAGCCGCCCCCGCCTTGGGAAGAGCCTCGCTCGATCGGAGCCGCTCCCCCTACGCTGTGCTGGGCTGCCCCGTCACCTCGCTCGTTGGAGGCTCGCTGTGCACCTTCACCCTCCCGCCGGAATCGGCGTTTGTGAGCATCTCCAAGCCTCGGACGGCCCGGACGCATCTGCGTGCCCGGCTGCCCCGCTTTGTTCACCCGCCACCTGCAACACCCCGCTCTTGTCGTGAGCCTGAAGATCAGACCCCCATCGTGAAGTGTGGGAGCCCCGGACGCCGCCTCGCTCTTCTGTCGAAGAGCCGCTGAAATCCCGCACCCGCCTTTGCGTCAAGAAACAAGGTACTGTACTTACGAACTCGACCGCGAGCTCGCATCGGATCCAGGGTCCGCAACGTTCTTATTTCCCTGTCATCTGCTGTGTGCTCCCTGGGTGCTGCCTCAGCACGAAGTGCGCTGAGGCCTACAGTTACCTTGTGCCCGCCTAAAGAACTTTCCGTAAAACCAAGAGAACTTGACCGTATTTCCGAGAATTGTGGCCCCATCAGTTCAACGTTACTGGGCCTTGTATTTGAATCTGCTGAAACTACATAAAAGCTTATTTTTATATACTTCCTGATTGGTGTCCGTTTGTGGTGCATGCAAGGGGTTTACTGTATGGGTAATTGCATTTGCTTAACCGTGTACGCCTGAGACTTAGCCTAGACTGCTCGCGCCACGCACCTAGAGGGTGAGCAGGGGTTATTCTGGGGAGTCATCCTTCGCCCTGACAAGAAGTAAAGGGTCCCTGCTTGTTGTGGGTTCACACCTGCGTCAACCAGAGCCCCCTCATTTCTAACATTGGTGGCAGCGGTGAGGATTTACGGATTTGCATTTGTGGTTTGCGTATAGTGAATCACTGATCACCACGTAGTGAGAGCAGACCAGTAACACAGCCACAAGGCTAGCATTTGTTTTTGTTTTGCCAAGAGTCTCCGTTGCTAGAGCCATGCCTGGTTCACTTTCAGCCGGAAGGGCGGCTTCCATAATCTCTGGATTTGAAGACGTAGATTGGGACGAAGACGCACTTCAGAATCGTACCAATGACGACTTGAAAGGTCTTTGCTCCAAGTTCAGGATTGCCCAAACTGGATTGAAAAAGAAGGAACAACTTGTGAAAGCGCTGAGGGCCTGGTATGAGTCAAAGGCACCAGAGAATCAGGTGGAAGTGGTTCCACCAGAAAGTGTCCATGAGTTTGGCAGATGCCTGTCGCCAGAAGAGTTGGCGGACAGGGCTGCAACCCGGGCACACGAGGTGGAAATGGCAAAACTTCATGGGCAGATGGATATGGAAAAACAAAGATTAGCCATGGAAGAAAAGAAACTACAATTAGAGCATGACATGAAGCTGAGGGAGCTGGAGCTGAAAGCAAAAAGGTTGGAGCTTAATCCCTCTGGTGGCAGCACCCCGCCAGTACCGGCGGAACCAAGAGTTTATATTCCCAAGGATGTAGTGAAGGAGTTCTTCAGGAATGACGACATCGGGCAGTGGTTCAGAGCCTACGAGGTAGCCATGTCTTCCCACCGGGTCCCTGAGAAAGATTGGGGAGCGGGGTTGTGGGGAAGGTTTCTGAGTGAAGGGCGGGACACACTGTTAGATTTACCTGTTGATGTTCGTAATTCTTATGCCCATATGAAGGAAGCATTGATGGCTAGGTATGGGTTGACCCCTGAGTTATATAGACAGAGGTTCAGGGGTTGCACTAAGATTCCCAATGGTACGTATGTGGAGTATGTGACTTTCTTTTGCAGAGCGCTGGACGGTTGGGTAAAGGGTAGTAAGGTAAATGATTATCAAGGGCTTCTTGATTTAATGGCATGGGAGCACTTGTCCAGTAATTGTTTTCCTGAGCTACGCCAGCACCTGATCGATAGTAAGCTGACTAACCCGAGGAAGCTTGCTGAGGAGGCGGACCGCTGGGTCAGTACCAGGGTCCACAAGGGTACCGTGGGAGATTCCGCCAAAGGTGGGCAGGGTCCCCAGCAGAAGAGTGGGGGGGACAGGGGTAAACAGAAGCAGTTCCAAAAAGGGCCCCAAAATAGTCCCCAAGGGAACCAAGGGAAGGGTTCTCAGCCTCCCCCACCCCAGAAACCGACCGGGGCCCCGACAGGTCCTCCTGTTCCAAAGGGGCCCGTAAGATGTTACAGGTGTAACAATTTGGGGCATTTTGCCTCTGATGTAAAATGTCCATTGTTTGGTAAACCAGCACCCACTGGTGCTCCATCCCGGCAGGTGACTAGTGTAGCCTTGGGGGAGGAGAGGGATGTCCAAGGTGGGTGGGGTCCCGCAGAGATGTCCCTGGTCTCGCTAGGAGACCGTGAAGTGGTCCCTCCAACCCAGCTGCCTGAGAACACTAAGAAGTACAGGCAGTGGGTGACCATAAATGGCCATAGAGTGGAAGCTCTTAGAGATACAGGAGCCAGTGTGACAGCTGTCAGGTGTCACCTGGTGTCTCCGGAGCAGGTGGTCCCCAATGCATTCTATCCCGTTGTTGCCGCTGACAACACAGAGAGACACTGCAAGGTGGCTCAGGTTCCCTTTGAGTGGGGGGGGGGTCTCTGGTACTCTTCAGGTAGCTGTGAGGCCCGCCATGCCTGTAGACTGTTTGTTAGGGAACGATTTGGAGAGCTCACCTTGGGCTAAGGTGGAGCGGAGTGCTCACCTGGAGATGTTGGGTATGCCGGATTGGGCGTGTGTCACCACACGGTCCATGGCAGCCAGTAGAGGTACTCAAGAGGTCCTGGAGCCTGAGAGGGAGGCCCAGGAACCGGCCTCAGAGAGAAGGAGCAAGGGGCGCGGGAAGCCGGCCCCTGAAGTTCCCACGGTCCAGGAGGAAGCAGACCTTGAGGGGGATGCCCTGGAGCCTACAGGGGAGCAGATAGCTGAACTGGGAGACCTGCCGGAGCTGACCCATTGGCAGCAGGAAGGGGGTCCCACCAGGGAGGACTTTTGCAAGGCACAGAAGGAGTGCCCTTCTCTCGTGGGTATGCGGCAGCAGGCTGCAGACCAGGCCGCAGGTGATCAGTCAGGATCACATTTCGTTTACTGGGAGAACGACCTCCTATATACAGAGCCTAAGGTTGCTGAGCCTGGGTCAGCCCGTGCGCTGGTGGTACCCCAGGACTTCAGAGCCTTCCTACTGGGGCTGGCTCACGATGTGCCATTGGCAGGGCATTTGGGGCAGGACAAGACCTTTGAAAGGCTTGTCACCCACTTTTATTGGCCTCAAATGCGCAGGAGTTCAGATACTCACTGCAGGACATGCCAGACTTGCCAGGCAAGTGGAAAGAGTGGAAGGAAGCAGAAGGCTCCACTCCAGCCATTCCCTGTGGTCGGTACCCCATTCCAGCGAGTGGGGATTGACATTGTAGGGCCACTGGACCCCAGGACAGCGATGGGCAATAGGTTCATCCTGGTCCTGGTGGACCATGCCACCCGGTACCCGGAAGCCATTCCTCTAAGGACAGTGACGGCCCCCGTGGTGGGACGGGCACTGATGGGAATTTTCTCCCGAGTGGGATTCCCTCTAGAAGTGGTGTCTGACCGGGGTACCAATTTCATGTCCAAGTACATGAAGTCTCTTTGGCAAGAGTGTGGTGTAACCTACAAGTTCACCACCCCTTACCACCCCCAAGGAAACGGGTTGGTTGAGAGATTCAACCGAACCCTCAAAGGCATGATAATGGGCCTAGAAGGAGCCATGAGGCGTAAGTGGGACGTCCTCTTACCATGCCTTCTCTTCGCTTACCGTGAGGTGCCACAGAAGTCTCTGGGGTTCAGTCCCTTTGAGCTTCTGTATGGTCACCCAGTCAGAGGACCTCTAAGTCTGGTCAAAGAAGGCTGGGAGCAATCTCCCAGGAAGCCTCCCCAGAATGTATATAGTTACATGCTGGCCTTCAGGAATCAGACTAGGCGATTCAGGCAACTTGCTGAGGCAAATCTGGAAGCCAGCCAGGAGGAGATGAAGCGGTGGTACGACCAGAATGCCACTCTGGTAGAGCTTCAGCCTGGACAGAAAGTATGGGTCTTGGCCCCCGTGGAGCCGTGTGCGCTCCAGGATAAGTGGACCGGTCCCTTTGAGGTGGTGGAGCGCAAGAGTCCTGTTACCTACGTGGTGGACCTGAAGTCTCCTAGGAACCCCTTAAGGGTCCTACATGTCAACCGCCTCAAGCCCCACTTGGAGAGGTCCCAAGTGGGCATGCTCTTGGCAACAGATGCTGGAATGGAAGAGGAGACAGAACCTCTTCCTGACCTCCTGTCAGCCAAGGAGCAAGATGGGTCAGTGGATGGTGTCATCCTCTCTTCCACCCTGACCCCTGAGCAACAGAATGATTGTCGCCAGTTGCTGGGACAGTTTTCTGACCTGTTTTCCCTGGTCCCTGGTGTCACTGATTGGTGCGTCCATGATGTGGACACTGGGGATAGTCCACCTGTGCGGCACAAGGCCTACAGGGTGACTGACAGGGTGAGGACATGCATCAAGGAGGAGGTCTCCAAGATGTTTGCCCTCGGGGTAATTGAGTCTTCTAGCAGTCCTTGGGCCAGCCCCGTGGTCTTGGTCCCAAAGGCTGCAGCGCCGGGAGCCACACCCGAACTCCGGTTCTGTGTGGACTACAGAGGACTCAATTCGGTCACTAGGACCGACGCGCACCCCATCCCCAGAGCTGATGAGCTCATCGATCGGCTAGGGGCTGCCAACTACCTCAGCACGTTTGATTTAACGTCTGGGTATTGGCAGATCGCCTTGACCGAGGGGGCCAAAGAAAGGTCAGCATTTTCCACCCCAGATGGGCACTACCAGTTCCGGGTCATGCCATTTGGGATGAAGAATGCCCCTGCCACCTTCCAGAGATTGGTCAACCAGGTGTTGGCTGGGCTGGATTCGTTCAGTGCAGCCTACCTGGATGACATCGCCGTGTTCAGCTCCACTTGGGAGGAACACTTGCGTCACCTCTGGGAAGTGTTGATGGCGCTGCGCAAGGCAGGCCTCACGATCAAGGCGAGTAAGTGCCAGATCGGGCAGGGTTCCGTGGTGTACTTGGGACACCAAGTTGGGAGTGGCCAGGTGGCACCCCTTCAGCCCAAGATAGAAACCATCCTGAATTGGGAGGCGCCCAAAACCCAGACGGAGGTGAGAGCCTTCCTAGGTCTCACCGGGTACTACAGGAGGTTTGTCAAGGGGTATGGCAACCTGGTTGCCCCCTTGACAGCGCTGACTTCGAAGAAGCAGCCCAGGAAAGTGATCTGGACTGACACCTGTCAGAAAGCTTTTGAGGCCTTGAAAACTGCTATGTGCACGGCGCCCGTGCTCTTGGCTCCCAACTTCTCCAAAGAGTTTATCGTTCAGACAGACGCTTCAGAGCATGGTGTGGGGGCTGTTCTTTCACAGATTAATGAGGAGGGCCTAGATCAACCCGTAGCCTTTCTTAGCAGGAGGTTACTTCCACGGGAACAAAGGTGGAGTGCTATTGAGCGTGAGGCATTTGCTGTGGTCTGGGCGCTGAAGAAGCTAAGACCCTACTTGTTTGGGTCTCACTTCCGGGTTCAGACGGACCACAGGCCCCTCAGATGGTTGATGCATATGAGGGGTGAGAATCCAAAGCTGTTGAGGTGGTCCATTTCCCTACAGGGTATGGATTTCACGGTGGAACATCGCCCTGGTACAGATCACGCCAATGCTGACGGTCTGTCCAGATTTTTCCGCCTTAGTGATGAGGAACTCCCTGGGGTAGGGTAGTTCTCCCCACTTTTCAGCTGGAGGGGACACGTGTTAGACCTGGCACCTTGGCGTGAGTCTCCCTTCCTCTTTTTGTCGCTGTGCCTCATGTGTTTTTATGGTGTTGGCCGCTCAGCGCGCTGTGCCACTGCCAACCAGTGTCACGGTGCGAGTGCTCCCTATGTAAATTGTATATGTTGGTTGGATTCCATGATTGGATTGTTTGATTTACTGTCAGACCCCAGTAAAGTGCGCCGGGGGCGCCAGGGCATGTAAATACGAACACCGCTGGTGGGCTTGCAGCACTGGTTGTGCCACCCACAGAAGCGGCCGGTAAAAAATATCCGAGGTCTGCCATCGCAGAACCTGCGTGCAGTCTGGTACTGACATGCTGACCGGCAAGTGCCCACACTTGCCAGTCCCTAAACCCTTCCCTTAGCTGCATGTTAGTCACCCCTCTGGTAGGCCCACGGGCAGGGTGCATTGTACGCATAAGGTAGGACAAGCCTGGATGCATGGCATGTCCTAGTAGTGAATTACCGCCAATGCTGTTCACTACTGCAAGGCTACCCTGTTCCCATAGGCCAGTATGGGCGGCCTGGATTATTACACCCTATGATCCTAACCGACCCAGGGAACATGGTAGGAGATCGAGTTTAGTATGCCTGAACTCGGAATAATAAGGTACATCTTTTCGCAAGGTTTATTTTAATATTCCGGGTTTGCAAATGCCGCTTTTAGAAAGTTGGCCTTTGCTTGCCTAAACCTTTCAGCCGCCTCTGCGTGTTGTGTATCTGATGTCTGGCTGGTGTGAGTGACAGGGCTGGGGGAACCCAGATGGGCAGGGCTAGGTAGCCTGGTATGAATAGGACGATCGACAGGTAGATGGGTGGGAGGAGTGCTCCTAGGTTCTGAATAGGACAGTGCTCCGCTACCTCGATGCCGGCTCCACCCCCTGTGGAGCGTCTGATGACTCTGCCCTGCACTCTGAAAGGAGAAGCCTGCATCACGTAAACAAAGTGCTCAGAAACCGGACTGAACTAGGCAAGGGCCCCCCTGGCCTGGGAGAACAAAAGATTTGTGGTATAAATAGAGGAGCCCTGCTCCTAAGAAACTAGATCCGCTTTTGACCAAGAAGAATCTCTGCCTGAGGAGGAGGCACCGGGAAAGCTGTAGGAGGAAGACTGTCCCTATCCTGGGGGATTGGCCTGCAGTGGTGACCTTGCTGCCAAAGGAGAGAAGAGAAACTGTTGCTGAAGACTTTTACTTTACTTTTACTTTCAAGACTTGTGCTTTTCCAAAACGATCTCCAAGGGCTTGGAACTGAGCTTGCCCCCTGAACTGAGCCCCAGGACCATTGGGCTCTACCTGATCTTCACTCGCCTGCTGCTGGACTGTGGTGTCCTTTCCCTCGCCGGAGCTGTGACCCTCGTGCCCCAGTCCCTCCTTGAGCCGTGACCAGGACTGCTTAGCCGCCCCCGCCTTGGGAAGAGCCTCGCTCGATCGGAGCCGCTCCCCCTACGCTGTGCTGGGTTGCCCCGTCACCTCGCTCGTTGGAGGCTCGCTGTGCACCTTCACCCTCCCGCCGGAATCGGCGTTTGTGAGCATCTACAAGCCTCGGACGGCCCGGACGCATCTGCGTGCCCGGCTGCCCCGCTTTGTTCACCCGCCACCTGCAACACCCCGCTCTTGTCGTGAGCCTGAAGATCAGACCCCCATCGTGAAGTGTGGGAGCCCCGGACGCCGCCTCGCTCTTCTGTCGAAGAGCCGCTGAAATCCCGCACCCGCCTTTGCGTCAAGAAACAAGGTACTGTACTTACGAACTCGACCGCGAGCTCGCATCGGATCCAGGGTCCGCAACGTTCTTATTTCCCTGTCATCTGCTGTGTGCTCCCTGGGCGCTGCCTCAGCACGAAGTGCGCTGAGGCCTACAGTTACCTTGTGCCCGCCTAAAGAACTTTCCGTAAAACCAAGAGAACTTGACCGTATTTCCGAGAATTGTGGCCCCATCAGTTCAACGTTACTGGGCCTTGTATTTGAATCTGCTGAAACTACATAAAAGCTTATTTTTATATACTTCCTGATTGGTGTCCGTTTGTGGTGCATGCAAGGGGTTTACTGTATGGGTAATTGCATTTGCTTAACCGTGTACGCCTGAGACTTAGCCTAGACTGCTCGCGCCACGCACCTAGAGGGTGAGCAGGGGTTATTCTGGGGAGTCATCCTTCGCCCTGACAAGAAGTAAAGGGTCCCTGCTTGTTGTGGGTTCACACCTGCGTCAACCAGAGCCCCCTCATTTCTAACACATGTCGTTTTGAAATGTGAAGCCTAGTACAGTTTATTGTTTTTATATAAAATTGTGTCACAAACCATTTCCTTTTAAAATTGTCATAAAAAGATGAAAGGTAACATCTCTGCTCTATCACAAGAAAGAAAAAGTAAGATTAACAGAAAAGACGTCGAGAGCTGTCCACTGTGGAACTGGAGAACCAGGTTTGAGTCTCCGCGTAGGCTTAACATCCTGTGATTCTGGGCAAATCACTTAACCAAACTGTACCTAAAATTTGAGTGCAGCCTTGCATATAGTAAGTGGTGCTTAATATGTGCCTTTGAATAAAGTAAGTGATGCTCATGTAAAGCGCTTCAATACCTTTAACTCGAGTTTGTACTAGATATAACTGTGAAAAAAACAGCACTTAACAAGCACTCTCTGAACACTGCTTGGTTAATGTACACATGGTGCAAAATGCACCAATAAACAAGAAGTCTCAATGCAGTGGACCAGAGGAAAGCTCACTCTCACTGAGCAGATTGCCTATTTTGTTATGTTACAAGACCAACGGTATTGCCGTATGCCTAGTATCCGAAATTAGATGACAGTCTTAGATTTACTTACTTTATTTTATCATGTATTGAGGAATCATAGTAAATATGTTGCACATCTCTAAGAGAAGATGGCTGTAAACATCCACATGTCTGCTAGTGCCAGAATTATGCCCACCTAGCACACACAATATGATTCCTGTCTAGACTTTGTACACTATTGTGATGGATGGGCTGGTCTGGTTCTTTTACCACTACCTGTAACAAAATATTTGGAAACTTGTTTTTCTTTCATGTTAATGGGTAATTCTACATTTAATATGTGTTTTAAGTGCTAAAACAGTTCTTTAAAAAAATAATACATCATATCTGTATGTTCAAATATAGTTCAGGCACTGGCCCCTACATTTGCACTGTACATCATTTGCGAAGAGCACTAATGGATGCAAAGCACAATCTCTCACACAGTATTCTTGAACTTGAACCCACTTTCGGTTAAGAGAATTTTAGAAACACCTAATTCAGCAGACCTACTATGGTCATCCCATCAACTTTGCACCTGTCCTTCATGAGTATATTTCAACTTTAGCCATTTGCCTGCATAGTACAGTGGTGCAACCAGCTCACATTTTTTCCATACACAAAGTTTTCATCATAGTTTTGGATATTTTTGTATATAAATCAATTTCAAACCTCAAGGATGAATCAAGAATTCTGACATATCCTCTTCTCTTTGCAGAAATCGACGTTGACGATGGAAAGGAAAAGGACATTTTTGACATCAATGCAGGTTCTTGTCTTTCTTTGATTACTTTTCCACGTGTAAAACACCTATTTTTTGAGCAACAGTGAAAACCTGATACAGTTGATTATAGTAAATCATTTTGTCTTCCTCTTTAGCAAATGGATTGGATCTTTTTGAAGGGGACATCCTTCTTGATGAGGTGAGTTCAACCATGCAAAGAACAGACTCCTCAACACCTTGAAGAGGAGAGCCTCCATTGGACGAGTACACATGACTTATTTCAGCTTGAAATATTATTCATGGGAGATGGTACATTGGAATCGGCTTGCGGACTACCCTCATGTGATGTTTACTATAACTAGCTTGTAAACTACTTTTTGAAAATACTATATTAGAAGACGTTCTAGTTTACACTGGATTTGTATGGGGAGCATGATGGCTAATTTTAATTTATTGGGACTGGTCATCTATGTTTTAGCTTTCAGGAATAGTCCTGTATGGCCAGAAGATTTAAGGGATGTTTCATTAGTAGGGGAGAGGGTGGGGTAGTTGAGTGCAATCCATAAGTCGAACCATGTAGTTCTAGAATGATTATCTTGACCAGTATCACAGTATGGTTACCTTTTAGTGAGCACACAAACCGAGTGGCAAAATAGTCAAAAAACACAAAGAGGCTAAAATTTGATTAAGTAAAAGAAAGGATGGGATCCAGACTGACATTAATACATTTTATGTATGGCCTTTGGCTGCATGACTGTTGGAAAGTGGATTATTTGTAGTGGTAAATATTATAGGGCCACTAACACAATACAGGGCTCAGAATAGGTCTTAGAAAATTATTCCCATACTCAACTCTTGGTATCTTGGCTGCGAGCAGACAGGCTTAACTTGAAAGACAGGTATGTAAAGCATTTAAAAACACCAATTCAGTTAATATTTAAGACACAACACACAATAAAAATCCAACACCAATTTATAAAAATGGGAAATATTTTTATCTTTATAATGACCCCAAAACAGAAAGAAATCTAATGTAGAGAACCGGAGATGTGAACTTTTAAAGATTTAATACTATATGACACATAGAAACCTATAGCGCCTATTGGAACATCTGGTCGTGCTAGACCAGGACAAAGTCAAAGTTTTCTGGAGCTTTTCTTCCCAGGTTCCCTTGAAGCTATCAGCCAGTCCGGATTGCCTTGCAACGAGCTCCTGGTCAAACCTATGGAAGTTAGACCTCCAGAGCTTTCCAGCAGGACTAACCAAGGATCCAGGCCGGCTTGCGGTTAAGGATGAGCGGCTTGGCTCTCGTGGTTGGTCCCGGTCACCTTTTCTACATTCAGACTTAGAAACCTTTGAAGAGATTTTTCTCCCGGGGTCCCTCGATGCTCTTCATCAGGCCAGAATCGGTGAGGGTCCACCTGTTTGGGTTTCCACCAACTCCCGGTCAAACTCTGGAAGTCAGACCTCCAGGGGATTTTCAGTGGGACGAACCTGGATGGCAGGCCTGCTCACGGTTGAGGGTTGCTGGCTTGGCTGGCCAGGTCTAGTCAGCCAACTTATGGAGGTTTTTTCCAAAGTTACTCCAAAGCTCTTCAAACTTCTAGAACTTCGTCCTGAAGTTTCTTTGAGGGTCCTAAAGTGTCCAAAACCTACTCCAAGGGTCTGGAAGCTCCAAGATGGTCCTTGAAAGTTTGGGACTTCAATTCCCACAATCCACTTGCACAAATCTTTAACAAATCCACTGGTATTACTCCAGGCTGGGGATTCTTGGTGATGGTCCAGGTGAGCTTTGTTAACCTGTAGCTTGTAGTAAGTAAGTAAGTAAATAAATAATGTATTGTTTGGTTAATAAAAACCTTGACAATTTTCACCTTCAAAAACACATAGCAGAGCAAATTCATGATTAAAAAAGATGAAGAGCATATCTAAAAAAAAATCTTCCTTGTGTCAAGATAGTCGGAACAGTAATCAGTAGTTGTTGTCAAATACAGGACATAGACAAAGTCTTTTATCTTAAGACCAGACATCAATTATTCCTCTTGAGCTAATTTAGATGTAAAAAGTTCAGATGAATAAACTAAATGTGCAAGATTTTTACGTTCAGTATAGGTGATGAGACACTTAGGTCCTGGGATGCTTGCTAGCTTCGGTTGTCCATCAATAGTCAGTCTTGCTTAGCCACTTAGAAAGTGCGTCATCTAAGGGCTGGTTTGGTGTGCAAATTATAGCAAGGTATGTGCAGGGTCCAATCTTACTCTAAAAGCTTTTTGAAGAGTTTACTATTTCTGTCACGTAAAGTACCTGGTGCAAGTAATAAAAGAAGGACCAAAATTAATCCGTGGATTTGATAAATTGGTATCACAATTAATCACAAAGTTTAAGATTGTGTTTTGCCTAACGTACAATAGAGAGGGGGATAGGGATCAAGAGAACATATTCCAATAATTAAATAGTCAATGTTTGGGACACTGTAGTAAAAGGCGACTGTGCAATGCTCGGTTAATCTGTATACAGCGGGGCTAGTGTGTTCCTGTTGGGTGTTGTGCTCCAGGTTATGACTTCCAGATAACGGTTGGCCTGAGTGTTTAGTTCCCTCAGAAGCGGCACTGTAAGGTTCTGTTGACTTTGATATTAGAGATTGCTAGTCTCTTACTGCCAGAGCTTTTTCCCCTGCACCTTCCATAAATCGTACAAAGCGACACAACAACTGTACGTCTCCCACTCAAGGCTTGCCTTCCCTGCTAGTCTGCAGGATCTTACCCCCTTGCTTATAAAGATGGGCTTCAGTAGCTTGTAGGAAATCCACTCTTTGGTCCTTTTGAAGCAAGTCAGGTCCACAGGGCTGTAGTTGTGCAGATTATGCAGCAGGCGCAGTCAGTCAGAGTTCAGGGCCTGGTTGGTGCAAATCAAACTTCGTAGCATGGATCCTTCTTCTTCCTCGTGTTTCAAGCAGCAGATCTGAGAGGCACTGACCCTCTCAGATACTTATTCAGTGTTTTCTGGGGTCACACAAAAGGGCACTCCTGTCCAAAGAGGTGCAGGACGACACCCCAGAGAAGACCATTCCCTCCAAAGTTTGTCACAATGGCCTCCCAGAAAGCACTATTTCTCCAATATTCAATATGGCTGACGTCTCAGCAGGTAGAGGGAAAAGCTGGCTAAACCAACCTTCAAGATGGTTTATCTGCATATTTTCCCGTCCCCTGGCATCTGCCCATTCGTTCCTTAATCTTGCCATCTGGCTGGTTTCAAAGAGTAGGGGTAGAAATTAAACTGGTTTCTCCTACCTGTCTCCTCCTTCTATTGAAGATTATTGTTTACGACCCCCTCCCCCTTGCTCTGGCATTACTATGTAGCAGAACCCTCTCCTCCCAGAATGGCTCTTTCACCCCAGGGGCTACTTATCACCTCATCAAAGCAGCCTGGCAAATCCACTTAACTCTGACCAATCAGGACAGATAACTGTAAGGCTGAATTTTGGCATACAGACAAGAACTTCTTGTCTGTACATTTTAGGATAAATTCAACAATAATATGTTGTTGAATTTATCAATACCATTCTAGTAAGTCCTTGAATTATATTTTCTGATTCTCCTGGCGGGAATTATGAATGAATAACTTCTTGCCACGTTATCCTATGTGGCTGGTGATCTGCAAAGGGGAAAATCAACTGGGCAATTTCTCCAACACCAGGGCTTATAAAATATATTTTGTAAGGACCCTGCCTATAGCTACAGGTCCCCCCATCCCTGGAAAACCTATGGGAGACTTTAGGGGTTCTGAATATGTAAAAATATTGCAGATCCTCACTCCACAGTGTTCCTAGCACAAAAGTCGATTTTGGGAAGCACTTTACTACAATGGGGGGAGTGAAATGTGCAATTTTACTAAAGCCAGGGCATTTAAAACCTATTATATAAGAATCCTTCTTATAAATACCTACCCCCCCCCCCCCCCTCCCACCACACCACCACTGGGACACCTAAGGGAGACCCTAGGGGTAACTAATATGCCCACATATTATAGCTTATTAATTTTTAAGTGCCCTGAACACCAAAAGTCGAGTTAGGGCACAATTTACATGTGAAAAGCAGTCCTGGAACACAAGGCTGCTTTTAAACTGATCTCAGGCCTCAGCAGTGCACACATGCAAGTGCAGAAAGGGCTGCTGGCACCTAAACTGCCATGTCCTATTACATAATAGGCACTTAAAGGTAGTTTTGATCCCCCTGCCCTATTATGTACTAGGGCCTTACAGAGGAGGTCACCCATAGTGTTCCCTAATGTATGTAGGTGGGATGTATGATATTACAATGCGGGTTTTTACCACGCGTGCAGTTACATCGCATGCGTTACAACGCATGCGATGTTACAACGCTATGCCATTAGAACGCAAGTCTTTACATCGACTTGCGCTAGATGGCGTGCTGACATTAAAAAAGTGTAATTTACTATTCCAACTCCAGTCCACTTAACAGTAGGGAAGGTGTTGGGATAGTAAACTACACTATTTGTAATGTTAGCACGCCATCTAGCGCAAGTCGATGTACAGACTTGCGTTCTAATGGCATAGCGTTGTAACATCGCATGCGTTGTAACGCATGCGATGTAACTGCACAGCGTGGTAATAACCGCGTTGTAATGGCTGTTCCCCATGTAGGTGTTTTCACTGTATTCTAGTAGTGTTTTCAGGATAGTACTGGCCCTGGGCTTGGTTAGGCAAAGGTAATCACTAGGGGGTAACTGTTCCTAATTGAGAGAAACAAAAGACAGCCTATTTGGGTTGCAGAGAGAAAGGTTCCAATGTGTTGTCTCAGTTGTGGTGAGGGTTAAACATCGATGAAGGTGGAGGAATTTCTCCTTTTAGGAAAAGTGCCATCACACACCCATGTGGGTGTCTTGCTTCATCATCGAGCATGTGCTCCTTGTGGGGGTGGCGCTGCCATCCCCACAGCCCCGCGAGAAGGCTCTTTGTCGGAGATCTTTTAGGAGAGTATCCCCTCCAGGCCATGCTGCTGTGTTTCCGTACGGCAAAAGAAAGGGCAGAAATGCACCGCATCTATTTTGTTACTGTCCATTCCTGGCCTTTTCCCATGCACCGGAGCACAATGGGCTTCCGTGCGCCAGCGCAGGCACCTTTGCACCATGGCGCAAGGGTGTTTGCGTTGCGGGCATGATTATTTTTGTGCACGAAGGGAAACCTTCCTGCACAAAAACAATCACAAGAGGCTTTTTCCTTTTTCTATGTGTGCTGCAGAATGCAGATGTTTCTCCTCGTTGTGCCTCCCTAGTTTTTGGCTCTGCTTCAGTCTTACGATTGCTCGTAAATCTGGGGCAGGGTCAAAAAGCCATGGATGTTGCTGGGAACGCCCCCAGCAACACACATGGAACGCCCCCTTCACACAGTTTTCAGCGTAAAAGGGGGAAATATTTATAAGGCCATGAAAAGTCACTTAACATGGCTTTACGTGGCCTTATAAATATGGCAGTAGCACATTGCTCTACCGGAATGTAAAAAAAGTGACATTCCAGCAGCGCAAAAGTGCTGGTATGGCATCATAAATGAGGCCCTCAGAGATTGTAGGGCTGGGGTGATGTGGTCTGTTAATTTTCGTGAGAGGAGCTGGACTGGTGGGATTTGAATGTGCTGGAGTCTGTGTGGAAAGCATTCCAGGAGGCATAGGTAGAGTCTGTGTAGCCTATCTTCGGTGGTTGTTTGGTTGAAGCCTTGTTTGGAAAATCAGGAATTGAAATATTTGCCCTAGTGTTCTTAGTACAAAGTAGGAAGCCTGGATTATAGAGATGACATGAGCTAATATTATTAATCTAGAGCCCACATATCTGCTCAATTTTTTATTGTCTTTAAGAGGGAAGAGCTGTGACCAAGAGAGTACTGCCAGGGCAGTAGTGAAGCAGTCAATGGCGTGTTGCCATAGAGGAGCACTATTGTAAAGCCTAGGTTGAATTTAAGGTTGTTTCAATGTCCGACTTAGAGTTGGTATTGGTGAGTGAATTTGTGTTCATTTTTAGAATGATCTGTGTATCATTCGACTGGTTGCAGCAGATAAATCTAAAAAAATTGTTCGAAGTCTGACTTTTGGTTGAGGCAGCGATTAAACAAGAGGTGGATCAGTATGGAACCCTGTGTCACTTTTCAGAGGAAATGGATTAGCCTTGGAGAAGGTAGGGGTCCGATTTGTGTTCTGTGTGAGAGGAAGAAGACAAATCCAGTTTAAGACCTGCTTCTGGATTCCACTGTTATGCAGGTGGTGTGGTATTATGGGTGACTTATGCAATTGTTGTTGACTCGTTTGGATCCACTTATGACTGATTCAGTAGGTTGTGGGTTTTCAACAATTCCTGATGATTTCGTTTAAGGCGTTTGGCATAAAGGAGCCGTTTCAAATGGATGTGCGGCTGTGTTCTGTGTAGGTTTATTTAGTTGCTGCTTGTTAGCTGTTGTTTGCTATTAGCAGGGATTGCTATTTTCTTGTGAGATGTTAAGACTAGCAAGGTATGATTTTATGATTGTCCTTGGTGTCCTTAGTGCCTTGAGGTCCCTGAAAACATATTCTGGGAATAACATATTGAGAATTAGCTTTGGGTGGGCAGATGTGTATGTGTGTGTGTGGTTGCTTTGCAGCAATGTTTTCTTTGTTGAGCGATATTGACATTGTTGGTTTAGTGGTTTTGTAGTTGTTAATGTTAATGATTTTGAAGGTGAAGTGTTTGACTGGAGAGCCACTGATAACTTGTAAAATGGCGTTTGTTTAGCTCCCATTTTGTGCAGAGTGACGTAGCTGGTTCACTCAGAAGGGTAGCTTGGTGCTGAATAACAGATGTTTATTGTTTCCCAACTCAGTGGTACTCATTGTATCGACCGCAGAAGATGAACGGCTGAAAGAACCCACTGTGATTTGAACCTGTAACCATGAGGTCAAACACAGGCTCCTACAGTGGACGCATTAGTTCACTAGGCCACCAGACCTAGCTATTAGGATACAAGGAGTATAATGTGGAGAAATTAATGTTATGCTAGCAGTGAATAAGAAGCAGCAAAGAAAGTTCAGCATAGATGGTGAGTTGGGCAGAAGGTTAGCTGTAGTATTTAGAAGGGAGGAGACAGATCTTGAAGAAGGCGTAACTGGGCAGGGCAATGGTAGTGGTGGATTTGGTGTAGAAGAGGGTGGAAAATAAGTAGGGAAAATCAAGAAGAACTCCATCTTCTAACATAGCAAGGAGGGCATAGAGAGAAGTGAACCCAATTTTATTTAAATTTGTAAAGAACTTGATGTAGAGGGCAAAGGAATATATCCATCTAAAGTCAAGGACATTGTAAAGGATGTGAGGTTGCTGTAATTGGAGGTAACTATGTATGTATGTTTGTATGTCTGTATGTAAGTAGGTACAATAGTGATATTTACATAGCAGAAACCTAGCCACAGGGCATTAGAATTCTGTACATGGTCAAAGGCAAGGATGCAGTTAACGAGAGGTAGCTAGACTCTGGCAGCAGAAGTGTATTGCTACTGCATTGCGATGTAGTGCTCTTTAAAGAGGTGTGTTTTCAACTCTGTCCCTAATTGGATAAATGTTAGGGCTGTCCTGTAGGATATGGCGATATTGTTCCAGATCCTGGGAGCATAGATGGAAAAGGATTGCTGCCTTGCTTTTTAGGTCTCCTGAGCCAGCGCGGATGCGCTGCTTGGAGAGCATTTAGTATACGGGTTTTCAAAGTGCTACCCACATGATTTTGCAGGCCTGAAGCTTGAGTGCACGTTGGCGTGCACGTGCACAGCTGCTTCTCGCACTCCCTCCCTCCCTTCTCCCCCTCCCTTTTCGTCAGCTTTGATCAGGCTCCTCTGCTGCTGGCATTCCCCCTTCCCTTTTCACCCAGCCCGTCTTTTCACCTCGGCTTGCACTCACTCCTCCTTTCTCCCCTTTCGGCCGCTTTGATGATCTCAGCGAGCCGCGCGGCCAATGCTTGTTGATAAGGAATTCCTCACAAAAAACATGCCTCCTAGATAGACAAATAATGATTTGAATTTCAAAATGGGTTTTCCGTCGAATTGGTACTTCTGCATTTATACATCTTGGTTCTCAGAATACCGATGCCTTTTTTTCTTTAGATGCAAATCAACAAAACGTGATCATGTTTAAGCTCTCCCACTGCCCTGTTTACCCTCGTGTCGTTTTGGCCGACAACACCCTCATTTCATCTTTTCTGCTCGAGTAGCATGATCTTGCAGTATTTATTTTTTGTGGCGTGCTTCTGTGACCAAAGTTTCACGCACAATACATTCAAATCAGATTGCCCTGAGAGATTTCTTTGCACCCTGGTTATCCTTCAAGCACTGCAAGTATTTATGAAAAGTTTGTTATGGGCTTCCTTGACATTTCTAAACAGTGTAGCATTTGCCTAATGCATGCTGCAGGTATTTAGCTGTGGGAAGTATCGGAAGAGATCCAATATCCTTGATTACCTAAAACCTAGCTCAGGAGCACCTGGCTAACGCTGCCCTGTTTATGGGAGTTTTACTTCACAGTCGAGCCAGAGAGAACAGAACCAGCTGACTCTATCAGGCTCTTGTCAGTGGGAGTCAAAGTACAGCAGTTGAGCCCCACCTGGTGATTGATTGAAAGGAAAACGGCCCCTTACTTTTCAGCATGTTCCTTGTCCTGACTAGCGTGTAAGAACACTCATGGGCTCCGTAGCCATATTTCCTCCTATGATTATTATCTCTGTTTTAGGGTGGGCACTGAATGAATCCAGAGATGCTTCAAGTGCACTGTGATATTACATGGGTTAATGAGGACCACTGGCCACTCCCATTGCGCCCCAATAGCCCATCACCGTTTTCTACCCCGAGTTTGACACCTCCCCGTCACAGTCCTCACAAACATGAATACGGACTGATCATGGGGAGTTCGGATGAAGAGGTAATGTTGGTGACAGTGCATTGGTCTATTAGCTCGTTTAGCAACACCTCAACATTGCCAACCACAGTATCGTTTTGCACCAAACGAATAAGATCATTGTTTATGTTTGCCACCTCTTTTTTAGTCCCACTTGCCAAGATAATTCATTCTTTCCACTTTTATTCCTAATACATCATACCTACAATATGTAAATATTTTTAAATGCTGACTTATCACCTAAATCTCTCTCTTTCCGCGACAGCCTTTTGATGCAGAACTAAGAACGGACAAAACAAAGGTTTGAATAGTTGGAAATAAACCTTCTCCTGGGCCACTAACATTTGGCTGAAAGGTTCTCATAGGTCTTCTGCTCAAAACACTTCAGTCAGAAGCCTAGGGATCTCCCGGTCTCTCCAGTTATACCAGAGTTCAGGCATGTTTGTGCTTTCTCCTTGATATTCTCTGCCTCTTTCTTGACCCTTGCATAGAGAAGGGCCTTGGTCATAACATGTTCAGAAAACTGTAGCTGGTCTGTTTCTAAGCAATCACAGAGCTCACATTACATTAGTAGTTCCTTTGATACACTGTCTTCCACTGTCTCTTCACATATGATTTAAATTCTGATATTTGTTAAGCAGTGGACTCCATGACAGTAACCCTACATGGGTCAGGGGGGAATGTATACATTGTAAGCCTCATTATCTGTAACTTGTAATCAGGGTCCAGTCCTTAATGACACATTGTTTCCAGGCCAGCACAAAATGTACGCATTGGGTCTGCACAAGGCAACCTGTTACAGAGAAGACACCCTAATCCTCTGTAAGCCTCTGAAAGACAAACAGAAAGTAATACACAAACATCTTTGCACGAGTGCTTGAAAAGAGCTGACTGCCTGTGCTACTTAATTTGGTGAGTGTTGGACCTGGCCAACCAGAAATCCCATTTCTAACATTGGTGATCAGTGGTGGGATTAGGACTTGCATTTGCGCAGTACCACAGCGACAACTGGCTGCACTACAAAACTCTGCATTTTAGATAGTCACATGGAAAGGGATTATTGTTCTAAATTTGTTTTAAGTGTCATTTCTTTAGAAATGTGTTTCTTGTTGCACTATGAGTTGGGTGTCCTGCCAAGGACAGAAACCGGAGAATCTGAAGGAGTAATGTACTTCCCTTGTGCAGATTGGTATTAATGGGGTTGGCCTACAGTGGTAACTTAATTGGCATGGAGTAACTAGCTAGGGAAGGTAGATTATCCCCTAAGTGCAGTTTTTTTTTTAGTTTTCTGGTATCCCCAGGAGGGTGGGATCCAGTGGTGGCAGCGATTGGTAGTCCAGTGAAAGAAGTCCCATTCCCGGTTCCCAGAGTATGGTACCTGGTTGCCAGTTTGAGGTGTAGGTTGTGTTTCAGGGGCAGTAAGATGCTGTCTCACCAGTACTGGGGGGAGTGTGGATGAATGTTGTGTTGCACTGGGCGATTGAGTTTTAAATGGTGTTAAAAGGTTCTTCAGTCTGTTGTGTCAGAGAGAATTTCCCAGTAATTGTTTTCCGAAGTCGTTACAACACCTGGAGTGTGTAAATTATTGTTGAGTCTTTGGAGCTTGTTTTAGGGAGTGTCTGTAGTCAGGCCTCCATCAGTTTTGGTGTCTAGCAGTGCCAGTCCTAGGTGGAGGGTGCTGAGGTTCAGTTTTGAGGGGTGAGAGGGGAGTCCCCCAGTGGGTACCAGTGGGTCAGGGGCCGGCCAGAAGGGCTGAGCCACCAATGAGTGACCATGGTGACGCCACCACTTCTGTCCTGGGGCATCTTCACGCACTGTCAGAGGGACAGGAGGTCGTGAGCTCTGCGCCAGGCAGACTGTCACACGACACGCTATGTATGTGTCACCCTTGGGAGGGTATATGTACTCCCAGGAAGTCCTGGTTCACCGGGCAATTGTGAGGTGGTACCACCTGAACGCAGGTGGGGTCTGGTTTTGAGGGGTGAGAGGGGAGTCCCCCAGTGGAAACCAGTGGGTCAGGGGCCAGCCAGAAAGGCAGAGCCACCAATGAGTGACCATGGTGATGCCACCACTTCTGTCCTGGGGCATCTTCACGCACTGTCAGAGGGACAGGAGGTCGCGAGCTCTGTGCCAGGCAGACTGTCACACGACACGCTAAGGATGTGTCACCCTCAGGAAGTCCTGGTTCGCCAGGCATCTGACCAAAGGGTACGTCCCTTGGTTGGGGAGCCAGTAGCCGGTATTTCCGGATCTGGACGTAAGGGCGACTGTAGTCAGTGTTGTGGATGTTAGTTATGTATCAAGCTAGTGAAGTCCTGGTTCGCCGGGCATCTGACCAAAGGGTACGTCCCTCAGTTGGGGAGCCAGTAGCCAGTGTTTCTGGATCTGGACGTGAGGGCAGCTGTAGTCCTGAGAGCAGGTGGGGTCCATCTTAAGTGAAGAGACCCTGCTCTACAGTGGAAGGGGGTGCAGAGGGAGGGAGTCCTCGCCTCTGACCCCGGTGCATCCGGTGGATGTGGATCCCAGGTGGTAGACCAGTTGATGGAGAGAGGTCCTTGACTGGTGGGAGAGTTGTGTTCTGGTGGGTGCTTCCCTGGGAGGGTGCGGAACCCCAGAAGTAGAGGTAGGGTGGGGCATTCTTGCCCGTGACCTATGGTCAGCCTGAGGGTGCGGACCCTAGGTTGAAGTATCAGTGGTAGTTTGAAACTACACTGAGAGGGAGAGTGGAGAATGGTTATTGTATACCAGGGGTTACTACCCCCCACTCTGTGGTTTGGCAAGGACCAGTGGTATCTGGGTACCCTAGGGCCTGGTCCTGGCCGTGTACAATTAGGGAGTACAAGTCGGGTAGCCTAGTTCGGCCCAAACCAAATGTTTTTATTTATTATTGTTGTTGTGTTTTATTATCTAAAGCAAACAACGTGAGTTCAGAGTGGCATAGAACCGGAGGGTGTCCCTGCAATGCGGGCCCTCGTCCATGTTTTCTCGCCTGAAGCAGGGAAGCCCATCGAGGGAATGATTGGTCTACCCTGCGTTTTGGTTGGAAGGGGGTCGCGTTGGACATGGCCCTTTTGGCAGGTTCACCCCTAAACTTTTTGCATTGGTCCTGGCCTTTTTCCCTATGTAGTGTTAGTAGTTTTTGGCCTCTAGGCACTTTAGCACTGTGTCCCAGTGTAAAGTGTGTGCGCTCTGTGTTACATTTAGTGAGACTGGCCTGCCCTCCCATAGGAATGCATGGGGGATATGTGTGTCCATGGTAGTTCCTGCTGTGAGAGGAGTGCAGGGGCGAGTTTGGTATGTGCGAACTCGTGAGAATAAATGCTGCGCAATGGTGTGCGCAGGTTTATTGTGACTGGTGGAGAAGTGCCACTTGTAGAAGTTGGCATTTCTGTGTGCTGTGTGATGTGAATTGCCTGTCTGGCTTATGATTGACAGGAGCTGAGAGGGCTGGGGAATTCCAGGAACCAGGATGAGTCTGCCCGGTGGTGAATGGAGAGATCTGCATGTAGATGGGAGGGAAGAGTTGCACCTGGGACCTGAATGGGGCTGGGCCTTCCCTTCACAATGCTGGCTCCACCTCCTGTGGTGCATCTGATGTCCCTGGCCTGTCCTGTGAATAGAGAGGGGAGCTGAGCAAAACAAAGTGCTCCTGAAGCAGTTGTATCTGGTTCTCTCCTTGCCCTACAGTTGCAGAACAAAGGAAAATGCTGTATAAAAGAAGGGGCTGTGACCCCATGAAAAGCTTCTTGTTCTTGGACCCGAATCTGCCTGGGGCGTGCTGCTGCTGGGGCCCAGGGTAGGCTTGCCTCCCTGGGCTCTGCCCTGCCCCTGGATGCCTAAAGGACTTTTCGGGAACCCTTTTGCGTTGTCCTTCTTATTCCCAAGGACCTTCGGGACTTTTTGCTGACTTCTGCACCCTGTGAGCGCTTCGCCCTGACTTTGCCTAGGGGAGAGGGAGAGCCTAGGAGCTGCAAAGTGCTGCAGCCCCTTTAGGAAGGAATCTCCACCGTAGGGATTCCCCCGTTATGCTCATAACGACAGGTGCCTACCCCGCATTTTTCTTTATGTCGCGGGTGCCCACCCCGCTTTGATACCGCGTTTTTGCTGTTGAATTGCTGGCGGGTGTCCACCCCGCATCGTGGTACCTTTCGCGGGTGCCCAGCCTGCTTATGACTTGCTTTATTTGAATTGGTGGGTGCCCACCCCACGATTGTGCTCCTGGCGGGAGCCCACCCCGCACTGCCAAGTTATAGGGAGGAAATCACCACCTCGGCCCGATCGCCAAAGGAGGAAGTCAGGCAACGTATTGCCTGACGGCGGGCAGGACTTCCAGTTTCTCGAGGGAAGTCCAGCACACGCCACTGGTGAAGAGAAGTAAGGGGAGACTCCAGGCGTGAGCCCACCCCGTGCTGGACTGTGCCGAGGGAAGAGGAGGCGGTATCGTCGGCGGGTCTCCCGTGGTGATGAGAGGAGCCCCGCTTGCTGCCTTTTGTGTTGGGAGCCTCACAAGCTCCATGCAGAGTCCCGGGTCCCAGGAGGGGACCCGGGTGAGGAGGTGCCATATTGTATGAGCTGGCTAGGAAAGAAGAGGAGACCGGAGCAGCCCAACGTGGAAACCTGTGAGTGGGGCTCGAGTATGCAGTGCCTGGGAGAGGCACAGAGTCAGAGCGGCCCCGACTGGCAGCGGGCTGCCCCACCGAGAGAGGCATCTCTTGTTACAGAACCCGTGTGGCTCCGAGATGGGCATGTTTTGTTTCTGAGCCTGCGGGCTCCCACGATGGGTATAATTATTTTCTAGAGGGCCCAGAGGGGCCCATGCTTTATTGTTGGGGGCAAGTCCTTTTCCCTAGTTGGTGCCTAATTATTTCAGGAGCCAGAGTGCTCCATGGGGACATACTTAATTTAGACCCTGTGTTGGCTCCAACGTGTGGCGAATTTGTTCCTAAGGGCCAGTGAGAGCCCATGCCGCATTCTACCTCCTACAGCTGCCCAGAAAGTAGTGGGCAGCTGCACCGTTTAGGCGCACAGTTCTTTGGGGGGCATATTTTGAGTAAGGAGTAAGATACACTCCTTTGCCCCACACTTTCCAAGCTGCCCAGCAAGTAGTGGGCAGCTGCTACGTTTAGGTTGGCGCGGTGGCGTGCCCTGAACTTTCGCTGCATTGGCAGCGCGCTCTGACATTCTGTACACAGGGCATTTGAGCCCCTTTGGGTTGGCCAGTTGGCCAGGGGGATTATTGGGTTTATAGGGCGCCAGGCCCTACTGTGATTTTGGGTGCTAGGAAATGTGATTCCTGTAGAATGATTTACGCACCTGTGTTGATACCTCCAAATGTGTTTTAGGATTACGAGGTTGGTTCACATATTATGGTTTATGCTAGTGAGAGTTATTCCCTACTGTAGTTATACTTAGGAGGTTAGGGTCCAATGTGTTTAGACTGGTGAGATGATTGTCTCATGTGTTTATGATGGTGAGGTTGGCGCAGAAAGTAATTCGCGCCTGGTGTGATGCTGTGCATAATGTAGTTTATGTTACAGGCCGATGCGAAGTACAGTGATTACCAGTAGTCACTGGTTGTGTTCTATGTTTATGATAAATTCTACCTTTACTAAGTTCACTTTGTGATGGTACTGACAGTGGTCCAGTGGGCCCTGCCAGGTGTAAATAATCCCTTGTAAATATGACCTAGTGCCAGGTGGCACCCTGTATAATAGGTGCTTACTATTCTAATGTGTTATGATAATACAAAGGCTATTTTTATATTTAACCTTGTGTGGAGTTTCTTTTGTGGTCGGCCTGGGATGTTGTTGCTGTGTGCGTGCGCAAATGCTTTACACATTGCCTCCGGGATAAGCCTGACTGCTCGTGCCAAGCTACCAAGGGGGTGAGCAGGGGTTATCTTTGGCGTGAAACTTCCTTGCCCTGACTAGAGTGGTGGTTTCTGCTTGGCTTTGGCGCACGCCTCAGCCAACCAGAAATCCCATTTCTAACAGTGAGTGACCTTTGTTCTCATACAGCTTTGATGACGTGGCAGAAGTCTAATATGCCTACAAGTAGGGACTACATTGTGTTTATTTTAATGGTAGTGTTCAATCATTGGTCCTCTTCCCTCCAAACACTCTTTCTACGCAATCCACTGTTTTTCTTCTAAGAAGCTCCTTTCCTCTATTTAGGTGTGACCAAGGCTGCTTTAGCCGTTTAGACTACCCAGTAGTGATTCTTCAAAACAATACAGTACATATTACAGGGAGACTGTTCTTTAAGCCGGCCATATGTAGCCATTGGTTTTCATGGGTTGCCCTTGTTTGGATGGGCTTTTATTCGAGGCCATGGCATTTCCTGTATGATTGTGTTCCGTTTGTTCTCATTATGTTTCGGTGAAGGGGAATTATGCAGTCCCTTAGTTTTACTGCATAGTCAAGGTGTGGCTTGTAAATAAGACCCAGCTGATGAGACCTAATGTCTTTACTTTGATGTATTAATACTGCAGTAAAGATAACATTTTATTTGCTGATTTACATGTAAGTATGTGCAGCCTGGGTCAAAGATTGTTCATTGATCACACGTGGATGCATTTTTTCACTTTGAGCGCAATAT
The DNA here is from genome assembly GCF_964204655.1 of Triturus cristatus. Taxonomy (NCBI): domain Eukaryota; kingdom Metazoa; phylum Chordata; class Amphibia; order Caudata; family Salamandridae; genus Triturus; species Triturus cristatus. The sequence goes on along the minus strand of NC_140587.1, from coordinate 710,090,611 downwards.
TTGTATCAAATGCCATAAATTCAACATGTTGTTAGGAAAGAGGTTTAAATGCAACAAAAACACAATCCCTTTGTGCAAAGTATTAACTATAATATTTTGCTGTGTGTGCCTTTTAAGAACACCAGTTAAAGTGCAAACGTTACCTTCTTACTCGATTTTATAATACTACTTTGAGAGTTCTTCTTCCTCTTAGCTTACTTACGGCACTGTGGCCCAAGATATTTTGTGGTAAGATCTTTTTAGGACAGCTTTTGGCAACACGTATTGCTGAACAAAACGTGCTTCTCTGACACAAAAGCAGACACGTTGACTTTGACTTTGTTTGAAATAAACTGTTAACAAATTTCCATCTATCCAGCCGTCCATCCTTTCAATCATCTTTCTCTTCATCCACCCTTTCACTCATCCATCCTTTCACTCATCCATCCTTTGTCATCCATCCTTGTACTCAATCTAGCCATTTTTCTTTTCACTCTTTCATTACCCATTCTTTCACTCCGCCATCCATTCATCCATCCTTTTGCTCTTCCTTCCACCCAATCACTCAACCATCCATCCACCCTTTCACTCATCATCCACTCTTTCATTCATCCATTAATCCATCCATCCTCCCTTTCTCACTCACCAACCAGTTTCTCATCCATCCGTTCTTCCAATTATCCTTTCACTCATCCATCCTTTCCCTCATCCATCCACCCACACTTGCAATCCATCTGTCCATCCTCCCTTTCACTCACCCACTAAGGGTAGAATGTTCTAAATTAAGCAATGATTGGCATAGCCAATAGGTCTCGCCTTTGGGACATTATAAGTGTTTAGCCATGCAACACTTGATGTTGTTGCACCTAGGATATTGTACTGCATAACTAAATACTTATAAGGTTCCAAAGACGAGACCTATTGGCTATGCCAATACTTGTTCTTTTTTGCACTTATTAGTCCCCAGTTAAAAGATGTCCTGACTGAGCAGGTGCCAAAAGCAACCAGAGAAGGTAAGCTTGTCTACAAGTTAAGCAGGGGTGCTTGTCGTAATAGCTTTGTAAAAGATGCAGCTGGTATCAAATCTGGTGTAGGCTTACAAGCTGAGCCAATAGAGTTCCTAAGAATTGGAGTGATGTACCTTAACTGGGTACACTGCAATGGATATAAACATATAAAGTCTTTTCAGCAGTAAACCACTCAACTGAAAATATACAGGACATTCTCAGAATCCGAATTCTAAATTACACAGTTCCCACAGCTGAAGACATCAATCGCCCCAGGAGTTTGTTTAGGAGGACGCCTTCCACATTCTTGGGCAACTGTTTGGGGTTAGTGTCTGGTGGGTGAATACTGTAGTGAATGAGGCATGTCTTAGGCATCCATGTTGGGTGATAGGGTGCGTTCAGGGAGATGACGAGGTGGCTGTTAGGGTGTGAGGGGGAACGATTAATTCTGACCTTGTGTCAGAGGAAGAAAGTTGACAGACATGGCACTTGAGATTGAATTATCTCAATGGGTTGATGATTGTTTTGGGGTGATTGGTAGTGTATCTGCTGTAATGTTTGATATGATTTGGTCCGATGGAGAAATATCGTCCCAGAAGATCTTGTGGTGGATAAAGATAATTTGACCTCATTGGCCTGGCTGTGGTTTGGATGCATATGGGGCACTGTGCTTTGGCCTGATACCTGGCCCTGCCTGGTGTGGATGGTTAAAGAAAGGTTTGCCTTTGTTGTACTTTCAGCGAATCCAAGGACTGTAAGAAGATACTACTTTATATTGGTGGATACCCCTCATATATCCCTGCGTGTGATGGGCATCATTTATACCTAGTGGCCACCCATGGAATATGACGTTGATCCCTGTGGTGCACCCCGGGCATCTGACAGACATTCCTGGCAAAAGATTGAAACACCCCCGCCTCACGTTTCCACCAATGGTCTCTGGTGGTCACCCTTGGCATCAGGTGGGCATCCCTGGCATATGATTGGCATTGCTTGCATGTGGGCACCATCTTTTACATGGGCAGATAAGTCACTGGCTTTTGAGGCAGTATCTGTCCAAGGGGCAGTAGTATTTATGAGCAGTTGATCAAAACAAAAAGTTAATATTTGGGGCCCAAACTATTGTATTTGCTAAAATTAAAGGCTGGTGTTTGGAACAAATAGAATGTATCTTCAATGACAGCAAGTTAACAAGGAAAATTATCTTATTTGCCGAAAGCTAGCGTTTATTATGCAGAAATAGGTTTAGTTACCAAAAATAAAAACCTGATAATTTAACAGAACATGTGTATGTAGTCAGAAAATGGCAGACTGATTTATGAAGAAAAGTTAGTTCATTTACTGAAATAAATAGTTGCTTTCTAGGGACAAAGAGTGGGTATTTTCAGTAAACTGTTAGTGGGTGCTTTGAAATAAATAAATTCCACAACACAGTCAATTCTCCTATTTGAGTGATAATTCATGCAGAGGTAGGTATACATAGTAGTCATGATTTTGCTTATCCAGTACATCACTTGCTGCTATTTGTTATGTCATGACTCATGAAAAGCCATTTTATCTTCCATCTAGATAGCCGTTTATGATATTATATATATTGAAGAAGCTACATGTTTTCTCATGTGAAGACATCAGTATTTGGCCAACCCAGTGCTTAATTTGAGACAGTGGTTTCCGGTGCTCGGCACCAGCACTTAATTGCGAACACCAGCACTTATAACATTCTGCCATATTCTGGTGCGGTATGTATAATTTAGAGATTAGCACAACAGTTTACCTGCAAATTACTAATACATGCCGCCCAAGCCAATTGTTATACCTTTAGGGGCCTGGATTAGTTTCAGCTGCCACACTTAGAGTGTGACGGTTAGTAGGTGGGCTAGTACTCTCAGTGGCAGCACTGGCAGGGGCAAGGTGTGGTGCACGCTGCAGTGGCCTCCTGACGAGAACCCTGGCACTTATGTTTTTTTTACAAATTAAGTACTGGGTCAACCTCCTAACCAAGGAGTGTTGAACCATTTTACATATCATTACTTACATGGGATACACTGGTGCAGAATGAAAGTGGCGGTACGAATTTGGGCAAGTGATTCTGGGAATGTAGCATTCTAGTGCAGTCGTTGCTCAAACAAGTCCAAGAAGGCTTTGCTTTCAAAATGTTTTCACAACTCTTAATACATTTACCTCATACCTTAGAGAAGGTCAAAGACAATCGAAACAGCTCAGTTTCTTGTTTCCTTGACTTTAGAGTGGGTTTTTCAAGTAGGTTGGTATGATGGTTACTGCTCAAGTGTCTTTGGGAGAGTAGGTTGAATATGTCTCCTAGGTAGATATTTTTAAAGTGTAGAAAAAAGTCTTGTGTGTGATGCAGGCAGTTTAAAAGGAGCCCTCAACTTAATGGGCTGCTAGTAGAGTGAGTCAGAACAAAAACGCGATGGGTGTAATCTTTGAATTAATCTCAGCCACTGGTAATATACACAGACCAATCATACTCAAATCGGTCATGGTCTTAAACCTAAAAGGGACCGTTCAGTCCTCCATGTTAGGCATGTCCTCTCATAATCGAAAGACAGGCAACACCAGGTCTACTTAGGGCCAGATGGCCCTCATGTGTAAGGTCTCATGGAAGAGTGAGCTCAAAACCTTCATGGGGACTTCCCCCTCCTAAAAGAGAACCTCCCTTGGATAACACAACAAGCATTGGCATAGCGAATAGGTCTCGCTTTTGAGAGTTTATAAGTATTTAGTTATGCAGCACAATAGCCTTGGTGCAACAACAACTGTTGCATGGCTAAACACTTATAAGGTCCCAAAGGCGAGATCTATTGGCTATGCCAATGCTTGTTTTCTCTGTGTTGTGCTGAAGTGCCAACTATCTAATCTCTAGAAAAACTCCCTCCAACAAAAAATAATCTACCCACTAAGCACAGCAGGTGAACTTGGCATGAAACTCCCACCGGCCGCAGTTTGATTCCAAACACATCTTCATGTAAAAGGGCACGTCACCATATTTTACAAGCTGAGGTGATGCCACGTGTTTTGTCACCAGATGCTTGATATAGGTTTGTCAGAAGGACTTTGAGATCACAGCAGCTGAATGTGCAAGAAGGGTCAAAGTGCCTCAGAGAAACAAATAGGTGCAATAAAATTAGTAAAGACAAGTTCCACGGGGGCCACTATAATGTATTTTAGAGAAGCAATTCCTTGTGCAAAGCACTGATAACTCAGGAATGTGTTAGTCAACGAGGTAAATGCTAGATTGGAAGACTAGTCTGTCACTGGGAAAGAAATCAACAACAGAAGTGTTTTAAATCGGAGGTCTCCAGAGCATTGAAGACAGGTGACTGCAGGGGGGCAAGGGAAGCCACCGGGCACACACGTTGGCCACGGGAAGGCGCGAGAGGAATTTAATAGCCCCATTACTAATTCATGATGGACGAGGCTAGAGTGAAGGTTGTTTGCGGTGTTGGGCCTTAAAATAGACCGTTCGTAGCACGGCATGGACCAGTCGAGAGACAGCAGGAGTGAGACGGTGTTTATGTGCAGCTCTTCAGTGTCGTCTGAAATTAATATTCAGGGGAAGAACCTTCAGAACAAGTTCGTGTTTGCATTGCAAATGCCCAAACACACCCGTAGCAAACAGAAACCTAGCAGTAATGCGGGAATACAACGTGCGTATTAAAAACAGAAAACGCCTTATTGAGGGAAATGTCTGGATAGATAAATCTGCACAAATGCGCGTTAAGCAAAAGGGTCACCCCAAGCACAAGCTCTTGGCTTCTCTAACATCAACACCGAGCATGCTGGCACTTGTACAAGTGCTGGTTGAAAAAGAAAAAAAAAACAAGGGAGAGTATAAAGGGAGTGGTGCGTGCGCAGCCGTCGTTCGGCGAAAGTGAGCGCGGTCAAGCGCAGCGAGCGATGCGTTTAATGAGCATGAGGAATGCCATATGGCGCCTCTGCTCAAGCGCGCCCGCGCACATGCACTGCAAGCTGTAGCCGGCGGTAGCATTTTTTGAAGCCCTTACAAAAAGTCTCGCCAGACCAGCACATGCACTGGGTCAGGCGAGACCTAAAAAGCGATAATCTCAGCCACTAGGAATCACTCTGTGTTGTATTCCACCCCATCGTTAACAGCAATAAATTACATTGTATTTCATTCTTCTAACAAAAATTATACTTCTGCCTGCATTTATTTCTTTACATGCATAAAAATGAATTTGTTCATTCAAGGATGTGAAAACTATGGTGAAAATTGTCATTTTCGATTTAAATCAGTAAATATTTTTATTGAAACTGTCATTAAACCTAGGGTGCCTCAATCTGTGCCATTCCAAAAACCTGTTCCTCCGCATCCCCAACCCCCCCAAAAAATTTAATTTAATCCCAGCTTTCTAAAATTTCTTCATTAGAGATGTTTTTCCTCCTGTAATTGCCTTGACAGCAAAGCCTCTGAAATTCATACTTGATTTTACTGTCACTATCATCGTTTGCATCAACAGACTAGCTTAATCTGCTAATCTCATCAAATCCAACTGAAAATTTTAGGCCATGCTTTACTTATTTTGCTTTTGAATTTGGGAGACAGTATAATAGCGGATATTATGATTGAGTGAGGAAAATGTGTTCGTGTATGGAAGAAATCTGATTATCAGGAAATGGATTTCCAAGTATATTCTGATTACGTTTTGTGCGAGAAAAGTGACTGCTGGGTGGTTTAAATTCTACAATATTGCAGTACATATCGCTGTTGGGTTCAAATGAGAGATGGAGGTAATCTGGAGAAACTGTGATTTCCCTAGTCTGTGATAACGTTTCCAAAGATGGTATAAGAATAAAGTTAAAGAAAATGGGAGTTTAAGAAGTACTTATAGGCAGCTACAAGTGTGGACAGAGGCCTGTTCAGATTATTCACTATTTTTAGTTAAATGGTTATATTGTTCTGTGCCTGTGAGCAATGTTGACAATGCATAAACAATAACAATGACGTTTTAAAGGCATTTTTCGCTACAGGGAGGTTATGAAATTTCTGCTGTTGCCACCTGTGGTTTGATCTTTTTTGTTTACTTGCATGAAATGTAGTTGGGACGGTAGGGATGGTAGCATGAGTTTCTGAGATCTGCTGTCAGAAAGACATGTATTAACCCAGAGATATTTCAAGTTAATGTATGCATTCAAGATGCCAAAAAGATGACTGGGGCACCTTTTGCGCAGGAACTACGCAGACAACAGTATCATGATAGAGCCCCAGAAAGCCAAGGGTCTAACCGCAATGTCTATGCAAAGGGTCAACTCTAATGGCCTGATTCACAAAGTTTTTGCTGTGATCTACTCTTGTAGTTCTCCTGCTTTAACCCTGTATTTCAGGAGTGCGCCCAGAATAAGCCAGACGTACTCTAGAATTCAAGAGCAGGATACGAGTAATACAAGTGTAAGTCCCACCTATTCCTAGACCTTAGTTTCTCTGCTATATGTTTGTGTGAGGAGTGAGGATCTCGCAGCAATTTAGAAAAAGACTGGTACAGATAGCTCATGTCATCGTGGGATTGAGGCAAATGAATTGTAGGCATGATGATGAATTTATTCAATTGGTTCCTGACGTTGCATAACTAGGTGAATGGTGCATGGAGGTGCTGTCTCTTAGAGCAACCATAGTTGCCAGCTGAATCCTTTGCATGAATTGATTGTCACCTTCAACCAGTTGTTGCTTTTTTAGGACTTGAAGGGTTGCTTCCCAGTTATATATTTTGGCTGGCCAGTCCCCATGATGCTGTGTACTGTTTATGAAAACAGAAAGGCTGGGGAAAGGTGGCCTAATAATGTAGGGCTAGTTGACAGCTACGTATTAAATAAGAAAAAAAAACTTATTTAAGGTAACTGGAGAATACTTAGGGTGGTAAGTGCTGAAAAAGTTGCCATTTTGCTTACTTAGAGATTAGTAGAAGTAGTCACTAAGTTGCCCTCCTGTGGCTAGAGTGCAACTAAGCAACCACAGAGAGTCTCCAGTTGTAGTGTTTCACTAACCCTGTGAGCAGGATTCAACAGAAGTTATGCTAGTTTCCATCTCTCCTCATTCCAAACAATTACCTCATAGGTTAGCTATGAGGGCCAGTGACAGAAATAAGTAAAGAGGAATGAAGAAAAAAAAACAGAGGCACATAACTCCACACTCTCCTTCATACCTTCTGGAGTTAAGCAGGTCTGCCGATTGCAATTGACATCTACAGAATAAGATATGTATTAATAATGTGTCATAGAATACTGTACGATCCTGATTTGATGAAAGGATCACGCAAGGAGGCAGGTTAACAAGTGAAATCCAAGGTTTAATTCTCTGAAAGAATAACCCATCCACAGCTCCACATCCTGTCAAGACAACAGTCCTGGTCATTTGAACTAATACATTCCATCACCAGGGAGATCAGGATGACATCAGTAAAAGAACCAGCTGCATGCTGCAGCATGCAGCATAGCACACACCTTCCCCCGTTAACAAAAAAAAGAGAGAAATAGAGCCAGCATGAAGATACAGAAACATTACTGGTAACAGTTAAACAAAAACAAAAAAAAACAAAAAAAAATCAAGATAAAAAATCTTTTAAATAGCTTGGCCTTTTAACATTCCCAGAAGAGATGCGTGGAGAACCAGAAAGAGTACCAGCATCTTTACAAATTACAGATTGATCACCACATTCTTTTTCCCCTTTGTACAAACAGACTCTGTTTAAATTCCAAACCCTATGGTCCTCAGTTCTGACCGCATTGGAAATGCGGCTTGGAAAACTTGACTTTAGTGCCAGGTTGCTTGATTACAACCAAACCACCAGTCAAAATATGACTTTCTAAATAAGCATTTAGCTTCTTCACTTTTGCGCCAGTCTGGGGTGACTTTCTCAGATGAAGAGAGAGAGGCAGAACCTTCAAGGTCTCTAACCCAAGAGTGCTCAGCCAACGTTCAGGGATACCTACCTCTAAACAGAACAAAATGCGACTTTCCAGTCGTGCTGTGAGGTGTCACCCTATAATTTTCAACTTTTTTTAGAACTTCTTCTTTCCAATTGAGACCAGCACCCTTGGCCCAAGAAATAGTTTCCTTCAACACCCTGTTGAACCTCTCTACCATTCCATTTGTCTCTGGATGGTAAAGAGAACATTTCTTGTGCCTGACGCCACGACTTTTAAAAAATGCTTCCATTTCTCGTGAAACTAATTTAACATCATTATCAGTAAGTATGGTTTCAGGATAACCTTCTTTGGCCATGGCGATTCTAGGAATTTAATAACTTGTAAAGTCTCAATATTAGTAGTAAAATTAACTTCAGGCCACCGGGAGAAAAGATCAATAAGAACCAACATAAACACTTCTTGGCCATTAGTGTGAATTGGCCCAAGTATATCCAATGTGACATCTTTCCAAGGCCCATACGAAAGCTCTCTTACCACCATAGGCTGAACTCTTGTACATTTTGATTTATCACTCATGGAACAGACAGTACAATCCCTAATAACTCTCTCAACATGCAAGTCCAGACCTGGCCACCAGTAGGAAGAGCGAAGACTTTCCTTAGTACTTGACATACCAGAGTATGACTTGTGTGCCAGGTCAATCAATGTCTGACGAAGTTTAGCAGGAGGAACCAGTCTTGTACCACGCAGAAGAACCCCATCACATACAGACATCTCATCTTTAATACCCCAAAACTTGTTAGCCTCATCTGATGCTTGCTTTTTAGAGTGCCAACCATTCTGACTGAGAGAGACAAGCTCAGAAAGGACAGGATCAGCAGGTAGTTCCATACACAACTGATGTTTATCAATGATCTGATCCTCAACTGCACAAACTGAATTTCATCATCATCATCATCATCATCTTATACATCACTTTTAATCTTGTCCACAAGCCAGAGATTCAGCATCTGTGAGACGGCGAGAGAGAAACATAATGGTTTGCATTCCCCCTTCACCTTCCTGCTGAAGAACAGCACTCAAACCTTTAAGGCTGGCATCAGTATTGATAAACGAAGTCTTTGAGGGATCAAAACTTTCAAGTTTGGGGGCACTACTGAGTTTGTCTTTAATCGCCTCAAACTCAAGACCACACTCCTTGGACCACTTGAAATCTACTCCTTTCCTCAAGAGAGACCTCATACAAAAACTGTTCTCGGCAAAGTTCTCAATAAATTTACTATAGTATTCAATCATACCAAAGAACTTCATGAGTTCCTCTTTAGAGGTAGGAGCAGACATACGACTGAGGGTGTCAACAAGATTGGCCTTAGGAGCTGTACACTCACCTGAGACTGTATGCCATAAATAGTGGATAGAGCAGGTTCCAAACTGACACTTTTCTGCTTTGATTGTGAGATTCGCCTCACTCAATCTACCCAAAACGTTGAGCAGACGATACTCATGTTCCTTATGGTCACTTCCAAACACCAGGATATCGTCTTGGTAGACACATACACCTTCGCAATCCTTAAGGAGCTTTTCCATTACTCGCTGAAAGACGGATGCTGCGGACACTAGGCCAAACGGCATCCTAACAAATCTAAATGTCCCAAAGGGTGTTATAAATGCTGTATAGTCTCTTGAAGCTTCAGCAAGTTCAGTTTGGTGATAAGCTGAAGCTAAGTCAATGGTGCTGAAAACTTTAGCTCCTCCTAACAATACTAACAGCTCTGAAATATTAGGTAGGGAATAACTATCCACAACTACACATTTATTGAGTTGCCTCAAGTCTACACATAGACGAAGAGTTCCATTGGCCTTGCGGGCTGCAGCAACCGGAGCAAACCAATCTGTCCCTTCCACTTCCTCTATTATACCACCCTTCTTGAGTTTTTCCAATTCATCTCTCATTTCATCTCTCACCGACAAAGGAACATTTCTCACCTTGCAACAAGAGGATTGAATGTCAGGGCACAGATATATGTTAAGCTTAAACCCCTTGATGCACCCAAGTTCATCTCTACAAGCAGTGGGAAAACTCTGTTTGGCCTTATTGACAATATCAAGATCAGGTTTATCCGAAATTGCATTAACACGTTCCTTAAGTTTTGTGGGACAATTGCTGCCTGGATCCAACATGAAGCCTAAGTCCCCTTCATGGAACCAGCTAATAATGCTGTCCCCTTTTTCCGAAACATACATTTTACCAGAGGTGTACCTGTCCTTGTACACAATGAGTCCATTAAAGTAACCACACAATGGAATAGCTTCCCCACCATATGCTAAGGGGCGTATGTCAGGCTTAAGGAGAGAGATCTTATGAGCTAACTTGTCTTGATAGAAAGTTCTTGACACAATGGTAATCTTTGCACCTGAGTCGAACAAAACTCTGGTGGAGTCGCCTTCAACCATGATGTTGTCGAGTGGACAAGACTTATGTTGTAAGCCTGAATCTACCTGAACAATTATATGACCACAAACAAAGTCCTCCTCTAAAATCTCAGCTTGAACACTTTTAACATTAGCAGAGGAAATCTTAGTTCTGCAAATTATAGAAAGATGTCCCTTTTTTTACACTTAGAACAGATAACATTTAAAGCTGGGCATTTTTTGTCATTGGCTAAATGTCCTAATTTGCCACACCTAAAACATTTGTATGCAACAGGTTTCTTTTTTAACTTAGAAACAACATCAGGTTTAGACATGGTTTTTGCTTCATCTTTGACTACTTGAACCGTAGTTTGCTTATCTAGTTTATCTTTCTTGATGGTGTCAACACACTTAATGGAATGTTTCACCATTTTTGCTACTTGAATGACTTCCTCTAATGAGGGTTCATCTCTCAACCACAGCTCTTCACGAATCTTTTCAATATTGCACCCAAACATGAATTGATCTCTGATCCGCTCATCTAACAAACCTGCAAACTTACAAGAAGAAGCAAGCTTTCTGAGTTGAGTGATGTATGCTTCAATACTTTCACCTTCGTTCTGTGACCTTTTGACAAATTGAAACCTCTCCAATATAGTGCTAACTTTGGGCAAGTACTGTTTGTCCAGATTTTCATGCATATCTCAAACTCGTTTAAGTTTCTCCCCTCTGCATCACTGAGTTCAGGGAGATGATCAAAAACATCTTGCCCTTCTGATCCTAGACAGTGAAGCAGAAGGGAAGATCTGCGCTCAGCACTGAGACTAACCCCACAAACCTTGGCATAGCGCTCAAATACTTTTTTCTTTTTTTGCCATTTTATTGGTGGTTCCCCAGGCGACATGAGAAAGAAAGGAGGAGCTGTAACATTTTGCATGGTGAGTGTTAACGTTAAATAGTGTAGCACAAGGTATTGATAACAGTACGACAAGCAGATTAAATTGTGCATGTGTCACAGAAGTGACACACTACATAGAGAGACCTGTAATAAAGAAAATAAAAATAGCACAGTTATCACTGTAAAAACCTTCCTTATTAACACTGTGCGTGAAAATCAAAGAAATAAACACAACACTGTGTATCACTGAAATGGCACACTGTTATGAAGAACAAGGACCAACCAAATATAAAATCCACTGCGTGAATGTCACAGATGTTACACAGTACTGCACATAGTGAACGTGATATAAAAACATTGAAAAATTGAGTTACCAAAAGTTGCCTGTAAATGCTCTCCCTATATTGTGTGCGTGTCACAGAAGAGGCACGCAAGATAAAAAAAAAACGAAGTCCTCCAAAAACGATGTTCTCCCAACACTGTGTGCGTGTCAGAGAAAAGACACGCAAAACAAAAATGAACAGAAGTTTTCCTAATGCTGTGTGCGTGTCACAGGAAGGACACGCAAGAAGAGAAGGAAAGATTGCAGGAAATTCGAAAGTTCAATGTGTGCATGTCACAGACATCGACACGCAGTAACTCCATCACAACAACTAGAGCGTAGAAATGAAGTGTGTGTGTGCCTGTCACAGGAGTGGCAGACAGGAAGCGTTTAAAATTTGAAACTACAAAAGCAAGATGGCTTCCATACGCGGGTCACGTAAGGTCAAATGCGTGACCACGCACTGCTCCGATGCTGGAAAATGCTTTGTGAAAGCGCTAGAAAAGGAGGCAGGAGAACACAATGCAGAGTTCCAGACGCTGAGAAGAATTCCAGAAGCGTGGATGAAGAGAGGCGCTCGTGGGTGATGCACGAGGTGAGACCTGTTTCTTTTAACTTTGAAAGTAAACAGGAGCGGAGAGTTTAGAGACGGTAGCTGAGGAGAACACAAATCAATCCGCCAAACAAAAGTCTCACTCCAAAATGCATTCCTTCATCACAACCATTGAAAGAAACTGCTGAAAATAAAGTAGCAATGGTTCCACCAATTAAACAGAAATAGCGAGTATCTTAAAAGTGACTCTGCGAGTTTCTCAAACAGTGACTCCTCTCAACACCCTCAATAGAGTCAGAGTGTGTAAGCACGACTTCTTCACCATAGTCACAGAAAGCAGAAACGCACAGTACTTGAAAAAACTGTTGAGCGACGAACCATAGAAAAGAGACAGAAGGCAGAAGGTAGTGCCTCACTGCTTGCTCAAGTTTAAAAGAACTAGTGTCAATAAAACAAATATTAATGGCACAGTACCTGCGGTAGAAATACTACCACGAGAGCACAATTTAAAGATGCAGTAGAAAGGGCTTGTTGAGTTCTTCTTTTCTTTCTTGTAAAATTCCTTGTAGAAATTTGCAGACTACGCCAGTGTAAGATCCTGATTTGATGAAAGGATCACGTAAGGAGCCAGGTTAACAAGTGAAATCCAACGTTTAATTCTCTGAAAGAAGAACCCATCCACAGCTCCACATCCTGGTCATTTGAACTAATACATTCCATCACTAGGGAGATCAGGATGACGTCAGTAAAAGAACCAGCGGCATGCTGCAGCATGCAGCATACCACAAATACTAAACTTCTTTGTAATTGTGAATAGATCTACGTTACCAATATCTCTGTATAACCAACGCTCTATACTTTGAAAGGAAACTAAACATTCCTGAAAACTATATAAAGATTAACAAAATATCATGAAGACACATCTATGAACACTTCTACCTATGTTTAGAATAACCAACTTAAGCTTTGTCACTCTACACTTTGAGACGTTTAGCCTAAGTTCTACTTGACGTCTCAAGAACTGAAAAATAAGGCACACCATTAACATCTTGGTGTTTCCCACTCTTAGCAGGGTATACACACACACTGGAATTCTAATACCTTGTACACAGAGTTTCTGAAAATATATGCATATGCAATTGTTCTTTAGAATCCATCCTGTTCCGTCACAGGGACCTTTTGTAAAACACACAACTCTAGTAATAACAGTTCACATAAATATGCAAGGAATAGTTCAAAGTTCATTTTCAACAATGCATGACTTCAAGATAAGTCTCTGTGCCATGCAGCGCATCCTCTGCATGCTCGCAGCCTGAATCCAGTCAGCATCAGCACTATGTGATGACCTCCAGCCTTTCCTTCTTTAAAAGACAGTCAGCATGAGCAGCATCAAAGTATAGCTTCCCCAAACATGGACCAGGCTCTGTGGAAAGCAGTACATCCAGCCCGCTCCATGACAGGTTCCACTTTTTGGTCCAGCCTGAAGCGGGCCTACCAGAGTCGTACACTGAGGGATGGGCCTTAGTCTAACCTGAAGAAGACCTACCAGAGTCCTACACTGAGGGATGCTCCTTGGTCCAGCCTGAAAAAGACCTACCAGAGTCCGACACTGAGGGATGGTACTTGGTCCAGCCTGAAGAAGACCTACCAGAGTCCGACACTGAGGGCTGGGTCTTGGTCCAGCCTGAAGAAGACCTACCAGAGTCCAACACTGAGGGATGCTCCTTGGTCCAGCCTGAAAAAGACCTACCAGAGTCCGACACTGAGGGATGGTACTTGGTCCAGCCTGAAGAAGACCTACCAGAGTCCGAGACTGAGGGCTGGGTCTTGGTCCAGCCTGAAGAAGACCTACCAGAGTCCTACACTGAGGGATGGGCCTTAGTCTAACCTGAAGAAGACCTACCAGAGTCCTACACTGAGGGATGGTCCTTGTCCAGCCTGAAGAGGACCTACCAGAGTCCTACACTGAGGGAGGGGCTTTGGTCCAGCCTAAAGAGACCTATCAGAATCCTACACTAAGGGATGGGTCTTGGTCCAGCCTGAAGAAGACCTACCAGAGTCCTACACTGAGGGATGGTCCTTGGTCCAGCCTGAAGAAGACCTACCTACCAGAGTCCTACACTGAGGGATGGAGCTTGGTCCAGCCTGAAGAAAACCTACCAGAGGGTTGAAAGACTACCCACATTGGACATGGAGGGGATCATAGCATTGCTATGTCTGAAGATTTTATTTGGAGGAGACCTTAGCATTGTCACATTTACAAGATGTTATTTAATGTGGGCTATTTTGCTGATCTGTCCCAGATGTGTGTGCTTTATAGAGCATGGAATGCAATCTTGCATAAACTTTGGAGAGCTGTACTACAGATAGCAAAGGGAAAGTATGTACACATATATTACAAGAGATAATAAAGTGATCGTTGGACGGCAGTCAAATGTAAGAGACATTGCCCTGGTATGAGGAGCTTCATTTGGGTTTTTCATCATTCGTTGGGTGGAAGTGCACCCAGGTGAGCATATTGCTATTTTCTCAATAGGCCGCCATCTTCTCCCTATGCATTGACTCGAGTTCATCACAGAAATATACGTGATGAAAAGGTCTTCAGATCTTCTGAAAGGCACCTAGAACTTACGATATGTTAACCGATGACTTCCATCCGGGAGATGAAATCTCTGCTCAAAGAGCAATATTTTACCCAGAAAAGTCTCACCACGAGAATATATTTATGTAAGTATATCAATTACCCGAGTGTCTGAACTGTTTCCCGAAATAGCTAAAAAGTACAGAACACATCTGAAAATTATTAAAGATTTCAAAACATCAACCCATAGCTAAAGTTACATGCTAAGTAGCTCATGAAGTACCTGGCACAATCACAAATCCGACTTTAAGTGTTAGATTATTTTTTTGCAATTACACACGGTTCACGAAGCCATAAAAGGATCATATCAAGTTAACGAAACTTAAGAATGAAGCACAATGCATCATCTTTATTTACACACTTGTTATTACTGAAGCTTTAGCAATTCCTAGAAAGCTGCAAAGAAAGTATGTTGATCCAAGTAAATGTTTATTTTCAGTCAGGTATAATCACTTGAAGGATGCCAAACTGCACATCAGTTGGTAGGATTTACGGGCTCTGGCACACACTTCACATTCTCTCACTAGCAATTCTGAAGCCAGCTGGAATTGGATTTCAACTTTATTTGCCGCCAGCAGAAAATAAGCTTATCCCGTCTGTATTCTATAGAGCCCCCAATATCGCACTGCAATCCGGGGTCATTTATCTAGGAGATTGTCCCTAGAATTAAGTCAAGGACAAAGTTGTATGAAAGGAACCACTACGGACCTTGCCTTTAAGTCTGCCACTGGCCCCTTTAAAGAGCCAGCGTCACCAGTGGCTAAGAGGCTTCTTTCCCCAGACCTTTGCGCTATTACGTTAGCCGCAACCTTTTGATTTTCCTAAAATAATATGTATAACATGCTTAGTTGCAGGTGCCTTCAACCAACTTTCTTCACCCATTGGTTTTTTTGTTGTGTCAATCACATATTGCTTCCTTCCACTATAACATACAGCATGGGCCAATAGATGAGCCCACTAAACGCACTGGTTAACTCCACTTTGAGTGACTGCATTTTTCTCTCTTACAAGGTGGATATCCACACACAAGGTAGTTCCCTTTATTGCCAGAGTTTTTTTGGTCTGGTTTAACCAGTGCAGCTAATACCAGAAAATTATGTGATTATGAGAGCATCGCTAGAAAGGGGTTTTGACACTGTCCTAGTGACGGGAGCAAGGAGCACATGCTGTGATTGGGCAGATATGTGCTTTCACAAAAAAGTGCTTGCCCTCCACACAGCTGTGATTATTCTGTTCCTTTATGCGGCTGCCTGAACTTTAACTTTCAGGGGCAGACACATGACGTTGTAAGCTGTTAAAGTGACTTAGACAACTCAATAGTTTATGGTGTTTGTCACAGCAAAACCAAAGGGTTTGATGGACGGAGTGTTGACCATTGCAAGCACTCACCCCCAGTCAACTGATCTGGGTTTAATCCATCATCATTCTTTAGCTCACCCCGCCACCCGAGTTCAGACATGGCCATATGCAAATCAGTCTGACCCCGTGCCTCATGGGAACAGTCCAGCCCGAACTGCCAAGCCATGTCTTCCCTGGACCGGAACCAAGCATCCTCGGACCGGTTTCTGGCTAATCAGCCAGGCTAGCTTGAATCCAGTGGCAAAGTGAGCAAGGGACCCACGTCTGGGCATACCCTGCCAACTAGGGGGCATATTATCAAGCAGAGCGTTAAAATTATCGCCGCTTTAGCGGCAGAAAACTGCCACTTAAGCAGCGATAATGGGCTTGATAATATGCCCTAGAGAATTCCCATAGAAGCCCATGTTGACACCAGAACATGTAAGTTGACGTCAAGTAAATTTCTTTGTTTGGTTAAAAGCAAATTAACCATAAAAATCACAAATAGTTGATACACAGCATAAAATAACATGTAAGATCTGTAACCCTAAGACCACTTTACTTTGACAGCAGCACTTATAAAACTGGCAACATTGTAGGTAATAAATTCATTGTGCACTAATTATAAAAACAGTAGAGCAGGACGCACTCCACAAAAGTTTTGAACATTTAACAAAGGACTAAAATAGTATTTTCAGGGTTCTGCATAAAACCTACAGAACATCATAAAAGGGTGTTTGTCTTTCTCTGGCAGCAGCATTCCATATGTGGTTGAATTTGTGTGTGTTTTATTACATTTGGGTCAAAGTGTGAATGCAAGAGTGAATAAGTGGATGGATGATTTGATGTATGAGTTCAAAGACGAGGGCTAGAGTACATGTATGATTACCTATGAGTGCCTAACTCCTTCTGTGATACAAGAGGCATTGTGCTTCATAAGTCAGAAATTTTGGCATTTCCAATACTTGTTGTTTTTACTTTATTATTGCGTTATTGTTGTCTAATGTGATAGCAGGACCCCTTTGAATTGAGCACAGGGCTGACTGCTGCTATTTCAAGCGTACCATATTGTGTTCCTGGACTCAGATTCACCAATGGTTCTTTTTTAAACTTCGCTCAAGTAGGAAACCAAACATTATGGGATTTAATTTGCAGCACACTTGTCAAAATGTTTACTTAAACATAGGTGGGGTGTAATTTGCGTTTTAGTATCCAACATTTTATACTGTGAACCCTTCCCATGTTCTTTCTTTCCTTTTTTTGCCTCCTTTCCTTCTTTCTTTTTATATTTCTTTCTGTGTCATCTCCTTTCTTACCTTTTTTCATTTTTGCCTTCTTTCTTTCTTTCTTTTTTGCCTTGTTTACCTTTTTTCATTTGCTCTTTCTTTCTTGCATCCATCATTTTTTCTTTCTTTCTTCCCTTCTTTCTTTCATTCTTTCATTACTTTTTTCTTTACTTCTTTCCTTCTTTCTTGTTTGCTTTCTTTTCTATTTTCTTTGCTTGTTTCTTTCTTTTTGCCTTCTTTCTTTCCTCCTTTCTTTCTTTTGAACTGAATTTCTTCCCTTCTTTCTTTCTTATTGCCTTCTTTACTTTGTACTTTTTTGTCTTGTCTTTCTGTCTTGTTTGCCTTTTTGCCTTTTATCTTCTTTCTTGCATTTTGTCTTCTTTCTTTCCATCTTTCCTTCTTCTTTTCTTTTTTGGCTTCAGTAATTCTTTCTATTTTGCTGTCATCTTTCTTTCTTTCTTTTTTGCCTTTGTTCCTATTTTTTTCCTTCAAGTATTCTTTTTTGCTTTTTTCTTTCCTTCCTTTTTTCTTTCTTTCTTTCTTGCCTTCTTTACTTTTTTCTTCTTTCTTGATTTTTCCCTTTTCCTTCTTTTTGCCTCAGTTCTTTCCTTTTCTTCTTTACTTTTTCTTCAAGTCTTTACTTCCTTTCTTCTTTCTTTTTTTGCCTTCGTCCCATTTTTCTTTCTTTCTTTCTTTCCTTTTTTCTTTCTTTTTAGTGTTGTCTCTTTCTTTGTTCCTTCTTTTCTTCTTTTATGCTTTGTTTCTTTCTATCTCTCTTGCCTTCTTTTCATTTTTTTGTTCTTTCCTGTATTCTTGTTTTTTGCCTTCTTTCCTTTTTTCTTTCATATTTGTTTTCTTTCCTTCCTTTTTTACCTTCTGTCTTTTCTGCTTTCCCTCTTTCTTTTTGCCTTCTTATTTCTTCATTTTTTCCTTCCTCTTTCCTACTTTCTTTTTGGCCTTCTTTCTATTTTTTTCCTTCTTTCTATAGTTGTTTGCTTTCTTTCCTTTTACCTTTCATTTCCTCCTTTCTTTCATTTTTGCCTCTGTACACTTTTTCTTCCCTACTTTGGGCTTTTTTTGCCTTGTTGTGTTCTTTCTTTCTTGATTTTTTTTGCCTGCTTTTGAAGTTTCTTTATTTTCTTTTTTGCCTTCTTTTCTTTCTTCTTTCCTTCTTATTCCATTTTTCCTTCGCTCTTTACTCTTTTCCTTCTTTGTACCTTTTTTGCCTGTCTTCTCTCCTTTTTTTGCCTGTCATCTTTCCTTTTTTTGCCTGCCTTCCTTCCTTCCTTTTGTGCCCTTCTTTCTTCCTTTTTTGCCCTTCATCTTTACTTTTTGCCTGCTTTCCTTCCCTGATTTCTTTATTTCTTCTCTTTTTACTTGCCTTTTCTCCTCCTTGCCTTCTTTCTCAAAGACAAGATGCTGAAAGCCAATCTGAGACCGACTGGCTGTTTTAGGTCTGTGTTAGCCAAGGCGTTTTTGATTTTGCTAAAAGTATGTATAACATAGTTACTTATAGGGTTTTCAGCCAGGCTTCATCCATTAGTCTGTGATTGTGTCATTCACATTTTTTTCCACCCCCTGTTACATTCATCAAGGGGCAATGTGTCAGCCTACTTCTGCCAGTGACTGATAGGGGAGAGGATGTGGTCCGTTGGCTGCGCTGCCACCTCTGGTGCAGGAAACCAGGGTTCGAGCCTCGAGGTCGCCTCCACATCCTGTGATTCTGGGCAAATCACTTAATCTCCCCGTGCCTGAATGTGTAATGTAAATACGGTGCTATGTAAAGCGCTCCAATATCTTCGGGTCGAGTTCGCGCTATATAAATATGCAAAAAAAAAAAAAAAACTTCACTAAGAGTTATGGCATGCTGCCCTTTCACAAGAAGCACTGCACACACAAAGTAGTTCTCCTTAGTGCCAGAGACCACTATGGTAAAGTGTACATTTTTGGGACCATTATTTTGTATTTTTTAATTTTATTATGAAACCGTACAAAGTACAACTTCAGGCATCATAGTTTACAGGGCACAGCAGGTGCCTAATGATTGCAAATATGCATATTCACTCTCCCCAATCATCTCTATCTGTGGTAACTCACTTGGGTATCTTCTGCATACTATCTCGTGTAGGTGTAAGATTAATCTTGGAATCCCTTCTGACATTGGGGCTAGGAGTTCTTACAGCATTCCCGCCTAATCGAAACAGTCTTTTTCTAATTTAAATCTGTTCTAACCTCTCGTAATCATCATTCTATGGCTATGGCCCATTCTCCCATGTCAGTATTCAATTGTATATATGTAGGATCCGTGGATGACAGCCATCTATTAGCTATGCTTCTGGTCACTAACACTAGACTTAGCAGTGCAAATCTATATGGACCCTACTCCCACTGAGAACGATGGATTTAACCCAGATCTCTTGACTGGGGGAGAATGTCTGCATTGTCAGCATTCCGTCCATCATTTGTTTGTTGTAACGCTTTTCGCCCTAAGTGGGATGGGTATTCCCAGACGTGGGACCCATGCTCACTACGCCACTGGAGTCAAGCTATCCTGGCTGATGACGGCTGATAGCCAGAAACCGGTCCTAGGATGCTTGATTCTGGTCCAGGGAAGACATGGCTTGGCAGTTCGGGCTGGACTGTTCCCATGAGGCACAGGGTCAAGACTGATTTGCATATGGCCATGTCTAAACTGGGGTGGCGTAGTGGGCAAAAGAACGATGGATTTAACCCAGATCTCTTGACTGGGGGAGAATGTCTGCATTGTCAGCATTCCGTCCATCATTTATTTGTTTGTTGTAGCCCTTTCACAAGAAGCACTGCACACACAAAGTAGTTCTCCTTAGTGCCAGAGACCACTATGGTAAAGTGTACATTTTTGGGACCATTATTTTGTATTTTTTAATTTTATTATGAAACCGTACAAAGTACAACTTCAGGCATCATAGTTTACAGGGCACAGCAGGTGCCTAATGATTGCAAATATGCATATTCACTCTCCCCAATCATCTCTATCTGTGGTAACTCACTTGGGTATCTTCTGCATACTATCTCGTGTAGGTGTAAGATTAATCTTGGAATCCCTTCTGACATTGGGGCTAGGAGTTCTTACAGCATTCCCGCCTAATCGAAACAGTCTTTTTTCTAATTTAAATCTGTTCTAACCTCTCGTAATCATCATTCTATGGCTATGGCCCATTCTCCCATGTCAGTATTCCATTGTATATATGTAGGACCCGTGGATGACAGCCATCTATTAGCTATGCTTCTGGTCACTAACACTAGACTTAGCAGTGCAAATCTATATGGACCCTACTCCCACTGAGGCATGGTAGTAGGTGTAGTAGACAATGACGGACAGTGTAATCTATGTGGATATCAGTCACCTCCCTTAATCAACACTTGATGGTTTCCCAGCAGGGTACCAAGCCTGTACACCTCCACGTCATGTGCAGACAATCAGCTCTGCCAAACCCACACCCAGGGCATGCATTTGTACCTGGTTCTATAAATTCTATGCAGACTCATCGACGACAAAGAAGCACAGTGCAGGACATGAAATTGTGCCAGCTTAAAACATGGCCCGCACTAGTGCACATGCTTTACTCAATTCCCCATCCTCCAGTGGGTCTGCGAGGTCTCTGTCCCAGCCATATCTTTTTTTACCTTCGTAGGAATTAGCTGCATCGCGTTAGTGTTAGTATATGCAAGGTACGCGTTCCCACTTAAAATCACCTATAAAAGGGACACAGGGGTATTTATGACATTTTACAAAAGTGGCGCATCTTCGGGAAGTGGGCTGCTGAGATGTCTCAAAATACCTAGGCCTCTAAATCCCAGGCATAGGAAGGATGCATTGGCTGTGGCATAGGTATCTGGCTAGCTGCATTGACTTGAAACAGTGTAATCTGCAATCAAGTCACAACCCTCAACAGGTAAATGCACACATAATGTAGGTAAAACAGTAAATATCACATCACACACCATCACAAACTTGTATCGACTCACATTGTACTTTCACATAAAATGTCACACATACGTAGGCATAATGGTACACATAAGTACACTGTGCCCACTTGTATGTGTGAAATCCAGGACCAATGTAAAAGAGTGCAAGGTGAGTTTTTCACCTTTTCACACTCTGGGGCATATTTACAGTGCCCCTGTAGCACGTTTACCCCTCCAGGTCGTCACTTTTGTGACGCACCGGAGGCGCAGTGTGCCGACCCATATTTTCAAGACAAAGCAAAGCCACCCTGCATGGCTTTTCACGGCCATGTAAATATGGAGTAAGGCAATGCCTTACTTTGAGTGGAAGGGGCGTTCCATGGGTGTTGCTGTGGGTGTTCCCAAGCAATACCTATGGTTTTTGACACTGCCTTAAATTCAAAACATAGCGTAAATCTTGGGCAGTGCAAAAACTAACGCCTTCCAAAAGCAAGCGTAATGAGGAGAAATGTTTGCATTTCTTCTTGTTTTTTTCCTCTTTCCACGTGTGCTGCATTCTGCAGCACACATAGAATAAGAAAGTGCCTCCTTTTATTGTTTTTGTGCAGGAAGTTGTCCCTTCCTGAACAAAAACAATCATGTTAACAACACAGTCACCCTTGCACCATGGTGCAAGTAGGCCTGTGTTGGTGCAAGTATGCCTGTGTTGGTGCAAGGATGCCTGTGTTGGTACACGGCTGCAGTTTGTGCACCGGCGCTGGCAGTAAGGACAGGAATGTGCTGTATCTTGTAGATACGGTGCATTCCCACCTTTTTTTTACATAGGGCAGCGCAGCTAGAAGGCAGGCAACGCTGCCTTATGCCAAAATATTGTAAAAAAGCCCATCTATTAAATTGCTCCCCCAACATGAGGTTACTTGTGTCAGTTAAAACTGATACATCACCACTGATTTCTGATGCATTGCTGCAGTTGCGTCAGTCTTATAATTAACTACAGCAATGCACCACTTTTGGGGCTGGATGCCTTGCGGCATCCTGCCCAGGGGTGAGTCAGAATCTCTGAGGCATCCTTGGGACCTTGCTCCATGGAGCCCCGTATTGTAAATATAGGGTACCCATTGCGTCATAAGGCTTTTTGATGCAGGCGCTTAAAATGTTGACGCATAGCTGCTTTAGCACAGCGATGCATGATTTCTTGTAAATAAGGCCCTTATATTTGATGAGGGCCCGGCAGCTTCCTGGACAATACATTTTTGCAAAAACCATGACAAAACAAGAATTGCCAAAAGTCTGGCAGCCAGTGTGGTAAGCATATTACTACTGTGTGGTCACCTTTTCCATTATGTTCTTTAATGAAATACTACCTATTATTTCTTGTGAATTTATATCACATTGAGTGGTAAGAGAGTATTTTTAAAGTTAATTTAGTGCAAAGTAGGTCTGTTAGAAGCATGGGTATGAAAGCATCCTTTCAAGCGTTTGGAAAAGAGACTGGAAAAGGCTTTGTTGATTCTGCACAGGTCTTGCTGGCTTTCCTCTACACAGGTATCTCTTGCATGCAGATTAACACGCTATTATCTTTTTTTGGGCAGATGAACGAAAGAAATTCCATCATTGGTGATAAATATCGGTGGCCCTTGACTCTTCCCTATTACTTCGAGGATAGCTTAGGTAGGTATTCACCTGTCTTACCTTCATGTCAATAAAATGGTGACCATGTTAACGTGTTTCAATCTGACATTTTTTTTATCTCAAAAGGATACAATTATGGCGTTTCGTACAAAATACTCAAAAAGGGCACGGCAAAAGGTTTTTGAGAAATAATCATAGTGTCCTCCATATTCATCCCCCACAGGAATCCCCTCGAACATTACCCAACTCACATCCTGAGATATAGTGCTAGTGTGCAATGTGTGAGTGTGCAATGTGCGAGTGTGCAATGTCATGCTGGCATCCATCGCATCCTCGTTTTACAATGCTTTATTACACATACACATTTTTCATACTAATTCTTTGGGTCAAGGAACCCTAGATACATCCAGGAAGAAAGAGTCTCATGCATTACTCTATGTTCCAGATGGTGTTCCCATAGAGATATTGGAGGGTCTTACATCACCTCTAGGCACAGAAAGCAATCTGGCAGGCAAGCACGGGGTCATGTGTGCTGTTGTGAGAGCCTAACCCTCCTGTGTTCCATATGGGTAAGAGCGAGGAACAGCTGGCAGACCTGGGATCCCCGACTGTGGCTTGGCTCGTAGTTGTGTGCAATGACTGAGACGGAACACACCCCTGGACAGGTGCCTTACCTCTCCCACCACCAGTGGTAGCCCAACAGGGGCTGTTCTCCACGCATTGCAGAACAGTTGCCTAACAACAGTACCTTGTGTTCAGGTTCCAGATGAGTGTTTGTTTTACCTCTAGCCCCATTCTAGGATGGATTACAGGAGGGCATCAGAGACATTGTCTGTTGGTGGGTCAAACCAGTCTAGTGTTAGCCCACTCAGCTCTTGTTCTAGAGGGTTCCCTTTCTTCTCCTACGAGTTCTCAGTTTAGGGCCCTCCATGATGAATCATCCATCCTAGGGTAGAGAAGTAATGTCAGGGTTGATGCATATGACTGTGGACCTGCAATGCTTATCAGCAACTCTACAGTTGTTCTGGATTCTCAAAAAAGATCCTTGAATTGTCCATATACAAACACTCCCTCATAATGCAAAACCAATCAGCCCCCCAACCACTGTCACTTAGTTTCAAGCTCAACGCATGCACTCTGCAGAACAACTTTCTCTTTCTCTGTGACTTAAAGGCAATGATGTCCCTCCCTCCATCAGAGCACACTAAGGGCCTCTCCTACAAGAAAATGACGCAGAGCCACGCCGCAAGCCATTCAGCTGCACTGTGCTGCATCATTTTCAAAGCATAGGTATGCGTTGTATTGACAAGAATACGATGCATCCCTGTGCTTTCTCCTGCGCTGGTGCACAATTGGCTGCCATGCACCAGAGCAGGCACCCTGCGTCATTTTGCAAGGGTGCCTACACTGCAGCAATGATTGTTTCTGTGCAGGAAGCGACACCTTCCTGCACAAAAACAATAATTAATGGCATTTCCCTCTTTCAAAGGATGCTGCAGAATGTAGCACACATACAAAGAGGAAAAAATGAGGAGGAATAACATTATTTCTCCTCGTTGTGGCATTCCTACGCCTCCCATTGGGAGGCATAGGATTCTAACGCATTCCCAGTTTTAGAAAAAATCTTAACTCTGGGAATGCGTCAAGTTCCATGAATGTTGTGTGGGAACACCCACAGCTGCACCCATGGAATGCCCCTTTCACACAGAGTAATGTGTGAAAGGGGCCTATATTTACAAGGCTATAAAAAGTCACGCAGGGTGACTTTATCTGCTCTTGTAAATATGGGGGAAGCCCATTGCGCTGCTTGTGTGTCAAAGAAAGTGATGCTCTAGCTGCACAATGGGCTTGTGAATAAGCCCCAAGTATTCGGTTGTAGTAGCAGCCTTCCCTAAAGAGCTTGCAGGAAGATCTCACATTCCCTGAAACATAAACAAACATGCACCCTGCTGTCCAGAAACACTCTTAGTCATGCCTGCAAGCAGTTCTTACAGCTATATATGTTAAATGTATAGCAATTTCAGTTCCAAAGCACATCAAGCCTTCATCTTTTCCTTCTCATACACTTATTTAAATGAGATTTATCCATACTTCCCAGGTACTTGCCAAGCTACCCAATCAGGTTACTCCTAACCTGTCTAAATGTTGTTCATCAAACTATCATTCTTCTCACCCCGCCTCCCATTTCTCTTCAGATTTGACTCTCTGCTATTGGGTAAGTGTAAAGCCACTGGACCCATATTTAGACTTGTGGACCAGTCTGACTCCATAACATTTTCTCAACAGATACCCACACTCAGCTTAATCATGCACTCTCTCAGCCTCAAGTGAGAGAGCTAATTCTAATGCCATTATCAGGTTTCATTTGCCAATGTAGGTGAAGTAAAGCATGCAAATTGTTGCAGAGGGACACACCCTACCATGGAAGAGTGGATAGGTCTATATTGACTAGGCCTGGGCTAAAATTCCGTTCCGCTCGCGGAAATTGCAATGATTTGACATTTTCGCATTCCGCAGAGAGCGCGAAAATGTCAAAATTTCCACAATCTGCATTTTACCGGAAATTTTTTGCTTGCTCGCGCTGTAAAATAATACATTCTCGCGTGTGCGCGATCGCCTTACCTGAATCCCCGCGTTCGCCGACAAGTTTTCCCGATCCGGTCGCGTTCTCCACGAGATGTTAGATTGTTGGTAGCCATTTGCGCTGTCTCGCGACTGTTCGCGCCCGCAGTAACGTCATTCGTCGCGCGATCACGTCTTTCTTCTCGCGATCATGCACCGCGAGACAAGTGAAAACAAGATGGCCGCACCCGTGAGCAACCGCATGGGTAAGTTGGCGAGCCGCAACCACACAGAAAATACCGCGAACGGGCGGGAAAAAAAGTCCGCATCTTCGCAATATTTCCGCGTGTTTGTGGAGATTTTTAACATTTTCGCGATAATTTGTGAAAGTGAATTTCGGAAATTCCGCCCACCCCTAACATTGACCACATGAGGTCTGTTGGCTAGAAGCTTGACAAGTAGTTTGATGTTGATATTCATGAGAGATGTTGGGCAATACCCGGAGCATAGATGTGTTTTTTACTAGGTTTGGCAGTGAGGGATTCGATGGTTATATTCAAGTGGTGCACCCACTCGCAGGTGGGGTCTCTGCGAACAGATGCATCCCACAGGAGCAGGGCTGTTGGAAGTAGTGGTGAGAAGAGGTCAAACATACCTGCACTCCTTTGAGACCACTGCTTGTCCAGCTCATCAGTTCTTGTTCATGGCTTCCACTGGCTGTGCCTTGTGAGTTCCATCCTGGAGTTCAATGCAGCTGGGTAGTGGCAGGGTAGGAGGGGCCGACGACTTACCAGTAACCCATGGCTTTCTTGAAAGAGGAGGACTATCACTTATCTAAGGGCATGTAGATTTCTTTTAAAGAGTTTTAAGATTCATTCTACTCATGGCCTTTAATTTCTCTCTTTGGAAAATTCAATATGGAGGAGTATTCCCTTTTTTACTCCTTTTTCCTGAGCCAACATGTCGTCAGTTGTCATGTGATCCTTTCCATAATTTCCTAATCCTGTCTGTCTACTATTTAAGGAAAGCCTTCTTTTCTTACTGCATTGCAACACAGCTGCATGATGTTTTGGCAGTTTCTTTGCCCCCTTTGCCTCTATGTTTGTCCCAATTTGAGCCCTTCTAGAGTCTTAGTTGGATACTGTCTGCAGTCCACTACTCTTGATCTCCTCAAGTTCCTCCTTAGCTTTCTCCTTCCTGACTTCTCCTTCTACTAGACTCTGAGACTTTCCACCATTGTACTAGAGGTTTTTGTGCTGCTGGCTTTTCCTTCAGTAAATTGCGACCCTTCCTGCGGACACGTTTCTTTCACACATTTAACAATTTGGCTTCACAAAGGAATTTTTCTTATCTCGGACAGATAAGCAACTAGACCAAGAACCTGCCACATCAACCCTTGGCATAACATCAGAGTTCAATGATCCACTGTTTTCAGCATCCTTCCAAACCCTACAAGATAGACAGCCTGCAGTCTATCGACTTTGTACACTTGTTTCTCTGGTGCCATATCTTTGATCCATTGGTGATGTATTCTGTGATATTGCCTCCGAGCATTTGTCATGCTACAGATGTCAATTTACTTGATGTGTTACTCTTTAGACAACTAGCCTTTGTGTCACAGGTATCTACATGATCAAAGTGGCTGAAAATAGCAAATTATTTTGTTATGTAAAGGGAGTGTGTGATAAGGATGCCTTTGTATTCCTGGATGGCTGGAATCACAGAGAATGATACCCACTGTCTCAGTTGTGGAACCAAGAACTTGCCTGCCTTTTCCCCATTTTCATATTGCCTACAAATAAGGTAAAGGAGTGCATATTGGGCTTGGTGATGTAGAGGGAGTTAAGTTCAAATTATTATTTCTTTAGAAACCCTTGGGCGCTCTTCCAAGGATTTTCCATGGTATTATTTTGCACACTTCTTACATTCTTCTCACGGTTTTCCTCATCCTCCATAACCATCTTTCGTGATGTTGCAGAGCATTTAATTATTAAACGTATTGCTTAGGTGCATTGTCAACAGATGTTTCTCATCAAGCAGTGTATATTTAGCGCTGTTAACATGCCACCAGTTTTTGAGTGGTGCTGTATGGTCTTGGAACAATTTCAGCAGTTTAGGCTTAGATCAGATATCTTTATAAGACAGAGCAGCAGATATGCCAACAAGAACTGATCTGGTGACGAGGGAATAATCAATGTGTGTACCATGGCTGTGAACACAAGGAACAAATGCAAATTCCTTGTCTCTGTGAGGGCTCAGACTTCAGAGGCGAGTCAGTGGCCGGTCTGGTGTCAAGTCCTTGATTATCCCTCTGCCCTGGCCCTTTGCGGTGTCCTGGTTTTCTCTAGTGACCTAGGACAGGACCTATCAAAGTTTTTCAATTACCTCCTATAATCACGAGCGAGCAAAAAATGGCAACTACGCTGTACGATATTGCACTGTGCTACGTGCAATTCGCAGAGCGTGAAGTAGCACAAAGTACGCAAACTTTGCGAGCGTAGCGTGGTTGTCCACCCAGGGTTAGAGCCAATTCAGCTGATCGTGATATGGCCCTTGAGCCTTTTCTTGAAGGTTTTGTGGAGATTGACACTTCTCAGCTCTGGATTTTTTAGGCGGAGGTAGTCATTCATACAGTCGGTCTGTGTTTTTCACCAAGACAGACCATGGGAACATGTAAATGCGGGAGTTACATAGAGAATAATGGATGGTGGAACACACACCTATGCAGCTATGACATACGGTTATCACATATGAGGTCTACTGAAGCTGACATGAGTTTGGTGATAGCTGGGTGGCACTGGCAGGAGATGGAGGTAGTATAAGAATGGTGGGAAGCAAGAAGGTGGGTTTTTAGCAGATCTTTTTAAATAAGGGAGGAGATGGCTCTGGGTTGGTTATGGATGTCTCTCCATAAGCTAGGACCAAGCAGCATTAAAGATGTGAGGGAGAATGAAGGTTTCACGTTCAATTGTGGCCTCAGCAAGTAGAGAGAGATAAGGTAGAGAAGTTCCAGAAATGGATTTGAGAACAAAAGTAAGTATCTTTTGTCACAATCTGAGCATCACAGTTGGACATTTTGTGCGGTGGGCAAAAGTAAGGACAAATTGTTTAGTGTGCACATGGCAAAATAGCGGCTTTTGTGAAGGGAAGAAACTGCTCATTGGGGATGCCAACCCATATGTTGTTGACATAATCTACCTCACCAACAACAAATGTGTTGACCGCGGACTTTGCTGAGATAAAGTGGAGATGTTGTTATATTTTTCTGATGTGGAGGTATATAGTATATTTCCCTGCTAGCCAAAGGCTTTTCTTCCACCACTTGACTTCACTATGGGTGGGATGAATTAACGAATCAAGAAATCTTCTATAGCGCACGGCTTCTCAGAAAGAGTATCCCGGCACTTAAGACAACTAAAGACAGAGCAAAGCAGAGAACCGCCAGAGTCCTGTTATCACTAAAGTTTGAATGTGTGTTTTCAGCTCTTTTTTTAATTTTACTTCTGCCGTGATGGACCTCAAATATTCAGGCAGCTGTTTCCACAATACAGTGAAGAAAGAGCCTCCCCTACGTTGACTTTTAAAACGGGGAACCACAATCAAACTAGCATTACTAGAACTGTGGAAATATGGATTTTTTTCTGGTCAGTTATGTCCCCTATCTTGGACCCCAACGGTTCTATATGCATGTTACAAGTACATGTATGTTCCCTCCAGTTCCAGTTATGAAGACGCAAATACATGTGCGTCCACCGTCAACATGTCCTCTTTCAGATCCGCCATGAATGGGCTGGATATTCGATTCCTAAGTACGAAAGGCCACCGACTTTATATGGCTCAGTTACTCCATTTTGCAGTTCAGGCGAGTAGGCCCTGATTCTGCCATCAAGCCTTTCCCTGCTTTCTGCCTCTGACAGCTCCAGTCTGAGCTCGCATCTGTATCCATGAACTTTGTCCTACTCCCTGTGCGGCTAACGGTGCCTGCCTCGGCCGGTCTGCCTGCCTGCCAAAAACTGTATTTCACCTTCAAGTTATCTGTTTCGCTCCTCAGCCGATGCATTCCTGTCTAGTAGTTTAAGTAAACATTTCCTTTAGCTATTGAGCAAAGGGCCCGGCTTCTCTGTCCTCATGCAAGTAATTCATAGCCCCGTTACCATGGAAGGTTTCTGCCCTTGCATCTCATGTAGACACTTAGACGCTTGTGCACGCACACACAGTCAGTATAGAATAGATTTTGTTCAAAAGTCCTTCCTTTGTGGATAACATAGTTCTTTAAACATAGGATGTTAGATATGATTTGGGATTAGGTTGACTTGACCCCCCAGACTTCTTGTCTCCACATGTAGAGCTAAATGTCAAGTCCCCTTCACCCCCTAGTTGCACGTCAATCACACGTCATGCTGCTGCGCGCGCATCTCTGCCAAGTATTTCTGCTGACATTGCGAAATTATTTCATAGGTCCACCCATATGTGACATCACAACCAATGACGTTTCCTTGTTACTCCCAATTACGCCTCCTTCAGCTACGCATGTGAAATGTTATCTTTGCTATCAATTGTTACGCCTCTTACATTGGTTTCATTATAATGTCTGTTCTATAAAAATGATTACTTATCAATAAAGTATTGTACTCCACTTCCTGAACCCCCGTGGTGATGGAACTTGGAGGCCACGATTCGAATTGTCCATTGGAATAAAGCCCATTCTGAAACCTCTTATACCACGGATTCTGCCTCTTATTTTACTGAGCTATTTTACTAAGATTCCGTATCAAATTCAGTTCCGGTAATTAAATTATTTACCACATGAATGGCGCCCGAACAGGGACACTTTCTCATCTCACGCGCCGGTGGTGCGTTGCAGGCCCGGTCTCCTGCCACAGCTGGACGGACAACAACGCGTACCAGCAGGATTTCCTGTATCTCCCTCCGGTCAAGCGGGGGCGACTGAGGCTGCGATCAACACCCAGACGAGGCGGTGAGAAGTGCGAAGTATCCCAACCAGAGCCTAGCTGAGAGAGCAAGATCCGAGGTATACAGAGGCCCACCAAGTTCCGAAGTTTCCGATGATCCGAAGTGCCGAAGTTTTCGAGTCGAGTCCAGTTCAAGTTCAGTTCCGTTCTGAGGCCTTCCGTTCCGAGCTACCCGGTGAGTACCATTGCTGGGGAGGCGTTCTGACGTGCACACAGGTTGTGCCGGTCAAGACGGATTTGGGTACACAAATCCGGTCTGCACTGTTTCAGCAGTGTATATGTACTGTTTAGCAGTATATCGAGTATGTCTAGTATATGAAGTCAGAATTATCTAGTTAGTATCGAGTATTATGCTTAGTGAACGGCCATCATTGTTGTTCATTAAATGTTAAATGTTAAATGTTTTAAATACGTTCTGCATATTGTGGTATGAATGACTGTTCATTATTGTGCTTTTGTATTAAGTGTGTTTAAGAATAAGTATCAGATCAGTTGTCAGTATGCCGCTCTTTTCGAAATTAAGACAGATCACAACTAGAAAAGGGGTACTCGAAGAAGCTGTTCCTATTCCTCCTAGGGACACTCCGGGGCACTTTATGTATCACAAACATGGCTTAGACGCCATATTATTTTCTTGATTTATGGGTGGACTACACCAAGGAACTACCAGAAAGTCACAGGTGGCCCGCAGCTGGGACCTGGGATGCAGAGTGCATCGTGAAAGTAGAGGAAGAGTTATGGAAAAGGAAAGCTAGACAGTCACAGAAAGACGCCATTGAATTATGGCGTAAAGAATCGTATAGACGTACAGAAAAAGCACGTAGACAGGAAGAGAAAAGTAAGGAAAATTCAAATAAAGTTCGAGAAAATCTGTTAATTGAAGAAGGTACACGAGTAAAATTAGAACAAGGAGATAGACAAAGAAATGCCCTTATGAATGGTATGTATCCCCTTCTGGCCGAAGGATTACCTAAGGCTACTCCGGAGATACCAAAAGACTTGCCACCCCCATTGTTTCCGATAAAAGCGCATCCAAAGGGGCATCCCAGAACCGCAGAAGATGTTTTTCTTTCCTCATATTTAGATGACGCAGCTCCCGAGTATGCTAACCCTGTACCACATAGACCGTCTGCTGGGGGGGTTCAACGTCAAGACCATGTGTCTGTACCTTTGCAACCACAAATTCCGACACAAGTTCCGGCAAGCACATCTGTTTCTACATCTGTTCCCACGGCCGTTTCTACAGCTGTGTCTACACCTATAGTTGCTGTATCACGATCAACGAATCCTTTCGCGCCCAGTCCCCCAGATGGGGCTACCGGAGGTGCTACCAGCGTGTATTCTACGCCACCCAGAATAAATAAACTTACTTTTCAAGAATTAGCACATCCACGTACGCCCAAACTTATAAATACCCGCACACTTAAGGAACTTCTAGTAGATTGTAGATATGACCCTGTGCCCGGCAAAGAGGACGAAATGGTCCTGGCATCATTACGTATCAGACGAGCTGCGATGTTTTTAGGGAAACTACCAGGAATGACTATGCATCTAGATAATATATATCATTTTGTCCAAACAGGGCGAGATTCTGAATGTATTAATAGAGCTATGGAATACCAGAAAGTGGAAATACAGGGGGAACTGTTACGTTTCCTCATAAATTGTGTGATCAGAAATCAAGACCGACCGGGGGTAAACCTGGAAGTAATGCAAATTCTTACGAGATGGAGTCAGAATATATCAGACGGGAAACATGATAAGCAAACATGTATAGTAGCTATGTGCCGAAAGATCAGAAAAGAAATAGAACGAATACATGAAGAGAGATTGGCAGTAGACCAGTTTGAACAAAACGAAGAGGGAGAATTAGAATTTCCCGCAAGACAGTCAGAAACTATAGCCTATGTAGGTAGAGGAAGATCTGGTGATAATACTAGATGTTTCACTGATCCAATACGTCCGATATGTCCAGATAATAACAGAACTTATCCAACACCTATAATAAATATAAGGTCTCCCGAACATTCGTTCCAAACCGCTGACAAACTACTCCGAGAACGAAGGGGTTATCACCTACTCGATTCTATGGATGAACAAGAATTAGCCAGATCAGCCGTTCACTGGATTGACAGTCCCGGAAAATATGGTGATGAAACAGTAGCACACACGTTTTTGAACCTCAGCCCAGATGAACAGCGTTTAGCTGGGATTTATATGATTCAACAACTTCTTATCTTATATAAGAACCAAAATTCCGATCCTGGTCTTTTACCTGAAATATTGACTGAATTACTCACGAATAGATGGAGAGGTTCAGGTACTAAGTTAATTAGAGAAATACTAGAATTCAGAGAGCAGTACATTCTTTTCGTATGCCCAGAACATGTCTCACTGCCCATCAAGGAAAGAACGCCGTATTACATAGATAGACAGAATCCCTTGCGAGAAGTGCACCCAATAAAAGGCGAAGACGATCAGTTTAAACGCGTATTTGTATATACGCCCATATCTAAAATAGAATTGTTAGAAATGAAGAAAGTAGTACCCAGTCATGACAAAGACCCAGCGGGTTTCCACCGAGAAATTAAAGACATGTTACTCATGGGAGAATATACCTATCCTGACATTATGACAATATTAAAGGTATTAATGCCTGCTGGCATTTATGAAAAACTTAAGGAAAAAGAGTGGGAAGTGGGAGACCAAAAGATAGACTGGACAGCATTAGAAGCAGAAGAAAAGGCCCGAACTGCAGGAGCAGGGCTCGGGGATAAAGTTAAAGCACTACCAGGTTTACTAGTACAGGTACTGCCACGTTTATTAACTACGAAAAAGGAAGACTGGGGTGCAATCTCAGCCTGTAAACAAAAGCAAGATGAAGACACTAGTGATTTCTATGCCCGATTCGAGAAATGTTTTGGTATAAATAGTGGCATAAAAGCAAGTAGTGAGTCATATCCACATCTGTTTGTGACGAAATTAGTTGAAAATTCCTTGCCCCAAGTGAAGAATAGAGTATTGAAGTTCGAAAGTACCTGGCAAGGTAACACCCCGTCACAAATGTTACAAATGTTACAGTATCATCACAATAGAATTAGAGAAGAACAAGAACATGAACAAAGACGTATGAAAGACACGAAAATGAAAATGTTAGTCTCCCAGACAGTTCCAACTGACGGTCACAAAAAGGGTGTGACACATTCTGGAGATTCCGCAGTTCCTGTAAAAGGGACATGCAATTATTGTAAACAGCCAGGTCATTATGTACACGATTGTCCAGTCCTGAAACGTAATATCGCCGTAGGTATTGCAAAGGAAAGGCCACGGCCACCCAGACAGGATCAGAATGAACAAGGAGCCCCGCAGCATGCACAGTCCATGCCAGCTCCGCAACAGTCCATGCCAGCTCCGCAACAGTCTATACAGTTTGTGCCAGCTGCACCAGCGCTGCCTGTTGCTGCCACACAAACCACGACACGACAAATGTATCAGGCCGCACAGTATGAATATCCTGAGTATCAACGATACGCGTGAACCAGCCTAGAGAGGGAAGTTGACTTACCCCTTATCGAGGTCCCTGTAGATCAAGAAGGACCTTATGTGCACAGTGAATTATTGGGTCAAGATAGAAAATTTTTACTTGATACAGGGGCAAGTCGAACAACAATAAAACGTAGTGAAGTTCCGGAGGCACCCCTCTCAGGCTCACAGAATATATCCCTTGGTTTTTCAGGAAAACCTATTGTTAATGAAGTATCACAGCCTCTTCCACTTACGATCGGACCCTTGACACGAACTACAGATTTATTGCTTACTAAATCATGTCCAGAAAACTTGTTAGGTATAAAAACATTGAAAGCTCTAGGAGCGATAATATGTTGTTCTCCGGAAGGAGTAAGATTATTTTTGCGTGATTTCAAAGGTCACTATGTATCCCGAGACATGGATCACCGACTACAGACTTTACCCGCACATTTATGGGCACAAGGCCCTACTGATGTTGGTTGCATGAACATTACACCATATCGAGTCACACTAAAGGCAGGAGTGGTACTACCACGAATACGACAATACAAGCTACCACCAGATGCTGTAGTGGCTTTGCTGCAAATCATTGACGAGCTCATTGCCCAAGGAGTGGTTGTGGAAACCGACTCCAATGTATGTAATTCCCCGATAATTCCGATTCTTAAACGAACTGATCCAAAGGCCCCGCCAGTATATCGATTGGTTATTGATCTGCGCGAATTAAACAAATGCATTGTGCCACAATTCCCTGTGGTCCCCGATATCTCGTCATTACTGACGGCCATTGATTCGAACGCAACATTCTTTACTGTAATTGATCTCAAGAATGCCTTTTTCAGCGTCCCAATAGATCCGGAGAGCCAATACTTGTTCGGATTTAGTTTAAATGGACGAAGTTTTAAATTCA
Source organism: Triturus cristatus (assembly GCF_964204655.1). NCBI lineage: Eukaryota > Metazoa > Chordata > Amphibia > Caudata > Salamandridae > Triturus > Triturus cristatus. Next base: position 710,055,719 of record NC_140587.1, on the reverse strand, counting down.
CACGCGCACCTCAAGGATTTACAGAAAGCCCCAGCATCTATAGCCAAGCACTGAAACGAGAACTTGACAGTATACACATGCCAGTTAACACTGCACTGCTTCAGTATGTGGATGATCTGCTGATCACCGCCCGAAGCGAACCGGAATGTGAAAAAGCATCTCTGATGGTCTTACAATTTCTAGCCGAAAAGGGGCACAAGGTGTCCCCTTCTAAGCTGCAATTCTGTGTCCAGCGAGTTGTTTATCTTGGTCACTCGCTGTCCAAGGAGGGAAGGCAGCTTACACCCGACCGCATTCAGTTAATTGCTAACATGCCAATACCCAAGACACAAAAGGAGGTGCGGGCTTTTATAGGCCTCACTTCATATTGTAGGCAGTGGATCCCTCAATATGCATTTTTAGCAAAACCACTCATTCAGTTGACAACACAGGAGGCGGCCACATCGACTGTCCTCCCTTGGACTCAGGAACACACACTAGCTTTTGAAAGCTTAAAGAAAGCTCTATGTCAAGCACCTGTTTTAGCAACACCATGTTACAGAAAACATTTTACACTCTTTGTTACAGAACGCGAAGGTACTGCCTTGTCCGTACTCACTCAGGAACAAGCAGGATCACGCAAACCATGTGCCTATTTCTCTAGTACATTAGATCCCGTAGCCCAGGCTTTGCCTGCGTGCCTGAAATCAGTGGCAGCAACAGCTCTAGCAATAAGACAAAGCGATGCCATAGTGTTAGGACATCCATTGACAGTACAAGTACCGCATGCAGTAGAGGTTCTTGTGAACCGAACGCAAACACAACACTTGACCATAGCAAGACTTACAGGGTACGAACTAACATTGTTTCAGCCACACATAGAAATCAGACGCTGTAATACATTAAATCCTGCTACACTTTTACCTGTAATCGGAACAGACCCACTAGCTCATGATTGTATTGAAGTTATTACAATAACGACGAAACCCAGACAAGATTTGACAGATGTTCCATTGTTAGATCCAGACCTGACGTTGTATGTAGATGGTTCATGTATGAGAACAAGTACAGGAGATTTAGTGGCCGCATATGCAGTCACAACAGATACTGAAGTCATTGAAACAAACTGTATAAATACCTTGTCAGCTCAAGCAGCAGAGCTTATTGCTCTGACACAAGCCTGTATCCAAGCCACAAATAAGAAAGTCAACATATACACTGACTCACGTTACGCATTCGGAGTTGTACATGACTTTGGCGTGCTGTGGCGAGAGAGAGGTTATTTAACTTCTCACGGTGCCCACATTCAGCACGGATCCCTCATTCATGCTCTGTTAGATGCAATACATTTACCCACTGCAATATCGATTATGAAATGCAAAGCTCATACGAAAGTTACTGATATCATTTCTCAAGGCAATGATTTAGCTGACAGAACAGCTAAACAGACTGCGCAAACTCGCACATCCGACATGACAAAGACAATAGTCCAGACACCAACACATTGTATGACGATTAAGGATCCCGCTCTTGATATAATTGACATACAGACACATGCTACACCAGACGAAATAAAGAAATGGACGGAATTAGGAGGGATCCAAACGGACCAGGGATGGATGACGAAGGAGAAATCTGTATGGTTTCTTCCTGACTCTATGGTCCAAGCTATCATAAATACAATACACAGTCCAGCGCATCTAGGAGAGAAAGCTATGCTAGACAGCATTCAACACATTTGGTTCAACAAACATTTACGAGCAGCAGCGAAGCAAAAAGTCCGTACCTGTATGATATGTTGTCAGTTTAACCCAGGTAAAAGCATCCCCGTAGAGCAGGGTGGATTTCAGCCTCCTGATCACCCTTTTGAAGCCCTTCAGATGGATTATATCCAGATGGAACGATGTCGAGGATTCAAATATGTTCTCGTAGTTGTCTGCGCTCTTTCCCGTTGGACCGAAGCGTACCCAGTATCAGATTACACTGCCCCGACCACTGCCAAGCAGCTAGTTCGAGAATTCTTCCCACGGTACGGTTTACCACGTGTTGTCTATTCAGATAACGGCCAGCCGTTCTCATCCGAACTGATGAAACATGTTTCACTTCTGCTAGGATATCAGTGGAAGTTTCATTGTGTCCGACACCCCGAGGCAGCAGGTCTCGTGGAACGACATAATCAAACTTTGAAAATCAGATTGTCCAAAATATGTAGAGAGAAAGGTGTTGACTGGGTAGTAGCTTTACCAGTTGCACTCTTTTACATGAGAATGGTAGCACACTCTCGAACAGGGCTATCCCCTTATGAGGTGATCTTTGGAAGACCACCGAATATGTGGGGGACGCCTATACCCCGTAAAATAACTGATGTTGACTGTAATATGCTGACAGATTACTTGGCTTCCTTGATGTCTGCACTACAATCTTGTCGTTCACAGGTAGCTGCAGCCTTTCCTGACAACACTGAAGTGAAACCCCATGACGTAATTCCGGGGGATCTCGTTTTAGTGAGGAACTTTGATCGGAAGACTCAGCTGGATCCTAGGTGGAAGTCGCCGCAATTGGTCCTGCTCACCACAAGGACAGCCGTGAAGATCGAGGGCAGAAAAGGCTGGATACATTCAAGTCATATCAAGAAATTTCATGGACTACCATCGGATGTAAATGCCACACCTCGTGTGTCTTCACCCATTGACTCAAAGCTTCCTTTGGTTGAACTTAGTAGCCCGGAACAATATAAATTAAAACTTAGGTCTGATAAGTCAGACAATTTGATTGTTTAAGTCCTCTCCAAGGTGAAGCGGTTGAATTTGTCTCTGACATGTATCCCTTAGACCTGAATAGAGAAAAAACTCGAAAAATGTTGAAACGACATGCGTACTGTAAATCACTGCGTAGTCATTGTATAGTGACGTTATTAATTTTGTTTTTCTTGAGTCTTATAATAATAACTGCAAGTATATTGTTGCACATATATTATCCTATTTCTAAACATGTCTATAATGTTACTACTGAACATTCTTTTAGTGACCTACCCCCGCATGAATTGTCCTATAGATTTGCGCTGCGCAATAACACTTTCATTAGTATGTTACATCATTCCCATCAGACTAGTAATGCTACCAATTGTTGGATATGTGGTCGACTCCCTCCCTATCAGAATTATAAGGGAGTTCTGCCCCTCTTTCCATATCCGTTTACACACAATGGCTCCTGTGGAGCATGGTTTAGTTTAATTAATTCCTTAGACTCAAACACAGCAGTTTATCAAGACAATTGGGTATGGGGAAATTTGAACTTAGTTTTACTCAAAGTCTGCTACCCCGACAAGGAGGGTCGTCCCAAGAGAACAGGAACTGATCTAGAAAATGAAGTATATAGATTAGGTAATTTTACACTTAATCTCATGATCCTGAATGTCGAATCCGAAGTTGCACCAATTTTGCCTGCCATGTCAGTATTCCCAGCTAAGGGTGAATTGTGTGTAAGAAAGAATGGTTCCATACATATGGGCCATAGTAGATGCACTACTGTAATAGAATTCAGTGATCAAGGCAAGTCTTCGTTTAGAGCTTCTCGCCATTCCTACTTTGTATGTGGTCAGACTGCATATATGCGTTTGCCTCTAGATTGGGATGGTACCTGTTACATTGCATTCCTTTTGCCACCTGTTTTCCTAGCTCCTCCTGATTACCACAGAAATATTCATTTAGTACACAATAGAGAACGGAGAGATCTCCCAATTGTCGATTACACTGAGACGACATGGGAAAAGTATGTAGATTTTAACAAAGGGCTCTTTCCCTATATAGGTACAGTTACCAATAGTAAGCTAATACGTAGATTAACCAGGACTCTTGAAGCTGTAGTGAATGAAACTATTTCCGCCCTAGGCAATTTGACAGAGGAGCAGTCTGCGATGAGGATTGTTGTTCTTCAAAATCGTCTTGTCCTTGACGTCATCCTGGCCGATAGGGGCGGAGCTTGTAGGGTCATCGGATCAAGCTGCTGCGTATTCATACCAGAAAATTCGCCATCTGTATATAAAGCTATAACTCGCCTTCATAAGATTGTGAGCCAGATACACCAGAATCCAGGCACTTGGACTTGGTCCGGGTGGTTTTGGAGCGTGTTATCAGCCTGGGGATGGAGAGTTCTATCATTCCTAGGTATTGGCCTTCTTATACTATTCAGTTGCTGCTTATGCCTGCAATGTGGACCAGCGATTTGTGGTCTGTGTGCCACTTCGTGTATTCCACATCAAGATTTTCATTCAAGATCCCAAAGGAAAAAAGAAGAACAAATGATGCTATATGAACAGATCAATGGATTGATGAAGATTGATATCTCTTGACGGGCAAGTAGGGGACAAGGAGGGAATGTGGAAATATGGATTTTTTTCTGGTCAGTTATGTCCCCTATCTTGGACCCCAACGGTTCTATATGCATGTTACAAGTACATGTATGTTCCCTCCAGTTCCAGTTATGAAGACGCAAATACATGTGCGTCCACCGTCAACATGTCCTCTTTCAGATCCGCCATGAATGGGCTGGATATTCGATTCCTAAGTACGAAAGGCCACCGACTTTATATGGCTCAGTTACTCCATTTTGCAGTTCAGGCGAGTAGGCCCTGATTCTGCCATCAAGCCTTTCCCTGCTTTCTACCTCTGACAGCTCCAGTCTGAGCTCGCATCTGTATCCATGAACTTTGTCCTACTCCCTGTGCGGCTAACGGTGCCTGCCTCGGCCGGTCTGCCTGCCTGCCAAAAACTGTATTTCACCTTCAAGTTATCTGTTTCGCTCCTCAGCCGATGCATTCCTGTCTAGTAGTTTAAGTAAACATTTCCTTTAGCTATTGAGCAAAGGGCCCGGCTTCTCTGTCCTCATGCAAGTAATTCATAGCCCCGTTACCATGGAAGGTTTCTGCCCTTGCATCTCATGTAGACACTTAGACGCTTGTGCACGCACACACAGTCAGTATAGAATAGATTTTGTTCAAAAGTCCTTCCTTTGTGGATAACATAGTTCTTTAAACATAGGATGTTAGATATGATTTGGGATTAGGTTGACTTGACCCCCCAGACTTCTTGTCTCCACATGTAGAGCTAAATGTCAAGTCCCCTTCACCCCCTAGTTGCACGTCAATCACACGTCATGCTGCTGCGCGCGCATCTCTGCCAAGTATTTCTGCTGACATTGCGAAATTATTTCATAGGTCCACCCATATGTGACATCACAACCAATGACGTTTCCTTGTTACTCCCAATTACGCCTCCTTCAGCTACGCATGTGAAATGTTATCTTTGCTATCAATTGTTACGCCTCTTACATTGGTTTCATTATAATGTCTGTTCTATAAAAATGATTACTTATCAATAAAGTATTGTACTCCACTTCCTGAACCCCCGTGGTGATGGAACTTGGAGGCCACGATTCGAATCGTCCATTGGAATAAAGCCCATTCTGAAACCTCTTATACCACGGATTCTGCCTCTTATTTTACTGAGCTATTTTACTAAGATTCCGTATCAAATTCAGTTCCGGTAATTAAATTATTTACCACAGAACGCAGGGGCCTCCCTGGACTGTATTCCTTCATTCTATCAATGAGGTACATAGGTCCCTTGTTATAGAGGGCTTGGTGTATTAGGCTCACTGCTTTGTACTGTATGCATTGTGGAACTGGCAGCCACTGATGTCTCTCCTGAAATAATGACACTGATAAGTGTTTAGGTAATTTATACAGTAGGCGTACTGCCATGTTCTGCATAACTTGTAGCCGCTGGGTCAGATTTTCCGGGAGACCCAGATACAGAATATTAGCATAGTCCAGCCTAGAAAAAATCAGTGTCCTGACCACTGTAACTTGATCATCATGCAGAAGCAAGTGAAGAAACGTCTTCAGTATGCGAAAGATCCATAAGTAAGATTTCATGAATATTAATACCTGTGCACCAAACAAAAGTTTGGCATCAAACATAATGCCTAGATTTCTAGCCACTACCGTTGGAGGGGGAGGTGGGGGAACACTGGTGGACTATGGTCTTACCCATCCTTGAAGGGGATTCCACCCAAGCAATAAGATTTCAGTTTTGTCTGGGTTCCACTGCAATTACATTTTTGGCCTTCAGCCAGTCAAGCAGCGCTACCTTACAGCGGCAAATGCCTCCTTTGCATTTATGAACCCCCATCATACATGAGCGTGAGTTGGGTATCATCCGTGTATGAGATGACCTTGATGTTAAAGGATTCAAACAGATATGGCAGAAGGGACATGAAAATGTTGAAGAGTGTGGGACTTAGGGAGGAGACTTGCGGCACTCCTCACTTCAACCTTTTTGCTCCCGGCTTCCATCCTGGATGAGATTATTTGAACAAAAACCCCTGTTACATTGGAATTTTACGAGACCAGGCTGTTAAGTAAAAGAAGTCAGTCATGCAGAAGGCCAGGGGCATCAAGCCCATGACTTTGAAGACCATCATGCCGGATATTGGGTGCCAATGTAGATCTTTTAGTGTAGCGATACCTTTGCACTTGATGACAACTTCAATGAGCCAATCTGTGTGGTTTAGAACTCATTGATTCATTTTTGGTGGACATGAATATATAAAATGTTCTCTAGGGGTCAGGTTCTAGCTGTAGGATGGCTCTGAAAAGTGATTTTCCTTTGTGTGGTGTGAATTATGGACAAAACTGAAAGGGGTGCAGATGTGGGCATAAAGAACAAAACAGGAAAAAACGAACAGTTTCATGGACACCATAAATTAAACCAATTAGACTATCTTCCTAATTAGATTTCCATAAAACTATACTAAAGCATAGTCCTACAAAATGTCATCATATTTCAGTATGATTGTTCGATTGTTCTTTTTTTTTAGTTTTTTTAAATTGTGGTAAAACCTCGAAATCATGTTTCATTCCCTGCATATTCTTGGTCTTTCAAACGATTATTCTTTTGTTCATTTTTAACAGAAATTAATGCAAAAGGCCTTATTCTGGAAGCTTTTGAAAGATATCGTCTAAAAACCTGCATTGACTTCAAGCCCTGGGAAGGAGAAGCAAATTACATATCCGTGTTCAAGGGCAATGGGTAAGAGAAGATACACAATATCCCTGTGCTGCAAATATACTGTGTTGCAAGACTTTTCAGGTTTCAGATCTCTCCAGGTGATTTAGACTTGTAATCTGTTTAATTAGAAATTTATAAAAAATTTGTTCGTTATTATTTAAAAAAGGGTGGTCTTCTGAGGAGATTGTTTTTTTAGCTCTGGGCATCGAATCATGGAAACTCAATGTCTACTCAATGTTCTGAAAGTACTCTGCTTGTTAACTAACTCCTTTTGTAATTGTAATTGTTAATTGTAAAGCGCGTTATCACCGTACGGTCTCTAAGCGCTGTGAGAGGGTGCTGCCTTGGCCCAGGTGGGAGTGGAGTATGTTACCGCGTGCCCAAGCCTCCTGAAAGAGTACTGTCTTGAGCTTTTTCCTGAATGGGAGCAAAGTTACCAAGTTAGTGCCAGTTCTATACCTAACATGAATACGTTAAAACAGGACAGCTTTGTATTGCATGTTTATGACATGGTCCAGGTTTCTAGGCTTTGCCATCTTTAGCTCATACACTAACACACTGTGTTACCCAGAGTGCAAGATTGTGTGCCAGAATACTGTAATCCCGAAAAACGTGTGCCACAAATATTCAGTCGTAAACATCCTGTACAGAAATATCCTCCCATTGCCTGTACATTTCTTACTATGAACGCCAATGTGGGAGATAGTTTTCTAAACAATATTTAGGACACATTATCTATGTGAAGTAATATTCTGGCACAGTAGCGGCTGCTACCGGAATCAGGTGGTGTGGCGGGGGCCGAAAAAAGAAATCACTTACCTAAAAACGGCCAGCCGCCGCCTCTCCTCCATCCTCTTCTTCCTGTCTACGGTCTGATAGCAAGAAGCAGCAGGAAGCACCCGGGCTCTCAGGGTACCCTGAGCCATTCAGCGTTGTGATTGGTCTGAGCGCCATGGATCGGCACTCAGACAGGGACTGGTAGTCTTGGCATGTTCCTCATCAGGCTGTGCATTACAGCCTGGTGGGGAAGATGCAAAGTGTGTTTGGCTGTTTGGCCAACCCAAGAGGGCCGGCCAAGCAGTCTTGAGCAATTTGGGAGTGCAAACCACTCCTCTCCCTGCTCTGGCCAGCCCTGCTCGAGAGCCACTGACTGCAATAGGAAAACAAAAATGATAATAACTATACGTTTGTATCATTTTATTTTTCCTTTTGAGCTGTAAGACGATGCTCCTCCACCTTAGCAGAGGAGCTGCCACTGTAATCTGGCTGCAATGTTCTGGTACCACACCACGTGAAGACAGCAGGTTTTGTTCAGAACAGGGATATACAGCTCAGTTCTATGTCTGTGCAATGTGCTTTGTGCATGAATGATGGATTGGTTGCATGTTTCAGTACTTTAATGGGTAAATATGCATAGTTTGGTGTGTTGAACCACACAGTTGCCCAAGTCATTGATGTGGAGATTGAACGTTTGGAAAATTTGCTGATTTTAATGAGGCAGAAAGTACATGCATTTCCACATAAAAAAATATTGAAGTGTTGATATTGAATGAAACCTAAAATGTTGCAATTCTATGCACTGGGTACCTTGCACAAACAGATCAGAAACATGATATTATCTTCTAGACTCAGTTACCAAATATACTAGGAACTTATTTTGACAATCAATTCAAAAACATATTTAAAATAAAACTGCCCAGTGACTTTTTTTTTACAACTGTATTTATAAGTAATGGCCTGCACACTGCACAGATATTAAAGTAAATGGCCAATCTTAGAAAAAGTACCACCAATTCTCCAGACTTCAAACCATCTAAAACAATGCAGTTCTGGCTCTTATGAAAAACCTTCAGCGTTTTAAAAATATTGTGGAAAATTGAATTTTCCTTCAGTGCAGCCTTTTTGGTTCAGTTCAAAAATGAAAATTCATAACCCCAACAATATATTTATTGACCACCTGACACCCCATCTCACTACTAAGAAGTCACGTTGTACCACTGTGGCTGAGCCCAAAGATGGCAAAATGACCCATTGCATATTCACACAGTGGTGCAAAGGATCATGTGCCCATTCTGCCATCCATGGCTGCATCCCTTTGAGGGAATGTAATCCCACTGTTACGCCAAACGAGGAGAAATGAAAACATTTCTCCTCTTTACGCCTCCGCTGGGGAAGCGTAAGGTTTTGGAGCTGGCCCAGGTTTACATGATTTTCTAAATCTGGGGCAGCATCAAAATCCATGGGTGTTGCGTGGAAGCACCCACAGTAACACCCATGGAACGCCTCCTTATCGCAGAGATAAGGCAAGGCAGCAACCTGTGTTGCTTTGTCTTACTCCATATCTATGAGGCCATGCAAAGCCATGCAGTGTGACTTTGCTCCGCCTCATAGGTATGGTTGAGGCGCTTGCACCGCCGAACAATCAAAAACAAGTGATGCTCTGGTGGTGCAAGTGTCTCATTAATACGGCCCAAAATAGTCTGTACGTTTTTTAGGTCTTTCACTATCAGGTAGCTACATATAAAATAACGTGCAGCTATTAAAATTGAAAAAAATTGTTACTCCTTGGGAAATGCACTGTAGTACATTATGAAACCTCTTTAGTTAATGCACTGCAGAGATCTGTGTGTAACTAGAGAGCTGCAGAATTAAATATTGGTTGGTGCAGTGGAGAATAGTGACTTGTGTATTTATAGTACTATGAGGTCACAGCCTTTGACAGAAAGCACTGTGAACATGTAAGTCATTATTTTATACTTATGAACCGCCAAATCAATGCAGTATCCTCATCCTGTTTCTACACACTCAGCCTGCTTTGAAAGACATTCAGATGACTCCCCACATAATCCAGAAATACGGTCACCGACGCACTCATCACCAGTAGACCTTACAACAGCAACGCACTTTACGCCGGCATAACCCAGAAACACTTCAGGAAACTACAGAACATCCAAAACGCCGCAGCCAGACCGGTCCTCGACATCACCTGCCGCAGCCACATGACACATCTCCGACAACTCCACTGACTCAATATCAACAAAAGAATCACCTTCAAGCTCCTCACACATGCCTACAAGGCTCTCCACGACGCAGGACCAGAATATCTGAACCACCGCCTTGCTTTCCACACACTCACCAGACAACTCTGCTCCTCCCAAATTGTCTTGGCCTCCGTCCCATAGATCCACAAGACCAGAACCAGAGGGAGATTCTTTTCCTACCTCGCCGCCAAGACCTGGAACACCTTGCCCCTCCAACTCACGCAATCCGCGTTGCTGACCCAGTTCAGGAAGGACATTAAGACCTGTCTCTTCGACTTAATCCTCCACATCCAGACAAATCAGCAAGCCCACCCCCCAGCTCCTTGAGACCCTCACGGGTGAGTATCCACGCTTTACAAACAAACCCCTGATTGACTGATTGATACTTGCATTACACACAGTATAAGAAAGACTGCTACAAAATGTGCAAATAGTTTCACGATAAAATGTTGCTTCCAAAATGTAGATTTTAGTAATACCAGAGCTACGTAATGCAATTTGTTCTTATCGTAACTGTCCCTTCAACACCTCCTTAGGGGTACTAAGGGCTGTGTAAATACAATTACAATTAAAAGCATGCACTTCACAGCCCAGTTGTTAACTCTTTGAACTACCACAAAGGTTTGGAGTGATTTGATCAGTTTAAGCCAGAACCGGCTCCCAAGCACCGTTTACACTTGCAGATTAACTCATAGCGCATATTTGCATATCATTCAGGCATGCAGGCACCCTGGCACAAAGTCTTTTCACAGCATAGGAGACTAAATTATTGAAACTTCAGCTGAAGCATTTTAACGATTGGAATGAACTGTCCCAGGACTGTTTTCTTTTTCCAAAATGAAGAGCAAACATTTTGGATTCCAGGCACAAGTGAGGCTGGGGAACGTGCTCCCCCTTCCCAGGACTCGACACCCCCCTGGGGGTCGTGCCTCACAGACTGAAGACCTCTGGGGTAGAACGTGACTTAAAACAACTCAAGGATACACATTCACAAATGGTAGCTGCTATACCCCTCTTGCCCATCTTTGCCTACTACAATACTTCAGAGAACTGTCAGATAGGGAAAGAAAATATTTAGGCAGCCACGCACAGGCCAGACAATATGGAGAAAGAGAAAGACAGAGGAGCACACTAAAGTGGCTGTTAAGATGGAACATGTTGCCGAACTACAAACACCGGGAGGTGAGGCCTTGGTGATGGATTAAGATATTAATCAACAAGTTTGCCCGTTACTACAGTCAACTTTATGCCTGAAGGTCCAATGTTCCCATGATTGCCATGCATGATTGTTGGACCTGGCCCTTTTGGCAGGTTCACCCCTAAACATTTTGCATTTATCCTGGCCTTTTTCCCCATGTAGTGTTAGTGGTTTTAGGCCTCTATGCACTTTAGCACTGTGTCCCAGTGTAAAGTGCGTGCGCTCTGTGTTACATTTAGTGAGACTGGCCTGCCCTCCCATAGGAATGCATGGGGGATATGTGTATCCATGGTAGTACCTGATGTGAGAGGAGTGCAGGGGCGAGTTTGGTATGTGCGACCTCGTGAGAATAAATGCTGCACAATGGTGTGCGTAGATTTATTGTGACTGGTGAAGAAGTGCCACTTCTAGAAGTTGGCATTCCTGTGTGCTGTGCCTGCCCGAAGTGTAGTGCATGTCTGGCTTGTGATTGACAGGAGCTGAGAGGGCTGGGGAATTCCAGGAGCCAGGGTGAGTCTGCCCGGTGGTGAATGGAGAGATCTGCATGCAGATGGGAGGGAGGAGTTGCACCTGGGACCTGAATAGGGCTGGGCCTTCCCTCCACAATGCTGGCTCCACCTCCTGTGGTGCGTCTGATGTCCCTGGCCTGTTCTGTGAATAGAGAGGGGAGCTGAGCAAAACAAAGTGCTCCTGAACCAGTTGTATCTGGTTCTCCCCTTGCCCTACAGTTGTAGAACAAAGGAAAATGCTGTATGAAAGAAGGGGCTTTGACCCAACGAAAATGTTCTTGTTTGTGGACTTGAATCTGCCAGGGGCGTGCTGCTGCTGGGGCCCAGGGGAAGGCTTGCCTCCCTGGGCTCTGCCCTGCCCCTGGATGCCTGGAGGACTTCTTTTTCCAGGACCTCTTTCTGCCTCCTGAGCCCTGTGGGCGCTTCATGTTTATTTCCCCCATGGAAAGGGGAATGTGTGGGTTCTGTGCAGTGCGGAGCTGCCGTCTTGGTTTCTAGAAGGAATCCCCAGCGTCCTGCCTGTAGGGGGAGCCCACCCGCTTATTTTTCTATTTTAGTTATGGGATTCCCCCTGTTGGAGGGGAGAGAGGCAGGAGCCCACCCCGCATGGCCGCCTATTTTGTGTATTTTTAAATAGCAGGAGCCCACCCTGCTTTGTGTTCCAATTCGAAGGACCCTCACTGCGCCAGAGAAAATCACCACCGCGAGACCGAGAAGGAGAATGCCGGGGAAACCGGAAGTCAGGCAGCGACCTCTCTGTTGTGGGGCGGGACTTCCTCCTTCCGAGGGAAGCCTGCGACCACGGGACTGCCAAGAGAAGGAAGTGGCAGGAATGGAGATACCAGGGCTCCCCTGTGTAAGGGAGAGCCCCGCGTGCTGCCACCGTTGAGGACTACTGCAGAGGGGGCCCGAGGCACATTGCCGGTGCCTGCCCCCGCCGCCTGTGAGGAGTCCCGGGTCCCAGGAGGGGGCCCGGGTGAAGAAGTGCAGTCGACCAGAGAAGTGGTGACGCGGGGCTCCCATGCCTGAGGGAGAGCCCCGCGGTGTCGGCAGAAGGGAGAAGAAGTCCCGGGTCCCAGGAAGGGGCCCGGGTGAACAGGAGAAGCGAGAGGAGAGAAGCTGGACTGGAGTCCTGCCCCCAGAGCTGGTGAGTGAGGGCTCGAGGGGGGCGGGGTGGTGCCGGTTGAGGCCCAGATCCCGAGCGGTCCCGCCAGAGAGCGGGCTGCTCCACCGTTGTTATGTGTGCTTAGAGGGTCCAGAGGGGCCCGGGCTGTGTACAGTGACAGTGCCTATTCTCCATGAGCGGACCCGCCATTGCGGGCCGCTCCAACGTTTTGCATAATTATTTACCGGGCCAGAGGGGCCCGTGTTCTTTCCCCGTGTTGTGCCCCACAGAGTGAGTGAGTGATGGGCAGATTTATTTTCAGAGCCAGATGGCTCCAACACCCCGCAGATTTGTTTTAGAGCCCAGATGGCTCCACCCCAGGGGACACATAATTGTTTACAGGGACAGAGGGGCCCGTATCCTTTCCCCAGTGCTTGGGGACATGCTTCTTTCTAGAGCCGTGTGTGGCTCCAATGTTTTGCACATTGCCTCTATGGGCCATTGAGAGCCCCTGCCTCATTTCTAACTTTCCCAGCTGCCCAGCAAGTAGCGGGCAGCTGCACCGTTTAGGTCTTTATTTTAGGGAACATGCTGAATTCAGGAGTGAGACGCACTCCTTCGCCCCCATCTTTTCCTACCCAGCTGCACAGCACTTAGTGCCAGCTGCTACGTTTAGGCCTGCGCAAAGTGCGCACCCTTGACTTGCAGCACAGGCAGCGCGCCCTGACTTTTGGGACAGAGGGCAGTTGAGCCCCTTTGAGATGGCCAGTTGGCCAGGGGGATTGTTAGGTTTATAGGGTGCCAGGTCCTACTGTGATTTTGGGTGCTAGGAAATGTGATTCATGTAGAATGATTTACGCACCTGTGTTGATACCTCTAAATGTGTTTTATGGTTATGAGGTTGGCTCGCATATTATGGTTCATGCTAGTGAGATTTATTTCCTAATGTAGTTACACTTAGGAGGTCAGGGTCTAATGCATTTAGACTTGTGAGATGATGGCCTCATGTGTTTATGCTGGTGAGGTTGGTGCAGAGTGTATTCACGCCTAATGTGATACTGTGCATAATGTAGTCTATGTACAGGCTGATGCTAAGTACAGTGATTACCAGTAGTTACTGGTTGTGTTCTATGTTTATGATAAGTTCTACATTTACTAAGCTCACTTTGTGATGGTTCTGACAGTGGTCCAGGTGGCCCTGTCATGTGTAAATAATTCCTTGTAAATATGACCTAGTGCCAGGTGGCCCCATGTATAATATGTGCTTACTATTCTAAATGTGTTATGATAATACAAAGGCTATTTTTATATATAACCTTGTGTGGAGTTCCTTTTGTGGTGTGCCTGGGATGTTGTTGCTGTGTGCGTGCGCAAATGCTTTACACATTGCCTCCGGGATAAGCCTGACTGCTCGTGCCAAGCTACCAAGGGGTTGAGCAGGGGTTATCTTTGGCGTGTAACTTCCTTGCTGACTAGAGTGGTGGTTTCTGCCTGGCTTTGGCGCACGCCTCAGCCAACCAGAAATCCCATTTCTAACAATGATTATCTTAGCGACATTACAATGGAATGGTTGGACGATACCCACAACAGTTTCTAGCCTGTCCCATCTCTGAAGATGAGATACTAGCTGCTGTTGAGACCTTACCGGGCCATTAGGCCACGGACAAAGATGGCCTGACAGGAGAATTTCAGACGGCCTAAAACATGTGCTAGTCCCTGCCTCCTTGAGGTCTATGCGAAGACCATGGAGAAGAGGATCCTACTGCAGTCTCTCTGGGAGGCGGTGATCATGCTAATGTCAAAACATGGCAAGGGACTTATGGAATGTGCCTAATACCAGCTGTTATCACTGATACATGTGGATACTAAAGCACTTGCTAAGGTTATAGCTGCCAGATCATCAGTATTGATTAAACAATTATTATTTCCGTCACAATCTGGCTTCATACCACACAGATCCACAGCTAATAATCTCCGCCTAGTTTTTGCAGCATAGATTCAATTAAACCTCAAATTGAAGTCCCTGGTCATGCTTCTTGATGCTGAAAAGGAATTTAATTTACTGGAATGGTTGTTTATTATGGTAATACTACCTAAGGTGGAGATGCCACAAGGATTCACTAAATAAGTACAGCTCTTATACACCCAACCCCTGACAAGGGCACTGGTAAATGGTGTTACGTACAAACCCTTTCCTAATTCAGGGGCACTAGGCCGGGGAGCCCTTTGTCACTCATGTTGTTTGTTCTCGCCATGGACCCACATGGCATGGCCTCTATTTCTGGGGTTTCGCAATCCACACTCATACTGTCCATGTATGCTGATGACATACTATTATTTGTCAGAAACCCAAAGGTAAACATTGCCCCCCTTGTCCATGAAATTATCAGATTTGGCAGATTTTCTGGTCTGACCAATAACTGGTCCAATCCTGAGCTGCTCCTCTTCAAGGAGTCCACACTCAAAGTGGATCTGGACTCTCTATCCGATGGAAGACAGACTCAGTGGACATTATGCTCGATAGATACAGGGAGACGATCCTGCACCTCAACTACGGTCCGGCCCTAGACAAGCTACAGACTGAGACAGACTTTTGGATCAAGCTTCCCTTGTCCCTGGCTTGTAGATCGACAAGTATAAAAATGGTGATACTCTCCCTTTTTTATTTCTCTTTATGAACATACCTATCCCACTCACACAATCTTTTTTTCACATGTTTTAGACCTCCCTGTTAAGATTAGTGTGGGCATGCAAACAGCGCAGGATTAGCTGAGACACTCTTACATTAGCCTACAAGAATGGGAGGCTAGAAGAACCTGTTTTTTGGAATTACATTACCTTATGTCAAAAAACCCACCTTGCTAGGCCCTTGTACCATCCTGATGCCAGATTGCCTCATCTCAAACCTGAACGTGACCAAACAGATGGTGACCCCCTCAAGGCGTTGTTGCAGCAGGGCCATACCTAAAGACTACAGAGAGATAAAGACTATAGCCACAGCCTGCTGGGAGTTGAAAAGGTTTACCCAGTGACTGGGATATGCCTTTCTTTACTCATCCGCACTTCCACTTTTAGGAAACCCACTTTACCCATTGACCAAAGAAACATTGGTACAGAACACAATAAAACGTAGGAAAGTACGGGAACTAGGCAACATATACAACCAGGGCATATTCTTGCAGGCAGAACACATCAAGTCAGTCCACCAGTCTATCCCGATCGACTTGTTCATATATGCCAGATTGAGACGCACAGCCTGAAAATATATAGCCAGGTTCCCAGAGGAACCGAAAGACTTCACCCCATTGACATCCCTTAAACAAGCCACGCAAGTTACCCGATGGGTTTCCCGGCTATATAGAACCTGCTCCTCACTCAAAACACAACATACTGATCACTCCAGACTGGCATGGGAGGGGCACATAGATGCTCCTATTATAAAGCCCAAGTAGCAATACAGTTGTACGCAAACTAAAGTGGTCTCCGTGAATCACTGCTCCAAATGACTTCATTTTAAATTTCTCCACCGTGCTTATTCAACACATGCCAAATGTGTAAGATCCAGGGCTGGCTTTAGTGCTGGTGGCGCCCAGCGTGACAATCTTTTTTAGCGCCGCATCATTACCTCCTCCTCAGATTCCCTCACTACCACCCGGCAAAAGGGCCCCTCATCTCTCCATAACCCCGCTCTTGCTACTTTATGGTGAGTCAAAACTGCCACTAGACAAAACTCTGATCTTTCCTTCTGGCAGTAACATTAATCACAAGTGTTATCTTGGCATATTATTGCCGCCTGAAATATGGACGCAGGGGTGTAACACAGGCCCCCGCAGCCCTCGCGGTGCGGGTGCCCCCAAGCTCCAGGGGGCCCTCTCAGCACAGCACTCTGGCTGGAGAGCTCCTGAATGAGCCCGGAGGGGGCCCCTCCACCTACCTTGAAGGGAGGCCCCCTAAAGTGTCGTTACACCAGTGTATGGACGCACAAGGAACTCTGCATCAGCTACTTTTAAATCATACGTTTCGTAGCCACTTTCCAATCTTGACCAGACTATTGGTTTTGTTGACACGTCCATTTTTCTCTTTTTCCCTTTCCTGATGCTAGGTGCAACTATATATTTTTCCATTTGTTATTCTTATACCATACCCTCACATCTGTGAGCTTTCCTTTTTGATCATGTGCTAAACCTGTGCAGCCTATTTTATTCTCTTTTCTTCTGAGCTGCCCCTGTTGCCCACCCAGAACTATCTTAATTCATTTGACCTACCTCCTGCTTCTTCCTTCCTCCCACCGTTCAGACTCAAACAAACCGCAGCTACCTCAGAATGAAGAGCATTAATTGGATGTAAACCTTTAATTAGTATGTCTGATTATACTGACTGCCTAACTTCCAGATAGAGCCGTGTCGCAGGTGGGAGAGGGAAGAATGGCAATGGCCGTGACCAAGCTGAGCCCCCCTTTGAACCCGCCTTCACCCCCCTTACACAGACTAAATGTGGAGTAGGCTGGACAGCAAAACAAGAGAAAAATATACAGTCCCTCTACACTGATAGGGTGTGGTTTTTTTTAACTATAGTGTAAGTATAATTGTACACTTTTGTTTAGATTTGTATGCGTAAAACAAATGATACCTTCATATTTCTCTAACAAGTTCAGAAATCTATTACTACTGTTAAAAATAAAGGCGCACACATGTTATCAATGACAAACAATCATTGGCAAAGCCAATAGGTTTCACCTATGGCATTTTGTGGAGTTGGGTAGTGTGGCATAGTGTGGCACTGTGTGGAGTGGAGTGGCCTACAGTAGACTGGCATAGAGTGGAGTGGCATGGAGCTGCATAGAGTAGAGTGGCGTAAAGTGGATTGGTGTAGAGTGCAGTGGTGTGGAATAAATGGTGCAGGGTAGAGTGCTGTGGTGTAGGGTGCAGTGGCATGAAGCAGTGCAGAGTACAGTGGTGTATAGTGCACTGGGCTAAGGTGCAGTGGAGTAAAGTGGTGCAGAGTAGAGTGCATAGAGTGCAGTGGCATAGAGTAAAGTAGTGTAGAGTGCAGTGGTGTAGAGTGGAGTGACATAGTGTGCAGTGGGGTAGAGTGGTGCATAGTAGAGAAAAGTGGCCTAGAGCACAGTGGCATACAGTAGAGTGGTGCACAGAGCAGTGGCATAGAGTGCAGTGGCACAGAGTAGAGTAGTGTAGAGTTGAGTGATGTAGAGTGCAATAGCAAAGAGTAGAGTGGTGCAGAGTGCAGAAGAGTGTAGTTACATAGAGTTCAGTGGTGCAGAGTAGAGTGGCACGAAGTGCAGGGGTACAGAGCAGTGGTGTACAGTGTAGTGGCATGCAATGCAGTGGTGTAGAGTGGTGCAAAGTAGAGAAGAGTGATGTAGAGTTGAGTGGTGTAGAGTAGAGTACAGTAGCGTAGAGTAGAGTGGTGCAGATTCGAATGGCATTGAGTAGAGTTGTGCAGAGTAAAGTGCAGTGGCGTAGAGTGGTGCAGAGTAGAGTGCAGTGATGTAGAGTGAAGTGGCATAGAGTGCAGCAGTATTGAGTGAAGTGTTGCAGAGTAGAATGCCATGGAGTGCAGCGGCATAGAATGGTGCAGAATAGATGAGTGGTATAAAGTGAAGTGGTATCGAGTAGAGTGGCTTAGAGTACAGGAGCAATGAGTGTAGTAGTGCAGAGTAGAGTAGAATGGCATGGAGTGAATTGGAGCAGGGTGCATTGGTCTAGAGTGCAGTGGCAGAGTGCATTAGTTTAGAGTGCAGTGATGTAGAGTTGAGAGGTGTAAAATAGAGTGGAGTAGAGAGCAGTGGCCTAGAATAAGGTGGTGTGGCATAAAGTGCAGTGCCCTAGATTATAGTGGTGCAGAGTACAGTGGTGTAGATTGCAGTGGCAAAAAGTACAGTGGTGTGGAGTAGTGTCGAATAGAGTGCCGTGGCATAGAGTGCAGTGGTGTGGAGCAGTGTGGTGCAGAGTATAGTGTCGTAGAGTTTAGTGGCATAAAATGCAGTGGTGTAGAGTGTAGTGGCATAGAGTGTAGTGGCATAGAGTGCAGTGGCGTACAGTAGAGTGGTGCAGAGTAGAATGGCGTAAAGTGCAGTGGCATAGAGTGGTGAAGAGTAGAGTGGCATGGAGCAGAGTGATGCAGAAAAGAGCAGATTGGCATAGAATGCAGTGTCAGAGTACAGTGGTGAGGAATAGAATGGTGTAGAGTGGCATAGAGTGCAGTGGTGTAGAGTGCAGTGGCATAGAGTAAAGGGTAGTGGGGTGGGAGAGAAAAGAAGCAACGTGGAAGGGGCGTGTGGAAGGGAAATGACTAGGAGCTATATAGACCAGGATATGGGAGATGGATTGAAAACACAAGCACTCATATGGAGTGTTTGAACACAAAGAAAAAAGAAGTTCCAAAAACAGGAGGAGTGGAAGTACTTGGTCTGTGCTCCAGGGGACGGGCAAACACAAGAAGAGGACATGACTACTGCATGCCATGGCAAATGAGGATGAAGAAAATGAGAGCAATGCTGAAGCTAAAATATGGTAAGCTAGTGGGGGGCTGTAAGCCCATTGTAGGTAAACATGTCTTGCAGAGATAGCACATGCGCTGTTTAGGTGAAACCTAAAAATCTGTTCTACTGTACTTCTTTAGACCCATTCAAAAAGCACATTAGCTGAGCATACGGAGACTTATTACATTTGTTTTCTGTTGCAGTTCGAATTGCCTTCTGTATTTTGTTGATAGCGCAGAGCATTGATACATTTATATAGTATGTTTTATAAGTACTAGTGAAATCTTGCATTTAAACCTGTTGAATAACAATCTGTTGATCCGTTGAATGGAATTTGTCACAAACACACATATATTCAATGCACTGTTTCATTGAGGACTCCCATAGTAACCTATGTTGGTACAGAGTCTTCCTCCATATTAATTCAATTAGAATTTATCATTGTGCTAGCAATCAGTTCTTAATTATTTGTATGTGCTGTTTTCTATTTCAGTGCATTACTGTTTTCAGTATTGGCCTAGTTTATTTTGCCATGCAGAACAGTCATTGTGTACGTACATTCAATTGTTTCACATTTCTATTTGGCCAGGTAGTCACCATTGTCACCTGAGGCCCTCCAAACCCTACTGGCCCTAACACAACCACAGCTATGACAGAGCCCAAGTCCAGTTCTTTGGGTTATCGGTCGTAAGACCGCTGGGTGTATCTATTACACATATAAACAAAAACCCAATATATAACACTTTATGCACAGTAACCCACAATAATTAGATCTTGTTTACAGAGTTCAGACCTAGCCTTAACAGAGATTCTAGTACATGGGACAGACCTAACCCTAACTAGGTTGTTCCTGTGTACCCAAAAAACATATGCGTTCCGAATGAGATCATGACTAGTTTCGGGAGATTTCCTCTTAAAAATCCCTTTTCCATAAAGGACATGGATGGGACCTTCCTTATAGGAGGATCCCACAAACCGCCCTCCCATACTGGGAATTCGTTGTGCAGGGCCCCGGCTGCCCCTAGGATACATACCTCAGGCACACCCTGCACCCACATTCCTCGTCCCCCCGGGCCTGTGCTAGCTTACACCAACTGTGCCTACGTGGGTGGTTTCCAGGTAAGGACCATGTGTCGGCGACAACCCCCATCCCGCGCTACTGCATCCTCCTTTCGACTTGTTGCCAGCACCCCTTTGAAGGTCCAGTGATGCTGCTGTTATTTTGGTATAAAAGGATGCTGCACATGGACTCGAAATTACCCCACCAGACCAGACCTCACCCTCCACTGGCCAACATAGTCCATCTACTAACTGCCCCCCACCTTACGGTTAATGCTGAACTAACCATGCCAACAAATTCTCAAGAAACATTCCATTACTCTCCTTAGACTGACCTACTCCTGCCCCGAGGTAGCAAGTGAAGAACCTGGGTGTATGGTTAGACCCTAAACTTTCATTTGACCACCAATCCAGAACAGTTGCTGGTAAGTGCTTCGGCATAATGAAGGGCCTTCGAAAAGTTCTAGATGTGCTCCCTGTAGCGGCCAGGAAAACCCTAGTCCACGCACTCGTTACCTCCCGCTTGGACTATGGGAATGTCCTCTACTTGGGCGCTAATAATAAAAGCATGCAGAGGTTGCAATATATCCAGAACGCTGCTGCCCGTCTTGTCTTAATGCTGCCCAGGAGGGCTTCTACAAAATATGCCCTTTCCACTTTACACTGGCTGCCAGTGAAGGAACGAGCTTCCTTTAAGGCCCTCTGCTTTAGCCACCGAATTCTCCATGGGAGGGCTCCGACCTATCTTAAAGATCTGCTGTCCCCCTACTCTCCCCCCAGGGCCTTGCGATCCTCGGGCACAGGGCGTGTTCGCGTTCCTGTTACAAAAAGAGCAAGAATGGGGGGCCGATCCTTCCGTTACCTTGCGCCTAAGCAATGGAACAATCTTCCCGTGGAACTACGACTGGAGCAGTCCGAAACCACTTTCCGGAAGAAACTGAAGACTTGGCTCTTCAGGATAGAGTAGCTGCTCTCTTCCTTCGCCTTTCTGACTTACAGTGCCATCGAGGTCGGACCATTTGTACCGCAGCACGGGGACATACTAGGCAGTATAACCAGGCGCTTTATAAACTTCTTTATTATTAGACAAATGGACACCATCCTGCAAGAAAAAGCATTCCCCTTTGGTGCACCCGTGAGTTATAGATGACAACCAAGCCATCTAAAATGACTTACCAATCTTCCTGTTCAACTGATTAAGCTGATGAGGGCTCTTACCAACTTACCACCTCTCCAGTTCAACCTTGGAAAAATGTTGAACCTTTCAAGCACAGTCGCAGGAAACTTTTTTTGGGAGCCACCCAATCTCGGAGATAACCAGTTCAAATAAGTCCTTCCTTCCAAGCTCCATCAAATCATTGCCTCCAAGATGCATATCACTGAGAGCGGAAGCCCCCAGCACAAGATTCCGTCCAAAGCTGTCCTCAAGTGAGCCAAGTACAGCCCTCCTTGATTACAGAAAGACCGCGGAAAGTCCCACTTCTATTGCACTTTCTCCGTAATCACCTGTGAAATAGAAAGCCTTTGCATGCCTCATGTAAGAGTGGGTCAGGACCAGCACATCTGTAACACTCTCCGCTCCCACGTTGACAGGAGGTGATGAAGTATCCAGCGGCCACTTCAACTCCTCATGTCTTCCACTGCGTTAACATGAGAATACAAGAAGGAATGGGAAAACAGTGGCAGAACACATAAAAGAGGTTCAATCTCATGTAGCGCTTGTAGCAGTCAGACTTCCACCTGCCAATCATATGCACTGCCAACCTTGCCAGCCCCATCCCCACAGCAGCGATGGTTACCCCAATCCTCAATGAATGTGAGCTGTACTCAATAGGGTCCAACACTGCTACCCTGAGGGCACAGCTAAGAACTCCAAAAACCTAAAACCTTGTGAGGGGTGTCCAGTCCTCATGAATTAAAAGGGGATCAACAGTTCCATGTGGCCATTGGGCCAGAAAGGGTTCCAAATTTCTTTATGGACTCATTCCCTGGTGCACTGTACAGTAGAATGTGGTTGTCCCTGACCATCTGGTCAGTCTTAGAACGGGTAATAGTGACAGCCAAGGAGCTGTTTAGCCACTGAATATCTGCCCGCTACAGACCACCAGTTCTGTTCCCTTTATTCCTGGCCACCAGCTCCACTACCTCAATGCCTCTTAAAATGCCACAGAAGAGGCTGCCCTGAAAAATCGGACCTCACCTGTGATCTGCACATGCTCTTAACGCTAGCTATGCTAGCTGCTAGCTTTACTGTGTCTACTGGATGGAGTATGACCTGCCTCCCTGCATCAGCTGCCAACCCTTTAGTGCCTCTGAACCAGGAACGTTGTTGTCCCATCTGTGTACCCCAGCATCTTAGCAAAGAAGAATATTGTCATAATATGGCACCTGGCGTAGGATATTGTTTGCCCCTCCTCTCTCAAGGACCACAAAAATGCTATTACTGACTTGGATGAGAACCAATCCTCGACCCCAGCGTGCTGTTGAAAACATACAATATGTGCAATTTGCGCCCTCATCGGCACACCTTGTCCCGGGCGCTAAATTGGCATCCACAAAGTATGGTAAATTGGGGCATCAAGCCGCCACAGTTGATCCAGGAAGGGTGTAGGGACCTTCACTGCTTCTGGGTGCTGGTACCTGAAGGCCTGCATCTTAAAACGAGACAAAGCATCTGCTGCATTGTTCAATACACCAGGCACATGTTTGGATTAAAAATTACATTCAACTTCAAACACAGAAGTACAATCTTTTTCAATAGTCTCAGGATGATCTTGCACTTGGCTGCTTATTGATTAATGCAGTCCACCACAGTCTTGTTATTCGACCAGAATATTATGGACTGATTGCAGAACTGCCCTGGCTAAACCATGAGGGCCACTAAAATGAGAGTTCAAGGAAACCAATGTCTGCCACCAACCCAGACTCCACCCATTCCTTTGGCCACCGTTGAGCACTCCAAAAGGTACCCAGAATGGCACCAAAACCAGAATCGGTAAACAAACCTATCTCCTCATTGGTCCTGGCTTGCCTTGGCCACACTACTGTACCATTGAACTCCCTGAAAAATGTCTTCTAGATTCTCATATCCTGGCAGACCTCCCTTGACAATCTAGTATGCTGGTGCTTCAAATTCAGACCAAACATGGACTGGGCAATTAATCGGGAAAATGGGTGGCCCATGGGAATTATGTGGAGAGCGAAATTCAGCTACCCCACCACCACCTGTAACTGATACAAAGTCACCTTCTTAGCAGCAAGGCATTCATTCGATGTCTGTGAAAAGGCCCTGAATTTTTCCCAGGGGAGCTTAGAGACGCCTGCCTCAGTCCAGTTCAATCCCCAGGAATTTGATAGTTGTAGCTGGCCCACAAGTCTTACTGTGCATCAGGGGTACTCCAAAGATCTCCACCAGTGCCTGGAAAGACTTTAAGGCCCTCCCACACTCCGCTGTACCGGGAGGAACCCAAAGAAAGGAAATTATCCAAGTAATGCAATAGCCACTGGTGCTTCTCGAAGTAAGCACAGGAGACCGAGCAGCCCCTGGCCATGTACTTGTCAAAGTAGGTTGAGCCCTCAAATTGAAAGCCCAGTAAACGGAAACATCTGGATGTACAGGGAGCAGCCTTAAGGAGGATTCTATTTCAGCCTTCGCTAGCAACATCCCAGGCCCCAGCTCCTGAAGCATCCTGATCGCCTGATCAAGAGAGGCATACTTAACTGAGCATAGCTCCCCGTCAATAGCATCATTAACAGATTTGACCCTAGGTGCAGGTAGGTTGTGTATCAAGCAGTTCTTTCCTGGGTCTTTCATCTGGACCACGCCCAACAAGGAGCAAACAAAATTCTCAAGCGGGACAGACCCAAAAGGACCCGACACCTTGCCCAGGTTCCTCTCCTTCAGAATCTTAGCCATGGCAACGCTATGGTTGGTCCTAAGCGACAGTTGATTTTTGCAGTATGGGACCACCACATATCTTGCCACTAGGATGCTGAAACAGGCATTAAAAACCTCATACAATGACTGCGCTGCCACTGAATTGTTGTAGACATTGAACCATGACACCATTGCATGCCAGTTAACTGGGGAGGGAGGCATGTCCAGTAAGGGGTGATCATTCCTACTTTTGTGGCCTGTCTTATTTGCCTTTGGGTGCAAAGGCAGAAAGAACAATAAAGTTTGGACTTGCACACTGCAGTGAGTCTGGTGCAAGATCTTTTATTGAAATCCCAACAGGACCCCTTCTTTGCGCCCCCTCCTAAACTACCGCTCACCCCTGCACCCGCCCAAAAGGGCTGACTAGTTGCAGGCTCCAGCCTCCATGGCTTCATAAAGTTCAGCCATGTGTTCATATCATTCTGGTCCCACGCCAGCGTGGGCCAACTGGCCTTAATCCTCCTAAACTCCTTGTCATAATCCCTCAAGGCTGTGCCCCCAAACTCATTGTGAGCACATACTATCCTACACTGGTGGCATATTAATTGTGCCCCCAAGGTCGGGAAATGCTCTGCAATGATTGGATGGAAAATCATGAAGCCTTTGACCCAATTAAATAATGTCTCCTCAACCTTCTTTTTATAAGGCCTTTGGCCGCGATCCCTAGGATGGGCACATTGCTTGCACCGCTTGCTCTCTTCCCTCTTAAGCCTATCCGCAATCAACTCACACATATCAACATAACTGCCCTTCCAAATTTTTTCTTTTACTTCCATCGGCACATGCCTGTCCAACTGATCATGTTCAGGTCGCACATCCCCAAAACCAATGATCAGCAATGGCACCACCGTACCTGTTGGTGTTAACTCCTGAGGAGGGAGTGGGGGACCCACTGCCGCTGATACTCCTTTCGGCATGTTGCTTGCGTGTGAGCTACAAGCAACTGTTAACCCCAGTGCTACATTACTAGCCAGTACCATCCCACTGGCTGCCTCCATGGGAGCGCCACCAGTCTGTGCCTGCCCTGCACCCCTTGTCCTCCTACATTATCATGTTGGGCCACCAACTTCCTGGCTCTTTCAACATTGTTGCCGGCTAAAGCACCCTCTATTAAAGGTACGGACAACATCCCTTCCTTTGAAAGGCAAAACATTGGCAAAATACTGGGTCCAAATCAGGAGGCTGTCCAGCTGACCTGTAGATGTGACCTCCAATTGCCATGCAACTATTAGCATTCTGTACAGTGATGCTTTTTGCCGACTGCACCATCGCAGCAGAAACGCTACCCTGGGCTACCTCCTTACCCATGCCAGACGGGACCTCCAGGGCGACACCTGCACTTGGACCCCATTCCTCATTGGCCCCCTCCTCATCCCCCACTTCTTTACGGGGCATGCCACTAGGGGTGCAACCCCTTGTCTCCTCGGCCTCTTTACCAGCACCATTGGCTCCATAGGCAGGCCTGCAGCCACACTAGGGCCAAGGTCTCATCCATTGCATCCATCCTGCGCATCAATGCCTCCATATCTACCTCGGTAAGTGCGCGCTTGGAGCCCCTCTTTGCACCTCCTGGCATCCTGCCTATGGCCCTAAATGTGGCACCAAATCACAATCACAATGTACCTTGCCCAATGGCAGTCCTGGCTGTCGAGGCTGGACAATGATAAGTGATACCGCTCAGCAGCAGAAAAACAGGCTCTCACAAAAAAGCCCTGAACCAGGTAAGAATGATCAACCAAGCACCAGGACCCCACTCAGCCCAGATAAAAAAGCTTCCAAAAATTCAAGGATCCCTACACTGCAGCACAAAACCAATCTAAGCAGGTAACAGGCTCTCACTCAAATACCAGGCAGGAACGGCTAACCAAGTACCAGGGCCCCACCAGGTAAGCCCCCAAAAAGGACCAGGGCCCTACTCAGCCCCTTCGCACCACTCTTGATAAGCAAGGTAATCAACAACAAAAAGGCTCCTGTCTCAATCAAACTGATGAGACAATTGCCAAGAAAAAGACCCAGAACAGGTCTCACCGCACCCCCTGCACCCCCCCTTATCTCCACAGGCCTGCTACGGCATCACGTGCCCACCGGAGCCGGCACCGAGTAATCAAAACTCGAAAGAAAATACTCAGGTGGGGCGAGAAAGAGCTCGAGCCTGTACAGCTCCCGAGATGCCCATGGGGTGCGCAGGGGCAGTGGTGCAGAGTTGTTGCAGCGAGAAGCATACAGTTGCTGTGGTACACAGAAGATTCGCGAGGAGGACTCCATTGCGGCACTTCGTCAGCAAGCAGGAACCAAAGAGTCCCGCGCGTTGCACCTTTTTAAATTTTTTTTTTTATTTCTGTTTTATTTTCGTATGAAGAACAAGGAGAGGGCCTAGATATACACAGCACAGGGCCCACAACCCTGCACAGGGCCGGCTGCGCAATTCAGAGTGTACACAGGTGATTTAAAAAAAAGTCTACCGATGTAGACTGTACACAGCATGTCGCCTACAACCCTTGGTGGGCCGGCCACGTAGAGTATGTGTCATAGCATTGGATTGCAATTGTGGGAGAATTTCAAGACCCAAAGTTAACATATACAGTATCATAACGAGAAAAAAAGGAAGAAGGGTAAGCAAGAGGCCTACAGAAAGAAGACAGTAAAGAGTGAACAGGTAGAGAGCGGCGAGGAAGTAAGAAGATCAGGGGAAAGAGAGGACCCCGTGGCAGGGGAGCTATGTAAGACGATGGTGATGAGGAAAATACTGGCGGGCAGGTAGGGGATCAAGGGGAACCATCATTGTACACTAATCAGGCAGTGGACCGGTGCATGTGTCATGTGCATCAATGGGCAGGGCCATTATGGTTGTGCAAGCAGTCTGTCAGGTTCAGATGGAGTCACAGCATCTTCAAAGAGGCGTAAGGCCAGGAGTTTCGGGGGTAGGAGACACGCATGTTCTATTTCACAGAGATATGTAACTAATGGTTGTCAAATTTTGGTGAAGCGGGTGTCACGGGACTGTAGGCGCGCTGTGAAGCATTCCATAGTCACTACGTGCCATAGGCGCACGAACCAAGTGGCTGGGGGGGGCTCTGCCTTTTTCCAATATAGCGCTATGAGTTGCTTAGCGGCCCCTAGCATATGGAAAGCAATATGCCGGTCACTACAGGTGAGCGCTCTTCAGTTGTCGGGCTTAAGACCTAAAAGGATCGTGGCTGTGGATTCAGGCAGAGGGAAGTCAAGCACCTCCGTGATATGACTAAGAACCTCTTTACAGAACCGGGCCAGGAGAGGGCACACCCATCAAATGTGAATGAAGTCCCCAGAAGCGTTCAAACATCTCCAGCACTAAGGGGAGGATGTGGTGAAAATCCTGTGTAATCGCGAAGGTGTATAGTACCACTGTGTCATGATCTTGTACGCGGTTTCTCGTTGTGAAATTCTGCAATATACCTTCGGTATGTCCCGCCACAGTTGGCTCCACTGAGCATGCGTAATTTCTGTAGGGGACGTAGATTGCCATTGACGTTGGTACGGGGGAGTGGCTACCAGCGGGGGGTGTTGCAGGATCTGGTAAGTCCGGGAAATAAGATCCTTTGACTCATCAAAGGAGCGTACCAGTCGCTCAAAGGGGGTGAATGGGCGGGTGGCGGCCCGTTGCATCTCGGGCGAGGACAGCCAATGCCGCAGCTGTGCATACTGGAGCCTAGCTCCCTCCGGGAGTTGAAACTCCTCCTAGCATTGGGCAAAGGTTTTAAGTGTGTCCCCGGCATACATATACATATCTCGGATCGTTCTACATTCACCTTCCAGCCATTTTGAGAACGCTTGCGGATTAAAGGCCAGTGGGCATAACGGATTACCTGCAATGGGGGTGTGGGGGAGGGGAAGGTCGTGAGCCCCTTGGGTACGACTACTTTGTCCCATATGTCCAGCACCGTCTTAGTGGGCACGGCAATATAGGTGCTGTGGGAGCGTGCAGTCCGATGGAGCCAGGAAAGATCCCAGATGGTTCATCCGGTTACCGCCCTGTCCATATGGAACCAGACCTTCTCACTCTCAATCGCTGTCCACTCCAAAACGATGCAAAGGTGAGAGGCCCAGTAGTATTCTAATAGTTTGGGGCATGCTAGTCCTCCTCTATCCCACGGAAATGTGAGAACTTTGTTGGAGAAGCGGGTTCTACGCCCGCCCCAGATGAAGCCGGTGATATCTCTCTGAAGACTTTGAATCTGGTGTTGCGGGATGGGGGTGGGCAGGCATTGGAACAGGTACAGAATTTTTGGGAGCACCGACATTTTAATAGCGTACAAACTGCCCAGTCAGGAAAGGGTCAGGGATTTCCAACCCCTCAGGTCTTCCAAGACGGTTTTCCTACACTCCCGCCAATTCGTTTGGGTCCATGTGGCAAGAGAGGGAGTCAACTGAAGTCCTAAATATCGAATGGAGCTAGTGGCCCACTGGTAGGGGACGAGTGTTTGCGGGGTCGGTATCTCCTCCTCGGGGATCGTAAGGTTCAAGGCCCAGGACTTCCCATGGTTGATTTTAAGGCCAGAGGCCAGCTCAAAAGATTGCAGTAATGAGTGTAGCGCCGGAAGGGAGATATGCGGACAAGACAACGTAAGGATAAGATCGTCAGCAAAGAGCGCCACTTTGTTCTGCTGACCTGCGAGGGTGATGCCATGTATGTCCGTGGCCTGTCTAATCATCATAGCCAGAGGCTCTACCATGAGGGCAAACAACAGAGGAGACAGGGGGCAGCCCTGTCGCGTGCCCCTGTGTATGGAGATAGGGTTTGTGAGTTGGCCATTGATTCACACCCGAGCCTGCGGAGAGATGTAGGGGGCCATGATCCTAGCTACCATGTTCTGGCCTAGTCCGATTTTCTTCAGTACCACTCGGAGGAAGGTCCAGTCTACCTGATCAAACGCCTTTTCTGCGCCAAGTGATAAAAGGCATGCCGGTATGTTCTAATGTTGTGCCTTCCCCACGAGATGGGCAATTCTGCGTACATTGTCTGCCCCCTGGCGATTCCGGGTAAAGCCGACCTGATCCGGCTCTACAAGGCCGGGCATGTGTGAATCAAGGCATTTGGCCAGCATTTTGGTATAGATTTTAAGGTCTGTGTTCAAGAGGGCTATGGGACGGAAGGATGAGCACAGAGTGGAGTCCTTCCCCGGTTTGGGGATGAGGGCTATTACTGCCATTCCCATAGAGGACGAGGGCCCCTCCTTATCGGAGAAGGAGTTGAACAGCCTTAGGAGGTAGGGTTGGAGTTGTGGTATTAGCAGGCGATAGAAGGCCAATGGGAGGCCATCCGGGCCGGTGATTTCCCGAGGGGGAGGTCCTTTAGCGCACTCGCCAGCTCTTCTTTTGTGAGGGGTTCCTCCAACTGCTTTGAATGGTGTGGACTAAGTGGAGTCCAGGGGCAGTGATCTAGGATATCTTTGACCCGATCTGGGGATGGCTCGTCCGCTGCGTACAGGGCTGAGTAATATGCCTGGAAGGCCTCGCGTTTGGCCCGCTCTGTGGTGGCCCTCTCGCCATCAGCGAGCTGGATGTTAGCTATGTGAGTTTTTGCAGTGCGCACTCACAGGCGTCTCGCCAAAATCTTACCCACCTTGTCCCCCTCTGAAAGTGTCGCTGTTTCAACGCTAGTAGAGCTCTCTCAGCCTTGGTGCAGAGAGAACGGAGTTGTCCCCTAAGATTAGCGAGGTGGCGTTTACATGCGAGTGTGGGGCATTCCTGGTCTTGTCTCTCTAAGTCCTTAATGTCTTTGGAGAGGTTATCCTCCAAGAGACGGGCCTCACGCGCCCGTGCAAGTGGCAGAGATGTGATATGACCGCGGATTGTGGCCTTAAACTCATCCCATACTACAGGGAAGGGAGTTTCGGAAATATCATTGATTGCAAAGTAAGAGTCAATAGCAGTCCGTATGCTCTCCACATCTACTGGGTCACGCAGAATGTGCAGTGGTAGACGCCATCTTGGGGTACGGGAGGGACAAGCGGCCGGATCTTGCAGGAGGAGTTCGAAACGCGTGTGATCAGAAAGCGAGATGTCAGACATGGAGGCCGAGAGCTGATCAGGGTGTGAGAGATAAAAATATAATCTATGCGCGAATATGAGCAATGTACATGTGAGTAATACAAAAAGTCACGCGTCTCAGGGGAGTGGTAACGCCAGGGGTCCAGTAAACCAAGGTCCGCTATTTGTCTTCGGAGGGCCGAGGATATAGCCCCCATCCCGTGCGAGGATGCCTTACTGCGGTCCATTTTAGGGTCCCATGCCATATTGAAATCACCCCCTAAGATTAGCGAGGGGTCGTCCTGTGGGACGTGCTCCCGCAAGATCTTCCGCAGATAGGAGTCCTGCGTCTGGTTGGGCGCATACACATTGCACTGTGTAAACAGGCATTATCCAATCCGGACCCAAGCCCTGATGAAGCGGCCATCCAAGGTACGGAAGACCCTAGATTCCCCCTGCCTGATGCCAGCTCTGCAAAGGATTGCCATCCCAGCCGTTTTAGTGGGCACCGAAGCCCAGAATTGAAGAGGATATCGAGGATGGGCCATGCGAGGGATATCGGCTTTCAAAAGATGAGTTTCTTGTAGGAGGCTAATGTCTGGGTCATGTTGTAGAAGATAGCGCCATGTTTGATGTAGTTTGTTGGGGGAGTTAAGCCCCTTAACATTAAGGGATAAAATCTTCAGGGGGCAGAGCGCAGCCATAGTTGTGTCAAGATCTGGGGTAGTCTGTCATGCCACTGTAGAGAGCAACGTGGGATAGTGGAGAGGAGGTGCAGGGAGTTGTCACTCTTCTCAAGGGGAAGGCACCGTCGGGGGGGGGGGGGTTCCCCGCCCGCCATAACGAAAGCTATAGAGACAGAAGGAAGAAAAGGAAAAAAGTCCTGTTCCAGTTGCGGGTCAGCCTAGACCTGGAGGTTTGGGTGGTCCCAGAGATGTCACTCTCTCAAGAACAGGTAGGGGGCGGGTCGTCAGCTGCCTGTGGGTGGTTAGTCCAGTACCTGCAACACTGCAGATAGGGAGCTTGGGTATGGCCAGTTGCAGAGGGTCAGCGCCAACCCCGTTAGGGTCTGAGACCATTTCCGAGGTCAGCATGTTTATTTGCAGAGGTGAGTTTTCAGTCAGTCAAGGAGACGGAGGTCGGGAGCTTGCTGCAGATCTTTCCCCCTCCAGGGACCGGATATGTTGGATAATGTCATTCCTGGCTTGCAAAGATGATTGCTCGTCCGGATGTGGCGAGCGTCGGTAATGACGTACAGTAGACCATGAGGGCTTGGCAGGCGCCCGCGTGAGGGGCGGTAGACGTGTAGGGCTAGGAGGTGGCGTTGAGGAGAGGTGGATAAGCTGCGCCACTTCTTTAAAAGACCTTACCATCCGTCTGACGCTTGGATTCCCATTGAAAAATTAGAGCGAATGGGTGGCCCCATTGGTATGGAATATTCAGACTTCTCGGTTTTTCTGTCACAGGTCTAAAGTCTTGACGTCTGCGGAGGGTATTAGATGCGAGGTCTTGATAGATTTGAATCTTGGCCCCGTTGTAGGTGAGGTCCGTTTTGGCGCGCGCTGCCATAAGAACAGCCTCTTTTTCTGTAAAAAAAAGTGGACCCAGGTCAGGATGTCCGGGAGAACACCCGGTCTGCCAGCGGGGCCTGTAACCCGATGGGTCCGATCCAAAGGCCGGTGGTGAGGCATCATCATCTCCCCAGACCTCGTGCAGGAGCTGCGCCACGTAAGTCATGATGTCGTTCCCCTCTGCCCCGAGGGGAGCCCCCCGGATGTGGAGGTTGTTCCGGCTACTTCGATTTTCTAAATCTTCTTTTTTCAATTGCAGCTCTATGTGTTGCTCCTCCAGGGTGGCCAGGCGCTGCAGAATTGTTCCTGGTCTTCAATTCGGGCATCCACGGTCTTCTCCAGACCATCCACTCTTTCCCCGAGATCCATGACCTCCTTTTTAAGCTCCCGGACACATGAGTGGACCTCGGCACGCAGGGAGCCTATCTCCATTTTAAGCTCTGTCATAAAGGTAGCCATAAAAGCCTGTGTGACAGGTGGCGAGTCCCCTCAAGTCTACGAGGCCATTTCTCCAGGTGTCGGCGTGCCTGCCTTACTCCACATCGCAGTGACAGGATTGTCTTTTGGGGGTGCCGCTGAGTCCCTCCTGACTTTGGTACGTGTCATCTCTTGAGTGTGACTGTCTCTCAACAGCACCAGGTGTAGGAGCTAGTAAGTGATTGAGGGGCTGCTAGAGAATAGGTTTGGTTGCCAAGTGTACTTGCTTTGTCTCAGTTGATGGAGGTCAGAACGCGTCAAACCGGGCTCAGCAGTTAATAGTGTGACGTGTGCCGGGGGGGGGGTAGGTAGGGTCTCCATACACAAGAATGCTCTCACCTCCGCTCCCCACCCGCTCAAGAGGTGCGTTGTTGTCCAAGAAGCCAGCAGGGAGCAGGATGCCTACGGCAGAGAGAAGCATAAGGTCGCACCCAGCCGCACGCCTGCTAGGCTGGGAGATGGCCACCCAGCAGCTGGGATCCCCGTGGGCTCACCAAGCCTCACCAAAGACCAGCTGCCTCTAGCCGCCTCTGCTAGACCGCTAGATTTGTCTGTGTTGATGGGTCTAAATGCCGTCAGGGCAGGTTGCGTAGAGAGCTCAGCACCCAAGTAGGAGAGAGGCCCCAGTGTTCGCAGGCCTTGCACACACCTTCGGAGGATGGCGCTGGGCATAGGGCATGTTGACCTGGATGTGCTAGTCCTCGAGTGTCAACAAGAGAGTGAGCGGGGGGCTGTGGGTCATGCAGGCATCACGGGGGGACTGTGGGGACCAACCTCACCAGCATTCGCAGGGGAGCCACCAGTGGTAGGGAAGCCAGTCACCAGGGGTTCCCTGCCGTCAGGTCGATCGAGCCCTCAATTGCCTATAGGGCAGTTCACCAAGGTAGGCCTCAGGCAGGCGCAGGACAGTGGGGCTGCATGGGGCTGCAAGGCTCAGGGGTCAAGGGGGGAGACGTGGCGGTTCAGCGAGGAGCGTCTCCACCCCCTACACCTCACCTGCACCGTGTGTTAATACTGCCAGGGTCCAATGTCGGGGCGGGATGGGCCAAGCAAGGAGGGACAAAGGCCCACACCCATCCACGGGCCCGCCAATCCAGGGAGTCGCCACTGCTAGGCCAACTCGCCGCCGGGGTGCCACCAAGTCCTGCAGGGGGTCGCACTCACCAGATGTGTCCCGTCCCCCAGTCAACCGATGCCAGATGCGGGCCGCCACCTCAGGCGCCCGTGTTTACTTCTCCCCACCATCCGTCAGTACCAGAGATGGGGACGAGACCCAAGGCAATGATCCCAGCAGCCCAGGATGGTGTGATGTCTCGTAGGACAGCTGTGGCATCGGTACCGGGTGCCCCTCACAGGGCCCCCAAGGTTTCTCAGGGCTCGCGGTCTGCAGTCCTCATCGGCCACTCACAGCACTGGACGATCTGGGACCACTACAGACAAAGTGGCAGCCGCCTGCCGTTTTAGCCCCCAAAAGCAAGGAGTCTACGCTCTCTGCTGAGTCTATAGCAACCGCCTCCCCCACAAATCCAGGTGCTGCAGTCACTCCGCTATTCCGGTGAATCGTCTGGGGGAGGCGAGCAGCAGCACAGAGCACCGAAGGGCGTCTAGGGCACAACACCCAAGATGGCGGCCCAGGTCTGGCCAGGGAGGGCCAGGAATCCACTCCCCCACCGCCGGGTGATGTCAAGCACCGTCTGTTCCAGCGGAGGCTTCCCAGCCGCTCAGCCGTCAGTCCCAAAGCCGCACGGGATTAGGTGGGGCCAGAGGGTCTCAGAAAAGCTCCCGTCATAGGCCAAGAAGGCCCAGGCCCGGGCGCCTCAAAATGGCAGGCGTCCCGGTCCTGGTCTAGAGGCCAAGGTGTAGCGGCCCCTCCACCACCGCCGCCTCTGAGCTGCTCTCCTCACGTCAGCCGGTGCCTCTCGCCTTCCGCCAGGTAAGCACCCAAAGGAACGGCGCCGACAAGCCCCCAGCTCCGCTGTAAATGCTTGAAAAATCAGTGTGCGGACGGAGCTCCCACGGCGTGCGTCTCACTGCATTCCCAGCGAGACCACACCCCCGCGTTGCACCTTTTAAAGGGCGGGCCAACTCTGTTAGCTGGAACCAACCCCAGAAGCATTTTAGTGCTTCTGGGACCACGCCCGACCGGCCAGTCAGTGCTCTGGCCATCACTGAAGCCCATGACGGCTTGCACAATAACCCTGGTTCAGGCCACAGCTTCCCACATACTTGAGGCTCAATCGAGTTGGGGGAACCATTTTCATAGTTAATAGGTGTTATATTATTCAGCTAAGGGACTTAAGTGGCCTGATTTACAGAAAGGTATAGTTAAAATTCCACCAAATAATCGGTGGAAATGGTAGTTGTTCCAGGACCACAATAAGCACTGTTTAAGAATTGTGGTGATAAGGGGGAATTCATCCATACTTGCTGTGCCAGCATCATCACTATTTCCACCCATGAACTGTGTAATGATAACAAAATAAAGTGGAAGTAAATCTACTGTATTAAGAGCCAACAATTTAGCACGCTATTTCAGTAATGCCATCTGACAATCTCTGCCACAGAAACATGGTGGAAATAGTAAATAAGGTTTACAACACAATCTCTCCCATGAAGGACAAATCTCCCACATCAGGTCGATTGGGTATAAAAAGTGGGAACAGTCAGAATACCTCCACATTAGAGATAAATTTGCTGTGCATGTAAAGTAAAACTCTACCACAAATTTTGGCCATTGCCATTATATCTGCCAATGGATTTGCCCATTGGCTTTAAATCTGCTGGCAATATTGGCCATTTTGTATGTACAAACTTTTATGCTGATTGACCACCCTGGCTGACATATATAAATTTGCCATATTTTCCTGGCAATGCTGAAGGTGCACAATCTGCTGGGGCAAACAACCTTTACAACGCAGTTGTTACCACGCAATACCTTTACCGCGCATCCATTATCACTCATATTCTTTTATCATGCATGCCTTTACCATACCAATTTTTACCACGCATATGCCTTTACCATGCATGCCTACAATGAAAATTGGAATAAGAAAGTGACTGGTAGATAGTACGAACAATTTATTTTAACATTCCACAGTTTAAATGAATACGTCGATTTTATTTCACAATGCGCTGTTCTTGTTTTTGAGTAAAGACTGGGTACACTTAAAATGAGTCTTTTTTTCTCTGACAATATCACCTTTGAAAAGCATTATGCGATCAGCTGACTATCCATGATTAAGGCTCAAAGAAGGGGCTGAAATACGTAGGATAAATTGGCATCCTGCCACCCATTGCAATTGAAAAAAAAAGTGCTCATTGTGAAGTTCCTGAAATCAGGTGTGAAGTGTCTTCCTATTGGAAAGTGAACTTAATGTCTAGCGGGTGATCATTTCCTGTGCACTGGGGCCGCCCTGCTAGGGTCGGAGGCTTCCTTTAAATGGACCAAAGTCAGAGTATATAGATGTATATATCCTACATATATATCCTACTGGTAATCACCAATAGGTAGTTATAGTTAGGACCATGTTTCCATCGGAAAAGCGTTTTTGACTTGCCTATAACTTTGGCGCTGTTTGAAGTATTTTCACGAAATGTTCCCAAAAAAGTGCTCGCCGATTCTTGTTGCACATGGAGAGTTTCGGGGGGATTTGTGAAACGGGGGCTGAGAAAAATGGGGATTAAAAAGGGGATGTTTGTAATGTTAATTCTCACAGGAACATGTCAACACGACTACAGCCTGAACCACTCAACGGGATTACACCAAATGTGACAGATTGGTGGGTGATGTCACACAGATTGTTCTTATTGTTATTTGGTGCAAATTTGTTCTGCAGTTTTTGAGAAATTTAAGTTGAAATTTATAATGATATCTCTGGCCGCAGATATTTCATGATGATTTCGCAATTAATTGTGAATGTGCACATGAACAGGAATGCTCTGATTGGTTGGATGCAACCTGAACAGAAAACTACGGCTGCCATTTTATCGATCGGGAATGGTTCTCAGGGCTGAAAATTTCTGTGAAAGACAACTTAAGGGGTCAGAGTGGAGGTACTCTGATCCCATGTTTGAGAAATGGGGTGTTAGTGACACAAGTTATTTTTTAATCATGCATGATATTCGGAACAATGCCGTGACCACCAGCGCACCCCCGTGTACCGTCATGGGAAAGTTGTGACTATTGTGGCGACACCTTGATTATTGGTGGAAATATAAACCAAACAAATAAAAATATCCATATACACACCCTCGCTGGTCACACTCACAGACTCGTGTACTTACTAGCATATCTACTCAGACACTCATACATCCACTCACATACCCACTCAGACACTAATGCACCCACTCACAGACTCACTCAGAGACCCATGTGTTTTCTCACAAAAGCTTTTAAGAGGCTCATGCACCCACTCACAGATGCACTCAGACTCATGCGCCCACTCACATATATAGTCAGAGACTTACACACCCAGTCACAGACCCACTCAAAGACTTATACCCCCATTCACACCCACTCAGACACTCAAGCACCAACTCACAGACCCACTGAGAGACTCATGCTTCCATTCACACACCCACTGAGAGACTGATGCACCCACTCACAGACCCACACAGAGACTCATGCCCTCAGTCACAGACCAACTCACACGCTCATGCACCAATTCACAGACCCACTGATAGACTGACCCACTCAGACACTTGGGCACCCACTCATAGATCTAGTCACAGACTCATTTACCCATTCACATATCCACTCAGAGTCATGCATGAGTGGCTGTTTGAGTGTTTTTTGGGTTAAGTGAGTATGTATGTGAGTGGCTGTACTGAAGAGTGATTCTCTGTGTGAATCACGGTATGGGTGAGTAAGCAGATGTGGGAGTACTTGTATGAGTGACTGTGTGGCTGTGAGAGTATCTGTATAGGTGAGTGACTGGTTGTATGATTAGCTGTATGGATGAGTGAGTGGCTGTTTGAGTGAGTGAATGGGTGTGTGAGTGCCTATATAGGCGAGTGAGTGGGTGTGTGAGTGGCTCCATGGTTGAGCGAGTGGTTATGTAAGTACTGGTATGGGTCTGTGTATGGGTACATGAGTGGTTGTATGGGTGTGTCAGTGGGTATATGAGAGGTTGTATGGGGTTTGAATAGGCATGTGAGTGGTTGTATGGATATGTCATCAATGATGTCATTTCAGATGTCATGAGTGATGTCACTGGCCATGTCATGAGCTATGTAATTTGTGAGGTAACCAGGAGAGAGGAACCACGAGGAGAGAGAGGTAAAGGGTATTGGGCATGGGGTGCTGGTTACTGTTTTAGGGTTTAGGGTAGTGTGGAAGTAGTGTTGTAATGTTTGTGTAGTGTAGGGTTGTTTTTTAGGATTTAGTGTAGAGTTAGGGGGTCGTGCAGGGTAGTGTTAGAGTTTAGGGACCGGACTGGGATAGGGGGAGGGTCATGTTGGGGGCAGTGTTTTAGGGTTTAGGGTACTGTTTTGGTGTTTGTGTAGTGTAGGGTAGTGTATTTGGGTTTAGGGTAGTGTCCAGGTGGTCGTGCAGGGTAGTTTTAGAGTGTAGGGGCCGGACTGGGGGTCGTGCTGGGGGTAGTGTTTTAGGGTTTAGGGTAGTGTTGTTGTGTTTGTGTAGGGTAGTGTTTTAGGGTTTAGGGTAGTGTCGGCGGGTCATGCAGGGTAGGGTTAGAGTGTATGGACCGGACTGGGGGAAGGGGAAGGGTCGTGCTGGGGGTAGTGTTTTAGTGTTTAGGGTAGTGTTGTGGTGTTTGTTTAGTGTAGGGGAGTGTTTTAGGGTTTAGGGTAGTGTAGGGGGGTCGTGTTTGTCACTGACGATGTCATGAATGATGTAATATGTGACGTCATCAGCAGTGCATTGCGGGGGCGCGAGTTATAGTTAGCTGAAATAACTGTAACAGGGGAATTTCTATGGTTTTGTACGAGTGAAATGTCCAACTAACTATAACGTCCCTGAAACCTATGGTTTTTTCAGTGAATTTCAATTTTTTTTTAAATGCTAATTTCTAACTATAACGTGCCTGAAACCTATGTTTTTTTCAGTGAATTTCAATAATTTTTTTTTTTTTTTTGAAAAACCTTTATTGACGTTTCAATCACTTACACGTATGGGCCTACAACCCCCCGGGGCCGGCCGCTAAGCAATCAGAACAATAAAAGCACATGTAAACACAGGCGGCACCTCGGAGAGCAAAGTCTACAATACAGTATAGTCCGGCCAATGAGCCGCTCAGGTAGGACACCAGGAGAGAAAGGGTTTTTCATTTTATAATAAAACAAAACAGTAGGATCAGGTGCCAAACAGTTTCCCAACAGCGATAAGGGGCAAGGATAAGAGACGCAAGCAGCAAGCAGCAATACATTGAATCAATGGCGCAGACACGGGAAAGTACGGATGGGGAGAAATATCAAAGATAGTTGCGCCTACAGGTCCCCGTACCTAAAGCCCAGCGAACCCCCCGGAAACTGTGGCACACATTAAGAGCAAGCGATTCACAATAAGAGAGGTGTACCGCGCTGATCCCAGAAAAACAAGCAAAAAGAAACAGAGAAGAAAAAGGAGGCCATGGAAAAAGAGATAAAGACTAAAGAGTCCCCTCCCCCATCCCCCCACCCTGCACCTCTGCGAATGAGTATGGCCCCACCCCCCAGCAGTGTGCCTGTCGCCCTGGAACTAGACCCGAAATATAGAAGAGACAGGGAAAAAAGGAGTAAGAAAGAGCCCCCCCAGACGTGGGGGCGGAGGGAATGTAATAAACTGGAGGAGGGCCTTCAAAACATACCCCCGGCTTCTCCCTCCCGCACGGTGAAGTCTCCCCACAGCAAACAATTAGCAGCACCAAGTTGATCATGTCAAAAAAGGAGGGGGGGAGTGGGGAGCATTATGCACCAACTATGCGACTAACCATGAGAGCACGCAACCATGAGTCCGCCTGTCTACTAGGTGACCACTCCCGAAGGATCAGCCTCAGCCTTGACCGCTCTTTGCGATTCTGCCCATGCCTGCCCCTCGACCCAGCACCATGTCCGATGTCCCAAGGTACAGGAGTGTCCAAAAACAGTCGGGAAGCGACGCACACAGGTGGGGTGGAAGTCTCTGAGCATCAGCACGGACCGCTTCATGGGGGGGCGTCTTTTCCAGTGCCGCCCCAGGATCTGCACTGCACACAAGGTCCAGACAGGCTGAAGCAGTCAAATGAGACACACGTTGCTGGAATCGTCCCTGGGCCGCCGGAGATTGCGCACGGGACAAGGCCACCATCTTCCGCTCAGGTCCAATACCTCCGGAGCAGATCAAGCCCACAGTTAGCCGACCACACGGTAGCATACTGTCCGGAGTGTCCGGCTGTACACTAATCGCGGGGGGGGCCGCAACATCTTCCTCCTGTGTGCAGTGTGGAAAGCCACTGTGTACTTGTGGACCAGCATGCCGCCACTGTCCCAACGCTGATACCACACCATCTAGCTTCCTCCCCAGGACCCCGGCGCCATGAGCCAAGGAGTAATGAAGGGCACCAAGGGCCTCCAGGAGGTCGCCGTACCCCAGAGCAGCTCTCTCCGATCGCTCTGCCACACTCCCGACCGTCACACACCCCCAGTCCCGCTGCGTCCCAGCGGACAGGATGGTAGGCTGCATAGTGACAAAATGGCCGCTGGGAAGGCCCGACTCGTATTGGGGCCAGGACCCCGGGACCAACGCCTCAAGGTCCACGTCGCTGAAGACAGGGATCCTGGGGGAGGAACAGATTCAACCGTTGCGCGGTCACGGGCAATAGTCGTCTCCGCCACGGACCAGCTCCCGCAAAAAGCCGGGAGCAGCCCGCAAGGATCAGGCCGAACCAGGGACGGCGTCCGGGCAGCTCACCGTCAAAGGCAGGGGCAAACACCACAGAATCCGAGAATTGCACACCCGGGCATGTCCTCGGTCCGCAGCGCTCAGCAGGGGGGGAGCGACCACAGCAAAATGCAGGCCAAGGGGAGCACCACTCCGGCGGACCGACTCCACCCAGTCACCACAGGCCGCTGTTGTTAAACTGCCGCCCGGCCAAGGCGTCCACTCGAGGTCCCGGCTTCGGGACCGCACGGGCCGCAAAGTTCAATCGCTGATTTCTCCGGCGGTACTGCAGTCAGAAACCTCAGGGTCACACGATCGGTTGCCACTTTCGTTTACGAACACGATCTCGTAGCGCAGAATAAGGATCTCATGCAGGATATCCGTGCGGGATGCGGAGGTTCACGGAGCCGGGAATCTACGCTGCCGTCCCGGTCGCCATCTTGGCTCCTCCTCCCAATAATTTTTTTAATGCTAATTTCTAACTATGCCTACAAAGTTAGGACATGTGAAGAAAGAGGAAGAAATGCGCAGAAAGAAGCAAGACAAATGCAGAAAGAGGCAACAGAAGTCCAGAAAGACGAAGAAAAGTGCAGGAAGAAGCAAGAGATGTGCAAAAAGAACCAACAGAGGAGCAGAAAGTCCTCCTGTGCCCTCAACTTTTTCCTGATGGGTACTGGTGGTAACTGACTCTGACTAACCAGGACCGGAGCCAGTGCTATGCTAAAAGACACTTATAATACAGTGAAAACACCTACATACACTAGGGAACACTACACTGGGGTACCCCTGTGATTAGCATGACCTCCTCTGTATTTGCCATGAGTTCGTGCCTGGGTCATTGCATGAGTAGATGGGTAGTGACTGGATGAGTAGAGTGCTGCAAGGACAGTGCATGGTGATTTTATAACTGCTTGGGTTTTGGTGGAGTGATTGGATAAGTACATGATGCTTGATGGGTGATTTGAGGAGTGCATGGGCAGTGACAGAGGGATTTCTGGAGTGCATGGGTACAACCTGGGTAATTGGAGGAGTGAATCAGTACTGTGTAGGTGGTTAGAGGTATGCATGGGTAGTGCACAGGGGATTGGAGCAGTGCATGTGTTAGTGCCTGGGTCATTCCATGAGTACATGGGTATTGACTGGAAGATTAGAATACTGCAAGGAGAGTGCATGGTGAATTTATAAGTGCCTGGGTTTTGGTGGAGTGATTGGATAAGTACATGGTGCTCGCTGGGTGATTGGAGGAATGCATGGGTACTGACAGGGCGATGGCTGGACTGCATGGGTACTGCTCAGGGTATTGTAGCAGTGCATGAGTTAGTGCATGGATCATTGCATGAGTGCATGGGTAGTGACTGGATGATTAGAGTGCTGCAAGGAGAGTGCATGGTGAATTTATAAGTGCTTGGGTTTTGGCAGAGTGATTGCATAAGTTCACACATGTCACATCAGGCCCGCCCCCTCCCTTTACCACTGTGCAAACATGCCCTCTGGCGGGTTTTAATTTTGGGGATTAATTCCCCTTGAATCCTGATGGTCCCTGGGGGCCAACTAGCCCACCAGGTACCTCCAGTAAGCGCCACAGAGCTACATTGCAGAGAGGTGGTCCGAGGCCATGCCACTTTTTACACCTCTCTGCAACGCTACTCTGTGGCGCTTATTGGACATACCTGGTGGTCTAGTTTGCTGTACACCTCTCTGCAACACAGCTCCCTGGCGCATACTGGAGGTACCTGGTGGGTTAGTTCGCCCCCAGGGACCCTCATGATTGAAGAGGACTTAATCCCCCAATTTACAATGTGCCAGGTGGGGCGTTTGCACACCTATGTCAGGCCCCGCCCCCTCTCTGCACCACTGCGCAAACGCGCCCCCTGGCGCATTGTAAATTGGGGGATTAATTCCCCTTGAGTCCTGAGGGTCCCTGGGGGCCAACTAGCCCACCAGGTACCTCCAGTAAGCGACACAGAGCTGTGTTGCAGAGAGAGGTGTAAAAAGGGGCATGGCCTCTGAACACCTCTCTGCAACGCAGCTCCCTGGCGCATACTGGAGGTACTGGTGGGCTAGTTGGCCCCCAAGGACTCTCAGTATTCAAGGGGAATTAATTCCTCAACTTGCAATGTGCCAGGGTGCGCATTTACCAAGTGCTGCAGGGAGGGGCGGGGTCTAGTCGTGATGCCGGCAAATGTTAAGAAGGGGAGCTGTGTGGCCCCCCTTCTCCTTCCTTATTTAGGGCTCTGGGGACCCCATCCCCCAGGGCCTGAACCCTTTTTAAAATATAAAAAAAGAAATGTAAACGGGAAGGGGGCTGCGTGGGCCCCCCTCCAATTCCGGTCCCGGGGACCCCATCCCCCGGGGCATGGCCACATATTTTTTTTTTTAAGGAGGAGGGCTGTGTGGCCCCCCTCCTGAGGTCTCTATTGGCCCCTTGGACCCCATCCCCTGGGGCCGGCCCTTATTTAATATTTTATTTGTGGAGGGGGGCCTACTGAACGGATTTACACCATTCAAAAAAAAAGGTCGGTTTCTGACCAAGCACTACCTTTTTGCCAAATTTGGGGTAATTCCGTTCAGCAGTTTCGGCTGTAGCCTTGCCTAAAGTTTCCTATGGGAAATTGATTTTTTGACTCTTATTTTTTTAATTTCTCAGCAACTACGGAACGGATTTACACCATTTAAAAAAAAAAAAGGTTGCCTTCTGAACCAAGAACTACCTTTTTGCTAAATTTGGGGTAATTCCGTTCAGCAGTTCGGGCTGTAGCCTGTCTCAAAATTTCCTATGGAAATTAACATGGGGAAAATGCATTTTGGGACCCCCTTTTTTCTCAGCCCCCGCTTGATGAATCACCCCCAAACTTTCAGGATAGGAGCTAACCTGGATAGACTTTTTTTTGAGAATTTCGCGAAGATTCATCATACGATGCCATAGTTCTTAGCAAATCAAAAAATGTTCCTATGGAAACTAGGTTCTAACTATAACTACCTACTGGCGACCGCCAGTAGGTAATATATATATACATATATATATATATATATATATATATATATATCCCACAGGCGATATATATATAGAAAGGCTTTAAATTTACCTGCGAAATACTTACGTTTTCGTTGTAAAGACATGCGTGGTAAAAATGTGCATGGTAAAGGCATATGCGTGGTAATGTACACCTGGTAAAGAGATGTGTGATGTTGGCATGCATGGTTCCATCATACATCCTTCTGCTAGTATTGGAAATGTTATTTCTTTTTTAAACAATGTATTATTTGTTTATTTAAAAGGTATGCCAAAGTAGAACCTCTTTCTTGTTTAATAAAATAGTTTCCTTTAGTTACTAATGCAGTGGTTTGTGTCATGGTACAAGAATAGATAAAAGCAGAGAACAGATGTTATTTGAGAGAAGTTATCATTGATATAAGTCTAAAAACAATAACAGATATATTTTTCCTATTCTACTGAGTGTATGCAAGACATTTCCCCCTTAATCCTTCAAAAAATATGCATCTTTACTCTGTTAGTGACATTTGCTCTTTCCAACGTGAGCAGTGTAGATAAACTAGTTAGCTAATCAGTAGTCTAGCAAAGGGGACATTGCTGCTAATGTAAGCAAGGAAAATGAGCACATCCACAGCTTTGTTTGACAGCAAACACCATTCATTAATGTGGGCCCCTTTATGACCCTGGGCCCCCAAACGTTTCAATTGTTTGTACCTAGATCAATTTTTGAGTTCTGCGATTGAGGTTTGCAATATTCCATAATTACTTTTTTCTGTAATATCCAAACTATATTTTGCCTGAAGTCCTATAAAGCATTCAATAGGATCTCCCTTTAAAGGATGTTCTATTATAGTAATATCCTTCTCAATCCAAAATTCCCAGTACATTGTTTTACAGTTAAACTTTAAGCACTAGATTAGGGCATGTATGGGGAAATATTCCTTTTCCTCAGTCTGTATCTACATTGTCTATTTATTAATTAAGAAACTTCTGGCTATATGCGGGGTTTCATACATCTAAGTTTTTTTATTATCTCAGTCATTTGCTCAAGAAAGAATTCATTCCAACGGAAGAGAATTTAGTAATATATTTTTGTGCCATCCAAAAATATGTGTTTTCACAGTTTTTTTTTAATAAACATTCTGCATGTTTATAACAAGATACATTTCCCTATGAATCACTCAATATTAGGAACTCAAATTCACCTTTTCTCGGATGTCTGCTGGAGTGGGAGTAAAACTTGAGCTCTTCTCTGATATTAAATTCAAAAATATTCCGCCAAACATGGTGCAATGCATTTTTGGTTACTTTGTATAGAGGCGAGGTTGTTCCAAACATATGTCGTTTTTGGTAAGAGAAGCATCCTAATCAGGTTCACTAAATCATGTACTTTCCAATGGTTATCTTCAGTTTCAACCCCTCTATCAAAGGATCTACAAAACATTTTATTTCTATGCCTTGCTATTTGAAGCCTAGCTATGAGATGCTTAGGTTGAACAACTTGAAGGGTTTCCTTTTTCTGCTTTTTCTACTTTTCATAAGAGCATATTTTTATACCTAATTATTTACCTTGTAGCCTGACACTGTACTATTTTCCTAAACAACCGTCAGAATTGTTTGGATTGAAATCTCAGGTTTAGAGACAAACCTGCACGCATATATCA
This sequence comes from Triturus cristatus, assembly GCF_964204655.1. Classification (NCBI taxonomy): domain Eukaryota; kingdom Metazoa; phylum Chordata; class Amphibia; order Caudata; family Salamandridae; genus Triturus; species Triturus cristatus. Next base: position 710,010,745 of record NC_140587.1, on the reverse strand, counting down.
GCATACAATAAAATATTAACTACCATACATACATACTACATTGGATTTTTTCATTTTTTATGAGCTTACTCCAGCACTTCTAATGCTTTATTATAGCCCAAGAGCCCTACGCAGCGGGCTTTAACGTCCATTAAAGGCACGTTTCAAGGTTAACAAAGGAGCGGTCCTTTAATGGCCGATAGAGCTCGCTACGGAGGGCTGTAAGGCTATCAGAACATTCACCCCCAAGAGGGCTGAATGTTCTAATTTGTAAAACAAAAGCCTCACAGAGCTCAAGGGGGTTGAAATCTGCTCGGGCCCTGTGAGACCTTTGTTCACAACACTGGAATGTTGCTGCTCTGGCTTATACCAGCCATTAGAGGCCCTGAGCACTTCATTGTTTTCAATGGAGCTCCCAACATTCCAATGTTCTTATAAATATTAGACAATTGGAATACTGAGAGCTCTAGCAAAGACAGAGTAATGACCCATGACCAACAATGGCTGGTACAGACCTTCTCCTCCAACATTCTGATGTTTGTCTTTCTGTTTCACCCTTTGGAATTTAGAACATTCTACCCTGTGCTTGTAATGTTCTAATAGCTTTATAGCCCTTCTGCCTTTGGCTATAACAGTTGTTAAAAACATTCCCCTCATACTGCAGGGCCAGAGACTTTCCCAAATGACATTACCCTTGTAAGCAGGTTATATGTCACAAAACACTAATAACCATACCACTACTTAGAACGCACTCAGGTAGGATTCTCGACACAATAGACAATTTGCTGTGGTTTAGGGAATTTGCAGAGATCGAATGTGTTGTTGAAGTGTTCCTCAGCCCGGCACACCCTCTTGGCTCATTTGATTTTGTTAGCCATCCCACACTGGCAATTTATTGGCCAGGGGAAATAAGAATCAGGAACACTGGACCTTTTCTGAAGCAATTGGTTTTGCTTGACACAAATGAAGAGATTAGTCACCATTAGAAGCTACTTACAATGGCATATTATTCTGGTGTGTTGATTGAATGATGGAATTTACATCGCTTCCAAGTCATGATCGATATTACACCCATCAAACCAATTAATGAAGTGTTCTACTTTACAGCATATGATTTTCAAAGCAAAGTAATATATTTTCAAAAGACTGGTGTATTATTACCGAGTACACCTTCACCAGCAGCGCGGCTATTTAAAATACAGGATAGTGAGGTAACTCTGGCTTATGTCCAGGTAGTTGCCTGTATAACAAATAAAACAAGACCTTGAAATGCTAACTTCAGCTATGTCTCTGCCAGACTTATTCTCTGACTGGTGTCTTAACTAGTTGTAGAGCTGGACCAGCAAGTATGTGCACACCTTTGGCAGTGGTAAACAGTGGTTTGTCACTGGATCCTTAAAGGACTATACTGACTGCCTTTGGCTTGGGACGTAGCACCCTTTGTTTAAATCTATAAAGTAATTACATAGCATGAACCAACACAAAAAAATAACCAAAACACATAGAAAAATACTGGTACAACAAAAGCAAAACATGGCCCAACACATCGAACAGTCAAAACAGAAGGCAGCACAATCACAGTGCAACTCTACAATAATACAACACAAAAATGCCGTAGTAAATCACAAACGCAACACATCACAACCAGAACCCAATGCAACGCAACAAATATGTACAAATACTCCTGTCATATATTACCACCTTCACAAACATGCTATTATAATACGGTGCTAACAGTTGTTTGCACCAAGCACTGCCTTTATTGCAGAAATGGCATGTAATAGAAGCAGTCAAACGTGTTTTACTTTCTGGCTCTAAAACACCGAGACAACCTCCAAAGCTAAAAAAATATGAGGACGAAAGAGCTATCTATCAATTTGGAGTTTCCCAGAACATCTGCTGGCAGAGAACACCATCCACCTCCCCAAATGCATGCTTTGTACATGGATAATTGAGGAATTTCTTATAGCAGCTATAAACTGTGAGGCTGCTAATGGGAGTGATTTACAAAATGACAGTCTGAGGCTAAATATAGCCATTTGCAGCAGAATAATACCGCTCTGGTTCATTTTTCACAATTGCACAAACAACATGTTCAGCAGTAGAACTTACCCTATACTGCAGGATCAGCTAGGCACCAAAGCAGGGTGTTTTAAAATGCAAACACGAAAACATTCGCCTATTCCTAATCTATCATTTAAAACCCAAAAGAAACTCAGGTGCATGGACGCGCCAAAGCCCCAAATAATGATGAAGGTTTTGTTTGCGCTTTCAACGGGTCTGCTGGAGATTTAAAAAAACACAGTTCTCTTGACTTAGTCCTGTACCACAATAATCACCAACAACAATACAAATGCTGCTTTTTTTTTTACGTCTGCTTAGTTTTATGATGGAATGTGACATAATTCACAAGATGGCCGCCTCGCCAGCTTTACATTGCTATTCTGTCTGTGTTTTTTACCAGGTGCTTCTCATCAGTAGGGAATCGACGCCAAGGGAGGCAGCAACTATCCATTGGAGTAAACTGCGACAGAATAGCAACCATTCAACACGAGTTCCTTCACGCGCTGGGCTTCTGGCACGAGCAGTCACGGTCCGACCGAGATGACTACGTAACGATTGTGTGGGACAGAATTCAGACTGGTAAAGTATTTCTCATATCACTATTCCCCGCAGTGCTATGCAAGTGTAAAGTTGTGCACCCAAGCTGCCATCATGGTGTGGCTATTTAGTAACAAAAACAGACATGAAAATCTGATGGGGTATGGAGAGCATAACAAAATGTCCAAAGTGGATGAATAAAATGGGGTTTAAAAAGGATAAAACCCTAGAAGAGACAAAATAAACACTGTGGGGTTAAGTTGCAAATCGAGGGTTCAGGTGCGAGAAGACGATGTGAGCGGAGGTTTCTCACATATACAGATATTGAACGCGTAGAATTGTGGGAAATATATAGGGCACAGGGATATTGACATGGGTGATATAGGGTGCTATATTTACATTTGTAGTGCTTGTGGGGTGACTGACAAATGAAGAGAGTCCATCAAGCATTCAGGAGGGCCCCGTGGAATCAAATGAATGATTTGTCCAAACCTGTAGATTTTTACTCCTTCCTGAATTCCTGAAGGAATAGGATCAGTCGGAGAGGCAAGACTAGTTTGCTCTGAGCTTGAGGCCTACTCCAACAAGGCTGGTTTACATGTATATTATATGTGACAGTTCTGGGTTTCAAAGGGGCTGGGGTGTTGCTCCACACTGTGGCAACACCATATGAAGAATTTGTCCGAAAAGTACAATGTCTTCCTTAGAGCAGTGGATTTGAAGATGATGCAGTAGACTTTGAAATGACGCACTACTACAGGGGGACTCAGTGGACATGTCCCAGAGTGTGGGCCATGAGGAGACATTTCTCATGATCTGTGCTCATGGGGGCTGTTTTATTGAAAGTGGATTTTAATGGGCTAGAGTGGTGCAGTGCCATTTTAAGGATTATGGGGGCCTTGGGCAATACATATTTTGTGGGTCCCTGTATGAGACAAATTTGAATTTTGTTACCTATTTCCTGATAATATAAGCATGTGTGATGTCAAGCAATACTAAGTTATACGTTAAACTTTCACAGGGTCCCAAAAACAGTTGAAATGTATCAGGCTTGTGACTCCAAAACTCCTTAAGATGACACTGGTTCATGAGTCAGAGCCAGAGGTCGATGTAGGCAGAGAGGGAGAGACGTTTAGCGAGAGATATAGTATAGACAGTGATCAAATGAAGAGAAAGTTCACTTTCCTAAGGGGCCCCCTTGGAAGGTGGTGGCCCTGGGCAATTGCCTACGTTGCCGATGGCTTAAAACGTCTCTGGGGTGGTGTTGAGAAAGCTGATGATTTGGATGTACCCCATAAAACTGAGAAATAGCAAGGGATTTGGAAGCTGAGCCATTGATTAAACAGTGCTCCACTGAGTAGATTGTCATCCTACACTCATTAATTCAAGTGTGTCCCACTGAATGAACAGAGCCCACTGCCACCTTGCATCTAATGAGTAAAGTGCATCCATTGATAAGATACATCCATTAAGCGAAATGTGCTCGCTGGAATGAGCTAGGTCTATTTATATCCTACATCCAGACAGTGTGGACTGGGTTTGGTGGCACTCTGCACACACTGAACAAGCACATGATGTGCCCAAAGCTACCCAATTAACCACCACATTGAGAAATACATTGATATTCACCATCCACTAATTCAGATACTCCTTCCTGCCCACCCCCGCCCACTCCACTGCTCATTTCTTCTGCATCCTCCTGCCCAGGCCAATCAGATATTCCAACTCACTTTTCACAAACCACAAACACATCTTTTTCTACCGCCTTCACACTGCACCCCTATTTTTACAAATGCTCTAGCCAATGATTAATGCAAAAATTCCTCCAACCTCAATGACTGATAAACACTCAACAGATACTACAACAGAATACAACTATCCACTCACTTTGTCTGACTTTTTTTGTCTATGGAACAATCCTACATTTAGCACTTACCACATTCCCACTTTCACTTTACAGCCAACCTGGAGTGATCCAAATGATGCCACCACACCCTTTTCCTTACATGCCGAAAATGCTCTATTTATCTAAAGAACCAGCCTCAAACAAAAGGTGGGTGGAGCCAGTATCCTCCATAATAATCTCATGACAACACCTACCTGCCAAACCTATTCATCCCATCTCATTTGAACACACCACCATCAATGACTCGCCCCTTTCCAAGCATATACTCAAATGATATACAACCATCAGGGAGAAACTGGGTCTCTCTTTGAGGAACTTGATGCAATTCTTTTTTTAATTTCTTTCTCTGCCCCTTGCAGGTGTATTCTATTTCCAAACATTAATCTGAACAATTCAACCTTTTTTCTTGAATCCTCCTTGATCAGCAACCCTTCACTTCCACACATTATCATGTTGTAGTGTTTTTCAACCCTGAGAGTGTGTGTTGTGTTGATTGCTCAGCTCCCTGGACCCCAGAGAGTACAGGAGTGCCACAAGGCGTGTAGTTATTTAGTGACTTAGAAGAGAAATCACCAACAGCCGCAGGATGTGGCATGGATCTATGTAGGAATGGCTGTGAAGCAGACAGTCTGTGAAGAATCAATTAAGGGTCATTTTCAGTAGTGTCTAATCTCTTGAGTATGAGCCAAAGGAAGGTGTGGTCAATACGGTTTCATTGGGCTAGATTCTAACGATGTTCGGGATTTTTCCAGATGAGAATCATGCCTGCCTAGCCATACCGTGCATTGGGCAGTCCAACGCTGGGCCAATGTCCTGGAGGCCAGTTTACAATGAGTGGAGCCGCTGCTATTTCTCTCTCTATCCTCCTCCCAGTCCAGTGGCAGCTGGCCCAGCACCTAATTTTTTCCAGTTAGACCAAAAGTATGAAGCTGTACTACAGCTTTATACTTTTGGAATTACAACAGTAAAAAAATAGAAACTGCATGTCACTGTATGTGTGAAGTCAGCCCTGATAATTCCTTGAAGCATACTTGACCAAAATCTAGTGACTGCCCTATTACCAGAATCTCTTACTCTTTTCTCCTTGTACACTTGCTCTCTACCTGTGATTTTCCATAGTTTTCTCTCCCTCTCACCCCCTGTTCTGTACCTATCAGTTTCTCCAGTGATCCCTCCCTGCACTCTCACTCTATACTCAGTCTCTTTTTAGTGGCCTCTCCTGCTGACTCTTTCCTTCTCCTCTCTCTCAGCTCTCTCCTATTCTGCCTGTGTCATCCCCGGGTAATCTCTCACAGATCCCTCTTTTTTTCCTACTCCCTCTAGGCTCCCTTCATTATTCCTGTGGTGTTTCCTGGTAATCTCACCCATGCTCACTCTCTTACAGCTCCCTACAGGCACTATCTCTCATTGTGGGTTTTTGTAGTGAACTTTCCCCTGCACTTTCTTTCCCCGGCACTCTCTCCCCTGCACATTCCCATACTGTCTCTTACTCTTTTCTCATCAATGCTCCCTCCATCTCTCCATTCATGTAACCTTTCATAATGCTCTGGTCCCCATGAAACTCTGTCCCCTTCCACAGTCTCAGCCTTTCTTTGATAATTCTAGGTGATCTCTACCAATCACTCTCATCGCTCAACCACCTCTATACACCCTTACTTTTCTGGTGGACAGTGCTCTGTGCACTCTTTCTTGTTTCATTCTTCTACACTACCTCACTCACTCAGGGGTATAGTTTCCGCGGGGGGGGGGGGGGGGGTATTTGGAGTGTGACACCCCCAAATAAATACATTCTTTGTTTGGTAGTTGGGTCTGGGCGCCCTTAGTCGGTTCTGCTATGTCTATGTCGGTTTTTACGATTGTCTTGATTTCACTAATAGGTTTTAACTAGTTCATTTTTGGATCGGAAACTTAAGGCATAGATTTACAAAGATTTTTGCACCAGGGTTGCATCACATTTTGATGAAGCCCTGACACAAATCCTTTTTGGTATTTATAAAGCCACACCAAAGTCAATTTACATGGCTTTGTAAGAAAAAGTAATGCACTGCATTAAGATGCCTTGCGTTAGTTAGCATCAGGTAGGCATTCCATTGGTGGTGCATGAGCATTACCGTGGATCCAGCCAGACATTTTGACACAAACCCATATTTAAATAGGCCCAGATTTACAAAGATTTTGCGTCTGGGTTCCATCACTTTTGTGATGCAGCCCTGGTGTAAAATACTTTTGGCGATTTACCAAGCCATGGAAATGTTGATTTGCATGGCTTGGTAAGAAAAAGTAACGCAGCGCATTGAGATGCTCGCGTTACTTTGCATCATGTAGGCTTTCCATGGGTGGTGAATGGGCATACCCATGCATCGACCCATGGATTTTGATGCAAACCTGTATTTATAAGGAGTTGTAGACTTGGGTTTACACCAAAATGGTGAACCTCCCTGAGGCTGCATAATGAGGAGAAATATCTTTATTTCTTCTCGTTTCTTCCTCATTGCATGTGTGCTGCATTACACAGCACACACATAGAGGCAAAAGCCTCTGAGGATAGCTTTTGTGCAAGAAGATAACCCTTTGTGCACTAAAACTATTGTGATCATAACACAGGCACCCTTGCACTGTGACGAAATTTTGCCTGTGTTGGCCCTAGGCAGCCCAAAGTGCACCTGAGCATGGAGAGAGCAGACCTGTGCTATTACTTTGAAGATCTTTGTAAACAAGCCTTTTAGTAACTAGTGCCCCAAAAAAGTAGCAAAGCTGCACACATAGAAGCACTCCTTGAATGGCTGCAAATTTACTGCTTTTTAGATTCACAAACATTGACAGTAGTAGGCTTGGAAAGCTACACCAGTCTGGTTTCCAGGCATACTACTGGAAATCAAACATCCAAAAGGTGATGGGATGAATGTTTGTAAATAGTGTAACCACAGGCAATCCCTCAGGGTAGCATTCCAAGCCATTGTGTTTGCCCCTTGTGCCACTCTAGATAGAGGGCCTAATTCAGGATTTAACAGATGGTGTTGAGGCAGACAGGTTGGAGGAGAAGTTCATTGCCTTTACTTTGCCGACTTCACTATAGATTGGCAGCAACACTTGTCATGGCGGAGAAGTTTAATGGACAGCTCCACCAAACTTGATGACTGGCTGTCAAGGGTTTCCATTTTTATATTTTTCAAAAACAAGCTCCCAAAGTGGAGTTTGTTCTGGGAGGGGGGGGGGGAAACACTATGACTCCAGTTTTCTCCCATGGTGTGTGTCATTTTTATTTTTTTACTGACCATCCATGCCAGTAAGTGAAAAAAAGCCATCTTGCCGTTCACTCTAAATAGGACAGATTGTCAGATGGCTTACTTCCAATGCCACCTACCCTGTTGGGCTGTTGAAGGAAGTTTTACAATGACAGAGTAAATTTTGCTCCGACGGCGTAAAACTTCTGGTTTGCCAGATTCAAAACTGGAAGGGAAGACCTTGAGTTTGGTGGACAGGGTACTCCATTAGTGCCCTGTGCTCCTTCTGTCTTGCCTCTTCTTTTATGAGCTTTACTATCAAGGGAAGCAAGGGCAGAGCCAGAAGTATCAAAGGGCATGGCAGGATTAGCAAACTCTACTTGCTACAAGTACTAATTGATGCCCATTACTTTTTCCGGTGTATAATTGGCAGCCGTTCGGGTTATTCACTCTGCAATGACCAGGAAAATCACTTGCCCAACCTATCGACAGGTAGGAATAGTTATGGAGAATTTGAAGGATGTATAGTATATTATGGATGACTATTTGTAATACCGTTAATAAAGATGCGTAGGGTGTTTTAATGGTTTATGCTTTGCTTGCAGTGACCTTATAAAAATAAGAAATGAATTCCTTCTTTCGTTTAACAGGAAAAGAAAGCAACTTCAACAAGTATGACGACAAGGTTTCCAGCAATCTAAACGTTCCCTATGACTACACCTCCGTGATGCACTACAGCAAGACAGCGTTCCAGAATGGCACGGACCCTACAATAGTGACACTCATCCCAGACTTCAGTGATGTTATTGGGCAGCGGATGGATTTCAGCGATAATGATCTTCAGAAGCTTAATCGGTTGTACAACTGTAGTAAGTCTGAGGTGTTGTTTGCCTCCCTCAGGAATCCTTCCCTATCACCTACAAATAACTCCACCTCCATTGCTCCAAGTGCAGATTTTATTTCTCTTTGTAAAAAAATAAAAAAAAAGTCGCACTAAAAATAAGAAGGTTCGGTCAATTTTTGGTTTTACCACAGGAACCAACTGTTTATTGCAATATGAAAAATAACCCTATAAAACGTTTAAGTGGCATAAAAAAGGTGGGGATGGGAGGTCGAGGGGCGCTGGAAAAGTGGTGTGGCCCAAGAAGCATATCATAGAAGCCTCTATGAAAGGTGTGCCATGTGTGACTAATGGTGCAGCCTAATACGTGTGAAATAGAAGCCAATGACTGACACATTCATAAATAGTGTCTTACTGCACAAAGAATAACAAAGATAAGCAGTCAGAGACACACCTATTGATATGTTTTTTATAGAATCATTATCCTGACCCACAAGCAGTGAAACAGTTGACAAAGGAAATTTAAAAGTAGGTGGAGCTGTGGCTGATCTTGACAGCATTATTGAGTACTTTGACAACACTAATGGTGAATTAGGGTCATGGAGCACACCCAACAGGAGCTATAACCTGCACTCAAGCTCCCAACTTCAATTCGCACTCCTTGGTGGTACGCGTTCTGTCCTAATAAGCCTTTCTTGTCTTCTGTCGCAATAACATTATTTCCCTCTACCCTTCCACAGAGACAATCATCCAACCCTTGTTTCACAATATCCTTCCAGGAGCTTATCTAATATTCAGCCTCCTACCCCTGAACAGTTCAAAAGGAGATCTGCCTATGGTAGCATGCTGTGATAACCAGTAATTGAGAGCCAACCTTTCCACCTCCTCATTCTAACTTTCACCTTCTTTAATTGTCTCATCAAACGTTGCTACAACACTGTTGGTGCGAGAGTGGTACAGGGAGCACTTCCTATGCTTGATACCATGTTTTTCCTAGAAAGCGCCTAATTCACACCTGAAAGCCTTCTCTAGAAACTTTATGACCTCTTCTGACATCCTCTCTTACCCGGGCTATGACAAGTTGTCATGGAAATAGATACAAAAGACAAATAAGCAGGGGGTCAACCTATCAACCTTTAACAGGAGCAGTGTCCAGGGCAATCTCTTACCTTGGTTTTTCAGATGGCACTGGATTAAACATTGGTGGTACCCAGAGTTTGAGAACTTTGTCACTTAGAGCACCTCTCACACATTCCCTGATTATACTCTCCACCTCCAAGTCCATTCCTGGCCTCCAGAAATCCTAACATTTTCTTTCCTAGGACAACTACAAAGTGTTCCCCTTGGGCTAAACTGATAGGATTTTCCATGAGTACTTTAGATTGCACACGTTTGGTGTCCCTGATCAGCAGCATACTTTGTTTCACAAGTTCATCTTTGACAAAAGAAAATGGTCTTACTTCATCTCTTAAATCAAACTTCTTGGGCTAGCCTGAGCTTAAAAAATTGAACATTTCATTCAACACCTCAGTATTGGCTCTCTCTCCTCTGCACTTCTGTTTAGACACTACACCTTCCATCAGTACACACTCTCCAGAGACTACCACTCATCCTCCATAGTCTCATCCTTTACATCCATTATGAGATGGGATAGACAATCGGCTGCAAAATGTATTTTCCAGGAATGTATTTCAGATCATATTTGCAGATCTGACAAATTTAGAATAAACCTACTGCAAATTCCACCATGTCCATGAAGATAACCAATCCCTCCTTGTTCTTTGGTGCTGGAAATTCCTATATGGTACTCACTAATGGCCAGATTTATCAAAGATTTTGCATTGCCCTAATGCCACGCAAGGGGACACAGTGCGACGCAAAACCTAGAATGAGGTTTACCAAGCCACGCAAAGCCACCTTGAGGGGCTGTGCGGTGCTTGGTAAATCTGGAGTAACGCAAGGCAGCGTAAGCCACTGCCCTGTGTTACTCTGCCCCAGGGGAGCATTCCATGGTTGCAGCATAGGTTTTCCCATGCATCCACCCATGGATGTTGGTGCATTCCTGGATTTACCATGCGCGGTAGAGCTGGGAATGCGTCAAAATATACGCCTTCCCAGAGGAGATGTAACCAGGACAAATATGTACATTTCTCCTCATTTGTTCCTCTTTCTACGTGTGCTGCATTCTGCAGCACACATGGAAGAAGAATAAGCCCAAGAGGATTGTTTGTGTGCAGGAAGGTGTCCCTTTCTGCACAAAAACATTTCTGCTCGCAACACATGCACCCTTGCACCATAGTGCAAGGTTGCCTGGTTGGCATTAGGCCGCACAAACTGTGGCAGTGCAAGGAGAGGACAAGAATGTGCCATATAATTTAAATATGGTTAATTCCTGCTATTTTCCTCGCAGGCAACACAGTGCAGCAAGGTGTCTTGCTGCGCTGCTTTGCATGACAGTGTGATAATTCTGCCCCATAATATTCTTTGAATTACACCCTGAGCAGTGATACGATGTCTTACATAGGTAATTTTGGTTTTGCCAAACAACACTTTCCTCCCCTTAGTGTAAGACCTTGTTCTTCAATACTATCAAGGACAACCTTAACTTGGGCATTGTGCTCAGCCCAGGTCTCACCAAATTAAAAACACAGCTGTGAAAATATTTTAGACCCTGACGATCACGTAGGCATCAACATAGACATGGCTGGTTGAAATATGGATGCCGCTATAACAAAACCAAAAGGGCATCCTAATAAACTTGAATGCGCTTATGGTTGTTATGATTGCCGTCATATCTTGGCTCTCCTTGTGAAAACAAATCTGGTGGGAAGTGAATACCAAGTCCAGTATGGTGTAATTCTTGGCTCATACGAGACACCCTCTCCTCTATTTTCAGAAGAGAGAACTTGCCAACATTTACCTCCCTGTCAATGCACAGACACATTTTACTGTTGGAATTCTTGGCTACCACTATAGGCACCAGCCACTCCATTGCCTCAGTAAGACCAATAACACCTGCCTCACACAGCACGACTATTTCCTGACCAACTCCTAATCACAAATGGACAGTCTTCTTACTCTAGATTAAATAGGCTTGGCTCCCACATTGAGTTTATTGTAATGTATGCAACCCTTTGGACAACACAGAGTGTCCTTGAAAAGCTCAGGGAAGCTGTTTCCAACGTCTGCACAATCCTTATTCACCTTATGCAATGGTACTTTGGGGAAAGGCATTAGGGGTCCTGAAATATCTTGTTCAAATTATACTTCTACAGAAAGTATGAGATATATACATCTTCAGAAATGCTGGTCAATCTTGAGCAAAAGTTGAACTTAATTTTTATCTCTGATTCTTATATTTGTTTTTGTTCTGTCTTTATATTAGTTGCAACCTTGTCAAATACCCATCTTGTTCAAATTATACTTCTTCACAAATTATCTGTCATACAAATTTTTGGAAATGATGGTCAATCTTGAGCAGAAGTTGCATATCATTTCTATCTCTATCTCTTGTTCTTTTAACTGTTTTGTTCTGCCTTTGTATTACTTGATTTTGATGTATTCTCACAGATTGATTTGGTCTGTTGTAGTCACATAACTATTATTTATTAAGTTTAATGAGTACTATCAAGGATCCCCTTATTGGCCATTTACTTCACTTGATTCACCACTAAGAGCTGCTGATGTGTAATGTTGATGAAGCTCAGCTAAAGCATGGAATACCTCTAATGACTCTTCCACCACTAACAAGTCAATGAAAGCCTCACATTTAGAATCTCTGTTGCATTAATTGGGTCATAAAGTAGCATCAAAAAGGGAGAGGTACTCAATTTCACCAGATTCCCAGGCATTCAACAACTGATTTGCTTCACTTTGCCAACAACTGCAACGCAGTTAATGTTCTTAAACCAACATAAATATTTTCACTTATTTCAATACTTTTGTTCAGTGCAGAAGATAGCAAGAGTTTGGGCTCATGATTGCCTCGCCCTAGCGATATTGACACATGTGAGTGCAATGTAGGCTTCCTGTGCCAAAGAGGATGTTAGATATGCTATTCCTAACTCTGCCCACTATCAATTAACATCAGTGTGTGTGGTGCATGCACCTTTTGAAAGTTTGTCTCTTGTATGGGTATTACTCACCCTATCACAGTGGACACTTTCTCTTGCCAGGCAACTCTTCTATGAAATTGCCTTTGTAAGACCCATTGAGCCATCAAAAATCTAATTGGATTTCAGAGAGAGCTTGTGTGGTAAGACATTACACATCTTCCATTTAAGGACAAGCAAGAAGTCCACACCAAGGTAAAGCCTGCTCACCAGAATCCCTAGTAACAAGAAGAGGAAAGGTTTACACAACAGGGCAGCTACAGGACAGCATATGCATCGTATAAGAAACCCCAATCCCAATAAACCATACACATGCAAAGCAAAACAAAAGAAAATGAAGATACGATAAAATTATTATTTTGAGACGTAATCCTTTGGGTCCTAATACAAACACTCCTCTCTCTAAAATGCATACATCCATCACCAATACCACAGGACCACTAACTTTCAGATCCATCCTTCCCCGGCTGCAGTTTATTACATCCATACAAGGTAAAGATCCATGGTCTCCACCACTAACTTCGAGTTGTTCTTGAATACAGTTACCCTATTTAAATGTCATATTTCCTTGCTTATTATTTTTACCAGCATTGTTAAATAACCTCACCACATTCCTAGATTTAATGAAAACGTAGACCATGTTCTTGCGCTAACTGGCACTATAATCCTGAACAGATCCCCAACTCCAACTTTGAGGTTTTTATTAGCTTTTTTAACAATAAAGTATCTCTTCCTCTCAGCCATTTTCCTTAATTTGTATCTCTCCAACCATCAGCAACCACATGCCCACCAATCCTTCACTCCAGTTCATCCAACTAGGAGTTTACCAGTGATCACAGAACAATTCAAATGATGCTTTTCTGGTTGTTGCAAAAAGAGAGAAGGATATGCAACAAGGCGAACTTGAGCCTCCTTTATGCAATTTAAACGATTTTCCTTTGCCATTAGATTTCTCAATTCTTATACTAGTCTCTTCATGTTATCGCAAGCATGTCCTATGTATAATCATACAGTTCTTTTAAATATCTTTATTTACCAGAATTACCATTGGATGCCATTGTCGATCAGTAATAGTTTCTGTGAAATCTTCTCTTCTAAACAATCCTTCTAAGATGTAATTATTGTTCCTGCTGTAATATACATCACAAAAGACACTTCTGGCTACTCTATAAATGATCCATAGCTACTAACAAATACGGAGTGGCTCTTTCACCCTTGAAGTTTCCTACAATATCTACTGCAACTTCTTTCCATGAACCACCAGACAACTTCCTACACTCCATGGAAACAACTCTGTTATTACACACCTTGTCACTAGCCACACACTCAGCACATCTCCTATCACACCTCTCCTTCACCCTTAGGTCCAGAGGCAGTCACTAAAATTCTTCTCTTTCCCACTCTTTAGTTTTTATCACACCTAATTGATCTTTTGTGAGTTAAATTTCTTAACATACACCTCAAACGCTTGAAAGAAACCAACATTGTACCTCCTAAAACTAAACCTTCACTGTCAGACCATGAATGACATAGAACTGCAGTTCCATGTGAAAGTATGGCTCCTGGAGTGATGGCTAACATTGTTGTTTAACCAGACATTATCAATCATCCTGGCATCTTCCATAGGAGAAGTAGCAACTAGTCTTGACAGACATCCAGCCGCACTGTTCTTAGTATCCAAAGTGTACTCTACAAAGAATGTATATTCCTGCAGCTCACCAACCCATTTTCTGAATCTTTCTGACCCCACATTCAAACCTATTTTGGTCAAAATGTCTAGCAAAGGTTTGTGCTCAGACCTAACCATGAGCACACTACATCACAGGAAATTCTGGCATGTCTTAACTGCCAAACTCAACAGCCGATGTCTCATTCTTGATGATTGAGTAGTTCAACTCAGCAACTCTCAAAGTTCTAGATGTACACGCTATAGATCTCTCCTCCCCTCTGACCCTTTGAATCAAAACCATCCCAAGTGCTTTGCAGTTAACACTGGTGTTAACTATGGTATCTGTCACAAGCACAAAGGCCTATAATTATGTGGCCCTTACCATATATTTATTTTCCATCTCAAATTCCGGAATCCACTCACCACTCTATACAAAACCCATCCCTTTTTTACTTATTTCTTGCAGTGTTCCTGACTTACTTGAAAGATTAGGGATGAAGAGACTATAAATTGAAAATTGTACTAAAAAAGACAACACCTGCTTCCTGTTTTTGAGAATCTTCAAGTGTAAATGACATCTCCAAATCCTTCTTCAGCTTCACAGCTGTATTTGAAAACATTAGTCCCAGATAATAAATTCCTTCTTACCAAATTTGCCAACCCTGCATCTTTCAGTCTCTTCAAATCCCACTAACTCTCTCATTATGCTTTGCACAAGAGCTACCATACATAAGCACATAATCCTATTAACACTTTACCTTTCCATGCTTCCCACCAACAATTGCATGGCTCTCTTCAATATGGATGCAGCAGAAACCAAACCAAACTGAAACATAAAGGACCCATTAGGAGTAATGAAAAATGTGAGCTCTGCAGAATCTTTATGCAATCAGATCCTGTGGAATGCAGATGCTGAGTGCAAGATTGTGAAAAATGTGCTGTCCAATAGTATTGACAACATCTTTATGATAATGGGTAGGGGAACCGTACCTAGCACCATATTCCAATTCTTCCCCCTTATGCCCACACACAACCGTATTGCTCCATTTCTTTGTGACCAATACAAACTGCAGTCAACCATTTTGTTGCCTCAACTGAAAAAATGGATCTAATTGCACATAGTCACTCCAATTTTTTTCTCACAGCATCCTGTACATTCAATGGCATTATCCTGAGCATGGCTGTAACAGGTACAGCTCCCATCTTTAGCCTTTTCTTATACACAGATGAAAAAACATCAGGATAGCAATTTGGGAAATCAAACTTCTGTTTCACTTGATGCACACATTTGGGGATAAGCATTGGAAACGAGGTATGAACTTAGATCCTTCTAGTATACCATCCTAAAATGGTGCCATCTTTTATCACTACATAGATCTTGCCTACCCCAAATTGTCCTTTATATTCAAAAACAGGGTGGACAAATCCATTCAGTTTATGGCTTGCCCACCATCTGGATTAGATATCCCTTTTCCTTAACCTCATCTGCTGTTCAATATGCTGCCTAAACACATGCATGGAGATGATGTTCAACCTTGTATATGAATCAATCATCATCCCCACAGCTGTATCTTTTATTCACACCACATAAGAGGGGTTACCCACTGATTGTTTGTCACTTGAAGAGCTACTTCCTCAACCAATTCCGTGACTTCAACCATTTTGTTTGTTATCCCCATACTCCTACCACACTTAACAAAATGGTTCTTCTCCCCACATCTGTTGCGCACTGCTGTGAGTGCTAGTCAATCTTAGGGGCATCAACAAGCCAGGCGATACAATTATCACCGCTTTAGCGGCAGAAAACTGCCGCTAAAACGGCGATAATGGGCTTGATAATATGCTCTATGGAATTCCAATTGAAACCCATGTTAAATGTGAAGGACGTCTAACAATTGGAATTCCATAGAGCATATTATCAAGCCCATTATCGCCGTTTTAGCGGCAGTTTTCTGCCGCTAAAGCGGCGAAAATTTTATCGCCTGGCTTGTTAATATGCCCCTTTGTTTGTGGCCATGTGTCCTACAGGACCAAAATGAAAACATTGCCCCCACATTTGGTTAAAGTCCCACTCAAAGGCCTTTGTTTTCACACTCACACC
The DNA here is from genome assembly GCF_964204655.1 of Triturus cristatus. Classification (NCBI taxonomy): domain Eukaryota; kingdom Metazoa; phylum Chordata; class Amphibia; order Caudata; family Salamandridae; genus Triturus; species Triturus cristatus. The sequence continues at coordinate 709,994,312 of NC_140587.1, read as the reverse complement.
CACATCCACTCTCCTTTCCCTCTCTCTCTTCACCTCTTCCACAAAGCTGTCCACTCACTTTATTTTCTCTTACCACTGGGAGTGGGAGTTGTTGGGTATAATCCAGTTCAGAAATAAGAAACCTACCCCAGTACCTTCAATTTATTCCTGTTTTGCTTCACTCTACTAACAGTTTTAATCTGCATGCAACAGCACCTTTTCTCTGTAAGCCCATCAAAGTAGTATGCAGGCCAAAGAGTAGTCAGGCAGGGCAGTGCCTACTAGTTCAGTCCTTACCTCATGGTTGTTTTAATCTGATAAACATATAACAACAATTGTCCAATTTATGTTTGTTATTTTTCTTCTTATTTTCTTACTTGACATGGTAAGATGTGATATTACAACCATGTCAATGTAAACCAGCAATCATGCCATCTATGTCAATGTTCCTATTGAAGGATGCACCATTCTGTCACCAGATAAGTAATTTCTAAGCATCCCATCGACATTTCTTTCAATATTATTCTCTGACTGGCTCTTCCTGTCACAGCTTCCTCCCTCAGCTTTATGGATCAGTGCAGCTTTGAGTATGATAACGTGTGTGGTATGGTCCAAAGCTCAGAAGATAAAGCCGACTGGCAGCGGGTTTTGCAGGTTCCTGCGGGACCAACAACTGACCATACCATCATGGGGATCTGCAAGGGTAAGCAGTATGTTAATTTATTCCTTATTCCAAGTGTTCCCTCACATGCTCTTCTAAGGTTTCTACCATGTTGGAGGTATGGCAGTAAATTTTTGTGTGATATAATGTTGGTGGCACAAAAGCAGTTCTGTCTTGATCACCCTGTCTCTCACTTGATCGAGGTTCCAATGTGACAGCAATAACGGAATGTGGCAACCATTGGGTGTAAGTTTCTGGTACGACTGTTGCAGCAGCAAAGATGCTGGCAGCATGAGGTCAGAGGCTACTAGAGAGAGATAAATTGCAGCATCATAATGAGGGAGTGTTCTATAATTTATTTTTTTAACGTAATTTTTATATGGGACTTAGGCACTTTTGAGGATAGTAGAGCACATTTTAATTTAACAACATATACATCAAAGTTTAACTATAGCAAAATAAATTGGATGGGGTGGGAGACGGGGACAATAGGACAGTTTGTATTGAATTGTAATTGTATTTATATAGTGTTTACTACCCCTGACGAGGTGTCGAAGCGCTTTTCATCAAGAAGCACGCTACTGCGGAACCCAAAGAGGATCAGTGGTGAAATATTATAGGGAGATATAAAATTAATTTGAGCGGTGGACATGTGAGTTTGTTATTTGGATTGAGAAATGATAGTCGAGGGAAGGGTTTGTATTTATATGCTGCTTGCTATCCCTGATGAGAAGACAAAGCGCTTTTCGATGGGTAGCACGCTACTCCGGAACACAAACGGAATTAGTGGGAAATTAGTATAGGGAAATATGAAATTAATTTGTGCAGTGGATATGCCGGTCTGTTAGTTGGATTGAAAAGGATAGTGGATGGATAAAATAGGGATGGGTCTAGAAAGTGTTTTTTGGGGGGATCATAGCAGTAGGAGGAGGTATGGGATGAGTAAAGTTGAGGTGGAGGGAGAAGAGTCAGAGGGAAGGGTTTAGAAAGGGTTGTTTGGGAGATCTGAATAGTTAAGGAGGTTTGAGAAGATGCAAGGAGGGATGGAGGAGGGACGAGTTCAGAAAGGGTTATTTTGAGGATCATAGTAGTAGAATGGGGTTTGGGATGAGTCGGAGAGTGGAGGTAGAGGATTTATTGAGAGAGGTATAGGTTGACAAATAGGGTAGTGCATTGGAGAGAGTAGTAGAATGAGGTATGGTTTGACTCAGAGAGTGGAGGTAGAGGATATATTGTGAGAGGTATAGGGTAGTGCATTGGAGATGTTGAATTTGAAGTAAAGTAATAAATATAAAGATGCATAAGTACATGGAAGGTTTATATGTATAAGGAAGGTAATAATATATGTAGATTCAAGTTGTATTTAATAAAGTCAGACTTTAAGGTGTTGCTGTACTTCAAGCCAATTTATTTGTATATATATATATATATATATATATATAAATATATATATATATATATATATATATATATATATATATATTCTCTACTGGCGGTCGCCAGTAGATAGTTATAGTTAGGACCGTGTTTCCATAGGAAATCCGCAACATTCTATTTTGAATAACTTTGGCGCCGGTTGACGAATCCTCGCAAATTTTTCAAAATAGGTGGGGCGCTCCGCTCCTACCCTGAAAGTCTCGGGGTGATTAGTCAAGCGGGGCCAGAGAAAAAAGGGGGGTCCCAAAACGCGTTTTTCCCATGCATTTTTCCATAGGGACCTTTAGTCCAAGGTACAGCCCGAACGGCTGAACAGAATTACTTGAAATTTGGCAGAGAGGTAGTCCTCAGGTCAGGGATGTGCCTTTTGAATATCTGGAGTCAATCTGTTCAGTAGTTCCAGAGAAAATTTCAGTTAAAAGTACATATATATCTAGAAGCACGCACCGTGCGCGCACGGTGCGCGCACGGTGACGTGCGCGAGCGCAATTCTGATTGGTTGTTAGATGTCAGTAAACATTTGAATCGGTCGAAATCAGGAAGTGTCGGCCGCCATTTTGTCTCTCGCAGTCTGAGGCAGTGAAAAACAAAGGTGGAGAACGTGAAAAGGGGGCAGGGTAGACAGTTCCTGACCCCCTAGCCTTTGTCAGGGGGTCACTGAAGGACCCGCAAGGGTGAAAAAAACATTTATTTTTTTGACGAAAAAGCGCGGGGTGCACGCACCGTGCGCGCACGGCATGCACAACGCATCGTGGGAGCTCAGTGCACGAAGCGCAACGAGTGCCCACAGCGCGCGCACGGTACGCGCACGGTGAAAAACCTGAAAAAAAAAAATATTAATAAATACATAACTTAGCATTTAAAAAACCGTACAAATTCACTTAAAAACCATAGGTTTCACACACGTTATAGTTAGGAATTAGCATTTAAAAAACCTTGCAAATTCACTTAAAAAACCATAGGTTTCACACGTTATAGTTAGCTGGACATTCCCCTCGTAAAAAACCACTGAAATTCCCCCGTTATAGTTAGTGCAGGCAACTATAACTCACGCGACTGCAATCCTCTGCTGATGACGTCAGATATTACATCACTGTATTTAGACACCTATTTACCCATGTCTTCTTCCATTAATCTTTAGCTATACATATATTACAAATATTTATTTTTCAGAAAGACACATATGTAATCAGTGATGTAATATCTGACGTCATCAGCAGAGGGTTGCGGTCGCGTGAGTTATAGTTGCCTGCACTAACTATAACGGGGGAATTTCATTGGTTTTTTACGAGGGAAATGTCCAGCTAACTATAACATGTGTGAAACCTATGGTTTTTTAAGTGAATATATATATATATATATATATATGTTCACCGAAAAAACCATAGGTTTCACACATGTTATAGTTAGCTGGACATTTTACTGATAAAAAACCAATGAAATTCCCCCGTTATAGTTACTGTAGGCAACTATAACTCACGCGACCGTAATCCTCTGCTGATGCTAATACTGTATTTAGACACTTATTTGCCCATGTCTTCTTCCATTAAATTTTAGCTATACACATATTACAAATATTTTTTTTTCATAAAGACACATATGTCATCAGCAGAGGATTACGGTCGCGTGAGTTATAGTTGCCTACAGTAACTATAACGGGGGAATTTCATTGGTTTTTTATCAGTAAAATGTCCAGCTAACTATAACATGTGTGAAACCTATGGTTTTTTCAGTGAATTTGCAAGGTTTTTTAAATGCTAATTCCTAACTATAACGTGTGTGAAACCTATGGTTTTTTCAGTGAATTTGTACGGTTTTTTAAATGCTAAGTTACTTTACGCCATTTGTGGCGTGCGCGCCCACTTAACGCAGTTCGTTCCGTGCGCGCACGGTGCGCTTCGCGCTCCGTGCGCGCACAGTGAGCACGCGGTGCGCTTCGCGCACCGCGTGTCCACGTTACGCTAGATGGGCCCTGAACGCACGATGCGCTTCGCGCACCGTGCGCACATGGAGGAAACATATGATGAGCATCGTTGTGACAGGTAAAATATATGTTTTGTAATGGCTTTATAAGCCATGCACAACGGGTGGCCTTCGGGCACCGGTTGCACACAGGGTGGGGAGAATGTGGATAATTTTTTTTTTTTTTTTATATTGGCTACCGTACGCGTACGGTAAGCGTAATCGGCGAAATTTTCGAAAAAATTAAAATTGCTTTTTTTCACTTGGGGGATCGTTGGGGACTCCCTCGACATGGCTAGGTGCTTGGGAGCTGTCTAAACAGCCCCTTTACATGTTTTTTCACTTTGTTTTTCAACCCCCTGTCAGAGTGCGAGAGAGAAAATGGTGGCCGCCGCTTCCTGGTTTAGACCGATTCGAATGTTTACTAAGATCTAACGGCCAATCAGAATCGCGCTCGCGCACGTCACCGTACGCGTACGGTAAGCGCACCGTAAGCGCACCGTAAGCTGGCTCAGATATATATATTGATTTAAAGGCTATTTTCTCAGAATCTACTGAACAGATTTACACCAAACCTACAAAAGGCACTTCCTTGACCTGGGGACTACCTCTCTGCCAAATTTCATTAAATTCTGTTCAGCCGTTCGGGCTGTAGCCCTGTCTAAAGGTCCTATGGAAAAATGCATGGGAAAAACGCGTTTTGGGACCCCCCTTTTATCTCAGCCCCCGCTTGATGAATCCCCCCGAGACTTTCAGGGTAGGAGCGGAGCGTAGCGCCCCACCTATTTTGAAAAATTCGCGAGGATTCGTCGACCGGCGCCAAAGTTATTCAAAATAGAATGTTGCGGAATTCCTATGGAAACGTGGGCCTAACTATAACTACCTACTGGCGACCGCCAGTAGAGAATATATATATATATATATATATATATATATATATATATATATATATATATATATATTTCGAACCAGTACTCCTTCCACTTCCACCAGAGAACCCCCGGCGGCGAAGAGAGAGACACGAACCACTTCTGATTTCAGGCAAGATGTTTTAATTCACCAAACAGCAGTCGACAGATGACGCGTTTCGGGCTCAGGCGCCCTTGTTCACATAAAGGCTGTGTGTAATAGATGCCATTTTTAAATAAAATGCCCTTCCCACTAAGGTCACATGTTCACAGAACAAACCAACGGACATAGCAGAAAGACTTAATGGTGTGTTATGCATCACTGTACTAACGCTGTTCCATCAGAACTAAATTCATTGTTCAAAAAAAGTTTTGATGCTGAAACTACAAAATATATACATTGAGGAATTCATTTGTAATATTAGGGCGTTAGTGGTTATGAAATTATAATTAGTATAATTTCAAAAGTACTTAATGCAACAATAGCATTAAACCAGCATTCCAGGATAAATCCAAATACACCAAAAAACACTGCTATAGTTCACTTATAACTGCTTAAATGCATGTTGTTGTACTTCGAGTAGTGACTTCTGTGACAAAAAGGGAAGAAGGGATATATACAAGGCTAAGTGCATGAAGAAGCTGCATGATTAGATTTCTCTGCAGAACATAGGTACCCAGTGTAAATAATAAGTTACGTGAAAAATGTGTTAAACCAAGTGAAAAGATACAATAGTATCCATCACCATAACCTCGACTGATACGAGACATGATACAGTATCTCTACCATAGTGACAAAAAGTGAGGTGAAAAGAATATATAAAAAATAGGTTATCATAATTCATATACCCAAGGACAATTTATGTCTGTAATATGGTCATGAATATGACTAGACACATTTAATAAATCGGAAGATATTAACACGATTTACTTTAAGAAATACATTCAATTTCCAATCCAAATGATGCACAGTATATTACACACAACGTATGGGGGCTGCACACAGAGTATCGATTTACAGGCATGTGTACATGTCTTCGGTGTTGTTCAAACCGTTAGGGCACTTGCTATCGAAGTTTAGTATAAATTTGGTCTCTAATCTTCTCAGCGAGGCTTCTCGGTTACCCCCTCTACGTGGTTTGGGAACTGCTGATACCACGAAGTATTTCAAACAAGATAAGTTGTTATTATGTACTTGTTTGAAGTGGCGTGCCACTGGGTAATTGGGATCACTATGAAGGATGGCACGGAGATGTTGGAGTATTCTCTCGTGTACCTGTAACTTCGTGCTCCCAATGTAATTTAGCCCACAAGTACAGGTAAGAACATATACTGCAAAATCGGTTTTGCAGTTATAGTTACCTATTATCTTGTGAGGTGTGGGGCTAAATGGGGTGTTATATTCAGTGGTGCTGATCCCAAACTTACACGCTCGGCACGAGGAGCATTTGAAAAAGCCATCTTTGGGTTTTAACCAAATAGAGCTAGTTTTGATTTCGGGGCTCGTTGGATCTAATTCCGCTCCCATGGTTCTACCTCTACTGAATGTGATATATATATATTAATTCACCAGTGAAGCAATTGTACATAGTTATGAGAAAATGTACTTATTTATGCAATGTCAACAACAATTATTTTATTCGATAAAGAGAAAATAAATTGACCTTTACGTGTCACCTGAACTACATAAGCGCTGTTGTGGAACTCAATTCCGGAGGCAAAGAATTCCCAAAAAAGTTGCCTCTTCTGGAAAGGACTGGGGCTGCGCTTGTGCCATACTGAGTCTGGGAGCTTCAAGGAGAAGTTTGTTCTTATTACTAAGCCCTCTTTTTTCTCATATGATGGAGAATATCCAAGACATTTACTTCCCACCTTGTGTGCGATGGAGCATCTTTTTGCATCATCATATGATTCAACTTGGAATGTCTCTTTTAATGTTGACACACCCTTTTTCCTCTTAAGGGAAAAGCAGTAGAGGGCAGGGAACATGATGCATTCATTTATAGTATATTGTGTTAGGTTATATATACTTTTGAAATATAAAGCTTGTTTACCTCAACCTATGCGCTGCATGTTTCCTTACCAATGTATGGGACTTACCTTTTGTCTCTCTCCCTCATTTCCACAGCCTCCGGCTACTTCATGCACTTCAGCACCAGAACAGGGAGCCCAGGGGACAATGCAATGCTGGAAAGCAGACTACTGTACCCCAAAAGAGGGTTTCAGTGCTTGGAGTTCTTCTATTACAACGATGGACACGAAGGAGATCAGCTCAACATCTGGGTGAAGGAGTACACCTCAGCTCATCCCAATGGCAGTCTGACCCACGTGACAGCGGTGAAAGGTAGGAGGGAAGCTTGTCTCTTGGGCTCTGTCGATTAGGTCGGTATTAAGCAGTGTGGTTGCTCTGTTGTTTCCTGTGTTTTTATTATTGTTTGTTGTGGCAGGAACATTTTCCCGGCTAGGCTGTCCAGCAAACAGAGTTGTGATTTTTTGACATAGGTTTTTTTGCAAAGGGGAAAATATTTTTGTAGGCAACTTAGGTACTATTGGCTGAGTACTTTAATTGTATATTTTACAGACATATGAAACAACAGTAGTTGCTGTATCAGCAAACAGGTGGAAATGAATACCTGGTAGAAATGCATTCAGCGAGCAAAGCATGCAAGCCCACCCCTCTCAAGAAAACTTTGAGAAATATGGGACTAAATGGTAGATTTTATATCATGCTTTACCCAGGATATTAAATTAAAGAGCCACATGCCCTAAGGTAGTTCAGAAGTGTTACTCACAACCTTTTCCACACTTCACGGGCTGACAAACAGGCCAGATCATCCCAAAGAGTATTTGGAGGAGTCTCTTTTACCCACACGTTTCAGGCCCAGACTGTTTATAATAAAACATTGAAAATGGTTGCATTTAAAGCACTATTAGCCAAAGGAAAAAAACTAAAAAAATTTAGCATTACCTCCCATCACGTTTCAGAGGTCTTAATTCAACTAATTTCCCTGCTGCTTTACCATTCCTTTAATTTCCCCATCCTGATTTGTTCATGGAGATTGTTACTTATACAGTAGTACTAACAAGCATTGGCAGTGCCAATAGGTCTGGAGTTAAAGAAATGTATGGTAATGTGAAGCATATGTATTTGTATGGAATCAAAGAACTGTAGGATAATATTGGTGAGAGGGAAGCAAGCACTTTTGCCGTGGACCCTGCACCTTGCACATTGCACTTTAGGCCTGATCCCTTTCTGGCCTGGAGGAGGGGCGACTTGCGTGAAACGCCACAAACGCAATGCGGTGGCCCCGCAGCGTGGGAGGTGAGCACTCTGCACTTTTGCCCCGGACCCTGCACATTGCATTTTAGGCCTGATCCCTTGCTGGCCTGGAGGAGGGGCGAGTGGCATGGAACACCACAAAAGCAACGTGGAGATTGCGCAGCGTGGGAGACGAGCACTCAGCACTTTTGCCATGGGACATGCACCTTGCTCATTGCACTTTAGTCCTGATCCCTTGCTGGCCTGGAGGAGGGGCGACTGGCGTGGAACACCACAAAAGCAACGCAGAGGTCCTGCAGAGCAGGAGGCGAGCACTCAGCACTTTTGCCCTGGACCCTGCACCTTGCACATTGCACTTGAGGCCCGATCCCTTGCTGGCCTGGAGGAGGGACCACTGGCGTGGAACACCATTAAAGCAATGCAGAGGTCCGCAGCGCGGGACGCGTGCGGGCATGCCCGGGACGCCCCCGAGCAAGGCCCGTCCCATCTATGCCAGTCAGTGGCAGGAAGAGGCAGCCTTTGTGCCCTGAGAAGATTTATTCAGCTATTCTGTTTGCTACTGACGAGCAAGTTACTGGTACTGTAAATTTGTCTTACTAAGTGTTCTGCACACAGCTAGTTCTATTTGCCCTATTGTTTTGCCGCAACCCACTTTGGTGTCAAGTAGAGGTGCACCATACGGAAATGGGGAAAAGGAAACATCCTAGCTCTGCACTAGCAAAGTCCCCACCAAAGTCAAGGCAGTCTATTATGAACCACATAACAGGGGCGATGGGGGCTATTGAGAAGCAAATTCTAAGTGTTGAGGAAACTCTAACCAGCTGCTCTGAGAATGTCCTTGAACCAGTACATTTATTTTTAATCTCCTCAAATGCAGCTCAACTCACTGAAAAGCAGACCGAAGGATCTGTTTTTTGGAATAAAGACAGCAACGAGTCTGTGCACAATTTAATTTCACTGGGTACTTTGAATACCCATCCTCCATCAAAACGTCCAAAGATTCCAAGGAACTGTCCTGCCGATCCCATTGTGGCTCCATTTGACCGGCCAATCAAAGCTAAAAAAGAGGGTTATGGTGCAAAAGCTGGCAGCGACCCCAAAGCCCCCTAGAATTGCCAATAAACTAGTATCTGCTGCACCCTTGAACTGCACTTCACTGGTTACATCTGTCCATGCTCTTACTGACCTCATTAAGACCTCTGTTTGCAGTCTTACAGCCCGATTGAAAGCTATTAAATGTGCTGTGTTAACCTGTGTAGAGCGATTAGGCGCAGTAAATCCCCATTATGGGATAAATGATCATGTTGGTGGCTGGTAATATTGACGGTATAACCTCCAGACCCTCTGTAACTCTCCCGCTACAACAACGTGTTAGAGGGATTGCCAAGTTACCTACACAACCAGTGTTAAACCCACCTCCGCAGTCCCACTTAGTACAAGCTAATGATGGAGATAGGTATAATAATGAAGTGACATCACCAGCTCCCACGTCTAATACCTGCTTGGGGGGGGGGGATCTGTCTTTACTCACCCTACCCACCCCACTTACCCTTTGCTTGTGAACGATCGATTCGATCTTACCCCCGCTGCATACCCGTATGTGATCATTTTGGCCAATGTCACGACCTTAGGCTTTCCTTTACAAGAAACATGGGACTCTCAATTGGTTAAATTCTAAAGTTGGGATGGAGGGAGCTCTCTTCGCAGATTTTAAGATGGCGGGATGGGTAGGGTGGGTCGGCAGGGGCCTCACAGTACTTCAGGGTGAGTATGTGGTACTTTCTTTCAAATCCCCAGCACTAGTCAGCATGATATTGGGAAGGGCAAACTCAGTGCCTATAAATTAAAATCAAATCTCAGTTTTACCCCTTGTTTTGTTTTATAGGCCTCCTTTACATTTGTCCAGTGAGCTGAGTTTTGAGACGCAGCGATCTTCCCTATTACAACCAGGCTCCTAACTACCATTCTTAAATTCGAACAAGATATGTCCCCCAATGTACACTATTGCAACATCTAAAAGATATGATTGCCTCTCTAGTCTTACTGGGGTAGATTGACTACAGGCCGATCCAGTGGTAGGAGTACCTTTGTATAATCATGTCCCTACTACCCTAATCCTTGCTAACAACTTACAGAGGAGGGCGTACTGGATGCCCAACGAACTGTGGAGCAGGTTGTGTTGAGTAATGAGACAAATTGGGATTGTACAACTTCTGACTCAAGTACCATCACTGTCTTAAGTTGGAATATAGTGGGGCTTCGTAGTAAGATCATTTTACCTGAATGGTTAGATTTTTTGACCGATTTTAACATTATCTGTTTACAGAAAACATGGGTCGTAGAACCAATCCATTTGAATGGTTAGAAAACATTTAATTCACCGGCTGTTCCATCGAGACATGGCAGACCCAAGGGGGGTATCTGCATCTATATGTCAAATAAATTAACATCCTCTACTGTAAATGTAAAATTCCCTAACACTTTTTACCAAATTGTCTCTGTCAAACTCCTAGGTTCTTCACAGCTGGTATTAGTCAACTTTTACAAAAATGATTGTGACGCAGATATACTGTCCATCCTGGACCAACTTAATATTGATCTAGAATCTCTAAACACTAAGGGGAATGGAGATAAAATCTTGGGGGGGGGGATTTTAATATCAAACTGTGAAAAATTTAATCGAGCAAGACCTGTGGTTTCACTTCACCGACAAACAATGATGTTACCCACTTTTCACACTCAGAATATGGTGAAAAACTGAATGAGCTTATCTTCAAATACAATTTGGGTTTCAGCAATGAATTTGGGAACAGTCCAGTTGTGGTTCCTTGTGCTTGTGATGGTAGCATGGGTAAAAGTGTTATTGATTTTATAATTTTTCCCAACCGTTACTCGGCACTAGTTTGCTGATTTTAAAATCCATGATTTAGCAATGAGTGACCATTTCCCCCAGAGCCTAATGCTGAACTCAGGCTACGTAAAAGAACAAGGGGTCCGTTATAACATTAAGTCTGTAGAGAAAATCAAATTGTCGCCAATGAATGGCTATACCCTACGGTGGTCTATGGTAGAACCGAATGGTTTCCTAGAGCATCTAATTCACCAATAAAGAAGGGCCTTTGACATTTGTTTGGATGATTTGGCATGGGCCTCTGTAACCATGGAGTCATTCGATCAAATCACAGAGACAATTAAAGTGGGCCTAACTTCCAATCAGAAGAGAAGTAAAGTAAATAGGAAGCCCTGGTTTGATCATGTATGCACAGAGGCACATAAAAACCGAAAAAAAGCTTTAAAGTGTACTCCTAGGAATCATTTGGAGGTCCAGCACAGGAGAGGGCTGTACAAGGTTGCAATAAAAAAATCACAAAAGAAGTCTGAAAGTAGAGGCATGGGAAAAATTGTACGATGCCAGCTGTAACAACGATACTACCACATTCTGGTGTGTGGTTAACTCACCCTTTTTTAGTGAGGATAATAAGCATAAACTAGAGGTTGCAGTGAATGAAGAGGTCTGGGTTTCTCAGTTTTCAAAGCTATATGGTGATTCTACAAAGTGTGGTGGAAATAACCCTATACCAGCTCTGTCGATGGACACTGCATTTTCCACTATTGCATATGACTGTTCTGACCTCAATTGTACCCTGGACAAGGTCACTCTGGCAATAAGCACAAGCAAGTGAGGTAAAGCACAGGAGCCTGATGGGGTTCCGATCGACCTGTTCAAGGCTAATCTGGAGCTTTGGGGCCCCCTCTTGACCCTTGTCTTTAGATCATGCCAGAGTGTAGGGATCCCTTTCTCATGGTCTGAGTCCCATATTGTACCGATATTTAAAAAAAGGTGACCGCAACTGCCCCGCACATTATAGACCCATCTCCTTGCTAGATTCTCTAGATAAGGTTGTGGATCGTATAATCCTAAACAGATTGCAATACTGGGTGGATTGCAACAACATTATTTCGGATTTACAGTAAGAAATAGGGCCCATGGATCAAGCCATTAATTTAAATTTGTTTTTGGGCAAGTATGCTCTCATCAAAAGAGGCAATTTGTTTTTGTTTTTTGTCGATCTGTCGGCTTCTTTTGATTGTGTTATTCATGATAAACTTTGTTCCGTTATGACCTCAATGGGTAATGGCCTTACCATTGTCAACTTTCTAGGATATTTATAGTCAACAAGCTGTGCCAGGGTTCGCTTTGGTGTAAAGGGCGAATGTACACGTTCTTTTAGTGTTGAAAAAGGGGTTCTCCAAGGGTGTGTGCTCGCCTCTTTCTTATTTAATTTGTACATTCATAATTTAGGTAACTCATGTGGACGATGCAGTATCTCCTTGATAGTTTTGTGCACTTTATGGAGAACTTGGGGTTGTGAATTGATATAAGTAAAACTTTTGTTATGAAAGTAGGCCGAAGTTCTATTAAGATGTGTAATATTTTTATAGGGAAAGATATCATTCCACTAACTCCCACCTTTTCATATCTGGGTATTTTATTAGGCTGCGAGGGGAGTTAGAAAAGCGCCATCAATTTAAGAAGGCTGCAATTTATTAGATCTATTGCGGCCCTGTGTAACTTCACATGGAAACTGGGCTGTAAACAGCCAACAGTAATGTTAACTATCTACAATGCAAAATGTAGAACCATTGCTATGTTTGGCTCTGAGCTGTTGGGGTATGTAAATGTGAAACCACTACAGGTGGTAGAAAATGCCTTCTTCAAAAATCTTTTGGCGCTCCCTTCTAGTTGTAAAAAAATTGTGTGCCACTCTGAACTGGGTGCTACCTATTATACAGATCTGATAAAGATCCAGCCAGTCCTTCTTTGGCACAAGATCTGGACTTCAGATCACATTGAATGTAACCATGCAGTAGTAAAGGACTATTGCGACTCTGAGTCTGCATTAAAGGTTCCATGGCTAAAGTTTATTAAGAACTTCATGTCAGATAAGAGTTATCCAGAATATTACAATCAACCGGAAACTCTGAATATCATTAGGAGGAAAGCACTTAAAACAGAGAGGCAAATTCACAAGAACGTGTGATAACTACTGCAAGAGTAGCATAACGAAACTTTCAATATCGCAGCCAATCGCTGGAAAATAACCCTGTGTCAACGTGGAATTCACAACAAGGCAGCAGCATGCAATAGTCACCAGATAACGCGCCAAATGCCGCGTGAATAATCAGGCAGCATGCCGCATAAATGCGATACACAAACGCAAAAAAACATGCGATGAGGCCAATCGCGGTACAGAAATCAGCGAAGACCAGCCACAGGCCTGCAAATCCCATGCGCCTGGCGGGAAAAAGCACCATAAAAGCAAGAAAAAAACAATTCAAACCGCGTAGCAACATGGATGCCCCCAGACCGAGTGCAGAGAACAAGCTGAACAGCACAAGCCCCACGTAGGACCAGCCAGGAACCCCGCGTTCGTGGAAGGGCAAGGACAAGCGGAAGAGGAAGACTGGATTCAGTCCACAGGAAGACCGGATCTTCGTCATGGAGGTGGCCGAACACCATCAACAACTGTTCGGCACCTCCACAGCGGCACTGGCAACCCAAACCGAAAAATGGCAGGCCATCGTTACCAACGTCAATGCAGTCGGAGTGTCGAGGAGGTCACTGGAGGAGGTCAAGAGGCGCTGGCATGATCTGAAAAGGCATACCAAACATAAGCTCACCGCCAACAGGGAGGCAGCAGTGGCGATGGGAGGTGGGCCTGCTGCGACACAGGAGGAGCTGGATGAGCTGGAGCAAATGGTGGCCACAGTCAACAGTGAAGAGACTGTGGCAGGATTGGGGGGCCTAGACACAGCACGATACGACCTGACCCAACAGCAACTGGGTGTCCGATAGCATGGCAGCAGCCCAAAAAAAATGACTTGGCCCACAAATCGACATGGAGGTAGCCCAGTGTGGATCACATCCATAAAGGAGCAGGTCATACTCAAACATGTCACGTGCACACACAACCCATGCTGTACAATACACGCAGCAGATGAACAATGCACCAGGCCACAAAATCTGTCCGAGAGCACATATGCCCCAAGTCAAAAGCAAATCAGGCCCCGAAAAGCACACAATCAAAGGCACTCCACCTCAAAGGGAGAAGGCCACACAAAATCAGAGCTGCAGAGGCAACTCCCCCACAATGAAGCACAGACATAGCAATCACAGGACATCAGCAACGACGGCAATGTAGTACAATGTGCAACACCAGCACCAAAGGACAGAGCTCACAACAGGTTCCGCTCGTGCGTAGTAACTGTCCACTCACATCTGGCATTGCCTGACCCAGTTTGATGGCAATGAATGGGTACTACCACACATACGTCATGTTTTCGGAAAACACTGACTGCCATCAAATAGCCGGCTCCCCAAAACAGTCACAATGTACATTGGCATGCAGTCTGAATGCAAACATCTGCAAATCAACAACATACATGTGAAAATCTGTTAACCTGCATCTCCCCTTAATATTTCAGAGGGACAATCAACATTTACTGCAGAGCAGACCACAAACCCCATCATTGATGATGTAGAGGACAACCTGCACATATGTCAAGATACCCTCTAACGGATACTGGATAGCCTCTGCACCCCACCCCCAGGAGCAGGGCAGGCCAGCTGCCTTGAGGTGACCCCACCACCTGCACATACCACACAGCAGGAAACACACACCACCACGGCTGTCTCCCAGGACCCTCCCAACCAATACATGGAGCACATACAACATGTGTGGTCTTCCCAGGTAGAGTTGGCTGAACTGCTGCGGGTGGGTTTTGAGCTTATGGCAAACAAACTCGATGCCACACGTGGGTGTCTGAGTCCCATCAGGGTCCACGTACAGTACCTATCGGACACCCCATCTGCACCATGCTCCGCCACAGACCTTGGCTGACCTCGCTGGTGCCATGAATCGTACACAAGGACTGTGTGGGCAGACAGGCACCAGCCATGACGGCACAGAGTTGGCACAGATGCGGAGGTCAATGGAGACCATGGAGCAGATGCATGCTGGAAGGCTGTCTGACACGGATGGACACCAGCGAGTAGTAGCTGGGGACTTCAATGCCCTGCAGTACTTAATCTTGCTATTGCTGCCACTGAGCCGTTCCTAGATGACTGCAGCGGGAACATCGACACACACAGCTCCGACCCCTGATGTGTCCGTGGCACACAGTGATGCTGCCATCACCCCGCCACACACACCAGACACAGAACCTGTATCAGGGGAGTAAGAAGGGGATGTGAACTACTGTGTGAGGAAGGAGGCAGTAGCAGCCATCACCACCGTATGGCCTGTCCCTGCCTGGTTACGACCTATGCATCATGGCCTGGGAAACACCCCCTAGTGACTCCCTGAACACTCTGCGACTTTCACCCGAACCCCAACACGGACTGCCATTTCTTCACTGCTGGCCAATGACACACCTCTCCTAATGCGCACTGCACTCTCCCTCTTCCCAATCACTGTGCAATCCCCAAAGGACTCTGGTTGGCACACCACTGGGTTTCCATGTGATGTGGGCTTCGGTGGCCATGTACAGCCCCAGCTCCGTCAATCACCTGAATGTGAATAAAACATTCTAAATCACACAAATGTGTCATCACTATGTTCACTCATGTATGAATGTATGGCTGGATGTAGGAACAATGATTGCTTATGAAGGTACACCCTGGTAACTGACATCTATGCACATGTGTATCCCTGAGACACATGGCCAATTGGATGACTGTGAAGGTAAGTACTAGCTGTGTCCCCATTGCACATCAACAACAATCTCACAACCCCCAAAGTAGGTACACGTCCATGTATTGAATAGGGCTGTGTGTAGGACTGACCCAAACGAAAGCAGGCCAGGAGTGGTGTCCTACACCACATGTGACACCAGAAGTTCACGTTGCATACCTACTCACACACATCTGTGTGGACACATTCTGTTGTGATATAGGACATTGCTCCACATGGTCAGAGGTTGGACCCCATCTCACATTGCTGAAGTCACGTAAGTGCACATGTTGTCCAGCACCTATCCAAAAGCAATGTCTGGCTCACAGTGGTGGAGCTTGCCAAAGGGACACCCCCCCATTGCACATGCATCAGTCAGTTCCTCCCTGTGTAGGGACGAATCTCATAGTGCACACGAGTGGACAGTACAAACAACACACCTCACAGTTAGACACCAGTGGAGTTGCATAGACTTTATTGACATGTGCGTGTCGGTACGGATGAGACAACGTCCATGACAGGCAGAGACATGCCTAAGACACTTACAACCAGCATGGGTACATGTCGAGGTTCAGAAAATGGTGGGGCTAAAATGGGCAACATTTATCACGAATAGCAACGCTCTCAGCCCACCTTGCCTCGCTGGATGAGTCATGTGTTGTTTGGCGTCTGACCATTGCCCCGTTTGAGGGGGCACAACTCACTGCCCATGGGATCTGCATAGTGCTCTGCCTCCGGAGTGCTCCGATTGTCTGCTCTGCTGACAGCGATCAGGTTTGAGGGTCCGACAGGTTCGCATGTCGTGCTACATTGCCATGTGTGTCCTCTACCCCAGCAGTGTGTCCGAATATGCAACGTTGCCAAACTACGCTTTGTTGCACCGAGCATGGACCTTAATCACCTTGCCCAGGTGTGTGTACACACGTGTTGTTACACACACATGCATCCAGAGCCCGGACAAAGGCAGACATGTCCTCTGTTGTGGTGGGATATGTGAGCAATCCCCACGATGCAACAAGTTGTTGGTGCATATGCTGTGGGTGAAATCGGATGTGGCGCAGGATCATAGTTACTCGTCCGTCAGTGCCCCTGCAGCTTCATGTGCATTGTGTTCCAATAGTACGTCTTTGTAGTGTTCAAAGAACACCAGGGTGAGCCAATCCATTAAGTGGCCCGGGCAGGTGTGCTCAGCCCACGCCGTTTCACCAATCCGCAACACAGCCCAATAGGGGAGCGCCTCGATGTGGTCACTGCACATGAGGAATTGTGCAATCTCCCATGCACAACTACCAATACATACACAGTATGTCAGGGCATCCCATGCACGGCTGTCTCGGTTACACTCCTGTTCGTGATCCAACAGGGGGCGCAGACACAAGTCATAGTCCAATTCATCAACAGTTGTGTTGGATAAGCAGACATCCATGGGATACTTGAATGTGCATGATTGGCAGTGGATCCAGGGCTGGACGCAGGTGACGTAGGCAATGTGGAAGCTGAGCCGGTAACTGATCTGCAGCACTGAGAGTGGCAGTGCACCCAGTAAATGCAGCATATATGCACGGTACTGATCCACTTGATGGGGGTTGTGCATGTGCCCGGTATGGCCTACCATTGCATTGATGCATCTCGTGGAACCGGCACTCTTCTGAACTGCAGCAGTTGTGTGGAGGATATGCCACAGCTCTGAGCAATTATTCGAATGAGTGTGCAACGTTGGGGAGAGTGGGTGGCCGTTTCCGTGAGTGTCAAGGGTATCCCATGCGGGGGTACCACAGGCAGGTGCTTCTGTGTGTGGGTGTGGATGAGTCAGATAGTTCATTTGCTGAATGCATGGTGTGGGAGTCATCCCCGTCTGCCATGGCATCTCGCACAGGGTGTTCCAGGCGCGTTCTGGACCGAGGTCAGAGGTGCAGGTGTCCTCCTGCCTTCTGCATTGGAACAATGGAGCTTTCATCCCTGATGTTTGTCTGACTACTACTTCCGTTTTCTGATTGTGATGTGGCTTTGGCGCTGAGATTGGGACACGGTCTTGGGCTCATGGTGTACGGATGGCGATACACACACACATGTTGGCATGTGGAGCCAGGTGCCCGAGAGGCCTTGCGCTGCTTGTGCAATCTCACTCAATCTCTCTCCCGCGCTCTCTCCCTCTCTTTCCTTTGTTGGGCGCATGGCACACCTTCTCTTGGATGTGGTCTTCCAGGCTGTGTGCTACGGATTGTCCAGTGAGGAGCCGCTAGGACTCATCCTAAAGGTTGTCTCGGATTTTGTTTGTATTGTGTTTTGTATTGGTGATTGCATTGTTGTTTGACTGAGTCTCCATTTTCTGGCCACGCATGTCTGTTGATTTTCCTGCTTGTGCGACATCAGGCAAAATATTTGTATTGGGATTCGTGGTGTTGGTGTGCAGTATCTTAGTCCAGGGTTGGGGGTGGTCCCGGGGGGGAGGGGGGGGGGGGGTTTCGGGCCTGGGTGTGGTGTCGGTGGGTGTTGTGGCCCTCTTGGGTGTCCGGGCCGCATTATGGGTGGCTCCATGGCATCTGTTGCCCTTCCGATGTGGCCCTGGGCTATGCTCCCTTTTGTGGTGCTGGCTGCTGTCCGACTTTACACCAGGTCAGAGCAGGTGTAGATTTCCTGCTGTTAACATGCCTTATCATCTGTTTTGTGTTCTTATCGCCGATCTGGCTGTTCGTTGTGAATGTTGAGGGGTGATTTGTCACGGCTTTTGGCATGGGAACGCCCACTCTGCATCTGTTAGCGATAGTTGCGGGAGGCCTGTGTGGCGATGTTTTTTGCGGCTGCTTTCGCGGGTAAACTGGTGCTGTGGGCTGTTAACATCAGCTTGTGAATGGGGAGGTAAATTTATCACGACTTTCGCTGCGATAAAGTACCGTTAATTTGGCGATAGCTCCTTGTGAATATGCCCCTCAGTGTCTAAATCTCTTGGAGGAACTGAGATTATCAGTGGAATTAGCTACATCAACTGTTCAACACAATCAAATGGTCTTGACTAGATTCTCAATGCAACCATATCTTTTTAATATATTTAACACACAACATAGATTTGTTTTAATACGTTTTAGATTAGATATATTTCACTGTTTGATGTCTTTTCCAAGTGTCAACAATTGGTCAAGTGAATTAATGCCTTCTCCCTGTGATAATATATCAGAACAATCAACGATTCGCATCCAGTCTTTTGTACATTTTATAAAGATCTGAGGAGATCTTTTATTGTACCTCTAATGAAATCTTCAAATTTTAAACAATGTAGGCTGGCGTTTTTACATTAGCAATTACTCCCTAATTTGTTTACATGCGTGGTACTAGCACGATTTCTCAGGGCTGCATTAACTAGAAGAAAATCATTACCTGCTGCATGCTAAATTGTGTCTGCTTTTTAACATTTCTGTTACTGGATTTTATAATATACTGGTTTTTATATGTATGCTTTTATGATACACATTGTGAATCAAATAAAGATGAATTGATTGATTGATACATTGGTGCAGGTTAAAAGTTCGGTAACAGTTGCACCGTCAAGCCAGACATAAGAATCCATCTAGGTTAATGACTGCCCTCCTACCATCTGCTTTGCTGCCCGAGATGACTGCCCTCCTACCATCTGCTGTGCTGCCAGAGAATGGCCCACAACATAAATTATCTAGTTATCGAAGACACTGTTTCAGCAGTACAATGTCATGTGTGTACCCCTGAAAATTCAAGCTCAGTCAGCTGGATAAATAAACAAAATGATCACAGCTAGTGGAGGGAAAGCACTTTTTTGTGTCAAAGCACACAGCTTCTGCCCAATCAAAACATGTTCTCCGGTCTCCCAAAATGTAAGCAGAGCCTAAGCCCCTCTCAAGTGATAACTGTCTGGCGATAGCTGCACTGTTATGCCAGACCATAAAAATGTGCTTGGAATAGACAGGGCGGAAACTCAAAAGTTACGAAGATCTCATAAGCTCAACCTTTTAGACGAGTGTGCTCTACCTCAGGTTCAACGGATTTTTCAGGCTCAGACAGGTAAGCTGTCTCACACAGATTTGAAAGATTCAAGCAGTAGATGGCAATTATGTAAATTATGCATAGTGTTAGTGAGGTTATAAAACACATTCAATTCATTTAAAGTGGTGGTAGGAGTTTCACTAGCTCCAGAATAGGCTGTGTCTCCTTTGCACAATGCTGTCTCCACCACCTCGGGTCATGCTGGACCAAGGGGGGCAGAACCGGTTTGGACTGAGCTCAGAGCCTCTGAAGCAAAGAGAACTATAAGAAAAGGGGGTGTAAGTTTTGGACCTAAAACCGCAGGAATTTAAATTACTTCTGGAAACAAGAGGACCCTGCCAAGAAGAAGAGATGAAGAGCTGTGTGAGGTGCTCTACCTTTTCTGTGTGAGGAGTGGGTTGGCCTGCAGTTGCTGTTTCTGTCTGTGGCAGAGAAAAAGGATCGATTATTTTAGCCCTGCTGTGCAGAGTCTCCAAGAGCTTGTGTGTGCTTGCCTCCTGTGTTTTGGAAGACTCAGGGACAGCAAAGTCTTCCTGGTGCTGTACTTCGTGGAAACTTCTGGGTGCTTTACTTATGTAAAGTTTGTTTGTGCTTCACCAGTTGGGAAATTTATTTATTAAAAACTAAACTTCCTGGTGCTTTATTAGCTGAAAGCTTCCTTGTGCTTACTTGCCAAAATACAGAATCCTCTGTGACCAAAAGTGCTGGGCTGGCCTTTCCGGCCACTGTGTGTGGAGCCTGCAGCACTACCAACCAGTGCCGTGTTGTGAGGCCCGAGGCAGGGAAGGATGGCCGCTCATCAGCCGAGCCAAGCGTGAAGGAGACCCCAGTTTCGCTAAGTAACCAACACAGCAGCTTGGAATCCCGGGCAATGCCCCCGAAAGCCGCAAAGGTCTCGCAGCACCAGGCGCACCAGACCGATGTGCCTCTGGCACCCCCAGCGAAGGAGCAGGGCCTCGTGAGGCTGTGCTTGGTCTAGCGCACCCGAGAGGTAGCTGCATGAATCCCTCCGCCCTTGTGAATATCACTGAGGAGTTTGGTCTCTGAGTTGTCACAGCCTCCGAGCACAAAGGTTCCTCGTCTGAGATCCATCTGGACCTCTTCCCCTTCCATACCCACCCTCACTGCGGCACACAGTCAGGTGGCCGTATAGCCCGAGAGCAGGAGCGCCGTGCTCAGGGTGAGTTTCGAGTGCAGGGGCATATGCCTGTGGCACTCCTGGGATTTGCCTCAAACGTGCTGTGTTGATTGGTGACTGGGCGGAACGGTTGCTCTATTCCTGCCTGGAAGATCTGAGTAACAAGTGTTATTTCTAGCTTTGTAAGATCTCTGTATTGTGTTTAGGGTAATAGTTCTATGACGTATACAAGGCTATTTACTGTATCATGCTAACTGTATGCTCATGACAATGGCCTAGTTGGCAAACTGATTGTGGTTTATGTGTCGAGATATAATGCAAGTGATATTTTTATATAACCTATGTGGAATCTCTTTTGTGGTGTGTGTGGTGTGTCACTATCAAATGCTATACACATTGCCTCTGGGATAAGCCTGACTGCTCTGCCAAGCTACCAAAGGGGTGAGCAGGGGTTATCTTGGGTGTGTAGCTTCCTTACCCTGACATGAGTGGTGGGTTTTGCCTGCCTTAGGTGCATACCCTAGCCAACCAGAAACCCCATTTCTTACAGTTTTGTTACTGATCTAACTCTTATCAGTAAATTAAATGAAAAAAACTCCCACTTCATTTTGTAGGAGCGCATCTACAAAATTTCATGAGGGGATATTTCATAGATTCTTCTTTTTGTTTACGCTTTAGCCTTGCTGCACAGCATTGGGTAAGCTGTATAGCATCTCTGAACACCATTGGCAAAGCGAATAGCTCCCAATAGCACAAACTATTTGGTGTTGCCAATGTTTTTTTTTTTTTTTTTTTTTTACAGAACTCCATATATTGAAAACTGGTGCTGCAAATATCCTGTGATTGCTCCTTGTTTCTAGCCCAGCATAGAGACAGTCTTAGGTTGGGTCACTTCAGCCTTGTAACATCAAATGCAGAACATTTTGATACATCAAGCCTCTATCTAGAGACATCATAATGTCTTTTTCAACAAACTTTAAAGTATTTTCTCCACAAAATCAAGGAGTACATTAACATAACAAAATGCCGTAGATATTATACAAAGTACAATCTTGCTGTACCTGACATGTTAGTTCATCAGAAATGTATAGATTAGATACATTTAAAGGACGATACCTCCCCTATATAAACTCCCTTCTAAGAGTATTCCAGTGCAGCTATGAGGACACATACACTCACAAAAAGAATGCCTTTTGAGTACTGTTGCATCCAAACCACCATTAATGGAACACAGTCAACGTATGCAGTATTCATTCTTATGATGTGTACGAATGACATTATTGTAACTGTCAATCCACTCTGTTATATAACATTCAATGTGCCATGTAAATAACTCAAAACTTTATTTTTTAGGTGATATTGTGGGATCCTGGCAACTTTTCCACATCTCACTGAAAGTTTCCAACAAATTCAGAGTTGTTTTTGAAGGCGTAAAA
The DNA here is from genome assembly GCF_964204655.1 of Triturus cristatus. Lineage (NCBI taxonomy): Eukaryota > Metazoa > Chordata > Amphibia > Caudata > Salamandridae > Triturus > Triturus cristatus. The sequence goes on along the minus strand of NC_140587.1, from coordinate 709,971,764 downwards.
GGAAGTGGCAGTTCAAGTGGCGGCTTCTCCATTGATGACATCAATCTGTCGGAGACAGTATGCCCTCACCACATCTGGAACATCAAAAACTTCACCCACGAGCTCAATACAAGACCTGCTGGACTGAACGGGCGTATCTACAGCCCACGGTTCTACTCCAAATATGGCTACGCCTTCCAGATTGGTCTATACTTCAATGGGACGGAGAGCAGCCCATTCAACTTGGGCATATATTTTCACTTGATTTCGGGTGCCAATGATAGCAACTTGCAGTGGCCCTGCCCATGGAAACAGGTCACCATGACGCTCCTGGACCAAAACCCAGATATTCGCAGCCGTATGTCAAACCTGAGAGGTGTTACAACGGACCCTACTGAAAAGCACGGTTTGTATAGACAAGTCTTTTTCTTCTTGTGTATATGCTGTTGTACCAATAATCACAACACCATGGGTTGGTGGACATTTGGCAGTCATGGGTGTTTGAAAGCACATACACTGCCGTTCATCTGTGCCAAATGGTTACTGTGTTTGATATGTAGCTATGATATATATGTTGATATGTTTCTCACAAGACCCAAAGTAGCAAAAGAAAACAGTGTAGAAAGACTACTATGGAACCACTCCCGATCCACTGCCAGTTCTCTAGAGAGGAATGGCTGCATGTCTCTGCCATCATGACCTTATTATCGTCAGTACCACAATGTTTGTTTTGTTCTTGTTCATGTCGGCAGTGTAGATCCAATCTAAAAGTGATTTCTTTGAGGTGTTTATTGCTACTTTAAAATGATGGATGTGTGATAGTGTTCCCTGACTTTGGCCCTGTATGGTATGAACACGAATGCTGACCAAGTAGAGCTCTAATACAGGTCTCATTAAGGCCTTTGACCCCCTACATGCATTCAGTATGGCCGAAACATGTAGTTAGCTAGATAGTCCACTAGATAGTGGATGTTTGAGCCTTAGAGCTCAAGGACATCCCTCCCTTCTTTTTTCTCATTAAGGACTCTGACCCATACAGGCATTCAGTATGGCTGAAACATGTTGGCACTAGACAGCGGCTGTATGAGCCATTGAACTCAATGATATCCCGCCCTTCCTTGTTTAATTTTACCCAGGGTACCCATCTAACAATGAAATATCTTTTCGGTTTACCCCAAAGGAAACTTTCTCATTCTGGGTCCCTGGAATTAGCCAGTAAACAGTCTCAAAATCGAGGTTGAGTCCATCCTGGTAGAATTTACTTACCAGGATGGGATAACATCACGAAAAATGAAGCATGCCACAAAAGTGTGGGTAAGGTTTTCTTATTTAGGCTCTCTGGAACATATACGCTTTCAATTACTCAACACAATCGTTCAGGTGAGGGTGTCACATTTTGAGTGATATGGAGATCTCAAAATGGTCTGGGATGCAGAGAAGGAAAGATCCACCTATTGCTCACACAGTGAAAAGGTTATGTCCAAACATCTACGCACCAGATTTGCAGAGCTAATGTTGTCAGCCATATGGAATCTTTACTCCCAGGTGTACAGGTCATACAAAAGATTTAACAAACAACTTATGTCTGAATTCCAGATGGAAAACTGGAATTAGATGAGACCATCAAGAGAGCCTTATTCCAATCCCTATTTCAGCACATCTGTACTGGTAAACCTGGAAAGAAGAAGGCAGTCTGGCATTTTCTAACTCAATGATGTCTGTGCATCCCACAGAATGAAAAACGAAATTAGACCAGCCCATTGGACTACAAGAACTTTTAGCTTCCATATGGGCGATGCAACCCTATAAGACACCTACCCCAGAATATTTACAGCCATGTTTTATGAAACATTGCTTGAGACCTCACTGTGGCTGTAGCCAATCTGTTTCAGACCTTTGCACATGTAGGGCCTGAGACCCAATGAATGTAGGAAAATGAAATTACTCTAATCCTTAATCCAGGCAAAGATGGGAAGACTAATTATACAGGCAAATGCTCTATAAAATCTCAAGGTGAAGTTTTATTTTTCCAAAGTACTTGCTAATACTTTAGATGAGGTACTCCCCAGTCTTACTGAGCCAGATGAGTTGGGATTCGTTAGAGGCCATTTTAGGAAAATGGCCCATCTAATGGTGAAAGCACAGTAAAAGAAACTCACAGCTCTCCTAACAGCTTTAGACACTGGGAAAGCGTGTGTAAGGGAAGTTGGGAGTTCCTTTAAGTCATACCTGGCTAATTACTACTAGATATGCAAGTACTAGCAGATTTTTAAGGAATCTTGGGAGTCAAAGATTTTACTACAGAAGCAGGTTCAAATGCTTTTTTACATTGGCAAAAGAGACATGATGCAGGCATGTGACAGCGCTATCTCTCAGATAATCTACATGATAGTAACTGCGCCGATGTAGGGTTGGAGACGGTCTTGTCCTCAAGAATAGATGAGGAAATGTGTCCATGAAGATAAGATTCACAATATTATTTAAAAAAAACAGTCAAAAAATAAGTACTGACTTAAAAAGAGCTCAAGATCAGTAAATTAGAAAAACACAAAGGTTTATGAAAAATATTAAGTGCAATACAGAAGTCAAAACTATAGTTAGTTTCAATAATTAATTCATTGGGCTCAGAAATCAATTGCCGTTAGGGCTCTTAGCATTTAAGATAAATGCAGCAATAATCAAAGACTGGAAAATAGACCAAGGTCCTGATTACGAGTGAACCCGTGGTGGCTGTTCGGGGACCGCCGCACCAGTGGTCCGACCACCATATTGCAATTACGGAAGTCAGACCATTTTGGGACCGGCACAACCACCAGGGAACCACACTCCCTGGCAGTGGCATTGCGGTCTGGGGCAGCAATATGCTTGGGGTGCCCTACAGAGCCCCCTGTTGCCACTGTACACTGGGATGCATGCAGGGGGAAACATGGTGTGCCACCCCCTGTGTGCATGCATGCCCAGTTCCTCACAGCATGGATTAAACACTTAATGCCATGCATGAACTTGCTTTGGCATTTCTGTGGCAGTGCATTTTTCAGAGACACCGCCATGGGAGCGCCAGAGGACTGCCCGCCAGACCAGGAGAAAACTCCTTGTATGCTGGGCGGCCGGTGGTCGACTTTGGTGGTGCAGGGTGGTAGAGTGCCACCTCGCTCTCACACCGCCAATGTCGGAATCCGCCCCTAAGTCCAAAGTGTACAGTTAATCAATGGAGAAGCGGGAAGTATCCCTAGTAGAGACCTAAAAGAATCAGGCTCATCCCCAAAATCAAGGTTCTCTATAATACATTTTACAATGGAAATCACAGTTAGCACGTGTGAGCAAATGCTACAACACATCATCAAGTCACAGTACAGCATTATAAAACATGATATATTGCCATCATCCTACACTATCACCTAAATGAATAATCATATGATCCCCTCTGACCTATTGTCATCAGAGGTATCAGAACAAATCTGGTCATGAAAATATTCATAAATGTATAGCCCACAGTGAGCAAGCACAAAGAGGCTTGAAAAGTAAGTAAGATTTCCTCAAGAGTTTCTTTGAGTGCAACAGGTCAGCACATAACATCAGTGCACATATTGCTATTTGTGGTGTCAATGAGAAATATGAACACACAATGAATATAACTGATGTTCATAAGCTAGATGGAGTTGAGGCCTAGTTTGGCCTATGACAGGAAAACATAGTTCTCTACATCACAGCTTTATTGTTTCAATTGCAGAAGGTTCATTTTAATAGCAAATATAATTCTAATCAGAAAATAGCTACAACACGTATTCAGGAGCGGTGTAAAGGGTGCTGTGTTAGAGTAGAAGATTATTTTGTTGACACTCAAATGGTATTAATATTTTGTTTTTGGGAACATGATATGTGCAATAGGGATTGTTTTAGATATGGAACTGGTTGGATTTGGCCCCCTCTGCATGGTCATCCACAAACATTTTGCCTCAACCCTCCTGTTTTTAGAACCCTTTTTTGTTGACTTTTAAACATCTGTGCACTTTACCACAGATAATCAGTGCTAAGTGCTTGTGCTCTCGTCTTTAAACATGGTGAAATTATCTTACACCCAATAGGCACATTTATTTAATTAAACGACCGTAGTCAAGTGGTACTACAGGTACTCAGGGCCTTTAAATTAAATGCTGCTAGTGGACCTGCAGGGCTCAATGTGCCATGCTCTTAAGTAGGAGTTCAAACATGTCTCAGACCTGCCAGTGCAGCTCGTGAGTGCAGTTTCAAATTCCCATTTTGACCTGGCAAAATAAATCCTTTGCACAACCGAAACCTCCCTTTTAATACATATACATAGGGGTGAGCAAAATATTTAGTTCCGCCAGTGGAATTTTGGTGACTCCGCGTTACTTTTGCAATGCTGACTTCCAACCAAATTCTGGCAATCGCTGCGTCGCTTAATTGTTCCCTTGCGCAGCTCCGGGACAGTAAGTTGGCAAGTGAGATTTTCCATCCTGTAGTGCGATTTCCGTTCGCTAGGAGAACATCCAGTGAGATTTTCCTAATGCAGGCGGTAATGACCGCAGTCAAAAGGATGTCGCTCAAGTAGAAAATTTAATCGAGCAGCAGCAAAATCACCTTGAGTAGCTGCGGCCTCTGGTGCACCATGTGGTGCCATTTGCGCTGTTTCAGAATGGAATGCGTTCCTGTGGCTAAATCACAGCGCAAGCAGCACAATGTGCCTATTTCCACCCATTGGCGAACCTCTGAAGAATCTTGCAGATTTTTTATGTAACTGCGTAGAATTACATGAAATGAAATTCTGAGAGTTCCACCCACCCCTACATAAAAACACCGCTAGGGTAGGCCCTAAACAGCCCATAGGGCAGGGTGCAGAGTATTTAAACAGTTGGACATATACTTTTATGCATGTCCTGGTAGTGAAAAACTCAAATTTGTTGTTGTCACAAAAACAGTCAGGCTTAACTTAAAGGCAATGTGTAAAAAATGTATGCAGCACTTCATACAGTTTTAAAGTGAAAACACAACACAAGAAAAATCCCACATCAATTTAGAAAAATAGAGTAAAATGTACTAAGTAATTGGATACCAAAATGACAAAAATCCAATCAGTAGAACTGGAAATATGCAACTTTAAACATTTCAGTTCAGTAGAATGTCTAAAAGCACAATCGCCACTCACGGTTATCTGGTTTTGCAAAACCGGGTGCAAGTCGCAATTTCAGGCCGACTGCCAGTGCCGAACAGGCATATAGGGCAATCAGACAGTGCCTTCTGGGGTGGTCTGAGAGGTATGTGGGCTGGTTTTTAATCTGTGTGTGTGCCTGGATATGGTCTGCTGGGCCGACTTTTATTGTTGATTTATCTTGTGTTAAACAAACATTGCCTGTAGCAAATTCAAATCCATGCAGTAGTCCATACCTCCCAAAATATATATAGAGCGTGTCTTTACAATGTAATAACTTTATCAATTTGCAAACATGGGACACGTTTTTTTACTTTCTTATTCACTAATTGGAGCTTTAATTTGGTGCCCGAGCCTATTTTCTATCCCAGTCCGATCCTGTCAACTGTGATGGAGTGTGGGCATGATACAGGGACCAGGTTAGACCTGCTGAAAACGTTAAGTTCAAAGTCCAGCATGAAGAGTTACATTACAGTGAAAGGGCTGCGAGGAGCACGGAGAGCATCAAGGATGGTCGTCAATGTAGCACGAAGAGTAGGCCAGGCATTGTGGACTGTCATTGCTGTTGTACGAAGATCCTGCCGTGTATCGCAGGCAGTCATGCTGGAGCTTTGTGTTGGTGACCACCCCTAGCTGTCAATGCTGTAAAACAAAGTGCAGATCTCCCGCTGCAGGGCATCATTAACGGTCACTGTGATGCAAAGAGTAGCGTTCCCCAGAACTTCGGGTTGGCGTGAGTCATGGGCGGCAAGATCTTGGCACGAACTGGACCGTTCCCATTCATGAAGAGCTCAAAATTTAACTGAGCTGACCTGAGGACACATCAAAGGTCCAGGACCTGAGGGGCACCACTTGGTGGTCAGGAACTTAACCTAGCAGAGGCCAGCAGGGCCAGAGGCAGGTCCAAGCAGCATGGCGGCCGGATAGTTGCAGGGAGCATCTGGAGGTTGTTATGTCCCTGTGGCTCAAAACAAGAGGTCAGCTGGCTGACCCTTAGAGTCACTTCAGCCTGGGATGAAGCGTGCAGGTCCAATCTTCCTTCTCAGCAAGCAGGGCTGCAGAGCAGCAGGGCAGCAGAGTGGCTGTCTTTCTGGCAGCAAAGCACCACTGCAGTCCTTTTGCTGTAGCATCCACAGGTCCAGTAGTGTACTGAGGAGTTGGGTATTGGGGTCCAATATTTATACCTGGTGCCTATTTTGAAGTGGGAGTCGATTGTGGAAGTATCCACCCCCTTGAGGTCAAGCATCCCCTTCCCCCCTGCCCTGGCCCTAGCATGTCAGGGGACATAGGAGGCTAGTGACAACCCCTTTATGACTGTGCTCAGGTAAAGCCTTTGTGATGTGCAAGTATGGTAGGTGACACTTCCTCTCCCTCATCAAGTCAGAGATGGTGCATTCTGCCAACACCTGTGGCTCTTGTTCTTTGTGGATGGCTATCAAACAGTGAAACAAACTGCCAGCTACACCTAGTCATGTGACCCAGTAAACATGCTGCAGGCACCAACTGGTTAGGACAACAGATATAAAGGTAGGACCCTCAGACTCACTCTTCAGATCACTTCTGGTCCTATGAAGGACTCAGAAGAAGGACTTCTCTGCTGCTGAAAGGACTGTCGTGCTGCAAGAAGGACTGCCCTGCTGCCTGAGGAAGGAAGACCTTCTCCTTGAAACGAGAATGACCAGAGTGACTCCAAGTACTAGCTGACTGTCCTCATGCTATTGGGAGATACCAAGCTCAAGAGAACTGTCCTGCTTCCGACCAATTGTCAAGACTCAACTGGACCTGCCTCTCCCCTGGTGCTGGCCTTCGCTGGAGTGAGTCCTCATCCCTGAGAGGTATCCCTGAGGTCCTGGACCCTTGGCTGCCATCAGAGTGTACTCCTCCTGAACCAATTGTGAGTTCCCTTAGAAAGAACGACCTTGCATCACAGCACCTCGCATCTCCTAATCGGTGGCCTCATCTGTACTGACATAGTGCGAGACATCTAGAAAGAGGACCTCACATCTCAGCCCTCACAGCTCCTCATCGGTGCTGATGTAGCGCAATACATCATTCCACATCAAGGACATATGGTACATTTCTCAGTGGGACTAACCTGTTCCCTTTATCCTGTCCGTGCTCCTTTGCAATCAGCCTGATCTTGTGACTTTTTACTGATCCAGGGTGACCAGATAACCACAGTTGCTGTTTTGCGCTTCTTGGCACTATTTTTACCTAAGACTTTGAGATTGCATAGCTCCAGTTCTACTGATTAGATTTTAGTCATTTGGTGTCAAATAAGTTATTAAATATTAGTCTGTTTTTCAAAATGTATGTAGGTTTTTCTTTTTTTGTGTTTTCCCTTTATTACTGTTTAAGTGCTGCATTAATACTTTACACATTTCCTTTAAGTTAAACCTGACTGATTTTGTGCCAAGCTACCAGAGGATTAAGCACAGGCTAATTTAGTGACTATTTGTGGTTCACTCCGACAGGATTGTGGCTGTTGCTTGAGAAGGGTTCACATCCCCTCAACCAACAACCCAGGGGCGAATTTACTGGAAAAGGTTGGTGCGCTGAGCTACGTCAAATTTGGCAGCGCCACGCTCCAACATTTTCAAAAAGCTGTGATGCCCCTGCATTTTCCCGAGTGCTGGCGCTAAATTTAGCTGCCTAGCGCCAACCCAGGAACCCTTGCACCTTAGTGTAAGGGTGCCTGCGTTGAAGGGGATGATTGTTTATGTGCAGGAAGGTGTCCCTTCTTGTACATAAAGAATCCATAATGGCTGTTTGTTAATTCTATGTGTGCTGCATTGTGCAGCACACATAGAAGTAGCAAATCGTCATTATTCAACGATTGTTTATGTGCAGGAAGGGACACCTTCCTACAGATAAACAATCATTAATGGGTTTTTGTTTTTTCTATGGGTGCTGCAGAATACAGCACCCATGGAAAAATCAAAAACGAGGAGAAATAAAAGTATTTCTCCTTGTGCACCACTCTAACGCCTGCTTTTGCATGATGTTGGGTTTTGAGGTTGCCACAGATTTACACCTCCTTGTAAATCTGGGGCAGCGTCAAAAAGCAATGGGTGTTGCGGTGGAACGCCCACAGCAACACCCATTGCACGCCGCTTTCACACTAAATGATGTGTGTTAAGGGGCCGCATTTACAAGTCAGCATTAAGCCATAAAATGTGGCTTAACGCCCCTTTGTAAGCATGGAGAAGGGGATAACGCTACCAGAAGGTCGCTAAAAAGTGACACCCTAGTGGCGTTCTTCCCTTGTACATATGCCCCACAATTTATGACAGAGCTGATATTTACTTTGGTTATTCGATGAAGATATCTCACCCATTGTATGTAATGTCCATGAGATTATGTAAAAAATAACATGTTGTACTCGGAAAAAAAACAGTCTACATTTCTGTTGACGTTTTAACATTTTGAATCTAATGATATTGTCATGTGCTGTGCCTTTCTACTGCTTACTACACTTGATTTCTTTCTTCCATTTTTGCTTACTTGTCATGATGAAATTCAAACAGATGAAGAATGGTCGATGACTTGTTTTTCAAAACTCATTACAAAGTAATCCAGGATTAGAGGCCTTCTCTGAGAGTCTGTCTGTAATTTTCTCATGCTTTGTATAATATTTAACCAGAAAATTGTTCTAGACTCTAACAGGGCACGCTAGACAGTAATACTCTACACCATGACACTTAACCACTCAAACCATTTGGATATGTGTTAAACATTTAAATTAAAAGAGGGGTTTGGACCCTAATGGCTCCATTATTATTAACTATTGAGCACAATATGCAAGGATGTCTAGTGCAGAATCGCATCTCTTTAATGATAAACCTATACAAGGAGTCACGTTTTGTCTTTTGCGAAGAATAATTTGTGCTAGGAATGTATAGTAGTATAAAGACTGCCATTCTTTGCGTACTTAAATATTTCTTTCTGTTTTTAGAGAGTAGTGCATTTTACTGGGACAGACCTGACACTGTGGGATCACAACAAACGTTCCCTGATGGAACAACATATTTCAGGGGCCCTGGAAAAGGCACTTCTGCATTCATCACACATAGCAGAGTAAGAAGTAGAGATTTTATAAAAGGGGATGAGGCCTTTATTCTTCTTTCTTTCGAAGGTAAGTGTTGTTTTACATCAATTTCCTATGGCACTACTTGTTTTCAGTAGCTCGTATTTTCTATGCATTTCTCACATCAGACCTCATGCAAGGACATTATTTACTATTTACCAGGCGTAGACGTGCACCTACCATTTAGTGAGTTGCAGAAACATCGACCAATTAGGAAACGTGTCTGTAATAATGGTTGTAAAACAGACCCTAATGATTTGCCTTTCTTACTTCGGCTTATTAGTTACGAACCATCATTATTTTAAAGTAGTTTTCAACTATCCAGAAAATACAAATATCCAAGTTTAACATGTTTCTCCAAACCGGTGATAAAATCCAATTGGGATGTGGATCCGTGTGTATGTACCTGAAAGCTTAGTTAAGATGCATACTTCCATGAACCAATGAGCAATTCATATTTTTCAATTCATGTTTTTGAATTGCTCGCGCTAATACGGAACACCAACGCATGGATTACAGCCACCGACATTAGCGTGTTACCAGAAATAGATGGTGATCCTATATATTGGATCTCATTGGTTCATGGAAGTATGCGTCTTAACGAAGCTTGCACCAAACTAAGAATTTAAGACCCCCGAAGAAGGGCTCAGCCCGAAATGCATTGGGCAGAATAAATGTGAAACCAATACTATGAACGTAATAGTATGAAATCAATTTAAATCAACTCAATAAAGAAGAAAAGGATTGACAAGAAGTGTATGGAACTTTATTGAAATTCATTCAAGGAGTGCACAGTTGGGGACGTTACTCCTAAGGGAAATAACGCTTATTCACCACGTCTCCAAACCGGTGGTCAGCTTACTCCGATGTACTCAAAATTTTGTCTAGACGTGAGAAGTGATGCACAGGGAGACGTTCCTGATCTCAAGGGACATCCAGAAACTGCTAATCTAGGTCCTAATTTATGGGATTTTAGCATATGGGAGTGCAGTAAGGCACCTTGCCGCGCTGCCCTACACTAAAGTGAAAAGGCAGGAATGCACCTTATTTATGCAATATGTTGCATTCTTGTCCTTGCTCCCTGCACTAGCGCGGTTTCGGCAGCCTAGCGCCAATGTAGGCATACTTGCACCATGGTGCAAGGATGCCTAAATTGCATGCTCAATTGATTTTGTGCAGGAAGGCACACTTTCCTGCATTAAAAAATCCTAAGAGGCGTTTTCCTCTTTCTATGTGTGTTGTAGAATGCAGCACACAAAGAAGGAGAAAAAAAACGAGAAAAAATAAACATATTTCTCCTCATTATGCTTCAACTAGGTAGACGGACGGATTTGGTGCTTCCGGAGATCAACATGATTTGGTACATCTACAAGCATGCGGAGGGTGGCACTGACAATGTTGAGACGCCCCACGGCAGAGGGCGGACTGGCAGTACCGTATCTCGAGACTTATTACCTAGCGGCACAACTATACTGGCTAATACAGTGGCTAGCGGCAGATCGAGACCCGGACAGGGAGCAGTGCCTTACTGCGCCTGACACATCCATGCTGGCGAGAATCCTCCTCCGGGTGTGTCGCACCTCAGCTGAGGACACAGCAGAGACTAGGGTGATAGTACGCTGCTGGGCCAGGTACCTGAGGAAAGTGGGCGCAGCAGGTCCCTACACTCCCGATATACCACTCACGATGTTGCGCTACCTCCCGCAGGGGGAACACTGGGCAGGACTGGAGGACTGGGTAGAGGCAGGGCTGCGAGAGATGGGTGACTTATACCACGACTCTGCGCTCCTTCCCTTTGAAGACTTGTGGGCAGCATATGATTTGCCTGGGGGTCACTTCCTAAAGCATAGAGCTTTAACGCGCAGGATTAGGACGCACTGGAAGACTGGGGACGTTGAGCCAAGAGCATTGGCGGGATGCAGGTATGTTGCGCTATCAGCAGGAAGGATCAAAACGGTATCCTGCCTCTATAAAGCAATTCAGCGGGACACGCAGCAACCATTAGAGCGCTTGCGAACTCAGCGGTAAGAGGACCTCGGTAAACAAATACCGGAGAAAGACTGGGACAAAATCCTAGAACGCACCCCGAAGGTGTCTTGGAACGCCTGCTTCAAATTAATTAACTGCTATGTGCTGCATAGAGCATATTTAACGCCGGTTCGCATCAGGAGGTATTTTGGCGTAGAAGCGGCAGCCTGCCCCAGGTGTGGAGAAAGAGAAGCGCACATACTCCACATGTTTTGGAGCTGCCCAGTATTGCAAACATTCTGGGGGGAACTCAGACAGATCATAAGCGACCTGATTGACAAAGAACTCCCATTGACCCCAGAACATTTCCTCTTAGGATGGTTCCCTCATACAACCAGAAACAGGGTAACAGGAAAGTTTCAGGATCTTGCCTATATTTTAGCTAAGTGGGAAATAGCCAAGAACTGGAAAGCGCCAGGTGGACAGAGAATCACTACCTGGAGGAAAGAGCTCGAAAGATGGGCGGGAACAGAAGGGAGACTGCTACTCCGAGAGGCCAGCAAGGGAATAGGCAAGATGGAGAAAGCCAGGGCCTGGGAGGCTCTTTTTGGGGAACTAGTAGCAGCTGATACAGATATTGGCAGTGGGGGGAGCACCCCGAGGGCGGCAACACCGAACCCAGGCAATGGGCAAGAGGCGCAACCAACCCCACCCACTTGAGAGACACAGCGAGGCAGCAATCACCTATGCGGACTCTAGAACTTGATAACCTCTCCGCACACACCTTCCACTTATTAGCACGCAACTCGAGGGGGGAGGGGGATAGTTTTGTTAAGAAAGGGTATTTGAAGATGGCACATTACAGACTGAGCCAAGATATGTACAATTGTATGCACTGTTACTGTATAAATGCCAATAAAATATGTTTAAAAAAAAAAAAACATGATTTGGTACATCTGGGGCAGTGTCAAAATCCATGGGTTTTTCATGGGAAAATCCTCTTCAATGCCCATGGAACCCCTCCTGGGCGCTGAGTAAGGTGAGGCAGCAATTTGTGCTGCGTTGCCTTACTCAAGATTTAGGAGACCCTGCAAAGCCTTTATGGGTCTTCTTAAATTGGATTAAGAGCCCTGCATCACTCATGTACCACTTTATGTGGTGCAAAATTGATGCAGGGCTCTCATAAATAAGCCCCTGATATACCCTAGCTTAGGGCACATTGTAATTTGGTCTCTTCACTCTGTAGTCCGAAGGGGTTCCCCATGCCCTCAAGCCCTTATGAAAGCCCTGGCTCGTTGTACCATGTGCATGGTTTCAGGGTGAAGTAGATGCACACAGAGGTGACACTCAACTCCATAATAAATTAAGTCCTGTGAATTCTGGTCCATATGTTTGTTCTTTTAAGGAATGGTAAGGTTCCCAAACATTTTCCGGAAGGCATTTACAGTAATAATCACGAACATTAGACGAGAGGAGCACGATGATGATGAATGTAAGATGAAGCCAGGCAGTTACCCACAGAGATAAATTAGTAACAGGCCATACATTTTTTCTGCCCCTCTTGATCTCTGTCCACAGAAACTACCTAAATGCCATAAACAGAATTCCAATTCTGAATAAAAGGTTGAAAATCTGCAACATTGCATTATTTTGCAATTCGCAAAACATTTCTGAGGAATGCCTAGAAAGCGAAATTAATTTGTTGTTACGACTGAAATGCCATCTTTCTGCTGTACCGTGCTACATGTTTTTTTTCTAAACTGGAAAAATATTTCCAATGTGCAGCCTCAATTCCTCAAAACCCTCACCAATTTCCTAGAAGGGAGGACACGGTTCCATAACCCTTACCATCCTCGAAAAGATGTTCACTCCTGCCCTCGGTGTAATGGTCTAAGAGGGGTTTGAAAATACCCACTACCCCCAGGATTTTTGGTGTACCCAAACTTTCAATTGAAACCTCTCCCAGGCACACCCACTCATCATCCCTTGAGTGGGATTTATTGGCGGTAATATTACAGCAAGATGAGATAAGACTGAATGTACAAAAAGAACAATTGATGGACAGAATGCAGAACAATGTCATACATTCACCCCAGTACAGAGATATGGGCCTAAATCCATCGTGTTTTTTTGCTCACCATGCCATTCTAGTTTGGACCCAGCCATATGCAAATCAGTCTTGAACCTGCACACAATGGGAACAGTCCAGCCCAAACTTCCAGGCCAGGTCCTACTTGAACTGGAAACAAGCATCTTAGGACTGGTTACGGGGTTTCACCCCTCATCAGCCAGGATAGCTTGACTCCAGTGGCATGGAGAGCACGGGACCCATGTATGGGTATACCCGTCCCATTCGGGGTGACAAATGCAAAAAGAACAATTGATGGACAGAATGCAGAACAATGTCATACATTCACCCCAGTACAGAGATCTGTCCCAAATCCATTGTTTTTTTGCTTACCATGCCATTCCAGTTTGGACCCAGCCATAAGACTGAATGTGAGTAAAAGGGTGGTTTACGAGTGTCCGGTATTAATTTTTGAATATCCTACTCACAATAAATTTGCCAATTTTCTTGTTTAAATTAGATTAACACATTCAGAAATAAATGGTTGTGTGCTTTGGGCCAAAGATTTCCTATCAGAGTTAACACCTGGGCAAGGCCTGCTCCAGTCCTCATCCTTTCTGAGGGGAATTCACCCCCAACCCAAATGGCTGTACTTTCAAATGTTGAGAATGAACTGGCACAGATTGGTAATGAGCAGTTATCCAAAGGAATTAGCATACATGCAGGAAACTCCCTTCAACAAAAGAAAGATCTCCATTGACTCAAACTTGTATGCTTCCTAAACACGGAGCAGTGTTCATCCCAGGTTTGCCTGGCTAGGAACAAGCCTGAAGGCCCCTACTGAAGCTGTGCTGTGAAAGACCCGAGCCAATACAAGTATCTAGAGAGGTGCTCATAGATTGCTGAGGAGTCTTCTCTGCCTATCACTGGAGACTGGAGGGTCTGCCCAAGATGCATCTCAAAGAGGTCCTGCATGCCCTTGCGTGTGCCCAGTGTGCTTGGGCCCACAGCCCAATCCCTACGAAGGGCTAGCACCGAATCTGCCCCATTCAGCCACATGACTGCCCCTCTCCTCCCATGAAATGGAGCTATTGACCTACTTTCATTAGCACCTTGGGTCACAAGTTACCCAAGTTTCAAAGGAGCGGCAAAACATAACCCTTTAGACAAGGGTTCTCCAAAGTCGGTCCTCGTGGGCTAGATCCATTCCAGATTTCTGAGATGACTACATTTATCTAAATGGGGATATTCTAAAAAACAGGCATGGATCTGGCCCTCCAGGACCAACTTTGGAGAACCCTGCTTTAGACATTTTCCTGGCCCCATAACTCTTTATTGTGAACATAGTGACACATAATTTCACAGCAATGGAACCTCACTTTCGTTTATCCCCGGAAGCCGCATTTAGGCAAACTGGGGCTTATTTACGAGCCCCTTGCACCGCCGGTACGTCCCTTTTTCCAGTATTAAAAGGGACACAGCGGCGGCGCAAAGGGGCTTGTAAATAAGCATGTGTATTAGTTGTATAACTTTTAACCGCTTATTAAAAAGTTGCTGGTGGGAGGATTGGATCTTTTTTAAATAACGCAAACAGCATAGCCCTCACAACCAGTTAGTCATTTCAGATAGGGTGTTTGGTGGCTGCTCACCACTGCATCTCTGTTTCTTTTGTGATATCTGATTGTTGCTTTGTGCGATTTCCAGTGATCTGCTGTATTGTCATATATTTATATCTAAAAATATTTTGTACAAAATAACTCAGGATGGGCTCCTACCTTGAACGGAAATTTGATGATTGTGTTATACTGTTATGTAGCCTCAGCCTTCACATTACCTCCATTGAGCAAGACTGTCTCTGCTCGATAAAACCACCCTGAAAAGGTAAGGAGTTTTGGGAGGCCAAGTCCTTTGCAAAAGGAATGCCTAGTGTAGTGCTTTGTAGGGAATGAGCACAATCGCTTCTTTGTTCCTGGTAAAATTGCACAAGCGTTGCAATTTAACACAATATACGACCAAAACGAGGACTTTAAAAACAATAAGAAATTCGTAGTGTCCCTTGTCACTGGTACATCAGACTAATTATGCACACTCTGATTCTCAAACATGTTTACAAATTCAAGTGCTTCTTAGGTATGCATGAAAAGGTCATTGTAATTGTACACTCAGGGCCATATGTATCAAATTTTCATGCAACCCACCATGCTGTGCTGTGCTGCGTGAAAGGGAAAGGGCAGGAATGCACTATATTTACCATTATACAGCACATTTCTGTTCTTTCCTAGCGCTGGCACACTTTTGGCTGTCACGCGCCAACGCAGGCACCCTTGCGTCATGTTGCAAGGGTGACTTCATTGCACGCAAGATTGTTTTTGTGCAGGAAGACCTTCCTGCACAAATACAATCCTCAGAGGCATTTTCATCCTTCTAAGTGAGCTGCAGATGCAGCACACTTAGAAAGAGGAAACACCAAGGAGAAACAAAGATGTTTCTCCTCATTGAGCCTCTGGTGGGGAGGCGTACAATTCTAACGCATTCCCAGGTCTACTAATGCCGGTAAATCTGGAAATGTATCAGAATTCTTGGGTGGATGCATGGGAACACCCATGCTCCGCCTATAGCATGTCCCCCTGCTGCAGAGTAACACAATGCAGCGATGTGTGCTTGATTTGATTTATTAAGAGACTCGGGCCATACAAGGTGGCCTTGCTTGGCTTGATAAATCTCATTTAGGTTTTGTGGTGCATGAACAAAACCATGATACATATGCCCCTCCATGTTAATTTTTTTTTTTTTTTTTTAAGTTCAAAAGATTTTTATTGGATAAGTAAAGGTGTCAATACATGAGAAAGAATACAAACAAATCTTCATTAGAGGAGAAAAGTAAAACATGGCAATGAAAATATACAATTAATCAGAGGATAAGAAAGATTTGAGGCTAAATAACAGAAAACAGCGCTGGTAATAATGAGCAATAAAGTAGCTTATACAAAAAGAATAATGCAAATGAAAAGCAGTGTCACTCAGGGAGGCTTAGAGACCTCTTGCTGAATAGGTGATACATGAGAGGAGCGTTTAGCACAGGTATCTAGGTACAAGGTTACAGGAAGCCATAAATCATGTCGTTTAGCAGCTAAGCTAAGGGGGTGCACAAAAACAGTATCTAGCCTGTGATTATAACAAACATTGTACCACCATGCTTTGAAAGAAATATTCGTAAAGTTTTTCCAATTGACGGTGATTTGCTGGAATGCAACAGCTAACAACAAATCAACAATTTGCGTATTGAAATCAGTGTCATCCCAACAAGGAGAGAGGCTCCCTAAAAAAATATTGACATAAGAGAAGGGGGATGTAGTGTGGAATATGGCATTGATTTGGGCCCAAACTAGTGTCCAAAAATTTTGCGTGAGAGTGCAAGAAAAAAGCATGTGAAAAAGAGTGGCCTTAGGAGCAGAACAGGACCAACAAAGATCCGGGATAGAAGAAAATCTCTTATTCAACACCTGGGGAGAAAAGAGAAGTCTGTTGTAAATGAAGAAAAGGGTTTGTGTGAGGGAGGCAGCTCTAGATGTCTTGCGAAGTTTGGTCCATAATTTGTCCCAAAGGGAGGTGGGCCAAGAAATGGCAAAGTCAGATTCCCACTGTTCCTCAACTTTGGATTTTGGTCTAGGTGTGAGAATCGTATGAAATGAGTGGTATAATGAGGAGGCTGTAGGGTGAGTACGCAAGAAGGAATGAAGCTGTGAGGTAGGATTGGGAGGGTGAGGATGCATGAGGGAGTTAGAGAGAAGAGCATAAGTGGACATAACTGCATTTTTAAGCGCAAGATACTTGCAGGCAAAAGAACGAGGGAGATGGAAGTTTTGGCTAAGAACAGAGAAGGGTAAGAAATCAGATTTAGAGAAGAGTTGAGATACCCAGATTAAACCCCTCTGTCTCCAGGTTTTCCAATAAAAGGGCTTACGATTGATGGTTATACTGTTATTGTGCCAAATAGTGGAATTGAGAAACTCTGTCACAGAGGAAGGGGGGCCTGGAGAGGTGGAAAGAAGCAGTTTGGCTGTAAACTTGTGGATAGGAATGGAGGAAAAGTGAGGCTTACGAGAGAATGAGAGGTATTCAGCAAAAGTGAAAGGGGATAAGGAAAGGCGCTCAATGACAACCCATAAGGGGGACGGCTCAGCAGAGTCTTGCAGCCAATGGGAAGCTTGCCGCAAAAGGAATGCCTTGTGGTAAGCGGGAAAATTCGGAAAGTTAACTCCACCCTCAGACTTGGGGAGTTGCAATCTGAGCAAGGACATACGTGCTTTTTTGCAAGACCAAAGAAAGGAAGAGAGAATAGTGTTGATTTTCTTAAAAAACTTAGCAGGGATAGGAATTGGAATGTTAGAAATGGTGTAAAGGACTAACGGGGAGAGCATCATTTTAATCGTGTCAAGACGGCCCCACCAGGAAAGGTATAATGGGTGCCATCTGGAAGTGAGGTCGGACAATTTCTGGATGCACTTATTGAGGCATAACGAAACAGTGTCAGAGAGGGAGGAAGTAATGTGTAAACCTAGATATTTGATGTGTGAGGGGCTCCAAGTAAATTTGGACGCCATGAAGTCCGGTTTAAAAGTGAACTTAGTAAGGGGTAAAATCTCACACTTGTCATTGTTTAGCTTATAACCTGAAATCTGAGAGTAATCGTGGACTTCAGCTAGGAATGCGGGAATAGAAGTAGCGGGGTTAGACATGAATAATAGAATATCGTCTGCGTAGGCAGCAAGTTTAATATTAGTTTGGGAGATTTGGAAACCATGTAAGTTGGGGTTTTGACGAAGCTTTGAAAGAAAAGGTTCCAGGGCCAAATTAAAAAGAAAAGGGGAGAGAGGGCATCCCTGACGAACACCCCTACCTAGATTGAAAAAAGAGGAAACTAGACCGTTGGCGCAAACCGCCGCTCTAGGGCTGGAATAAAGGAAGGAGATAAAAGAGATGAAATGCGGGCCAAATCCAAACCATTCGAGGGCGGAGAAAAGGAAAGTCCACTCCACCCTATCGAACGCTTTTTCTGCGTCTAGGGCAATGGCTGCTAGTGAGTTTTGGAACTGTGGAGATTTGGAGAGGACATTAAACAAAAGTCTGGTGTTATCTGTGATGAAGCGACCTTTAACGAAGCCAGACTGTTCAGGGCCTAGCAATTCGGGAAGAAAAGGGTCTAATCTTATGGCGAGAGATTTGGCATACAATTTATAATCAATGTTGACCAGAGAAATTGGTCTGTAATTCTTACAATGCTGGGTATCTTTGCCTTCTTTGGGTATAACACAAATGTGGGCGTCTGAAAATGTACCTGAGGAAGAGCCGCTTAATACGAAGGAATCAATAAGGGAATGGAGTCTGGGCAACAGCAGTTTGGAAAAATGCAAATAAAATTCAACTGTGAATCCGTCTGGGCCAGGGGCCTTATCTTTCTTGAGTGACTGGAGTGCTGTAAGTAATTCATCACTAGAGATTGGTGATTCGAGGGCAGACAAATCAACAGGGAAATTGGAAGGTGGTTGGATGCTGGCAAAGAAAGTAGCAAGAGAGTGAGCAGTGGGGTGCGTCTCAGAGGAGTAGAGTTTGGAATAAAACTGGGAGAATTGCTCTAAAATATCAACATCTGTATGCTTTAACCCCTTCAGTGCCCATGACGAGCTGGACTCGTCATGGGCTGCGGTGGCGCTGTGCCCATGACGAGTCCAGCTCGTCATGAACTCCGCCCGCTAATGAAAGGCGCGGCACTGGGCGGGGAAAGGGGCGGGCATGTAAGGGGTTAAAACAGAATTAACATCGTAGACAGATTCAATATTCAGTTTGTTTTGCTTGACTTTTAGATAGTTGGCTAAAACCTTCCCCGCCTTATTTTTACCCCCATAGAATTTTGAACTGGATTTCAACAAATACAGTGAAGCATCCTCAGTGGATTGTTTGTTAAATTGCATCTTGGCAGCAATGAGAGCAGACAGACTTTCTTGCGAGTGGGATGTATAGAAAGAATGCTCTAACTTTTTAATCGTAAAAAGGAGGTCACTAGTGCGTTTACGAGCATTCTTGCGTTTAGTAGCCACAAAGCTGACAATAAAACCTCTGGCTGCTGCTTTATAGGCGTCCCAGACAACATGGTTAGGCATAGTGGGTGTGTCATTAATGGTGAAAAATTCTGTGGTGAAGTCAACAAAGGAGGCGGAGAATTTGGGGTCGAGGAGTAAGGTATTGTTAAAGCGCCATCTCTTTGGTCCAGTGGACTTGGGTAAGATGTCAATGTTAATCAAAATGGGGGCATGATCAGAAAATAAGATGGGGCCTATGTCAGCGTGGGTAAGGGATTGGGACATATGATGGGAGAGGAAAATATAGTCAATACGTGATTGGGAATGGTGAGTCGGGGAGTAGAAGGTGAATTCTTTAGCGGTAGGATTGCAGAGACGCCAAGCATCAATGAGTTTATGTTGGGATGTCGCTTGAGCAAAAAGCTTGTGAGACTTATTAGGGATAAAAGGTGCCTTGGAGTTTCTGTCTAAAAAAGGATCAAAGGGTAGGTTACAATCACCTGCTAAGATAAAATTATCATCAATATATTCAGTGATGCGGGAGGCCATTGCGCGCCAAAAGACCTGATCACCACCGGTAGGGGCATAGATATTGAGGAGGGAAAGAGGGACGCCTTTCGAGGAGAGTTTGACGTACAACCATCTACCTTCAGGATCTGATTCAGAAGTCAAGAGCAAATGAGCAAGAGATTTGCGAACCAGTACAACCACACCGTTTCTCTTACCATCACCCGGAGATGAAAATACAGCACCCACCCATCCTCTCTTAAGTTTAGCAGCTTCAGCGTCAGACAAATGGGTTTCTTGTAAAAAGGCAATGTCTACATTTAATTTGGCTAAATGAGAGAGGATTTTTTGTCTCTTGATAGGAGAATGCAGACCTTTAACATTCCAGGAGACAATTCGAACTGACATTAAGGGTTAATCGAAAAGTGGACCAATTGGAGAGTAGGACAGCAAGGAAATGTCACGCACCGAGAGAGGGCACAAGAAAAAGAGAGAATGAGGTGAGAACTGATGTGGTGGAACATGAGTAGAAGAAGAAGTGAGAGAGGAACCAGAGAAGCCATGTAAATAGGAAAGAGCCAAGAAAATAAAAAGAATGATAAGAAGATACAGCAATTCTCAAAGATAATGGTAAGTAAGGGCCAAGGGAGAGTAAAATAGGTAAAGGGAGATGAATACAAGCAAGAGATCCAATATACAATGGGGATAAGAAAGAATGAAGAAAGAGAAGAGAAGGAGAGCCATGGAAAAGGTAATGACACCAATAAACCTGAGAGCATCGAGGGAAAGGGTAAAATAAGAAAATATAGAACATAGAGAAACATGATAAATAAGGAATGAAGAGTACTTACGAGGGGTAGCATGGGAAAAAAACAGGAACTGGGAATAAGCGGAGACATACGTGGAGACGAGGGGAGGGAGGTAGGGCCAACTGGGAGAAGCAGGGCATTCGGGGTGAAGGAGATGTCCAACCAGAGACAACACAACGGAACGCAAAACAATGATCTGTGAAGGGAGAAAAAGAACATAGTTAGACACTCGAATACAACGAAGATAAAAAACAAACATATGACCAACTGAGGAACCAGAACAACACTATCGGAAGCTAGAATAAAAGATAAAATCTTAACGAGAAGTCACGCAATCTGAAGAACCTGTAAAAATTAAAGCATTAAAGCATAACAAATTAGGGAATCAAACTGCAACTACAGAAAAAAGTCATGGTGGGTGGGAAGAGGGACCAGATAGCTCCATATCAGCTTGACCGCAGGAGTTCAGGAAACTTCGAAGTCGCGCAGGGTCCTCGTATGTCGTAGTCTTGTTATTGTGAGTGACCTTAAATAGACAAGGATGAAAGAGCCCATATCTGGCACCAATGGAGCGAAGGTCAGGTCTCATATCTAGGAAGGCCTTGCGACGGTTTGCAGTGGTCCTGGCATAATCTTGCGCAAAGAACAAAGTGGAGCCTGACCATGTGAGGCGAGGAGAGGCTTTGGCGGCTAAGAGGACTTTCAACAAGTCTGTGTACTCTAGAAAGTACATTATTACACCTCTAGGCTTCGTTGACGTGGAAGGAGAGGAGGATGCTCGACCAAGCCTGTGAGCACGTTGGATATTCAGTGAGGTGTCTTCAGGCAGGTGCAGAAGCTTCGGGAGAAAGGACTTGAAAAAACTGATGGGATCATTTCCCTCACAACCCTCCACCAAGCCGTAAAGACGAAGATTGTTGCGTCTATTGCGATTTTCAAGGTCCTCCACCTGCTTCTGAAGAGAGGAAATCTGCGTATGCATGTGAGAGACCTTGGACGCGGATTCCTGAAGAGAGGAGACGTCACGCTCCACCGACGACACTCTTTCGTCCATCGAAGCCCAATTGTCAGTGAGAATCTGCAACTTAGCATTCGTCTCCTCCATGTAAGGGCGCAGGGCCCGTATCTCTTCGAGGATTAGCTCCATAGAGAGGACTTAGGAGGCGAAGGCGGGTCTTTCTTTAACCTCTTAGAGTTCACTTTTGCCGAAGGTTGTGAGGAGATATCCGCAGTCGATGTCATCTCAGTTGAAGGTAGAGACTGAGAAGCTTCCAAATGGGCCAGTGCTGTGAATAATTTGGAATTCTTAATATAACTACGCTTTTGAACTTGACTGGAGCAATGCGCCATCAGCACGCCAATGGAGCGTGAGGTCAAAAAAAAAAATATCTTATTGCCCAACTGAAAAAGGACCAGGGAGCAAATTAATAAAGGAAGGAAAATGCCAGGCCACAGAATTGGAGTCAAAAATGTTGGAGACTGGAGTCATAAAGATGGCCGCCGTATATGAGGAGAGTTGAAAATTCCAGTCAGCTTACATAAAAAAAAAGGCAGCAGAAATAATCATAGTTGAAGAGAAGAAAGTCACCTTAGAGTGCTGTTTAGCCACATCTGTGTTTCGGGAAGTGCTGGGGTCAGAAGTGTAAGCATGAGGCATCCAGGGGATCCATGCGCGATAAAACGCGCTGCTGAGGCGCTCACGGGCGAAAATAAACAAGATGGCGGCCGCGGCCGATGACGAGCCGCGACCGAAGATAAAATGGGCTGTAAGACCCAAAATAACTGTGCCTCAGCGCCAAAAAAGGATTGAAAATGATCCTGGCATGCTCCGACAGGGAAGACTGCCCTTCGTTGGTGGAAACTGAAGCGCGAACCGCCAGTAGACCCTGGTGTGAACGGAGCTCCTAGCCGAACGCCGCCATCTCCTTCGGGTGCCAAGCCACGCCCCCCCTCCATGTTAATTGAATCAATATTCTCTGTGGATCGTAAGAATTATTGCTGAAGATAGATTGGTTGACCTTAAACCTCCTGACGTCAAATATATGTCACATGAACTCAACTGTATTCGGCTTCCTACCATTCCTTCTATTACACATATAATTGGTGGACTCCCATCAACAACTCTATAAACAGCCTATGTCATGCTGCCCCCCCCCCCAGATTTGCTTACTTAGAACACCTCACTGTCCTTTTAGCAGACCTGAAAGGAGTTCCTATGCTTGGTGGTGCATAAGGAACTAAGCAACCATGAGAAACCAAACCCAGAGTACTGCCAGCCAGCTCACCGTATCCAGTCCACACTAAAGAGGTTGGTGGGTGTAACACATTTTCTCTGCTTAAGCAGCACAGCAGACTGAATAGGAATCCACTCTGCTTGAAGTAACAACTATGTCAGAAATTGGGTTAATAATATGGAAGGGGAGTGACCCCCTACTCAATTAATAAACACAATCTGCTTAGCTCACAGTTCCAAGAGAATGTCTGCTAAAACCTGGGTAGCTACGACACAAGCTGCAGGCAATCCATAGAGAATTGCATGTTATGTTCAAACTTTAATGAGCAAAAGACACCAAGATGATCATTACAGTTTAAGGGAAACAAGAGATATTAATTTCTAAAGATATACAGCAAAATGCACCTAGAAAAAGTAAAGTACAATTGTAAAACAACAGTTTGCATTTGAAAGGTACCTTGTGATTTCAGACCAACAGTGATGGAGGGGAAGTTAGAAACACTAAGTGGGTCATCACAGTCAAAGATATTACTGTCGGACATTGTCTCTGAAATAGATGTCAAAATCTTTCAGCGGTGCAAGGTCCAAGACTGTGACCTGAGAGGGGCCCATGAAGTTAGATACATCATCATCCAGCTCCCTCTGAAGCTTCTGGTTTTCCTGTCAAAAGCTCCAGGAGTGACAAATCAGAAGGCCACTGGGGATGCTTTGTCAGTTGGATAGATGTTCCTTCTCCCCAGTCCAGGGGTTTACCTTTAGGCTCAGTCGTGTTTTGGAAGTCAAAATCCTTCAGCGGGGCCGGACAAGGTTCTAAGAGGCCACACACCTTTACCCCAATATCCAAGCTGAATCTGATTTCAGTGTGGCAAAATGTTCAGCGTGGAAAGATCCTATTTTCTTGCCTGCCTAAGTTGCAAGCTTAATGGGCAAACCTTAGCACCTTGGAGGTGAAAATAATGACTAAATCCCACTTTTCTCCAACTCCTGAGAAAGTTTTTTCTGGTCAGGTTGTCAGCCCCTAGCTCCTCAGGGTAGGTTTCCAGGAATTAGTTCTCTCTTCAGCCAGATTCCTTGCAATGTCCAGTCCTCTGTCGTCAGCTGGGTCATGTTGTAGCTGGCAATCCTTCTGATTTTTGTGCCCCTAAAGCAGGTAAACAGAAAGCTAGCCACTTGACTCTTGGAGAGCAGTTCCGTTCTCTTGATGCCATCAGGAGTCAGGAGTCCTAGAGTGAGTCCTCGTCTTCCAGAAGCAGTCATGAATCAATAGTCCTCTATCTTCCAGCAGGGCCTTCTTGTGGAGTCTTCCCAGGTTCAGGAACGTTCTTAGAAGCTGGTGGTTCAGTACCAGATATACTATGTGCTCTACCCACCCAGCGATATGAGAAATTATACCACCCAACCCTAAATATTTCTTATTTTTCCCACTTCCTTATGTAGCACCTCCTTTTTGCCTTACTATACAATTACCCCTTTGCAAGATGGCATAACCCTCTATCCATCAGACAGGCATATTTCCAACTCCTCAGTCACTTCCCTATTTAGGTGAGCTCCCCTCCCATCTCACTGGGCCCAAGCTGTTCTCTCACCCATTGTGACTGCAGCATGGCTGTCTGGAATGGTTCTGTGAAAGAGCAGAAGAAGTCCTCCCTGATATCTCCAATTCAAAAGAGATAGTACTAAGGCTGACCCCTCTTCTGCCAACTGTCCATTCCTAGATAGCTAATTCTTGCTAAGTGGGCAGGAGTTAACACCACTCTGTCCTTACTGGTTCCAGTGAAAGGCCACTGTCTTCTGAGCCAAGGCTATTACCTCTCTCAGCCAAGGACATATATTCCAGCTCCGGAGGTATGATGAGTGGCAGAAGTGGTTTTAAACCAGTACTGTCTCAGGCAGCCTAAAGCACATTTCTGTAAAGCTACATTTCCACTCAATTTCTTAGAAAATCTGACTTGACCATCAAAGTAGATTTGTGAAATTAAGTGAGAAATAACCTTGAATAACCTTTGTAGCAGTTTCTTAGGTGGAGATGTATAATTCAAACTTTTAACCACACCTAGGCCTCTCGTTACAAGAACATGAAGGAACCAGCAGGGTGAAATAGCTTGTAGGCCTGGAGTCACTACGAGGGTACTAGAACTACTTTTTTATATATCTATATTAGCCACCCTGCCATGTGAGCTTGTAAAGTACACTTTAGATTTGTTTTGTTAATATATAAACATACGTTTTACTACATGGCAAATACACTTTTACTTGCCATGTGCTACTACATTGCCTTCAAACTGCAGCCCAGCCAGCGCACTGTGTTGCTGCGGGCAGCCATATACATTGGCCATATATAATATGGTATAGTATGGTATTGTAGCATTTGCATGGCACTTATGCCTGTGTGGGGCGCTGAAGCGCTTAACCATAGGAACAGCAAGATATGTGACATAGGGTTTATGTCAACCTGCACCCGGTAGAAATGGTGTCAAATGAATAAAAGGATCTCAAAAGAGCAACTTAAATTGATGACATGGTCAGTTGCCCCTCCACTTTTTTAAAGGTAATGAAACTGCCTACTGCTCAACAAATATACCCCATGAATGAGGAAGGAAGTGGAAGAGCCATCAAGGCTGGCAACCTAAGCAGAAACGACACAATCTTTAAATGCACAGATTTCTTCAACTCCTGCTAAGCCACAGGAAGCCAACATTTTGAGTATGCTCTCACACCCTAAGCCCCTTTCAAGTTCCTACAGGCAGACACGCACCAGTCCAGTAGGCCTATATCAGATCGTGTCCCAGAACCTAGCCAAACAAGTGTGAGACAAAGCACTTGATTAGTTGCTGCACAGGAGCAGAGTGGCCCATCTCATGTTGCCCTTCTGTTCTCAACCCTCCATAATAATTTTCTTTGATCGCAGAGACACTTGCTTTTTTAATTTACATAAGGAGGCATACTCCTAACCTTTTAGAATTTCCTCACAGACAATTTCCACATTCATTATTATTAATGATTTTTTCAACATCTTTATTGGAATATGATCATTAATAGTACAGTGAATCTATCGGACCAAGCAATCCTTTTGACAGCATCATTAGGGTCATTAAGTGAACAAGAGCCCCATATCCGGATACACATATTGGTAGTAATCAGGAGGTACATGTTCGACAAAAGCAACAAACCTCAACTGTGAGCCAGTCCGATTGCAGACACTTAAAGAAGAAAAACATTCAATACGCAGTCGCGGTGCGTTGACCGCCTTTGGTATCCACCAAGATATGCTGGGTTCGGAGCTGGTCTTAAACTCATGGCATTACGTATGTTTATCACCGCTATGCTGCACCTATGTGGGGAATGGGGGAAGGGGGTTCGATACACTCGGACTGGCTCTAATAAGCTATTAAATCTCGCGTATAATCAGTCCAATGTGGTGGAACTGCCTTGTAGCCCGTGAAGGGCAATTAATAGAACTTCCCAGTCTGTTGCAATGGGCTGCCTCCACAGTCCACATGCTTTTTCTTGTCTTAGTACTGTGGTTTCGGCCTTTCCCCACTAGAGAGTAGCTGCTTGCCAGTGCTGCATCCTTCCAGTGCATAGCGATTACTCTACGTACCAATAGTAATGCCAGATCAATGAAGCGATTTGTGGCCCCCACGGCCCTTTGGCGCCTATAAAGGCCTTGCATACTGCTAGCCACAGTTATGGTCGGTACAGCCAGTTATTCTGGCAAGGATGTCTGCAACCCCCGTCCAAAGATTGGTGGCCTGCTCCAGAACATGTGCAGTAGGTGTAGGTTAGGGTGCGTATCCACTAGGCCTAACAATCTATCCAATTTGACTACCATCAGCCTGTAGGCCAAGAGGTGGCCTACCGAGATGCCTGCATTCCCCACCAGCAGATCAAATGGGATGAAGACTCCATCCTGGAACAGATCGCCCAGGGTACCCACACCCGTGGCCTCTCAGAGCGCTATTCCCTCCCAAACTATCTGCACTCTGGAGACCCGTATGAGGCATGTCCAGCATGAGGCGGAGAGCCCTCCGCAGCGGGGCATTAGCAAGTGGGGATAATGCCCCCCCGGGGAGAAGTAATTTTCGCACCATCTGCTGCACCCTATGCCCAGGAGCCAATTCCAACACCTCTATGTGCGTCCCTGCCAGTCAGTGGGTGGGCAACTCTAGTTGTGCCACCAGGTAGCAGTATTCAAAGTTCGGGACATCAAGCCCACCTCTCTCCACGGGGAGTTGTATTTTGGCCAGGGCTACCCTACCTTCCCTTGTTTGAAAGAAAACCACCAAGCATAGCATGAAATGTACAGAAGGAGCTGTGGGGGATGTTCATCAGTAAGCTATGAAAATAGTACAAGAGGCGCAGGAGTATCACCATCTTTGGGAGGCGCACTCTGCCCTGCACCAAAAGTGGAAGAGAGCAAGGAGAGCAGCGACCGACTATATGAGGTTTCCAGCTATAAGATCTTGAGTCATGTGGTAAACATTAATGCAGAGGTAGCGGATAGTGTGGGGCTTCCAGCGAAGGGAATGTAAACCCACCACGACTCACTGCAGAGACAATCCGGATGAATTGGGACCAAACAAGCCTTCGAACAATGAATCCCGAAGCAGATAAGACTGCAGCTAGGATAACTGCTATATCAGCGATTGCGTATAATTAGACTACATGCGTTGTTTTACCCATCGGTATGCCCCAGGCTTGACCTGCTTGCCTGAGTATCCGTACTAATGGCTCCATCACCAGAGCAAACAGCAGGAGAGATGGGGCATCCCAGTTGCATGCAACTGATACCAGAAAGGGGGTCAAGGTATGCTGCCCTGTTTTCACCCTTGCTGTGGGCTCTGTGTATAGGAGTCTTATGAAATGCTATAACCGACCTCTAATACCCATCATGTCTAGCATTGCAAACATGTACCACCAATCTACAGTGTCAAATGCTTTTTCTAGGTCTAATACCATGCATACCACAAAAGGTCAATGACTTGGAGCATTCCCGAGTAGCCTATGAAGTCTGAGGATGTTAAGCGTTGTAGACTTATTTGGTATAAACCCATTTTGATCTGAATGCACTAGATTTGGGAGATGCTCAAGGACTCACACAGCTATAGTCTTACTCAATATTTTGTAATCACTGCCCAACATTGACAGTAGCCTGTACGAGGATATCTCTAGGGGATCACACCCAGGCTTTGGGATTGAGACCAGCAGCGCCTCACAAAGGGTTGAGGGCAACCGCCCTGCAGTGAGGGTGATGGTGAATAGCTCCAAAAGTTTTGGGGTCAGTTGCGTTTCATATGCTTTGTGAAACTCAATAGGTAGCACATCTAATCCTGGTGTTTTTCACTTGGGGTAGTCTGAGAGTTCCTGTTCCATTAAGGGGGCATTAAGATCTTCCTGTCCTGCTAGATTGGCAGCAGGCAGCGCAACTGATAGTAGAAATTCTTGGATCAGGACCTGACGGTCCTCGGGGGGATTGTAGAGTGGGTAATAAAGGGTGGCAAACTCTGTATGCATGTCGACCTAGCTAGTGACAAGCAGTTTCGGGGACGTACAGACTGCAGTCACTGGGGCGGTGGTCGTCACACTCCTCAGCAGCCACACCAGCAATCAGCCCAGCTTGCCACCCTCATCATGTAGCCTAGCTTGATGCACCCTATAGTCGAGACAGCGCAGCAACTCTAAGTTGAGCATGCCGCTCTCTGTGTGAAGACAAAATGTCCCCCACAGAGAGGTCATCCATGCAATATTCTCAAGCATGCCCAATGTTGTCTCCACTTGTGTCAAGTTGCGATGGAGGGCAGCTCTCACACCTGCAACAGTGTATGCAGTGTCCCTGTATAACCGTCTTTAATGCATTTCATTCCACCAACCTACTAGTGGAGGTACACCAGTTATCCGCCAAGTATTTGACAGGGCAGTGCTAGTTGACTTGCGAAATCCTGGATCCTCCAATGTCGGAGGCTGTAAACGCCAAGGTACTGGAGGAAGTGGTGCTCCCCCATATTGAGGAGAGGAGTAATGAGTTATGGTACAATAGGGTTTTTCCCAAATATTCTGCCCCTGTAACATACATCTGTGTGGTGTGATGGCATAGAATTCAGTCTAGGCGTATGTGCAGCTCATGTGGCAACGAGTCATAGGAATATTCCCTAGTGTCTGAGTGTAACAACCGCCAGCTATCAACCAGTTGGTGAGCCATTGGGGCAGGTCAGACACTGCACCTATGACAGGGAAGGCTGATAGTGAGTGATGTGAGCGGTCTATCCGTGGGTCTAGAACACAATTAAAATCACCCCCCCCATGAGCCAGAGTAGATGGACCCATCTTGTCAATAGAGTGGAAAGGTGTGCCAGTTGCAGTTGCTCTATATTCAGAAAATAAATACTCCACAGCAAGGCAGATCTGCCATCCAGTTGCACCTCTACAATAACATAACATCGCTCAGGGTCTATTTCAACCACCGTGCTCTTAAAGGGCACGGAGGGTCTAGTCCATATAAGTGTCCCTCTGGCAAAGCCTGAGTATGTTGTACTGTAACACTGGCCTCTCCGTCGCTTTTTGTAGACACAGATCCTCGCCGTTGGCAATGTGTGTCTCCTGGAGGAGTACTATCTGGGCTTCTCTACTCCTGACATATGTACTGCATATCTCTTATGCGCTGTCCCCATCCCTCGAACATTCCATGACAAGCACCGTAACCCTGAAATATTTCATACCCAGTCCAGGAGGGGGGCAAACAGTGGGGGGCAGGGGACGTGGTTGCAAGGTGCATGGGCGTGGGGGCGGTCCGTGTGTATGGTAGCCTCTAAGCATGCAGCATGGCTCAGTATGAACGAAGAACAGAACTCCCAACTCCCAGTCCCAGGGCACCAGAGTAACATCTATCTGACCAAACAGGTAATTTACATTCCCACCCACAGGGACCTCCAGTCCTCTCACTAGAAATACACAGCATCTCCTGGAGTGTAAGGGGGGGGGGCGGCCAACCAGTAAAGACTGGTACTCATGCAGACAGTATGTGTTAGGGTGAAAGGGGAATTAAAACCCTTTTTGAATTCTGCTAAATCTGCTTGTGGCAAGTCACCTGGGCTACCCTCTGCGAGCCCTCCACCTATATAGACCCTTATTAATACAGTGAAGGTATAGCAGGGCATTCAGGGGCTAGGTCAAGTGTCTTCAAGCATTGTCTGCCACCATGTACGGCATCCATTCAGTGGTCCCCCTCCCGCATTTGGAGGCACCACACTCACACTCCAATTTAGACATCATCATCTACTGTTTGCAGCATAACGATGGGGAGCTCAGCCGAGGCAGCACTCCGATATTGAAGCACTCAACCTTGTCTACATTGGGGCTCCACCTGAATCATCCAGGAGATGGGAGAGTCTCCCCCACATGCTGGTGGCCACCGAAGTGCCTGTGCCTGCTCCTTTTGGGGCTGGGCAGTGGTGGGTGTGTCGGTCTTCACTGTTCCACCATTCTTCCCTGGTGTGGGGCCACTAGCCACCTGTGGGGCTCTGGTGTACTCAGCCCTGAGGTCTCTTACTGGCGCTGCTCTACCCAGTCCCAAGCATCCATATCGTCTGTGGAAAAGTAGCTGGCATGATTAGCTGTAACTTTCAGTTTGACCAGAAACAGCTGATAATACTTGAGACCAGCAGAGCATAATTTCTTCTTCACCCCTAGGAATGAACCCTGTGGCGCTGGACTACCAACGTATAATCCAGGAACAGGAATGTGCGGACATTGTCGTAAGTGAATGGTCTTGTATTGCGAGTGGCTTGAAGAATAATTTCTTTGTCTATGAAGTTCATTAATCTTGCCACCACAGGCCATGTTGGCACACCCAGTGGAGGCCGCCTGGCCTGCACCTGGTGGTCCAGCTCCACCAAGTAGAAAGACAAACCAGTAATGGACAGCCAGATCTCAAAGAAAGCAACCCAGGAATGGCGCGACCTTCCCTCCGAATTTTCAGCTTTATTTTCCAACTCACAGACTCTGCCCATGATGGTCCCTGACCTTTCTTCTAGATCTGCTGTGGCCAGGTGGTAGGCTCAGCTCGACCACCAGTGCGTCCATTTTGTCAAGCTTGGCGTCTTCAGGGTCCATCACAGCACGGCCTGCAACAGGTCAGCTTGCTCCTGGCCAGTTCCCCCAGTGTCTAGATGCCCCGAGAGGCCGGTGGAGTAGACCCATGCAGCACCTACAAACCTTCTGCCACCTCTAGAATCTGGCACCAGCCACATGGGTATGAGTGGTCAAAGAAGGTCCTCTCCCACCTGCTGGTACTCAATTTGTCCACTAACCCGCATGGACCTGCTGTACTCCAAGGTGTCTGGTATGCTGGTTAGTCTGGGGAGGCACATACAGTCCCAGATGTGTGGAATCTCAGCTCGTGGGGGCTTCCATGCTTCTGGTCAAAATTCAGTGCTACATTTCCCTCGACACCGCCTCACCCCCCCAAGCCAATATACACAAGTCCCCCTATACCTGGAGGTCATGGGAAGTCCCACTGAGCAAGGAATGATCATGGGCACTGGAGGGGATGGTCTTTACTGACAAAAGTAGCTCCTGCTACAGCCCAGCGCCTCACATCCCTCTGCACTGTGGTCACCTCCAATGCAGCGCACAGAGGAGCACACTACGATCCCACACTGCCTCCAGCACTATCACACCATTACTTCAGTCATGGGCAGGGGGATTAGTGGAACAAAATAGGGGGAGAAAAGGCCACAAGCTCCAGCTGGTGCCCACAGCTGGATTAGACTGCACAGGCAAAAGTCAGGCCCGGAGACAAGCATGTCCAACCCGCCTTTCGACAGGCCTCCGTACTCAGCATGGCTGCTGCACAGAGTGGTTTCTCACCCGCCCTGTCCTCTACAATTCTGGGCTAAGTCTGGGCATATTGCACCACTCCCTTCACCTACCAGCAGTCTGTAGGTGCAGGCTCTGCAGCTCCCAGGCTGTTAGGGGCCGCAGCACTGCCTCTGAGACAGCCACATAGGAAGTGGGCCTCACACCGAGGCATCAGTACCAGCAAGCCCCGCAAGTCTACTGGGCCCCCACAGCTCGTGTCCAGCAGCACCCCCCTCTAATCTGCTTTGCATGGTAGGGGGGGCACACTGCCATACGTCCGGATGGGAAATGGTCATGGGTCTTCTGGCGGAGCGATGTTAAAGCAAGTCTGCCACCTGAATACTCCAGCTCAAGTTTGCCCTAAGAGACCCTTTGCTTGCCTTATTCATCCAAGAACTCTTGCCTTGGGATCTGTAGGCACAATTTAGGGGAAAAAGAAAACTACACCTTTCAACTTTAAGGCTGGGCACAATATCTTAGCCTCAATGATTCCTAAGCACCTGTCCCAATCCTACTGAATCTTCTCATTGAGAAGACATGATCTGGAATTAGGGGTGGGAGGAACTTACAGAGTTTTACTCCATGGAATCCTGCGGAGTTACATAAAAACTTAGCGAGATTCTGCGGCATTCCGCCCCCCTCTACCCATGAGTTAAGTCAACAGGCGATCGCACACATCTGCAGCAGAAATGTGTGCGTGGGCAGGTTACAAGTTCATGTCACAACCAGCAGGTAAATGCACGTGCCTGCGGTGTGCATCGGTGTGCAGTAGTAAGTTCAGAAGCGCAAGTTACGGTGAAGTCTTTAACTTTTATACCGTGTGTTGTGGCAAAGAAACGATAGATGCCAGTATATTTGGTAAACTTTATTCGCATTCGTGATATAGAGGCCCACGAGCGTACATCAGCAGACTTCAACGATTCCTCCACACTCCGATCTCCTACTCCGCCCCCCTTACATCACACAAGCCCTATCCCCTGATTGGAACATGGAATCATGTGACGGTGGGAGAAATAGACAATAGACTATGTCAGGTTACTCTATGGTTAACCTCATACAAACTGTACATGTACAACACCGTGGATAAAAATGAGTATTATTGAGTGGGTAACCAAAAACCTGTTTTCAGAATTATGACATCAAAAGAATGTTCTGGATTAAGTACATTTTCAATAGTTCTCATTAGGTTGTGTATACTGAGCTGCTACAGAGTACTTTGCTTCAACGTAATCATGGAGCACAAGGGGAGTGGGGACTCAGTGTTGCTAATCTTGAATCAGAGGTTAAAGCGCAAATCAAAATGTAAATTCTGATGGGATTTACCTAAAATGCCGGATGGGATATTAAAAAGAAAATAACGGTGCAGCAAATATGTATTTCTCTGTTCAATTACAGATGTTCCACAGCAGATAAACACGCTTTATAAAAAAAATACAAACTATCGTACACCTGTATTTTCTAAATAGGCAAAGCATGTAGTATTGAACAATTAGAGCTTGAAAAAACAAATTAAAGCCAAGCAACAGCTTGAATTCAGTTTTTAAAAAAATGCATTTAAAAATGCAAACTTATGAACATTAGTTTTATTTTAAAAATATAAGCTTTAAAATATTTGGAATGGAATATACAAATTACAAGAGTAACGCAGAATTACTAAAATCCTCCAATTCGGCTGGTGGAATTAATAATACTTCCCACCCCTGTCTGCAATATGCTTTTATCAGCAGTAGAAGCTGAAAGTAAGCTGAACCCCACCAGTCAGGAAAAATCTAACTAGCCCCTATCACTTTAAGTTTGGCTGCAATGTTTTGGGCTAACCATGTGGATTCCTGGTCCCATTACATTGGTCCTTCCCTTTGCAAATATATGAACCCCAGTATGCTTTAATTGACATTAGAAAATAAAAGTATACTTAACCCTGCCAGCCTGGAAAAAACAAACTACAGCAACTACTATAAAAGCTTGTTGCAATGTTCCAAGGTTGTACAACAAAACCTAATTACAAACACATCGTTGGACATAAATATTGTATTAACAATATTGTGATGGCAAGATTATCATGGGACAGAATATCAAAAGTAAGTTTATAGTTTTTTTTTAAGTGTTTAATGTAATATTTTTATATATAGTAATGATTTGTAATTATTTAGTAATATTTTATTAGTTTATATGTTATAAGTTATTAAAATGTTATGATTAGTATTTGTAATTAATTTTAGTTCAGGTACTGTTTTTTTCTTTGGGAATACATTTAGCGAGTGTGTTTGATTTTTTTTAAATTAATTGATAGATTGTTGGATTTGTAGTGGAATAGGTTGGAGGGAGGTGTGTTTGAAAAAAAATGTTTATTTAATATTTAAACTTTAATTTGTTTAATTATGTAAATTATTTAATTGTCTGACTTGATAGATTTAATTTATTTCAATGTTTTACATTTTAGATTTCTCACACATTTGGTATTTTTTAGCATATTTTTTGTTGTGATTTAATTCATGTTCTAGTATTATTTTTGTGTTTTGTGGGTTCTGGAGTTTATATGCAAGTAAAGTGGAGGGCATTCTAAATATATATAGTTATTGGTTTTAGTTGGGGAATAATTATATATGTTTTGTTTTTTAAGTTAGTACACTTTTTACATGAATTGTTTAACCTCTTGCATGCCCCGCCCTTTCCCCGCCCTGTGCCGGGCTTTCTATTAGCGGGCGGAGTTCATGACGAGATAGTCTCGTCATGGGCACAGCGCAACCGCGGCCCATGACGAGACCATCTCGTCATGGGCACTGAAGGGGTTAAGTAAATATTTTCAATACTTAGCGGCTCATTCCGATGTCAGTGGGACTGCCAACGACAAGCCATCGGTGGTGGTCCCACCATCCTCTTTGCCATCAGTCCAACCCCCAGATTACGATTCCGGCAGCCGGAACGAGTTAGGTGAGGAGAAGACCGCCACCTCCAACTGGCTCAAATAACCTATCGGGACGGGTGTCGGATTCCTAATCCCTACAATGAGGCGGTGTCTGTGTAGGCAGAGCGGTAGGCAGCTGGAGAGGGACTTTGGAAGCCTCTAGCAGGTCCCCTGCCCCCCATGGCCTCCGCTATGGGGCCGGAGGGCCACATGTTGTGCCCTTCCAAACATCCATTCACCATGTGCCAGGCACCACACGGTGCAAACAAGCCTTTTGTCTCTTGCGGCTTGTGCTGCGGCCCTTCTACTGGCCGCAGCACAAGCCACAATAGAAAAGGGCATGTTTCTGACCACCTACAAGGCGGTCGAATCGGAATATGTCAGGTGGAACCGCCGACTACTAGTCGGGTGGTTATCAACCCGCAACAGAGCGCCATCATATTAAGGCCCTTAATTTACAAAAATTATAAATATTTGTTACGTTGTCAGATTTATAGGAATGTATGGAGATATTTTTTCTAAATATTTTTTTTGTTTTGAATCTATTATTTGGCATTTGGCTAAATATTTTATTAATTTAATATGTTACGTGCTTCGCTATTTTATATATTTTCGTTCACTTGATTATCATTTGTAAAATAAAATATATATATATATATATATATATATATATATATATACACACACCACACACACACACACACATATATATATACACACATATATATATATATCAAATATATAATAAATGTATTATTACAATTCATGTCTGTTTTTTTATGTTATGTGAATTTGTAGAGCGTGGCTAATCACCCGTGAGGGTATCCAGGTGCTTAGTAGGGCAGTCCTAAAGTGGGGGGAGGAAATCATGCCTGTTTCATCTGGAACATCCATGTCTTGAGGTTCATTTGGATGTTCATGAAGGATGGGGAGGTTCTGAGGTGTTTCAAGAGGTCATTCCAGGTCTTGGCTGCGAGGTATGAGAAGGAGCATCCTACGCTTCTGATAATCTTGATGCGAGAGAGGTGTGCTCGTCTCGGATGTAGATCGAATGTCTCTGGTGGGTTGGTAGAAGTTGAGGTGGTGATTGAGGTAAGCTGGACTGGTGTTGTGGAGAGCTTTGTAGGCAAGGGTGGCTAGCTTGAACTTACATCTTCCCTGGATTGGGAGCCAGTGGAGATTGTTGAGGTGAGGAAATATGTGGTTATTTTCGCGAATTGTTCAGGATGAGTCTGGCGGCTGCGTTATGGGTGGCTTGGAGTTGGCATAGGACTTGAGCCGGGATTCCATTGTTGAGGGTGTTTCTATAATCAAGGCTACTTGTGATAAGATCCTGGGTGACCATTCGTCTGGTGTTCAGTGGGTTCCGCTTGAAAATCTTGAGTAACATTCACATGATTTGGAAGCATGATGAGGCAACGGCATTGATTTTTCCGCTCATGGAGAGGTTGGTGTCCAAGATGATCCGGAGGTTCTTGGCATGGTCGTCAGGAGTGGGTGGGGGGCCCGGTTTGGAGGGTCACAAAAAGGCGTCCCAGGGGGGAATGGTTGTTGCCAAAGATACAGACTTCGGTTCTGTCTGTTGAGCTAGAGGTAGTTTTTCATCCAAGCAGCGACGTTGCTCATTAATTTTTTTTTTATTTCTTAAAGTACTTTCAAGTTATATTTCTTATAGTTTGTTATAGTATTGTTTTAATGCTGTGGTTTGAAGTTATATGTTTTACTAAAATTGTATACTTTCTTTCAATATCTATTTAGTGTGATTGTTTACATTTTTTTTTATTAGAATTGGGAATAGTGAGTCTGAACCCTAAAAAGCTTTATACTTTTCCGACTGTTGCTTAGGTTTGAGTGTAACTACTAAATTTGACCCCCCCCAAAGTTCAACACTTTCCCTTCTGTTGCTTAGTTTCGAATGGGAATAGCAAATGTGACCCCTCCAAAATAACAAGGGCCTCATTTATTTGGTTTTGACGTAGGGCAGTGCTGCAAGGAATCTTGCTGCGCTGCCCTACGTCAAAACAAAAGGGCAAGAATGCACTATATCTATGAGAAATGCTGCATTCCTGTCCTTTTCCCCAGTGCTGGCGCACAATGGGCTGCCATGCGCCAATGCAGGCTAACTTGCACAATGGTGCAAGGGTGCTTGTGTTGCGGGGCTAATTGATTTTGTGCAGGAAGACACCTTCCTGCACAAAATTAATCAATTCGGGCAATTTCCTCTTTCTGTCTTCTGCAGAATGCAGCACAAATAGAAAAAGGAAAAAGTGAGGAGAAATGAATACATTTATCCTCGTTGTGCCTCCCTAACGCCACCTGTGGGGTGTCGTTACATTCAGAGGCATTTCCTGGTTTACGATTTCTTGTAAATCTGGGAATGCATCAGATTTCATGGGGGGTTCCATGGGAACACCCACAGCAACACCGATTGAACACCCTTTCACTTAGTGTTCTGTGTGAAAGGGGCATATATTTACAAGGCCATGAAGAGCCAAGTAAAGTAGCTTTACGTGGCTTAGTAAATATGCCGGGGCACGGATATTCGATCCTTCAGTTAGCAAGCAACAGGGTGGCCCGGCCTTACCTGGCTTCTTCTCTTATTATCAGTCCACATGGATGGATACTACAGTGCGTAGGGGTAAGGCTTGGGTGGGCTAGATAACTTCTTGTTAATAGAAATGGTGCAAGAAGCATAAGGTAACCTTTCTGTAGTTTTAAATATGGCTAGACTGCAGAAAAGGACGTGGTATAAGGCAGAGGCGCAACTAGAGCCAAATTTCGGGGGGGGGGCTAAGAAAAAATTTCGGGGGGGGGGGCTGAATCTTTAAGCAATAGGCAGAGTGGAGCTGCAGGGGCTCTTAGAAGGGGTGAAACAACAGCAAGGCCTCATTAACATGCAAATGGTCTTTTAAAGACCTGTGAAGTGCTCGGGTGCGGCTATGTGTGTGCCGGGAAGCTGTCTCTGCCGGGCTGCCACACACGACGGGGGGGGGGGGCTGAAGCCCTTTGAGTCCAATGGGTGTTGCGCGCCTGGTATAAGGTGCTAGCAGAAATAGGGCAAAACCAAAGGGGATGATGGACGGAGTGTTGAACATTGCAAGCTAGCAGAAATAGAACAGGGTATAAAGTGCGTTTTTTAAAGCGAGGCAGGTTCCAGCTTGCCATTGACTGGTACAGTTAGAGGATTGTCAAGCCCTAGGTCTACCTGTTCTGAAAGCAGCATGTAATTTCTGGCACTCCCAAGGGTATCAAGTGTTGGGTGACTTTTATATTGGCAATAGGCTGTTTACTTGGGGGGTAATGCAACTAACTGCGCCTTGGGATAGAGGGTCAAAGCTACTGGCACAGTTTGTTGCATATTGTGGGATTTTTGTCAAGCAACCTTCAAGAAATGAGTGAATCGACCCACGTACGGAGGAACATATTCACTAAAACTGAGATGCCTGGTACAGGTAATTGGTATAGGGCTCTTAGGAAATATTCAGACTCATCCATGGTTGGTGATTACTTACATACATTTGAGGGGGATACTGGATGCCGCGTGACTAGGGAAGAACGGGTCCATATCTTCATGTTAGGGTACAAATCCCTTAGAGTGGCTAATTTTAAAAGAATGGGATTCCTCGCAAGGTGGACGGCATATTACACCCCGTTGGTAATACATTACATTTCCCGACTGTAGGGCATCAGTGTTTCAGATGTGCTCAAACATAAGGGGCATTGACTGCACATTTTTCTTCTATGCCCCAAATTGATTCAATTCTGGAAGGATATTTTTTTACAAATGCTCCAACGTGAAAATCTGGCTAGATAAATTGAAACGGACCAGCACCTTTGAGGAAGCTTATGTCCGACGGGTTGGTAATATTAAACGGTATGCAGGTGTCTGGGCACCGCTAGCTGCTCTAGGACATGGTATGATGTGCATGTCTTTTGTTGAGGCTAATTGCCAAGAAGATTGGTAGGTTTAACGTTTTCGATTATTGAGGGCGTATGCTAAACGCCTGAATCTAAAACACATGCTAGCACTTTCATTGTATATCTTGCGGAATCTTTTCAATGTACACGTACATACAGGATTTATCTCTATAGCAATGTAAAACTAACCTAGACTAGTGGGACTAATATGTGGACTTTATAAAGACAGTCTAGCACATCTGCACTTTAGTTGTATAAATGCACTTTTTTTTACGATAGGCACTTTCTCACCTCTACACTATAATTGATTATTTGGTGCTATATCCTTCTTATGAATACTATGGGAGAGACAGATTCTCCATTGAGAGGTCGCTATAGCAATTTTCAGTATGAAAGAATTTAGAATGTTGTGACAAGACTAATAGTACTGTATGTTCGAGCAAGGGGAGGTTATGCACTTTACTCATTCTGAATGCTCGAAAGGATTTTTCTTTAGGATGTATAATGGAATGTGATTTTTCCCTGATATTTCCCTGATTGTCATATGGGTTTTAATACTGTATATGGAGCTGTGTGGCACAGCTGGACTTATTTATTTTGGTCAGTCGCAAATGGATTGAACCCTTTAGTATATGCTCCGAAATAATGCTTTACATTATGCCTTGTTTGTCAGATTATGTTGCTATCTGCTCAATCAAAAATGTTTTTTTTTTTTTTTTAAATTAAGATATTTATAATTGCAATTTCAATGTCAATGAGTTGAGATCATTCTAAAGTGATATGGAGCAGCAGGTCTGTTTTGCCACCAATGTTCGTCTGTGCGTGCTTATCTTCTGTTGGATTAGGGAAGCAGATGTCTGATCCTGCTAACTACTGATGCAAAAGAACCACTTGGCTCTAGTGTCCACCATGGTTGTTCTCAGATGAGAGGGGGTCTCAAGGAGGGAAAATGTTACAAGCGAAAATAGCAATTCATTCAGAACTGCAAAACAGGAGGACAATTTAAATAAAGCTGTAAGAGAGCATTTGGACTGTCTTTTAAGAGAAAACTCTAGGGGCATATATATACCCAAGGGCAGAGCGCCACAGGAGGGTCACTTTTAACGATGCTCTGGTGGCGCTATGCCATGCTCCATATTTACAAAGCAGCGCTAAGCCACTTTGAGTGGCTTAAATCAGCTTTGTAAATATGCCCCCTTTTCACACATCACTTTGCGTGAAAGCGGCGTGTAATGGGTGTTGTTGTGGGCGTTTCAAAACACCCATTGCATTTTGATGCTTTCCCAGATGTATAAGAATATGTATATCTGAGGCAACGCCAAAAACTCACGCTATATGAAAAGCAGGCGTTAGAGTGGCGCAACGAGGAGAAATACTTTTATTTCTCCTCATTGTTTGCTCTTTCTATGTGTCCTGCATTCTGCAGCACACACAGAAGGAGCAAAACCCATTAATGATTGTTTTTGTGCAGGAAGGTTTCCCTTCCTGCACAAAAAAACCCATTAATTAATGGAAATTTGCTACTTCTATGTGTTCTGCAGCATGCAGCACACATAGATGTAGCAAATTACCATTATTGATTGTTTATGTGCATGAAAGGACACCTTCCTGCAGAAAAACAATCATCCCTCCAATGCAGGCACCCTTGCAAAATGGCACAAGAGTGTCAGCGCTGGCGCTAGACAGCAATTTTCAGCACCGGTCAAGGGAAAACACAGCGGTGCGCCGTATTCTTGTGAATATAGCGCATCCCTGCATTTTTTTAAATGATGCTGTGCCATTTCCTAGTAAATATACCCCACAGTCTGGTGAGTGCTTTCAGGCCAGATTGCTGCTTCCCTGAGGAGCCGCACACCTTTCACTAGGACATTTGACACATTGACAGTGACGTGGGCAGGTTGTTGCACTTTAGTCTCAGGGCGTCCATTTCCTTCGCCACCCTATAGCGGCCACGTCAGGGGTCAGACTAGGCTGCTTCGGATTCCAGTAGGTCCGATTCGAATTGAGGAAAGGTGAACATCGGAAGAAGAAAATGCGCTTGAAAGAAATGTTTAAAAAAAATGTATATTGTACTTAATTAAATCATTGTGCACCTTGAATGCATTTCCAGTGGATCTTCGACAAATACACTTGTAAAAAGCTTAAACCCACTCACAAATATGGTGTGGTCTGAGATTCCAGAAAAGGAGAAATAGGCACTTTAGCTCACAGTACTCTGAGTAATGGGTCAAATCTGGGCAAGCAGCTAGAAATTCTGAACGATGTAGTCCAAACATTAAATAACTATGATAATTCTAGACATTAATGGACCTTCTGGGGCAGTGGTTCCCGCTAATTTGTAATGCTTGCAATTGCATAAGGCGGTAAATCTTGACATACAGGCAATTGTAGCATAGTAGTCAAAAATCTCACCCACCCAATGGTGCAATCAATGCTCGCACTGTCATTACTTATGACGGTAATTCTTTATGCCTTGTGGACATTCATGACACAATGGTGCCCAGCATTGGCTGTACAGCTTATACTGGGAAGTTTATTGTTCATTTTGGGCACTTTTGCTAAGACCTTAGCCTATACAATTGCTGTACACGTTTGCCTCCATCCGCCATTTATCGAGCCTTCCACCTGTGTACAGATTTATTCAAACGTTTATTCACGCATTCACCCATTTATCTATCCATGCACTGTCAGTCACTCATTCCTCCAGCTACTCATTCATCTAGCCGCTGACGCATCCGCACACTCACCCATCCACAAAACCACAAACTTGCCATTTCATGACAAAGCACCATCTCTTACGTAAAAGTAAATGCTTGGTTTTCTTGCAAACCAGTTTTGATGACAGAACTAGTCTGTATTATTAAAGCGGGTCACACGTGTTTCAGGATATTGGGCATCCCTACGTTATGTTACTATATTGAACCATTCCGCGGTGTTTGAAATACTGTTTGTAAATCTATGGCTGCATATGTCATAATTATTTCTGTTGCCACAGTGACATTAATAACTAGTTACGAGGGCGAGTGCCAATATTTCTTCTGTCTGCATGTCTTCAAACACTGACCCAATTTTTTTTTTTTCCGTAGATGTGTCACACCTAACAGTTACTCAGCCCATCCCTAGCACTACTACAACTGTTGGCCCTGGTGCAACTACAACCCCTCAAACCCCTACAACCCCTCCATCTGTGGCAACCTGTGAAGGTCACACGTGTGAAAATGACGGGGTTTGTATCCTTGAGAATCAGAAACCAGTTTGCAGGTAACGCAACAGTCCATCTTTTCCCATTCATGTTATTGATCGCTTGTGGTTCGTGTACCACTATGTTGTCCGTTACGATCAGAATTGTGATGCAAAATGGAGGTGCAAATTGCGCATTTGAAATTATTGTTAGCGCAGGGTGCAGTAATTAGCTTGGGCCATGTTATACAAAGTGCGCCAGTGCCCAACGGGAGTGTACGCCT
Organism: Triturus cristatus; assembly: GCF_964204655.1. NCBI lineage: Eukaryota > Metazoa > Chordata > Amphibia > Caudata > Salamandridae > Triturus > Triturus cristatus. Next base: position 709,929,720 of record NC_140587.1, on the reverse strand, counting down.
GCTTTGTGTGCCCCCGGGTACTTTGGTATCATAGAAAGGGCCGCACATGCTTGTGCAGCCCTTTCTGTAATACAGATAGTGCTAGCTCACATATAGCGCCAGCGCTATCACCAGGGTTAATAGGGTCCTATAGACCCCACAGACAACCCCTTGCAACCAGGTGCAGTCACTCACTGCACCCACCTGCAAGGGAATCTCTAATCCCCCTTAAATGTGTAGGCAGGCTGCTGCTGGCACAGTGAAACATGGAGCGACTGCTTCCAAGCCGCTCCGTATTTCATGTGAATGCGCTGCACCCAGGGCAGCACGACTTTGCGGCTTCCCTGGAGGCAAGTGCATTCATTATAATACGGTGCACTCTCCTTGTTAGAGCCACGTGTACCTTTTGAAAGCTGTGCTCGGCGCTGACAAGGAGAGTTCGCCATATTCTATAGTACAGTCCGTTGTGTGCAATTTCCAACCAATTCTGACGGGCATATGTATAATATTTGGCGTAGAGCAGTGCTGGAAGCCTTCTAGCTGTGCTGCCCTACGTCGAAAGAATAGGGCAAGAATGTACCGTATCTGCAAGATACGGCACATTCCTGTCCTTTCTACCATCGCACAAACTCCAGCCGAGCACCAAAGCAGGCACCCTTGCACCATGGTGCAAGGGTGTCTGTGTTGTTGGCATGATTGGTTTTTGTGCAGGAGGGACACTGTCCTGCACAGAAAAAATCAAAGGAGGCATTTTCCTCATTCGATGTTTCTGCAGCACACGTAGAAAGAGTAAAAACATTTCTCCTCGTTACACCTTGTTTGGAACAGTGTTAGTTTTGGTGCTGCCCCAGATTTATGCTATGTTGTAAGTCTAGGGCTATGTCAAAAACCATGGGTGTCGAGTGGGAACACCCATAGCAACCTCCCTGGAATGTCCGTCAAACGCAGAGTAACGCATTGTCTTACTCCATATTTACAAGGCCATAACAAGCCACACAGGGTGGTTTTGCGCGGCCCTGTAAATAAGGGTGTGCACACTACGCATCCGGAGTGTCACAAAAGTGATGCTCGGGCATTTCAAATATGCCCCTGTGTTTCCCTCCTTGGAATGGGAGATTCACACAAACTGCAATGAACCCATCCACCCCAGAGACTGCTGCAATATGATGTTTTGTGCTAACTGTCCTTGATTTTTACAGCTGGTTTTTACTTGCTGTAAATTGATGGGACAAATGCCTTTGAAATCCCGTTATGCGGTTCAACAGGCATTTGCACTTTAAACAAGATTTCCCCCTTGGCTATAATCACAGACAAAATATTCATATTTAGATGCAAGCACTCAGTCATGACCCAGAGCAAGAGAAGAGTAAGTTTACATGATCTATACTATGTCAACTGTGTGTGAACATACATGGTATATATTCCCTTTGGATAAGTGATCCATGTCCGAGGTCTGAAATTTCCAGATTTCTCACAGTTGGCTACAGGAGCCCATCAAGATGCCAGAGCACTGATATTGAGATCTATCCTGGACAGGGCCGGATTGGCCGCTGCGGGCACCGGACGTTTCCACGGTCGACCGGAGTGGTGGGGGCTGGTTTTGTACCTGTGGGGACCAGTTTTGGTACTGGAGGTCGGTTTTGCAGCAGTGCTGCAAAATCAGCCCCCTATAACAAAAGCGGGAGCGGTGCTTCTCACTAGCCCCCCCCACCTCCACTCCCGGGGCCAGTTGAGCAGCAATCTGCCAGGGCTGGTTGCTGTTCCCATTCCTGCCGTGCTCCTGGAAGCCCCAAATGGCTGGTGTGCTGCTATATTCTGCAGCATCTCTACACCTTCCATCAACTTTGCTGGGAAATCAGAAAAAATTAGGCACCTAAACAATATTTCCGTATAGAGTTTCTCATTCTTAATACCAGTTCTTTTATTTTTTTCAAATACAAGAGACAAAGCTTCATTAAACTGAATCCGATATGTTGGCTTAATTTGTTTTATAGCAATGAATCATAACCAACATGCGAATTGCACATACTACAAACATAGAAACTAACGCATTCTTAAATGCATATTTGGAAAATCATGGCTGCGTTTGTTACCAATACAATTGTAAGATTGAGTTTGTAGGCATACTTCATTATATCGCACTAGTTACTGCTGAGCACAATGCTGTATCGTGCAATAGGCAAGATATTCAGCATGGTGAAAAAGGTGACTTTAATTAATGGGATAAGTACCATTGAAAGCTGGGAGGGCTGACAACAAGCAACGTCTTAAATGGGAAACAGCCTTTACAACGAAGGCTGAACCCGGCATGCCTTTAACACGCAGACTTAACCACACATGCATCTATCCCACCAGGATTTTACAAACAATATGCCTTTACCAGCCATGAATGGTAAAGGCATATATGGTAAAAGTTTTACATGTAAATGTAAGTATTTTGAGGGTAAGTATTGCGCCACTGTTATGTCACTTTTTATGTGATCAAAAGTGACGCACCAGCAGCACAAGGGGTTGTAAATACGCCCCTAAGTGTTATTTTTATATATCACCTACTGGCAGTCGCCAGTTATGGTAAGGGCCATATTTCCACAGGAAAAGCGTTTTTTGACTTGTCTATATCTTTGCCGCAGATTGATGAATCAACACGAAATTTACCCAAAAAGTGCCCTGGTGATTCTTGTTGTTCATGGATAGTTTTCGGGGGATCTGTCAAGTGAGAACAAAGAAAAAGGGGCGGGCTCAAAAAAAGTGTTTTTACACTGTTAATTCCCATAGAGATTTTAGTTGCGACTACAGCCCTAACTGCTAGATAGAATTACACCAATTTTGGCAGAAAGGTATCTCCTGGTCCAGATAGAACCCTTTTTCGTATTTGGTGTAAATCTGTTCAGTAGCTTTTGAGATATATAAGGAAAACCAAATTTCTGTATATAGGAACAACCCACCTGATCTCATGCTGAAATCTGACTGGCCGCCAACACTTCAACAAGAAAGTGTTGGCGGCAGCAGCAGCAGAAAAGGGGGCAGGGTAGGAATACCTTTGACAGTGAGTGAAAGCAAACACTCTGGTTCCAGCGGGCAGGAGCTGTCAGAGTGCTCCCGCCTGCTGGAAGTGGAGGTTTAATCTCTATCCCTGCCCGCAGATATGCCTTTCCAGCAGATCCCTCCATGTAGCAGCAATGCCGGCGTCCACAGGAGGCAGAGAGCCAGATCGGACTGCGGTTGCCTCAAGGCTCCCGTGGTCCCGATCCTGCACACTGGGTGCCAAAGGGCACCCAGGAGACATGGCCAAGGGATGGGGTCCCTGGGTCCAAACTTTACCTGGGGAGGGGGGTCACCCAGCCCTCCTTCCCCATTTAATATGTATACATTTTTAGGCCGATCCCTGGGATGAAAATCAGACGGGGGAGGGGGGGCCACGCGCCCCCCCCGGCACCTTTAAAAAATAATATCTTTTATGGCTAGGCCCTAGAAGATGGGGTACCTGGGGCCAAAACCAGCCCAGGGAGGGGGGCTATGTGCCCCCTCCCCCATAAAAAATAATGTATATTAAGGTGGGGCTCGGGGATGGGGTACTGCGCGGTCCCCTCCCCATTACCTAATATTATATTTTAAGGCCGTACTTTATGATACCTCTATTAGTTAATGCACTGCAGAGGTCTGTGTCTGTTACCAGAGAGACACATAATTGAATCCTGGTTGAACCAGTAGATAATAGTAAGGAGTAGAACACAGGCCCCTGGCAACCCCTTCGGTGCAGAGGCATGTGTTATGCCTCTATGAAAAGCACACACTTCACAGCTCAGCTGGTAACTCACTCAGGCACTCATGCACCCACTCACAGACCCACTCAGAGACTCATGCACCCAGTCACTGACCCAGAGACTCACACACCCACTGACAAACCCACTCAGAGACTCACACACTCTCACTGTCCCATTCAGAGACTCATACACCCACTCAGAGACTCAGACACCCACTCACTGACTCACTCAAAGACTCATGCAGCCACTCACACAACCAGTGAGACACTATTGCAGTCACTCTCAGACCCACTCAGACATTCACACACCCACTCACAGACCTACTGAGACACTCAGGCACTCACTCAAACACTCACTGGCAAGGGTTACTGGTTAAAGTTAGGAAATTAAATCAAAACAACCTTAAAAAACCAAAGGTTAGAATGACGTTATAGTTATGAAATAACATTTAAAAAAATTAGAAATTCACAAAAAAAACAAAGAGTACAGGGACGTTCTAGTTAGGAAATAGAATTTAAAAATGTAGAAATTCACAGGAAAAAAACAAAGGTTACAGGGACATTATAATTAGGCTCAGATTTCACTTGTACAAAACCATAGAAATGTAGCAGTCATAGTTACCTAAGCTAACTATAACTTACTCCCCCCCAATGCATTGCTTATGACTGCACATATTACATCACTCATTACATGGTCAGTGACATCACTGATGACATCATCCACAGAACCACTCACAGACCCATTCAACCTCTCATACACCAAATCCTACTCCCACACAACTACTGACTTACCCATTCACAAACCCATACAAGTACTCACACACCACTCACTGATCCATAGAGCCACTCACAGATCCACTCACTCATACAGCCACTCACACAACCACTAACTCACCCATATGGCCACTCATGCACCCTCTCACTCACCAATACAGCCATTTGCACATCCAGTCATTTAGACATCCAGACACTTACACACCCACATCCATACAGTCATTCACACACTGAGTCGGTCACCCATACAGCTACTCACACACCTACTTAGTCACCCATATATCCACTCACTTACTCATACAGATACTAACACATGTACACACTGAACTACACAGTAATTGACAGAAGCACACACTCACCCATACAGCCACTCTCACATGTACTTACTCACTCAGTCACTCACATACCCATTCACCACTTATGCACCCACTTACCCATACAGCCACTCACACACCCCAAAACTCACCTTTACATGACTCTCACATACCCACACACTCACCCATACACCTCTGACACCCCCCGTTACTCACCCATACTGCCACTCAGACACTGATTCAGCCATTCACATACACACCCACTCACTCATACAGTTACTCACACACCCATACAGTTACTCGGAGCCCCACTCACACACAGATACACACAGTCACTCACACAATAAATGTTAGAGATAGTATCACTCATTACTAGTACACAAAGTATACTAATTTTAGTTATGTAGTAGCCTACTATGTATTTTTGACAGTTTGGGCCCACCAGCCCCAGCATGCACTGTAATAGCAACTCATCTGGGAGTCCACTACGGGCCAAAATGTTAATGTGAAAACTGCTTATGGTCACTTGTAGCTTTAAGGGACTGCCATTTACTTTCACCTGTGAACAAGCTTGTAATGAGCAAAACACATCAGGATTGCTACATGGGAATAAATAAAGAGCCATCACCACATGTGAGTGGGACGCATTCTCTTCAAGAGGAAGGACATTTGAGGAATATTAGCAGAGTGGTTCTGCCAAGGAGGACGCACGACCAGTTAGAGTGCCTATTCTCCCACATACAGAACAAACTCTCAGGGTGTGCATGTGTATATATATATATATTCACTTAAAAAACCATAGGTTTCACACACGTTATAGTTGGGAATTAGAATTTAAAAAACCTTGCAAATTCACTGAAAAAACCATAGGTTTCACACGTTCTAGTTAGCTGGACATTTCACTCGTAAAAAACCATTGTAATTCCCCCGTTATAGTTAGTTCAGCTAACTATAACTCGCGGGACCGCCACTCTATCACAAGGATGATGTAATCAGTGATGTCATTTGAGATGTCATCAGTGATGTCATGAGTGATGTCACTGACCATGTCATGAGTGATGTAATATGTGACGTCATCAGCAGTGGATTGCGGTCGCGCGAGTTATAGTTAGCTGAACTAACTATAACGGGGGAATTTCAATGTTTTTTTACGAGTGAAATGTCCAGCTAACTATAACATGTGTGAAACCTATGGTTTTTTCAGTGAATTTGCAACGTTTTTTAAATGCTAATTTCTAACTATAACGTGTGTGAAACCTATGTTTTTTTAGTGAATTTGTAAGGTTTTTTAAATGCTAATTTATGTATGTATTATTATATTTTTTATATATTTATTTTACAATAAACTACCCATGTATATAGTTATAGATTGACTGTATCCTGTAATATGGAATGGCTCAGCTCTTTTTTTTTTATTTGGATAAAGTTGAACAGCATAGTTAATATCTTCTATAAACTTATAAACTGTTTAAAATGTTTATTTTTTTTTAAGGGTTTTTCACGGTGCGCGCACCCCGCGATTTTTTGAAAAAAAATAAAATGTTTTTTTTACCCTTCGGGGTCCTTCAGGGACCCCCTGACAAAGGCTAGGGGGTCAGGAACTCTCTACCCTGCCCCCTTTTCACGTTCTCCACCTTTCTTTTTCACTGTCACACACAAAATGGCGTCCGACACTTCCTGGTTTCGACCGATTCGAAGGTTTACTGACATCTAACCACCAATCAGAATTACGCTCGCGGACATTATGGTGCGCGCACCGTGTGCGCACGGTGCGCGCATATAGATATATATGCACTTTTAACTGCAATTTTCTCAGGAACTACTGAACAGATTGACACCATATATGCAAAAGGCACATGCCTGACCTGAGGACTACCTCTTTGCCAAATTTCAAGTAATTCTGTTCAGCCGTTCGGGCTGTACCTTCGACTAAAGGTCCTATGGGAAAATGCATGGGGAAAACGCGTTTTGGGACCCCCCTTTTTTCTCAGCCCCCGCTTGACGAATCACCCCGAGACTTTCAGGGTAGGAGCTGAGCGCCCCATTAGTTTTGAAAATTTCTCGAAGATAAGTCAACCGGCGCCAAAGTTATTCAAAATAGAATTTTTAGATGTCTTATGGGAACTCGGTCCTAACCATAACTATCTACTGGCGACCGCCAGTAGATAATATATATATATATATATATATATATATATATATATATATATATATTCAGTCACTTCACAAGAGGATTCGTTTCCGGGATCCATATCCCATTGTCAGGTGGCGTGTTGCACTCGGCCAATCCCACCGCCGAGTTAAAGTCAATAAGGTTTCCTGCTACGATAAGCAAAAACACGCTCTCAGAAAGGTACAGCTAGTGGGAGTTTATTCACAAGATAACGCTACGCGTTTCAGCACAGAAGTGCCTTGATCACACGTTAACCACAAACCAATCAGGAACATCTTATGTACGAACACCAATGATCACCATGTATAGTCAACATAGTAGAAGGACACTGACATTCAAGAAAATGCATCGGCCATTATTGAATAGTTCTTTTGCGTTAAATCTCTATTACATCATAGAAATTTAGAAATCAAAACAGTGAATTCAATCAATATATATGGGAAACCTGAACTCCATCTCATATTGAAAAAACGGGTTTTTTTTTTATAAATTATAACCAAGCTAATGAATCCGGTAGATGTATTGCTGGGTGGGCATCGCCCCTTAATGCAAACATATTACTCTGTAAGCAACCGGACTTAAAAATAATAATACTTGAACAAAAGCTAATCTAGTAGTTCGTAATACATAAACATTGGGTCCTTGTATGACCTATACGTAACATTACGACCATGCAATGAAGTCAGAGTCAATTGTGCATAAAAGTGACTGCATTTCCGCATTTGACAATGCTATTACCACGATTCAAACAGTTTTTGACCCATGTGGCATTAAATCAATAGAACTATATCGTCTGACGTGATTCAAACAATTGCATATGCACCAATGTCAACATAATCATGATCCGTATAGGGTGCTTGTTACAAACCATTGCTAGACAAGTAACCGTTATAGCCAAATATGAGCTGTAAGTAACATTTTGATCATGCGATGCAGTCAGAGTCATTTGTGCATGTAAGAGAATGCATTGTCGCATTTAACAAGGCTATAACCACGATTCTAACCATTCCTGACACATTCAGCATTACCCCCATAAGACTGAGTCGTCTGGCATGTTCATAGTGCATAGGAATAACTTATTGCTAAGCGCCTATGTCGCAGCATCACATATTTACAAAAAGCAAGCTGGGGGTCGCGTAACTAGTTAGCATGGAGGAGTCTCGTTCGTTATCGGAATTAACCAGACAAATCGCTCCACCAACTAAGGTGCATGGCCGTTCTTAGTTGGTGGAGCGATTTGTCTGGTTAATTCCGATAACGAACGAGACTCCTCCATGCTAACTAGTTACGCGACCCCCAGCTTGCTTTTTGTAAATATGTGATGCTGCGACATAGGCGCTTAGCAATAAGTTATTCCTATGCACTATGAACATGCCAGACGACTCAGTCTTATGGGGGTAATGCTGAATGTGTCAGAAATGGTTCGAATCGTGGTTATAGCCTTGTTAAATGCGACAATGCATTCTCTTACATGCACAAATGACTCTGACTGCATCGCATGATCAAAATGTTACTTACAGCTCACATTTGGCTATAACGGTTACTTGTCTAGCAATGGTTTGTAACAAGCACCCTATACGGATCATGATTATGTTGACATTGGTGCATATGCAATTGTTTGAATCACGTCAGACGATATAGTTCTATTGATTTAATGCCACATGGGTCAAAAACTGTTTGAATCGTGGTAATAGCATTGTCAAATGCGGAAATGCAGTCACTTTTATGCACAATTGACTCTGACTTCATTGCATGGTCGTAATGTTACGTATAGGTCATACAAGGACCCAATGTTTATGTATTACGAACTACTAGATTAGCTTTTGTTCAAGTATTATTATTTTTAAGTCCGGTTGCTTACAGAGTAATATGTTTGCATTAAGGGGCGATGCCCACCCAGCAATACATCTACCGGATTCATTAGCTTGGTTATAATTTATAAAAAAAAACCCAGTTTTTTCAATATGAGATGGAGTTCAGGTTTCCCATATAGATTGATTGAATTCACTGTTTTGATTTCTAAATTTCTATGATGTAATAGAGATTTAACGCAAAAGAACTATTCAATAATGGCCGATGCATTTTCTTGAATGTCAGTGTCCTTCTACTATGTTGACTATACATGGTGATCATTGGTGTTCGTACATAAGATGTTCCTGATTGGTTTGTGGTTAACGTGTGATCAAGGCACTTCTGTGCTGAAACGCGTAGCGTTATCTTGTGAATAAACTCCCACTAGCTGTACCTTTCTGAGAGCGTGTTTTTGCTTATCGTAGCAGGAAACCTTATATATATATATATATATTTCTAAGGTTTTTTTAAATGCTAATTTCCAACTACAACATGCCTGAAACCCATGTTTTTTTTTTTTAGGGAATTTCAAAGGGTTTTTAAATGCTAATTTCTAACTATAACGTCCCTGAAACCTATGTTTTTTTCAGTGAAAATAAATATATATATATATATATATATATATATATATCGAACATGTACGGGGCACAAAAAACAGACAGAAACAATGCAGTAGCTAAACATATGGAGACGCATCACAATGCAAATTGGAAAGTTCTTACATTTTATGGCATTGAATCTGTCCCGATTAATGTGCGTGGGGGAAACCCGGAGAAAACATTGCGTCAAAAAGAATCCCGGCACATCTTGAATTTGAGAACCATGACCCCTTTTGGGTTGAATCAATCAGAAGAACTGTATATACACTTGTGAGCAACAAAATAAAGGAACTTGATTGGTCAAAGAAGTATTCAAACAAGGGCCCGGATGAAGTCTGAAATGTCAGAAAATGAATGTCTCTGCAATTGCCCACCAGAGGGCGAAAAACATATGGTGGTTAAAATGAGTCAGAATACCCATAGTGGTTTATGAGCGTAAAGGGCCATATTAAATGTTAAAACCAAACAAATCAATATAGATGCAGAGACTTGGAAGATCTGTATGAAACCGCAATGTAACGAACAGAACTTCTTTGAGACAATACAATTGAAGACCGGGCCATTACAAAACTCTATGGTCAAAGCATGACTACATCATCCATAATTCAAAGGGTGAACGGAGGAAGCAACAGGAAATGATGTCATATGGTTTCCTTCAACTGGCTTTATTTAAAAGAACATTAAATGCATTGCTAGTATTGATAAACAACAACCGTGAACAAGGTATATGTGAATACCGAAACGCGTTGGTGGATCTTTGGCTTTGCTATTCATTGGATGAATAAAAGATTGGTACATAAGCTGTTGGAGTGCGACCTTCCTTCCATTCTGGGAGTTTTTGTGGTGAATATTGGCGGTTTGGTTCAACTGCGAGGTAACGCACCCGTCAAGCAGCGCCTGCAGCTTGGTACAAACGAACCAAATTGGACTTATATATATATATATATATATATTCACAGAAAAAAAACATAGGTTTCAGGGGATGACATCATCCAGTGAATGTGGTTTAGTTTGAAATTTAAATATGTATTATATATATATACCAATCTGTATTGAAGATTGAGTGGATACATAACTGTCTAGATGGAGGATTTAGTAGCTGTCTGACTGTTTAAGTGAGTAATTAAAAGTGTCTCACTTAATACATGGATTGGTAACTAAACTATGTGAATGTGTGCATCACTGTCTCTGTTGTTGTAACATGCTGCATCAGTTGGTCACTAACTACATGAGTGTGTATATTAGTTATGGATTAGTTGGGTGAGTATTTGTATGGGACATTGAGTTTGTGTGTGGTTGGATGGTGTGTGTGTAACTCTAAGCATAGATGTGTGAATGGTTGATTGACTAGGTGTATAGGTTTAAGAGTGCATGTGGAAACAGTTGTTTGGGTGAATGAGTATTTATTTGTGTGTTGGTGAGCGAATATATGTTTTAGTTGTACATCTTCAACAACGTAAAAAAATAAAAGGCATTGTATGTGAGAGTTGGTGTATATAAATAAGTATGTGTAAGAGTCAGTGATTGTGAGAGTAACTATATGAATGAGTGTATAATTGTAATGGTGATTTTTTAACATATTAACTATGAGTTACTATGTGTGTGAATAAATGAGGTGTTGTTGGATAATTGTGTAAGTGAGTAAATGTAAGTGATTAATTTTTTTCATGACTGAGTAGGATGACTGCATAACCGACTAAGATGACTGCTGATGTGTCAATGTCTATATATGTGTATAAGTGCATTTAATAGTGTTCTATTAATTAGTGACTGCATGTATAAATGATTCTGTTGTTGAATGGGTAGTTGTGTGTGTAGACTTAGGAATCAGTGAGTCAGTATGTAGTAACTGGTATTGGTGTGTCAATGGTTTCAAATATGGTACAATGTAATTTACAGTGAGTGATGAAAGGTTATACTAGTGTATGATGAGGTGTATCAGATTGTCACGTGGATGATGTCATCAGTGATGTCATTTGAGAGGCCATCAGTGATGTCACTGACCATGTCATGAATGATGCAATATGTGACATCATCAGCAGTGCATTGCGGGCACGCGAGTTATAGTTAGAAGAACTAACTATAATGGAGGAATTTCTATGGTTTTGTACGAGTGAAATGGCCAGCTAACTATAACACCCCTGAAACCTATGTTTTTTTCCTGTGAATTTCTAAGGTTTTTTAAATGCTAATTTCAAACTATAACGTCTCTGAAACCTATGGTTTTTTCATTGAATTTCAAAGCTTTTTTAAATGCTAATTTTTAAGTGTGATAGTAGTTATACCTATTTTTTTGTACTGATTTTCTACAGTTTTTAACTGTTTATTTATAAAAATGTTATTCATTAAATAACAATATATATTTTTCTAAAAATTGTACGAGATGCTTGCGCGGTTGCGGGTCCCGCGTGATGGGTGCGCCACTCCCGCAAAAAAAAAATATGTTGCAAAATGATATGTATGTGTCTTTAATATACATATTAGGGCAAGAGATTATCTAAGATATTCATAAAATAATATATTTGTACTTATAATAAACTTATATTATTTTTAAAGATATTTTCGCGAAGTCGGGTGCGTGCATCGTGAGTGCAGAGAACCAGGTCAACAGAGCTGCTGTAGAGCCAGAGCCAGGTCAGCAGAGCCGTTGTAGAGCCAGAGAACCAGGTCAGCAGAGCTGCTCTAGAGCCTAAGAAGCAGGTCAGCGGAGCTGCTCTAGAGCCAGAGACCCAGGTCAGCAGAGCTGCTCTAGAGGCCGAGAACCAGGTCAGCAGAGCTGCTCTAGAGCCAGAGAACCAGGTCCGCAGAGCTGCTCTAGAGCCAGAGAACCAGGTCAGCAGAGCTGCTCTAGAGCCTAAAAACCAGGTCAGCAGAGCTGCTCTAGAGCCAGAGACCAGGTCAGCAGAGCTGCTCTAGAGCCAGAGAACCAGGTCAGCAAAGCTGCTCTAGAGCCAGAGAACCAGGTCAGCAGAGCTGCTCTAGAGCCTAAAAACCAGGTCAGCAGAGCTGCTCTAGAGCCAGAGAACCAGGTCAGCAGAGCTGCTCTAGAGCCAGAGAACCAGGTCAGTAGAGCTGCTTTAGAGCCAGAGAACCAGGTCAGCAGAGCTGCTTTAGAGCCAGAGAACCAGGTCAGCAGAGCTGCTCTAGCTGACATTGACAGACTGACACTGACTGACTGACACTGACACTGACTGAGACTGACTGAGACTGACAGACTGACTGACAGACTGACTGACAGACTGACTGACAGACTGACTGACAGACTGACTGACAGACTGACACTGACTGACACTGACTGACACTGACTGACACTGACTGACACTGACTGACACTGACTGACAGTCTGTCAGTCAGTGGCAGTCAGTCAGTGTCAGTCAGTCAGTGTCTGTCAGCCAGTGTCTGTCAGCCAGTGTCTGTCAGCCAGTGTCTGTCAGCCAGTGTCTGTCAGCCAGTGTCTGTCAGCCAGTGTCTGTCAGCCAGTGTCTGTCAGCCAGTGTCTGTCAGCCAGTGTCTGTCAGCCAGTGTCTGTCAGTCAGTGTCTGTCAGTCAGTGTCTGTCAGTCAGTCTGTCAGTCAGTGTGTCAGTCAGTGTGTCAGTCAGTGTCAGTCTGACACTGACTGACAGACTGACTGACAGACACTGACTGACAGACTGACAGACACGGACTGACTGACTGACAGACTGACTGACTGACAGACACTGACAGACACTGACACTGATTGACTGACACTGACAGACACTGACACTGATTGACTGACACTGACAGACACTGACACTGATTGACTGACACTGACACTGATTGACTGACACTGACACTGATTGACAGACACGGACACTGATTGACAGACACGGACACTGATTGACAGACACGGACACTGATTGACAGACACGGACACTGATTGACAGACACTGACACTGATTGACAGACACTGACACTGATTGACAGACACTGACTGACACTGACTGTCTGACAGACACTGACTGTCTGACAGACACTGACTGACTGACAGACACTGACTGACAGACACTGACTGACAGACACTGACTGACAGACACTGACTGACTGACAGACACTGACTGACTGACAGACACTGACTGACTGACAGACACTGACTGACTGAAACTGACTGACTGACTGAAACTGACTGACTGACTGAAACTGACTGACTGACTGAAACTGGCTGACTGACTGAAACTGACTGACTGACACTGACTGAAACTGACTGACTGACACTGACTGAAACTGACTGACAAACTGACTGTCTGAAACTGACTGACTGAAACTGACTGAAACTGACTGACACTGACTGACAGACACTGACTGACAGACACTGACTGACAGACACTGACTGACTGACAGAAACTGACTGACTGACAGAAACTGACTGACTGACAGAAACTGACTGACAGAAACTGACTGACAGAAACTGACTGACAGAAACTGACTGACTGACAGAAACTGACTGACTGACAGAAACTGACTGTGACAGAAACTGACTGACAGAAACTGACTGACTGAAACTGACTGACTGAAACTGACTGACTGACACTGACTGAAACGGACTGACTGAAACTGACTGACTGAAACTGACTGACGCTGACGGAAACTGACTGACTGAAACTGACTGACTGACTGACTCTGACTGACTGACACTGACTCTCAGACTGACACAGACTGACTGACTGACACTGACTGACTTACACTGACTTACACTGACTGACTGACTACTCTCTACTACACTACTCTCACTCTCTACTACTCACTCTCTACTACTCCCTCTCCACTACTCTACTACTCACTCTCTACTACTCTCTACCACTTACTCTCTACTACTCACTCTCTACTACTCTACTACTCACTCTCTACAACTCTCTACCACTCACTCTCTACTACTCTACCACTCACTCTCTACTACTCACTCTCTACTACTCACTCTCTACTACCACTCTCTACTACTCACTCTACTACTCACTCTCTACTACCACTCTCTACTACTCTCTCTCTACTACTCTCTACTACTCACTCTCTACTCTCTATTACTCATCCTCTACTCTCTACCTCTCTCTCTACTACTCTCTACCTCTACATCTCTCTCTCTACTACTCTCTACCTCTACACCTCTACCTCTACACCTCTACCTCTACACCTCTACCTCTACACCTCTCTCTACACGCACACATATGCACATATATATGCATATATATGCATTTACATATATGTTTGTGTATATATATATACATACATATATAAACATATATATATAATCTGCATATCTATATAAATACAAATATAAATGCATGCATACATATATATATATATGCATGCATATGCATGTTATGTACATGAAAGTTTGAAAAACACTAATAAAAGAAAAGCTAAAAAGCCACCTAAAAACAGAATTGCTTTCACTTAAACGAGGGCGAGACCTATTGCATTTTCAATGCTTGTTTACTTTGGTTCCATCAAGAAGGCATTCAGATGTGTCACACATTTGCCATAAATTCTGAATGGTAGCACTCTAGTTGCTCATTAGATCACTGTAGTAAAGCTACTGCTCACCAGGGAAGTCTGCTGCTGGACTGGTATTCAAAGTGCATGTTTCAGTCTGCATGTCAGAATTTTTTAATGAAATAGAAAAGGATTTGAGAAGTCAAAATGTGCCCTCATTTTTCTTTCTGCAGCACTAATCATAATTTCTATGGCACAATGGTCCCCTCATTTTGTTCCTTTGCAAATTAAATGTTTTAGGTGTTACCACTTTATTCCAATCAAGATGGCTTCAGGTGTGCCATACCTTTGTCATAAGTGGAAAAAAGGGATGGGACAAAGAAGAGGGAAATATCCTTAAATGTTTGCTCTCGCTGCCTAGATCGTCCATGATACAAGCAGTAAGGTTAGAATTGGGAATCACCTCATGGGGTATCACAGCTTGCATGGCTTTATTGCGTTTCTGGCAGCGGTTAGGAACAGGTGAGGATCAAAGAATCTCACAGTGGTGTAAAAATTAAATTGCCAATAGTGAGTTGACCTGGGCAAGAGAGACCAGAGTTTCAATTATTCAAGCATATGGTGTTTTAAAGCTAAAGTTGTGCCCTCAGTACTTAGACCTAAAGATAGACAAGAAAGAACTTAGGACATTGGGAATAGAAGTGTCCCGAACCCATGATCAAGAATACCTCTTACGGAAAAGTTCAGTTGCTTTTATGGCCTCAGCATGAAAAAATGATTTACATTACCCCTATATCGACAGGTTACCTAGCTGCCTGTTAAGGCGCGAAGTGTTAAGATTGAGAATTGGGCTAAATCCCTGTTATGTGAACAATGGGGTAAAAATCTTATTGATACATAGCAATGGAAAATGCACCTGCACCTTAGGCACTACCTGTGATAATTTACATATATTAGACTGTTTTAAGATTTCAGATATACGAAGAGAGATTTTAGGCCCGATTTAAAAAAAAAATATGAAATTAAAAATAGGTTGCAAGCTGTAAACCTTTTAGTGGAAATGAAGAACCTAGATATAGCCTGTGCTATTGGGAAATATATAAACAAAGTGAAAGAGTTTTTTAAATGTAAAGAGCACTGATGAAATTTAGATCTCTTTAGATTCAGGGAGAATGGGTTATTAATGGATAGAAGTAATTTGTGAGACATACTAGAAGGTCAGTGTGACCCAATAATGGAATAGTTGATTTTTTTAATTTTCAGATGATTTTTTATCTTGCATTTTTATGGTTGTGAATTATAGGTTTAAGAAATGTATTGTATATTGTGTGATTCTGACTTGCTTATCTATGGAATGTTATGCTGCTAAGTGTATACTTTTATGGTTGTAAATAACCGAATAAAGTTTCAAGTTTCAGTTTCACAGCACTAATCATAGTTTCTATGGCAAAATGAATCCCCTCATTTTGTTCCTTTGCAAAATAAATGTTTGAGGTGTTACCACTTTATTCCAATCAAGATGGCTTCAGGTGTGCCATACCTTTGTCATAAGTAAGACTGTTAGCGCTCTAGTTGTTCTTTAGAACTGACTGGGATTTGGTGGAGTGGTGCACAGCTCGTTAATACAACAGTGGTGGTCAAATTGTCAATGAGTCCTGATGTATAGTAAATCTTTTTTTATTTTCTCAGAAATAGTTTGCCAGCCAACGCGTTGCGTTCAAAAATTGAACTTCTTCAGGGCATAAGTGAGCATTCTTGAAGAATCAAAATGGTAAGGTGGCAAGTGTTCAGCGCGGGGACCGCCTTGATAAGGGCCTGTGTGCGCTAAGTTTGTCAGGCGAGCTGGAAGTGGAGCTGTCCGCTTGAGTGTAGCAAATCTCTTGTTCTTTAGCACACTCTGGGACATTCTTTCATTGGGCTATACTTGGGCTACATCTGGGTGATATTTGTGCTACATTTGGGCTCTTTTGTCTCTGGTGGCCATCTTGGGAGACTTATTTGTTATGAAGTTTCCTAATTTCCTCATTTACTACAATCTCCTCAGTAGGAATACTTTCAGTTTTTTAATTTGATTCCATCAAGAAGGCATTTAGATGTGTCACACATTTGCCATACATTCAGAATGTTAGCACTCTAGTTGCTCATTAGATCACTATAGTAAAGCTACTACTCACCAGGGAAGTCTGCTGCTGGTATTGAAAGTGCATGTTTCAGTCTGCATGTCAGAATTTTTTAATGAAATAGAAGAGGATTTGAGAAGTCACTCAAAATGTGCCCTAATTTTTCTTTCTGCAGCACTAATCATACTTTCTATGGCAAAATGAACTCCCTCATTTTGTTCCTTTTTAAATTAAATCTTTTAAGAGTTACCACTTTATTCCAATCAAGATGGCTTCAGGTGTGCCATTCGTTTATCATAAGTAGGACTGTTAGCGCTCTAGCTGTTCTTTGGAACACTCTGGGAAGCTGCAGTAGAACACAAAGGAATCAACTGACAGTCTCTGCCCTTGTTGGATGTACATGTTTTACTGAGAATGTCAGACTTCATTCTCACATGACTGAGAAAGATAATGTGAATTTACAGAAAATATGCTCTCAGTTTAGCTTATAGATCACCTTCCAAACCTCTGTGGGAAACGCATGAGAAAATAGTTTTCTCTCAAACATGATTCATGATATCCCAGCAGAAGGCTTTTTCACATGGTAAAATCACCTTAGAACATACCACAATTCCTAAAATGAGTATGGAACCATCAACATATGATTTACAATGTAACTAAAGTCTGAAAACCTTCGATTAACTGCAATGCTTTTTAATGAGGTGCTATCATGTGTATTGGTCCCAAGATGGCTGCCAACACTTCTTGGATGAAGTGCTGACAGCCAATCAGATCTCACGACAAGATGGGTGGTTAGGCTCCGCCCAGATATATATGTGATTTTAATTTTGATTTTCTCAGGAATTACTGAACGGATTTACACCATTTAAGCAAAAGGCACGAGTCTGAACTGAGGACTACCTTTCTGTCAAATTTGGTGTAATTCCGTTCAGCAGTTCGGGCTGTAGCTGCGGCTAAAGGTCCTATGGGAAATTGCATGGGGAAAACATGTTTTGGGACCCCCCTTTTTTCTCGGACCCCGCTACACGAATCATCCCGAGACTTTCAGGATAGTAGCGGACCGGAGCTGGCCAAAAGTTTTGAAAATTTCACGAAGATTCTTCAATCGGCGCCAAAGTTATTGGGAATGGAATGTTGCAGATTTCCTATGGAAAATAGGTCCTAACTAGAACTACCTACTGGCGACCGCCAGTAGGTAATATATATATATATATATATATATATATATATATATACATACTTTATAATTTCTTGCTAAATCTGCGTGGTAGAGATGTCCATGGTAAAGGCATGCATGGTAAAGATGTGGTGGTTGTAATGACTGCGTTTTTAAGGCAAGCATGGTAATGGCATGCGTGGTTCCGTCTTACAACCGTCATACACAAGTGTGGAGAAAGTAGACAACAAGATCACCTTTACCTTTTCCTTCCATCTCTTTTTCTGAAATTCAATGTAAAGAAATCATGTTTGATAAAGAAACACAACTAAAGCAGACAGACACTCAAAAGTCCTTAATACCAGAGACTAGGAGCATAGGAGGTTCTTTGCTTTTGATTTGAACTGCAATACTAAAACTATCAACCTCATTCTGCAAATTTTCATCGAAGATATCACCAGCAGAAGGCAGTAGATTACTAACAACCACAGCATTTAGAGATGCTTTTTGGTGCTGGTATGGTGAATGTTGCGTGCTTGTCCGGATCCCAGGAAATCCACTCTAGTAATCACTTGTTGATTTTTCTCTATCATTTTGACCTCTTTCTGACTATTTTAGGGTAAGAGTGGGTTACAGATGTTCTCACTATTGTTTTACTATTGGCGCTCTAGCATCAGTGGTATAGTTCATTGTTGAAGTTGTCAGACTCGTCTTATGACCTTTATTTAGGGCTTTCCAACTACTAACCAATCAATCAATCAGTTACATTTATAAAGCGCGCTACTCACCTGTAAGGGTCTCAAGGCGCTGGGGGGGAGGGGGGGGTCAGTGCTCGTAGAGCCAGGTCTTGAGCTGCCTTCTGAAGGAGAGGTGGTCCTGTATGGCGCGAAGGTGGCTGGGAAGGGAGTTCCAGGTCTTCGCTGCCAGAAAAGAGAAAGATCTTCCTCCGGCGGTGGCTTTGCGGATGCGGGGTACGGCTGCCAGGGCTTGTCCGGTCGAGCGTAGGGTGCGCGGAGGAGTGTAGAAGGAGACGCGGTGGTTGATGAGTTTTGGTCCGAGGTTGTGCAGGGCTTTGTGTGCGTGGGTGAGGAGTCTGAAGGTGATCCTCTTGTTGACTGGGAGCCAGTGAAGTTTCTTCAGGTGTCCGAAGATGTGGTGGTGGCGGGGTATGTTCAGGATGAGTCGTGCGGCAGCGTTCTGGATTCGTTGCAGTTTCCTCTGCAGCTTGATGGTGATGCCGGCGTACAGAGTGTTCCCATAGTCCAAGCGACTGGTGACGAGGGCGTGGGTGACGGTCTTCCTGGTGTCAGTGGGGATCCAGCGGAAGATCTTGCAGAGCATGCGGAGGGTGTTGAAGCATGCCGAGGTCACCGAGTTGACCTGTCTGGTCATGGAGAGGGATGAGTCCAGGATGAAGCCGAGGTTGCGTGCGTAGTCGGTGGGTTGGGGAGTGCTGCCCAGGGCGGGAGGCCACCAGGAGTCGTCCCAGGCGGAGGGTGTAGGGCCGAGTATGAGGACCTCCGTCTTCTCTGTGTTCAGTTTAAGCCGGCTGTCTGTCATCCAGTTCGCTACTTCCTTCATGCCTTCGTGTAGTCTGGTTCTAGCTGAGGTGGGGTTGTTGGTGAGGGATAAGATGAGCTGGGTCTCGTCGGCGTAGGATATGAGGTCGAGTCCGTGTTTTCGTGCGATGTTCGCCAGGGGGGTCATGTAGATGTTGAAGAGGGTGGGGCTGAGGGAGGATCGTTGGGGGACGCCGCAGATGATCTCTGTGGATATTATCAGTGGTAATAGTGACACATCAGACAAGATAACATTAGTGGTAAAGCTGTGCAAGATTACAAATAGTGATAACCTTGGTGCATCAGCAGTAATGTCAAAAAACTATCAGTTTGGAAAGTATCAATCTGAGTAACATATAACTTTAGATGCAATGCCTCTAGGCACCAAGGTACTCATTTATGGTAAGTCTCCCCAAAGCACCATGATCTATCATTTGTCTTGGGTATTCACATTCTAATGAAACTATATGCAACATACAATAGATCACATTTGCAATTCAAGCATGTTGGCACCTTACCCTTCTCATTTCAGGAATAAAGATTTTCTTTAGAAATGATATGAACTAATGCTAACCTTACCTTTGCATGATGCGTTGCAGTTTCAAGTTGTTTTCCTTTTGTAGGTGCAAAGTGGGAGCAGACTGGTGGTATGCTGGAGAAAGGTGCGAGAAGAAGGGCTCTAACAATGATACAATAGTCATTGCTGTTTCCTCGACGGTTGCTGTGTTTGCCGCAATGCTCATAGTCACAATTGTGAGCGTCTGTTGCCTGAAGAAGAAATACAAGAAAAAGATGATGGCAAGCAATCAAGGCCTTTCGTTAGAAAACGTAAGTGTATGATTTGTAATAAATGAAATGGCAAGGTTATGTGTTTTACCTTTACTTTTTCAATCAGTCCTTAATTTGAGCCAGTGTTTTCCGGTGTTCAGCACTGGCACTTCTTTGTCAACATGGTGACAATGTATGCCTAATTTAGAGATGAGCACAACAGTTTTTTTCTAATTCAATATACATTGAAAATCACAATTACCTGCTGCTCAAGCCATACATATAGCGTTATGAAGGAATAATCTGAATTGTTACACTTGTAGGAGTGTGATGGTTAGTAATTGTGTTGGTACTGTCACTGGCAGCTGCTATTGGTGGTACAAGCTGCAGTGGCCTCCTGACGAGAGCCCTAGCACTTATGTTTTTCACATTTTAAGCACTACATAAAGGAAGTAGCTCCTGATGGTAATGAAAGAAAGACTTTGCAGATCAGTGTAAGGTGCATTCAAGTGTACTAGTATATCTGACCTGTACTACAATAGACCCTATAGTCCTTGATTTTTTTTTTTTTTTTAATTCAGGTGCCTCCATAATTGAAAAAAAGGACATCATTTGCATTAGGTAGTAACTTGTGGCATTTTTCACAACAGTGTTTTTGTACTTCAGTTGAACGTAGGTGTCAAAACGCTGTCATTTACGAGGTAAACCCACATTGATATTCACAATCTGAATTTACACTCCTAAAGAGCTTTGATAAAACATGATATTTTGTTCATGTGTGCCAAAGGGTGTTTTGTGGGTGTTCAGTAACATGGCTACTTAAGTTCGTGAACAACCACAAACTAGTAAGATTTTGGGTTTCAAAAATTTAACGCAGCAGCATCCCCACCGTGGGTGCAGTCATGAACATACTTCTGTAAAGAACAGGGGGTTAATTAGTGGAGTTTACCGGTTGGCAAACTTAGACACCTTAAAGTAACAAACCGTTCAAAAAGTTTGAATCCAGGTTTGCCTTACCTTTGCAAAAGCATGAATGTAAACCAGTTAAATATACGACTATGTGTAACTATCAATGTAAACTCTTGTTGAATGTTCGGTGAAGTCCAGACACATCAGAAATGTATTCCAAACATAAACATAAACCTGCAGCAGTTAATGTCGGAGTTTTGGGTGGTTTATGTATCATGCCCTTGATATTCGTCCTATTAAAAGCAGCACTGAGGCCTATGGGAAAGCAATGCCCACCAATAAAATAGCAACAATCATTGGTACCCGCTGTCGTTCTTAAGCTGTGCAAGGGTAGGCATTGAGGCTTAAACCTAACCAAGTGCCAAGGTTATCTGAAGTAATACTGACCGTTTAGCAATGTTTCCGGGAGGTAGTAACTTTATAAAGCAACCCTCAAATATTCACTATAATCAGCACAGCAAATTAATTTCAAAGTCTAACTACAAATTGCATGTAAGCATTCTATTATTAAGGTTTGTTGGGCACCTAAGGTTGATTTTGGTGATCAAGAAAATACCTGTCAGAGAAGAAATCAGCTAAGGAATAGAAGAGGACCGGCATAACTTTCCACAAGATCTCTGTGAACGCCAGGTTCAAACTTAAAAGAAGCTTTAACCTACACTTGACATGGGAGTGTCTGGAGGCTTCAGGGTTCTGGTCTACTGTGGGACGCACATTTGAAATAGGATGGAACACAAAAATAGTTCATACCCCTAACTGCATGTTAAGTCAGAACTTTTCCAGCCTTGACCAAAAACAAGATGAACAAGAAACTGGTCATCGTGGCCTTCACCTTAGCCAAGCGTAGACTGGCCATCAAATGATGGAGCGCAAAAGCCTTAGTTAAAGGGAGTGGTTGAGGGAACTGAGTGATCGAGTGCAGAAGAAATGCACATGAAAATGGTCAAAAGAGACACTGCTGCAGCCTTGTGACAAGCTGCCCCCCAGAAAGTATATGATTGTCATTTATGTTATGACTGACTATCACTCAATAACAAGGAGGATGTAGAAACTTGCTGAACTGTTAATAACTGCTCGCTCGATATGTGTTAACCTACCATAGGATCCTTTCATGTGAATTCTTTTCACGAGTAGTCAGGTCTCGGTAATGAAACCCATGTTGGTTTTTTGAGGGGAAATAAATATAATAAAATATCTGTGGTGGAATTTCAAAGAATTTGATTCACAGAATCTGGCTCTGCGGACAACTTAGCCGATAGATCATAGTACCACAGAAATTCTGCCTGTTAGATGACTTCGCAGCATAGGCACTAACCCCCCCGCCCCCTTTACACCCACCATTCATTTTTGCTTTAGCAGTGGTGTGAAGTGGTCTTCTTCAAGGAAAAAGGTAGAAGATTAATGTACATTTATAAGGCACTTACTCATGCAGATTGTCCTCCCAGAGCTCAGGCCTTGAGTGTTGGGGGTGAAATTCAGTGGGTGAGGGGGGACAATCAGGTCTAGAGATTGCACAGAGAGTCTGCTCACATCTGGTAATACTTGCAGGTGCCCGTGGACAGGACAATATATATGTATTTCACTTATTTTTCTTCATAAATTCCATTTTGCAGCATGGAGGAAGGCACATTTCTTTCTTGCTGGAGAGTGGAGCTGTGGAAAGAGTAGTATGTTAAATGTCCACTGGCTGGTACATTCTACTTCCCAGTCCAAAAAGAAGTTTAAATTATTATCAATGAAAAAGAACAGGGGGGCGTAGCCGAACGCGGGGCTAAGATGGCCGCGTAGTGCACTAGCTCCTCCGTGGCTCCCTGCCCCAACGTCTATCCTGAATGCCTTCTGGTGCCATCCCTTGGCAGCTCCCGAGACCTAAGCGGCAGCGGTTTTCAGTGCGCTAGCCCTGGTCCGTCCAGCTGCTGGGAGAGCCGAGACTTCAGCCCCGGAGGGTTCAGGCCTTCTTCGAACGTGTGAGCCGGGACCCACAGTGGCGGCAGGAGCCGTGGGTGGGCTCGACCTGGTCTGCCTTCTTCGCGCGGGGACGCCATGCTTTGGCGGCGCCATGCTTTGGAGGCGTCACTGCAACAACAGCCAGCGGAGGAAGCCCCCGGGACCCGGAGTTGCGGTGGTGAGCTACACTTGTGATTTTAGAGTGGGTGGCATAAAAACACTGCAGCATACGAGGAGCGCGCCGGCCGAAAGTCGATCAATGGCGGCGGCGCGCTCCTCCTGATTGCCCCCGCGAGGGAGGAAATGTCGGGCGCCCGGATCGGAGCGGCATCATATTCACTCAGCTCAGGAGGAGGCTAACTGGCACAACTTCCCCCCCCCCCTCTGCACTGTCAGAGGTGCCTGAGTTCGAGTATGAAGCTGGGGTTTTACAGTGACACCAGGACCCCCACAGTAAAAACGCTACAGAGACATCTAGAACCCGTGGCTGCAGCGGTGATTACACCTCTACACCTGGAGACTGGTGAGGGGGAGGGGACACTAATGAGAGCGAGGACGGCACAGGGTGTGCCTGCCGTGCCTCTGCTGGTGGGGGCAGTGCGCCCCTGTGAGTGGCACATCTTCCTCAGCCTGCTCTACAGTTGTGCATGGATGCAGCAGGAGTGATACTGGGGACCACGACTTGAGTCCATTAAGGTACTGAGGTGAGGGCGCCCCCCCAAACTCTCTCAACTCGCGGTCCTTCGCAGTCTTCCTGGGTTGCGGGTCTCGCCCCCTGGAGGGGGACAAAACTTGACTTCAGGCCTCAGGGGCCTGTGCCTCGGTCGCTGATACTCTGCATAGTTGACCTTACTGGTATGTATTGTTGGATTAGTGCCTTTGCCCTCCCCCGGCACTTCGGCCCCGTTGGGCCATACCTTGCACACCCTGATGGATCGCGTAAAAGGTTCCGGGTCCCATGGGACAAAGCTGGTCCAGACGAATAAACTGGACAGGTACACCGTTTTAAAAGATGCCCAGCAGAACCGGCTGCCCCGAGAGATAGTTCAGGAAAAACCGGTGGAAGAGGGACAAGAGCCGTCGCTCAAGGATGTCCTGGAGGCTATCACTGGGGTCAAAACCTCACTGGAACACAAAATGGACACCATGGTGATCGACATCAATCTTATTAGGGCTCACCTAGCGAAGCTCAGTGGAAAAGTCAAGCAGGTGGAAATAACGATCTCTGGCCTGGTGGATGATGTCGCGCAACTGCAAAGAGAGGTGCAGGACCTCCAGGACTCTCACAAGTACACTGATCTCAAGCTGGATGACTATGAAGGCCGACTCCGCCGCAATAATGTCCGCATCCTAGGAGTTCTGGAGAAATCGGAGGGGCGATCCCCGGACCTGTTCGTTGAGGACCTCATACTTAAACACCTGCAGCCCAAAGGCCTCAGCAAATTTTTTGGCATTGAACGTGCACATAGGGTCCCGGGCGGCCGTCCCAGGCCGGGCGCTCCCCCGCAGCCCATACTAGCTCGGGTCTCGAACTATCTGGACAGAGATGTTATTCTCCAGAATTCCAGAGCGGGGGCCCCCCTTCGCTATGAAGATGCAGATATCTCCTTCTTTCCGGACTTCACGCAGAGAGTACAGAAGCAGAGGCTGTCCTTCCTTTCTGTGAAACGTGATCTGAGAGAAAGGGGTCTAAAATACTCAATGATGGTTCCAGCTCGTCTTCGAGTTGAAGCAGAGGGAAGAGCGTGGTTCTTCGAACAGCCTGAAGCAGTGGCAGAGTGGATTGAACATTGCGAAGCAAAGAATCGGGCGGATCGAGATGATGGAGGATAGGCATGCATCGAACCAGCCTCCATTGGAGCTCTGGAGATGGCGACATAGAACTGAGTAACGGGGATTTTGATGTGGGGTGGGCCGGGGTACTTGGGTTTCATTGCTGGAGCTGGGGATATGATATATGTTTTAAGTTTCCTTTCTTTCAGGGGTGTCACACTTCACATAAGTAGGGGCAGGGACATGGAGCACGCTATTCCCCCAATCTTTTTCTTCCTTTGAACTTCTCGTTAGGGCGACAGGCACTCTGCAGGTTCCCGATGGGCAGGTCTGAGCCCAAAGTGCAGGGCAGCGGGGTGGGGGGTTGTTGGACTGGGGTGGTTGGTTTGTTTGTTATTTGGTACAGTTATTTTGTCGGTGCAATGTATGGGTGCATGTGCAGAGGAGTCGCAGAAAGAATACAAGCCAAGGGCTTCTTGGCTTACGGTTTGTATTGCAAGCAGGATGGAGGATAAAAATGTAAAGATTTTGAGTTTGGAATGTTAACGGCTTAGGTGATAAAATCAAACGAAGCGTGGTTCTCCAATACATTAGGAGGCACTCCCCGGACATAGTCCTGCTCCAGGAAACACATCTGGTCGGAAATTCATGTAGGGCGATGCACAGGGGAGGATACAAACTCATTGCGCACTCTGGTTTCACATCAGGATCTAGGGCTGTAGGTATTATGATGAAGAATACCTTCCCATTGACAATCAACTCAACATGGGTTGATGATAGAGGCAGATATGTTTTACTCTATTTGGCCTTCTCGCAGTTTTTGGTAGATTTTCGGGATTTTCCATTAATTGGGGTAAATCCTTGTTGCTTGTTCTTAGTGGGGACCCTCCCGTCCCTCCACGGAACTGCCCAATAAAAAATCAACTTGGATGGATTTAAGTATTTGGGGATTTTTGTCTCGCTGGACCCCTCGGTCCGCTATGCCCAGAATCTCCTTCCCCCTCTTCGTAGACTTAAAAGTGACATTGCTAGCTGGAAGACTCTCCCCATTTCTCTTTTGGGCAGAACTTCTCTGTTCAAAATGATGGCATTATCACGGTTCTTGTATGCCCTACAAAATACCCTAGATCTAGTTCCAGCACGATATTTCAGGGAGGTTGAGAGCCTACAGAGGGACTTATTATGGCACGGAAGGCCTTGAATCGCCTTGAATAAGCTCATGTTACATTGGTATGACGGGGACATTAGCCTCCCGGATATTAAGAAATTGGGCCTCTCATATGGCAGCTATCAACCATGGCACATATGGTCGGGCGGATGACCCAGGTTATGCCATGGACAGATGGCTCCTTCCGGGCGGCACGTATGGTAGGGCGCTATACTCCCGCCCTCGGCGGTTTCAGTTAACAGGCCCCACGAAGCATTCGGTTCAAATCTGGCACGATGTTACTAATTTTCTTGGGTGGAAAAACAGACTAATGTTAGCCACCCCTCTTTGGGATTCAGAGAAGTTGGGCGACCTGTGAAGGATGAAGGGGTTCGATAAGTGGGACCTTCTTGGGATCTCAGCGATTAAAGATGTTTGGGGAAGGGGGGAAATTAAGTCCTTCAGCGCGCTTCAGAGTGAATA
The DNA here is from genome assembly GCF_964204655.1 of Triturus cristatus. Taxonomy (NCBI): domain Eukaryota; kingdom Metazoa; phylum Chordata; class Amphibia; order Caudata; family Salamandridae; genus Triturus; species Triturus cristatus. The sequence continues at coordinate 709,902,896 of NC_140587.1, read as the reverse complement.
TGATTTGGTGGATACTGAGCACTTTCGCTATATACAGGTCTCACATTCGCTTCAGTCTTCATTGCCTAGAGGGGCCGATCCCCCGGAGGCCTCCCCCCTGGAGGACAGAGTCTTAGATGGATACCTCCCAGATAAAACAATATCATTAATATACAAAAAGTTAATCAAACACATGGCAGACCCCCTTACACGATTGCGAGATAAGTGGGTGCAGGATGGGGTAGAGCTTGACGATGAAGACTGGCAGGCAGCGGTTTCCTCCCCCAAAGTGGTGGCCATCCCGGCACGTTTGCGACTGGTTCAGCTAAAAATCCTCCATAGAAGCTACATAACCGGACCTAGATTAGTGCACATGGGGTGGTCGGATGCTGGGGAATGCAGACGGCGATGTGGCCTTACCGGAAAATGTATGCACATCATCTGGGAATGCTCACATATCGACCTCTTTTGGCGTCAGGTGAATGACACAATTAACAAAGTATTACATGTCTCCCTCCGCCCCGAGGTGAGACGGTGCCTCCTGAACATCTGGGAGCCCACGGACTTGAACACTTCACAGACCCAGTGGGCCACTCTGAGGTACATGCTGGCAAAACAAAATATCGCTCAACTGTGGAGGGCAGCTCACCCACCCACATTAGAAGGTTGGGAGAAAAATCTCGATTGGCGTATGTTTAGAGAAAAGACAGTGTATCTGGCGAGAGGATGCCCTAGGAAGTGGTCACTTATTTGGAACCCATGGAACACTTTTAGAGGAGAGATCTGCACACCACCTCAAAATGTTGATCATGATGACCCTATTTTGCCGTGATGTTCCTCTCATATGTATTGTCTGTATATCCTTCCATTCATGCATTTTGCAAAGTGTTAACTGCATGGCTCCACTGTACTGTACCATTCACCGGTCATTGTTGAATACAAGATTGGTTAAAAAAAAATAAAAAAAAGAACAAATTTTGACCTGCATTTCTTATCCCATTTTTTGTCAAGTAATCAAAAATCGAGTGATTGTATGCAAATGGCCCGTTACTTTCCAATTGTGATTTTGTTAACTGTAGAAAAACCTGTATGAAGTGTTAACTAGACATTGTCTGCGCCAGTGATTTTACAATCCCATCAATGTTGTTAAGCAGATCACAAACACACACACACTACTGTTCTTTGTACAGAGCCTCAATGTTGAGATGCTCCAGTTGAAAAATATTTGTAGGGCCCTAGCTGCTCCCTGGAAATAGATTCATGCTGTGTCATAAAGTACAGAAAAACACAGTGGAAGGACACACACAGTTGTACAACTTATGCACTAACCCAGCAAGCATCTTACTGGCATTAAAACAACCTGTGATCTGCAAGTTATACATAGATCACTGTAGCAAGTTTCTGAGCTTTGTCATTGGTCTAGGGCCCATAATCTGGACATGAAGCCATTTCAATAACAGGTGGTCAACGGATTTATTAACCACCCATCTCTCTTGTTTAATTAGAAAAAGATGATACAGAACAAGTAAAATATAGTTATATATATTCACAACAATCCATAAAAAATATATGTAGATTATCCTCAACTCGTACACATAGGTAACATCCTTAAGTAGCCTAAGAGTTCAGACTGATCTATCATAAGTTCACAAGATAAATAGATAAGTGTTTGCATCCATAAAATAATAAGATCTGAAACGTCCCAAAATTGCCTTGTTTAGGGTTTTCTGTATAATGACCATTTCTAAACTGCACAAGTCTAAAACTTGAGACCACCATGCATGCACACAAGTTGGATTGCTATTGCGCCATGACCTAGCAATACAGAGTCTAGCTGATAAGAGCACTTGACATACGATGCCCTTGTATTTAGTTGGTACATCAGGAGAAAAGAACAAGTCATTAACTTAGTAGATACTTGGGGTGGAGCATTCATTAACTTGCTAATTTCTTGGAAGATATGAGTCCAACAGTCATGTGTTTTGACACAATGAATAAAAAGTAATAATTGCATTTGCATCTGGAGAAGAACAGCAAAATCATTGGGAATCATGCCTTTTAAGTGTATAGCAGATATCTTGGGCGAATTTAAATTTATGAACCCTAAGGTGCGAGTCATCATGAGATTTATGTCCTAACATGATGCTTTGAAAAAGTTCATCTTTAGTAACACCTTCTCCTGCTTTATCCAACTATTTGCCAGATAATGCATACTATTTGTCAATCTTTCTAGAAATAGATAATACGATCTAATGATAGCAACTTTGGTAGTTATTTTGAAGAGAAGATCTAAGTATGTACATTTCTCAATGTTTAAGTTTAAAGGTGGGGTATTTGTAAAGAATTCACATATTTGAAAATGTATAATGAGTCCTGTTGTTTTAATTGAGCATTTAACAGCAAGACTTGCAAAATAATTAAAAAGTGGACCATCATAGATTTGGTGAATAAATTAAATGTGCGAACAAGTACTATGTGAAAAGTCTGGAAGTGAGGGATTATGCAATAAGGAAGCAAAGCAAGTGCGTTTTCGGACTTTCTGGGTATTTTCTGTTTGAAGACCAAATATGAGCATAAGTGGCAAAAATTTTAAAACGTTCTTTTTAAATAAGAAGGATCTAAAAAGCCAGTAGAAAGGGATAAATGGTTACAGACAGCCCATAATGACCTCTGAATTTTATTAAGGCCAAATAATTATGAGAATGAAGAAGCAAACGCAGACTAATAAAATATAAAGCAAAGAAGACCCATCCAACCCAGACTCGATTTTATTTTAAAAAGTAAAGGGCACAAGCGTTGGTAACGTTTGTAACAAAAATAAAAATCTGAACAATGCAGACATTTTAATGACATTACGTCTTCTAAACATTCCTAATGGAATCCCTTCCATTATTGCAAAGAGGTTAGAGTCGAAAGAAACAAAGTTTACCATACGCATCTCTTCTATTTGGAATCATAATTTTACACCCAAGTAGGTGGTATTATAGATGTACGAGGGTCCAGGCTCCAAGGTCTGCTAATAAACAAAATTTTGGTTATGTTTTTGTTTAAATTTTATTCTGACATCTCTCTGAATCGTTTTGCCCCATATTCGATGGCAGGGAGGGTTATTGGAAAGATTGCAATGTCGTCTGCATAAGCAGCAAGCGTAATGCATATATTATTAATTCCCAAACCCAGAATTTCTGAATTAATGTGTAGAATTTTCAAATAGGGTTCATGATATACAGCATTCATGATGTGTCTCGTTGACATAATTCTCTTGCAGGGCACCCAGGCTGTTTGTCCAACATAATGAGGTCTAATTATTTGTAAAATACGTGGGCCAATTCAAATGCATTGCTATAAAGAGAGCCAGGATACCCTATTGAAAGTCTTCTCAGCATTAACCAAAATCATCACGGTTGAGTTGCCAGTGGCCATTGCAATGTTAAGAATTGCTGTGGGCTAATGTATATGAGTAGTAGTATCACAAGATGAAACAAACCCATATTTCTTCGGGTCACCCCATTCTTCACTGCAGGGGGCAGTTTTTTTAGCAAGTGTTTTGGTGTCTGAGTCAGAATTTATAAGGGAGATTGGCTGTAATGACCAGCTGCATTTATTATCTTTCTTTTTTTTGTTTTTAAAGAAAAGATATATTGGTATCTTTTCATGCTGGAGGAAGTAAAGACTCTGCAACAAATACATTTAACATTAGTAACAAATCGGTATTAAAATATTAGAACAAAAATGAAAATTGACACAATGGCATTTTGGTTGGAGAGTTTTTGAACTTGGGCATTTATGATTTATTTAATCAAATTGCTGGAAGCATATTTTGTACGTATTAGGGCCAAGATCCTTACCAGGTTCTCATCACTCTTGAAACATTTATGACTGTTTTGGAATTTAACATGAGTGACTTTGTCCCAAATCTTTACCTTGACAAGCATATTTACTATTAGTTCATTATTCATATTCTCCTAATAATTGGTTTATACTGCATGTGTATTTTCTATTTCGAGAGTAAGAAGTGTTGCTCTTAGTTGCTCTTTTTTAATGTTTTTTGTTTTGTTTACTGGAGATAGTAAATGATGGGGTAGCGCATCAAATAACTGCCTTTTTACAATTCCACAGTATGTTAAGACTAGTGGAGTTAAGATTATAAACTTAGAAATCTGTGATTGTTCTAGAGATATTTATATGGTAATTTGTGTCTAAAAAGACTATTGCCTGGTATGTTTAAGACTAAGTGGTAAGATATTATCTGAGGAAATATACAAATAGAGTCCTGTGAACAGAGGCTCCATGTAATTAGAAAACCACCTCCAGGGTTTGTGGAATATTTGTCCGATTCAATTGTTAGGTTAGTATCCCCAAATAACCTAAGAGGTCTTCTCAGAGAGAGAGTTCAAGCATTATTAGGAGCATACATGTTGCACCATGTAAGGGAGCAAAAGTGTTTAGACCTACCAATTATCTATGTGCCCTACTTATGGCACTGCCAAGGACAATCTTTAACCAACAGACCAACCCCTACATAGGTACTTCTTGTTTGGGAGCATCAATGAGTGAAAATCCCAATCAAGTTTAGGGAGATGTGTTTCTTGAAGGCACAGGATGCCAGAGGCCATATACCACAACTCTTCTCAGATATTGTGCATTTGCTTGTATTGTGCCGTCCATTAACATTTGTTTTGAAAGTCTAAAGTAACAAGAAGAATTATTTTACAATTTTTTGATTTGACATTATACTTTAAACACTGTAACTGTGTGTTTTACTGCTATTCAACTGTTCACTATCATTTGTCTCTAATATTAACAGATTTGCTCAAACTCTTTTTGTATAACACAGATATTCCTTAATTACTTGATAGACTTGAAGATTTTCAAGAATGTTATTCATTTTTTAGAATATTACATATACTCCCCCTCCACTGGTATATCTAAGGTCCCTCAATCTTGCTGAAATCCCTCACACACACCTACCCATCTATCCATCTCTGTACATAGTACCATCTGTATTAGTTGAGTATAACACAAAGGGGCATATTTACAAGCCCCTATCGCCATAAGAACATCACTTTTTCCGATGTTCCTGTGGTGATAGGCCCCTTTTCACACTACACTTAGCGTGAAAGGGGCGTGCAGTGGGTATTGCGGTAGGCGTTCTGCCGCAACACCCATTGATTTTGACGCAACCCCATATTTACAAGGGTGGCATAAATATGGGGTAGCGCCAAAATAAGACCAGGGAAACCTGGTCTTGACATTGTGAAACGAGGAAAAATGTCTTATTTCTCCTTGTTTTTGCAGTTTCTATGCATAGTTTTTACTGCATTGTGCAGCACACAGAAACAGCTAAACACCATTGATTGTTTATGTGCAGGAAGGGACACCTTCCTGCACATAAACAATCATTAAAAAAAATTATGACTTGCAACTTCTATGTATGCCTTTACTGATTGTTTATGTGCAGGAAGGTACACAATCTTTGCCTGAAACGCAGGCACCCTTGCACAGGGGGGCTAGAGTGACTGCATTGGTGCTAGGTGCCTACATTTACCGCCAGCACTAAAGGAAAGGCAGGGGTGCACCGTATTCTTGTGAATACGGCGCATCCCAGCGTTTGGAAACTGTTGGAGCGTGGCGTTAGCCTTCTTTGGGTTAACGCTGCACACCAACAGTTTCCTAGTAAAGTTTCCCCTCAGTGTCCGAAATATCAGACTTCCACCTGTTTTGTCTCATTGAGTATGATACATCCTTGTGTATGTTTAATAGGTGCTTCTTCCAAGCACTCCAATGGGATTTTGTTAATGAATAAAATATGGAAAGCAACCCAAAACAAATGCATACGTTTAAGAAGAATAGATATACTCAATTTCTTTTTTACATTAGGCTCAGAGACTGAATTGAAAGATCAAACCTGCACTGTGTGGCTATCCTCAGTCAGTGACCCCTTATGTGCAGTATTCTGTGATCAAATTACCTCACAATTTCCCCCATTGCCATATCACATCTAATGTTAAGAAATAATTCTTGGCCCATTTATATAGACTCAGGACATGACTTCTACTTACTTTCCAAGATTACAATTCTGTAGCTACAAGGTGGACCTCTAGAGAGAGGGCTGAAGGCTATATCACTATTTAACAGATGTATTAGATTGACCATACAGATATTGTTACTTTTGCACTATCATCTCTATTAACAGCAAAACAAATCAGATTTCAACAAAGCCCTTATTAATCCCTTTGATATTTCAGCCAGGAAAGTAAAAAAAAAACACAAAATACTTGTGAAATTTTGGAAACATTATATAATGGTTTTAAAAACATAAGTTCATTTTCTGAGTGTTAAACTAGTTGATACACTATGATAAAGCAAGGCTCGGTCAACTGGAAAAATAGTCCTTCATGCACAAGAGCTGTTCAACTTTATAAGTCCAAGCAACTCATATTAAGGACACAAAAGTCACGTTATAGTTGAAAATATTAGAAACAGACATGTGGGAAGTGTGCTCCTCAAGAAAGTTCCTACATAGACGGAAGTCTCTCAATGTAGAGTAAATACTGAAAGTTCTATCTCTGAAATATTTAAATTGGATATAATTACTATACTTTTGTCAATCCTAGCTATATATTCAAGAATCATTGTTAGACATTTTAGGAAAAGTGAGTGTTCTTTCTAACAAGCGAATGTCAAATTAATTTCTTTGCACACCAGTTTCATAATACATTTGTGTCATGTTTTCTTTCTGCAGAAAGCAGCTTATTGAACAATGTGGAGAGATAAAAGTCTGCATCCTTCCATTCCAGAGAAGCATGAATTAAACGAATGCCATTCAGTTTTAAACGTTCACTAACAGTGTGATTATGGAAAGCACAGATTGACCTGATTGTGAGAAAGAGCTGCTCTCTCAAAAAAATAAATGGTTTCCAATATTTCAGAATATTGTAATGTGTTGTGTTTTCAGAAAATGTCATGTTATGCAGATTTGTAGAGCGTTCTATCACCCGGGAGGGTATCCTGGCGCTGAGCAGGTATGAATCTAGGCATATCTATGGCCTCACAGGACTGCTCAAAAAGCTAGGTCTTCAGTTTCTTGCTGAATTAAAGGAGTGAGGAGGAGGAGGTTCTTATGTGGCGGCAGGACATTCCATGCTTTAGGAGTGAGGTAGGAGAAGGCTCAGCAGCCAGATCTGGTTTTCTGTATGTGTGTTATTTGTGCAAGTAGGAGTCTGGATGGGCTGAGGTATCTGGAAGGTTCATGAAAGTAGACATGATTGTTGAGGTATGCTGGACCAGTGGTGTATAGTGCCTTGCCAGTGTGAGTGAGGAGTTCGAATTGTGCTAATTTGTGAATGGGGTACCACTGGAACTCCTTCAGGTGTGGTATGGTGTGAGGATAAAAACAATTTTGGCCACCAAATTCTGAATTGCCTACAGCCTTCTGGTGAGTTTTTTTGTTGAGACTGCCATAGAGGGTGTTCCCATAGTCCGGCTTGCTTGTGACATTGGGGCATGTGGTGTTTTTCTAGGTGCTGATTGGGAGCCATATGAAAATCTTCCTCATAATATTCATGGTATGAAAGCATGAGGCGGTGATGGCATTGACTTGGGCAGTTATGTCCAGTTTGATGTTGATAATCCTGAGGTTCTTGGCGTGGTTGGTGGGGGTGGGTTTCGGTCCTAGTTCTGTTGGCCACCAGGTGATGTGGCCTACTGGAAGATCATGATTTTGACCTTGTCGGTGTTCAACTCTAGATAGTTGGTCTTCATCCAGTGGGCTATTTCAGTCATGCAGGCATTGAACTTGATCTGTGTACTGGGCATCTCGCCTGTAAGGTAAACAGTGAGTTGTGCGTCATCAGTTTAGGACAGGACATTGATATTATGAGAGGAAATGATGCTGGCTTGAGGGATCATGTATGCCTTAAAGAGAGTCAGGCTCAAGTAGTATCCTTGCGAAACTTTGCAGATGCGGTGCGTGGTGTATAGTGCAGGGAACATCCAATTTATGAGGTGTAAAAAAGGATCCTCAACCCCCATTTATCTAAAACAAAATGGTCGGATCTTGGATATATCAAAATATATCACATTCTAATCCCGTTATACAGATCTTCACTTCCCAATGTTAATGCACAGCAGGCGCAAATACATAAAGCTTTGGCAATATATGCTTAACAATGTGATATAAAATACCAATTTTTAAAAAAAAATCTAATTTTCATCTATCGAAACCTATGAATGTGAAAGCATAAAATAACCAATGTTTCTGAAACTAGATGAAATAGGGGAGAAAAGTGAAATGCTTCTCTGAAGGTTGCATAAAGTGCTAAACATACGAGATATCTATAATGTTTATAATTTGTTGCAATTTATTATTATAACTGTTTTCACACATAGAATGAACAGGAGAAAAATACAAAAGAAGCTAAAGTGTACTGTTAAAACACCACCATTCATGATCTTTTTACTGGGGCAAAGAACTTTCCCCTAACATATCGCAAAATCTACCCTTACTGATATTTGGGGCATACCTATTGGCATTTTTTAAATATTTTTCACAACTTCTTTTATCAAAATAATGCTACCACCAGGATCATTAATCAATTGTCCATTTGTTCCTCTATATATTAGTCAATATATAAAAGCTCTTCTTTTTGTTTTTTTTTTTAAAGAAAGCACTCATAAAATATAGATTAGATCATTTTCTCGCCAAATATTCAGAACTGGATAAGTCTCCTAAAGCCAAGACCTCTAACAGTTAAATAACGTATACACATTTGTCCTTTTCACGAAAATAGGAAATAAAACACTAACAGGATATTTCAAAACCACAAGATATAGGAAAGACAACCATATCCCTTGCCCAGTAAGAATTCACATAAAACATAACATTGGCAAAATCATCAAGGAAACCAACAGATTCTTAGCCATGCAAAAAAGAGAGGTAAAATTGGGTAGTTGAGTAATTAGTACAAACCAAATGTTGTTACAGAGAGCCAGAAATGATGCATATGCACATAATAAAACCAGCTAAGATTGCTAATCAAAAACAAATAAATACGTATATGCAGGTATATATATATATATATATATACGCTCCGGTTTCTGCACAAGAAACACACTGCACTCGCGGGAACCCCTTTGAAAAGTTCTTTATTGCAAGGACGCGTTCAATGAGACACTGTCAAAAGCTGCAGACAAATCTAGCAGCACAGCTTGATTATTGTCTAGAGATCATCTGATGTGATCAGATAACGCAATCAAGGCCGACTCCATGCTGAGCATAGGTCTAAAACCCGACTGAGAAGGGTCTAGATAGCCAGTAGACTCTAAGTTCAGTATGTTTTTTATTGATACATCCTTTCAATAGTTTGCTCATCAGAGGAAGAAGGGAGGTGGGGCGATAGTTAGACAGACCCGATGCAGCTAGGTTGGCCTTTTTTGCAAATTGGGATTACCTGCGCTGCCTTCCACTCCTGGGGAAATTGGCCCTCGCTCACAGAGATTTAATAACAGGCATATAGATGGGGCAAGCTGAGCAGATAGCAATGCAACAAGCTTTGCTGGTATAATATTTATGGCCTACCCAGACTTGAGCAATTCCTCCGCTGCATGTACTTGTAAAGGGGTAAAACTGTTTAAAAGAAATGCAGTTTTAATATTCATAGGGGGGAGAGAAGGAGATTCAATAGGGCTATCAATGGTTCCAAGGAAATGTGGCATGAATGGAATTTATTTTGTCTTCCAAGTGGTTAGAGATATCGTCGCTTAATCCTTGACAGGGAGGAGTGGTATCATTAGCTACATTGGAATTGGTGAAGGATTTGAGAATTTTATACAACTCTTTAGAAGAATTCCCCACTTGACTAAGTTGGGAGACTGTAGGAGCTTTACACCTTTTTAAAATGTTTTTATGATAAGGTGCCAGTGCACCTTCATAGATTTCTCTCTCCATCTGATTCTGAGATGAACGCCAATGTCTCTCCAAATGTTTACATGCTGATTTCTCTTTACATAATTTCGGGGAGTACCAAGGTCTCATCTGTTTCTGAGTAGATTTGTACTGTTTTAAAGGGGCAATACAACTAATAGCAGATTTTAAAGTTCTGTGGTAGTGCTCCAAACTTAAATTAAAATCCCCTTGGTCCGCTCTCAGGGGAGCGCAGAATCTTTCCATCAAAGCTTCCGGCCTAATTCTGTACCATTGTCTCCTAGAACTAGGTGAGATAGTGTCCTTCGCAGAATCCATCAGGGTTCTGGTTATCTGCAAGTCAAGTACGGCGTGGTCTGACCACACTACCTGGCGAGGAGCCTTAGACTGTAGTTTAGGAGAATTTGTTAGAACTAAATCTAATGTATGACCAGCGGAGTGCGTCGGGCCCACATTGGTCTCTTCTAGACCTAAGGAGGCCAAATCAGACAAGAACTGAACCACTTTACAATTGGAACTATTTTCGCTATGAATGTTGAAATCCCCTAATTAGACAACATTTTTGAGGAGTTCACATGAATGTCCAACAGTTTAAGGGTAAAGTCTTGAAGAGATCCTGGGGGACGGTACCCTAATGCACCTTTCCAACATTCCTGCAGTGAGAAAATACAAATCTCTATTTTAACCTCAATACGGGCCACTCTACTCTATGACCCTATGCCACTCCACAACACTCTACTCTATGTGGCTCCACTCTACAACACTATATTCCACTGTCTGCCACCAAACAACACTCTACTTGATGACACCGTACTACACAACACTCCACTGTACTGTACGACATGCGACTCCACAGCAGTCCATTGTAGAACACTCCATTGTATCGCCCTCCACTCTACACTTCTGTACTCCACTCTGACACGCTGCTCAACAACACTACACTCCCATCCACATGTACTGTATAACACTCTACCCAATGACACTCCACTCTACGACAAGCCACTCCATTCTACAATATACCACTCCAATCTACGCAGGGTAAACTCTAAGACACTCTATGGCACTCCACTCTATGAAACACCACTCCACTCTACAACATGCCACTCCACTCTATGCCACTCCAGTCTACTCTACGACATGTAACTCCACTCTACGCCACTCCATGTCACTCCACTCTATGCCCCAAAACTCTACACGACAACACTGTATGCCAAGACATTCTAAGCCACAACACTATGCAATAACACTGTACGACATTCCACTCTATGCCACAACATTGTATGCCACACCTCTCTACTCCATTGTATGACATCATACTTCCCTTCATTATATGACACTGTACACCACTCTATGCTACACCACTCTACAACACTGTACTCCACACTATCACTTTACAACTTACTCCACTTTATGGCACTCTACGACACTGTACTCCACTCTATACAACTTACGCTACACCACTCAACACCAGTTTACTTCAGCCGACTCTACGAAACTCAACACTATGACCCTCTACTCCATAACACTGTATTCCACACTATGCCACTCCACTCAATGACATTGCACTCTACAACACTCCACTCTGTGACCTTTCACTCAAGGACACTCTCCTCCACTCTAACAATCATCTCTACTGTACGACACTTTCTACACTACGTCACTCCACTCTGCAACACTTTACTCCACTTTCTGCCACTGTACAACACTGTACTTGATGATAGTCCACTGAACACTCCACTCTCCAGTACTCCACTGTGGAACATTCTACTCCACTGTATCACCCTCCACTCTACACCACTATACTCCACTGTACGACATGCCACTCCACTCTACAACATTACACTCTCATCCAATGGACTGTGCAAAACTCCACTCTGCGGCACTCTACGCATTGTAAACTCTAAGACAGTCTATGACACTCCACTCTATGAAACACTACTTCACTCTACAAAATGCCACTCCACGCCATGACCCACTACATCATAACACTGTATTACCACACTCTATGCCACAACATTCTACGCTACGGCACAATGCAATAACATTGTATGACACTCCACTCTACACCACAAGATTGGATGCCACAACTCTCTACTCCACTGTATGACACTATACTCCCCACCACTCTATGACACTGTACTCTGTCATAGCACTCTACAGCACTGTACTCCATACTATGCCACTCTACAAAACTACTACACTCTACAAAACTGTAATCCACTCTACACAATTCCCTCTATGCCACTCCACGCTACCTTACTTTACTGCACTGTATGATACACTACTCCAGTTTACTCCACACTACACCTCTCCACTCTACAACATTCTATGCCACTCTACAACACTGTCCTGCACTCTACTTCACTCTATGCCACTTCACTCTGCTCGATGCCACTCTACAACTCTACTCAATGACACTCCACTCAACAAAATTCTACTCCACAACACTCCACTGTATGACACTCCACTGTACGACACTCCAGAACACTGTACGACACACCACTCCACTCAATGTCTCTCCACTCTACTCCACTATGTAGCGCTCCACTCTGTGAAACACTACTCTACAACCTACACTCTCCTCCATGCTACTCGACAAAACACCACTCTACTCTGCGATGCCACTTTAAAAAACCCTAGTCCACTCTATGACACTCCACGCCACTCCACGCTATGCTACTTCACTTGACAACACTCCACGATTTGAAACATATTTTTATAAAAAATAAAATAGACATTGAAATTAAGTGAAATAAAGGTTGAAGATAAGTTAGTTAGAAAAACAATTATTTGTACAGAAAACAAACAAGCTACACAAACCGTAGACATTCTGCAGTTCTATCATTAGAACTTAAAGTTATAATTTTGGACCGACCCATAACTTACCATAGCTCGCACTCCTCTGTACTCATGGTTGTTAACTCACTAGCCAGACAAGAACTATAAATCGTGGTTTACCCATGCACTACGTATACCCTTTCATATTACATCACTTATAGCATGTTAAATCATAGCCTTCATAACAATACTCATGGCATCTCAAATGACATAATTTATGAGAACACTGTGCATGGTAGTAGGGTGAATTATAAATCATGTAATTAATTAACTTTTCCTAAATATAGCATATCCTCAATCTTTGTTTTTCTTATTGAATGTATATATTCACTGAAAAAACCAAAAGGTGAAAGCAACATTATAGTTTGGTGAGATTTTCATTGACAACGTAATGTTTTAAACGTGCAAAACCACTGAAATTCACCAGTTATAGTTAGCTCTGGTAACTATAACTCGTGCTCTATGGCAACTATAACCCGCGCCCTTGCCATGCACAGTTTTACCATCAATAATTTAATTGAGAATGTTGCAGGGATAGTTTCAATGGTATCTTAGAAGAGGTCTGGAGTGATGTAAAAGAGCAGTGCTGAAAGTACTCAAAGGAAACATTCCTTAAGAAGCGTGACTGCTTTGTATAGACCAGTGGTTCTTTACCTTTTGATTTGATTTTTACAGACCCCATTGAATCACAAATGGAAGCTAGGAACCTCCCAAGCACTTCTGTGATTTGAACCTCCCAATACAAAGAAAACACACAAACAAGTACACACTATATGAATGCCTAATTCCTCCCCAATTGCATGGTTAAGCTGGAGCATCGCTTTGCACCAATATAAAGCCCAAGTCATAATCAGAAAACAGGTAATCGTGTCAAGTCTGAGTGGATGTTGTGGTACAGAAATTGCAAATGGACAGTCCATACCAAGCTCGATTGCGGCCCTGTTTCTCTGACTGAGGCCATTGTCAGAGTTGGAGACCATGAAGGGTTATTTAAAACCTATACCAGGTACTGAACATGCTGCCTACTGGGAAGTGGTACTCTATCTGTGGAAGTATTTTGGCTCTGCTGAAAAGTCCAGAAATGTACCTATTTCCAATACAGAAGTGTAGGTGCTGGGAGACTGGAACTGCTTGCTTCCAAGGCAGGGTGGGAAAACATGCAGTCTGTAAGGGTCTTTTGTCCCATCGGCCAACGCAGATCACTGGCTTCAAGTGTGAAGATGCTTATGATTATCTAGAAAATGATTGGCAATTCAAAACTTTTTCCAATCATAAGCGAATTGGTAGCGTTTTTTAATACAAACAGGGACTATATGGACATTCACACAGTCTCTATTCCGAACGATAATTCAGCCTCTTACTGAATGCATTAAATCATAAATACTGGGGAAGCACTATGGTAGACTTCAAGTATCATGGTTACTAGATGAAACTTTTATCCTTGTAGGCGAAACCATCTTTATACAGTTATTTAACTCAAAATGCTTATGATTGACAGAGAATTATAGTTAGAGGTCATATGGATGGACTGACCACCTAAATAGGTCAAGCAGATTCCTGGAGCACCAGCACCACACATTAAGGACTGCTGTAATACGGAAAACAATTTTAATGAAAAACAAGCTGTGATGTGACCTGGATGCAAAAGTCAACAAAATGCAACAGGCTATTCAGCATAAAGTAAGAACAGATGCTCCACTGGACACGAGAGTACAGACAAGTGAATCTTTCCAATTTTCGTCACCTTTCCTCCCCGCAGTGCCCAAGAACTCTCAGAATCAGAGTATGTTGTCCAAGGCATAGCCTTTTTTATTCACATCAAACCAGGTAATTCACCACAAACCAATAGGAGTGTAACAGTATCCTACTTGGATATATAAAAATTATTCACAGCATCACACTTTAGCGGCATCAACATGTCAAAGGCAGTAAGGAAATTAGGCACGACATTATACTTGAACTTGGCCATCTCGGCCCACCAAGAACCCACTCAACTGCGCATTGTGCCAGCAGGCCCCAACGCGCTACAGTAAACAATTGCACTACTTGAAATCCAGGGCTCCGCATAGCCCACAGGAGTGCCTGAACATAGGCAGCCTCCCCAATGTTCTACTCAGTCCATACATTGCAGGTTAGGGCAGTACACTCCAGGACCACCAGCAGGTCAATCCCCCCCCCTGCCTACCCTCTGCACACGTCAATCCTACCCCCTCCTGGGGTCCAACCAGTCACAACCTCCATTGTTGTGCATCCCCCTTTGTTAACTGTCCGTGCTCCGCCACAGGATGAGAAGCTCCCTGGTGCACTTGCCCCCCCGTGCCGACTGTGCTCCACAATAGCCCCCAGTATAGTCTGGATAAAGAGCTCCTGCCCTATTACCGACAAATGCACCCCGTCCTGATGGAACAGCTCCCTTTTCCCTAGCTGGAACAAGTAGTGCCGAATTGTGCCCATCGTGGAACCTGCTAAGATTCTTTTGATTGAATGGTTCAGCTTCTTTACAAATTCATTCATTGCCTTAACCAGAGCCCCCCAGCCCACACTGCCCGCGGTATTACTTCTGACCACAATATTGACATTGTCGGTAAATATTGTCTAATCCCAGACATGGCTGCGAACAAGGCCTCCCTCACCCCTCGCCTGCCTAGGTGATCCCAGACGCAATCCATTCCCCTGGCCAATGCTGCATGCCCCTTCTAGAGCCCAACACTGCCCCAAACCCAATGCTGCCCGCCGCATTTGTATAGAGGGCTACCTCCTTGCTGTTCTGTGCTGGTTGCTGCCACAACAGTGTTCCATTGAAATGATCTAGGAACGCCCTCCAAGTCTCTAAGTCCTCTCTGACCTCTGCAGACAATCGTGTATGGTGGTGCTTTGCCCATAGGCCGGTCATTGCTCGCGCTAGGTTCTTTAAAAAAAAAACTCTCCCCCATGGGAATCACTCTCAAGGCGAAGTTCAATTGCCCTACCAAGACCTGCAGCTGATGTAGCAACCTTCGTGGCAGTTATACAGGTGTTAACCACATCCCTGAACGCCCTCACCTTCTCCTGTGGCAACCTACACTTCCCTACCACCGAGTCTATCTCAATACCCAGGAAGCACAAACATGTCGTGGGGCCTTCCGTCGTGTCCTCAGCCAACGGAACCCCCAATGCCTGTGCCAGCTGCCAGAAGCCCTGCAGGGCCCTCCTACATGCCCAGTCACCTGGGGGACCGATGAACAGGAAATCTAGGTAATGCACCACATCGTCCGATGACACCAAATCCCTCACTGCCCACTCCAGGAATCTGCTCGATGTCGCAAACACTGAACACACTATGGAACACCCCATGGGCATGCACAAGTCAAGGAAGTACTGACCCTCAAAAGTGAAACCTAGCAAGCGAGTGTCCTCCGGGTGGACAGGTAGAAGGCGGAATGCCGCCTCTATGTCTGATTTGACCATCAGTGCCCCCTCCTGCCTAATCTCTGCAGTTTTGCAATGGCTTCATCAAAGGTGGTATAACCGCACTGCACATTGTGTCTGGTCCAACCCATCATTTACGATAACCCAGTGGGGTAAGAGGGGTTGTGAATCAAGTGGAATTTGCCTGGATCGTTCTTTGGAACCAGTCCCAGGGGCGAACAAACCAAGGATGCACATGGTGGAGAACTAAAAGGACCCTCCCCGCAGGCACCTCCTTCATTATCTTGTCCCGGACCAACTCATACTGTTGCAGAACTGACAATTGAATCTTGGGTGGGACTGATGTAGGGGGTTCGTGGGAAGGAATGCGAACTCATCCTTGAAACCGTAGTACAGCATGTGTGCGTTCTTGCTATTTTTATATTTGCTGAGATGTGTGAGAATGTGTAGGCGGATTGGGGAAGGGAGCTTCACAGTAGTAATTGAGCTGTCGACTGTTGGGGGTTGCTTGCTCTCTCTGCTTCCCATGCTTTTTAAAACACAAACTCTGGGTGGCCTTGCCCCCTGCAGAAGGAGCAAATATGTTTAAACTTACATGCTGCCCCCGTGCTACATTCCTTCTTGTTGTCCTGCCAGCAGGCCAGTTTTTTTGGTCTCCCAAACTTCTGTCGAAACGAAAGGACTGAGCCGCCCTCCCCATTACTTGAGACATATTGAACTCTGCGTGCCAAATATTGATCTCCTTCTGATCCAATGCTATTTCTAGCCTAACTGCTTTCATCTCCCTAAACTTAATGTTGTACTGCATCCACACTGACCCTTGGAACTCAGAGGCCGCCCCATGTAAGAGGAACATGTACCAAAATAATTGTGGGGCTAACAAGGGTGATTTCTCAGTCAGAATCGCCACATAAATGGAAAACCCTGTCACCCAGTTCCTTAAGGACCAATCTACCCACACGTTTTTGGCTTCAGCTCGCTCTCCTTTCCTGCTCTGGGCCTACTTGCAACCACCCCTGCACTGATCAAGTCAAAGACGTTCACAAATTCCCCCTTTTAAATCCTCTCTCGCGTCTCCATCGGTATGTGCCATGCAATTGCTGAAAGAGGGGTCAGCACCAAGGAGGTAGACCCATATATCAATGGAGTCACTGCGGGCGGAGAGTGTTCTATGCTTACCCCCACCATCGCCACTGTGGAAGAAGGCTGCACTATTCCCGACCCCACCGGCGTGACCCCCCCCCCCCCCAACTGTGCCCACACGAGTGCTGCCAACCCCCCTTGTGCCCCTGTCGCCGTAACTTGTGAGCAGCAGCGCTCCCTGCCGCTTGCAACCCCCCTTGTGCTCCTGTCGTCGTAACTGGCCCGGGTGGTGGCGGCACCTGCGCCCCGCCATCTTTTACCGGGGACTGGTGAGCAACAGCGCTCTCTGCAGCTTGCGTCACTGCTGGCGCTCCCCCTACCTGTGGTGAACCTATCGATGACCGCTGTCTTTGAGTTCGCCATTATGCTCTGTCCCACACTCATGTTAAGTACTGGCCCCTGCGCACCTGGTCCGAGCTGTGAGTGGCCATGCCCAGAGCAATTGACTCACCCACCTCTGTGGCTACTGATTCAGGCTGTGCGCTGGGCTTGTCCTGTTGCCGCCCCCCCCCCCCCCTTATAGAGAACAGGGACCGTCCTCTGCCGTTTTGGTGCCCAGTCATCTGGCTGTTGCTCTGGCCTGCCTGCCAACTTCTGCAGCGCTGCCTCCATGTCATGCAGCTTTTCCGCCTTCCAAAGCTCGCTCAGGGCGTAGAAATCCTCCTGAGTCGCCTACTTCCTGGGGTTTGAGCGTGCGCGTTTCCGCGCCATGCCTTATAACCTACTAGCCAGAAACAAGACATTACATTTTAACTCCTGGTCTCCGTACCCTGTCATATACCTCCTGCCCAAATTATTATTATTGCTATCCGAGTACCCCCTTTCACCTACTGAACTTGTCCTCTGCCCCATCCGGACCGCACCCATGATCTGCACGATCAAACGCCTGGGCATGCCCCTTTACGCATTCCTAAATACAGCCGCACCCCCCTGCACAGGAACAGGCTGGGCCGTAATCATTGGGCTTGAAACCCCAAGCATGTCCGCTCTCCATGTATCAGAGCGACCGGAGCTATAATTATTGCGCTTGAAATAGGTCTCCCAAATGCGGCCGCCCCCCATGTATGGGTGCAGCCTGGGCTTTAATTATTGCCGCGCTCCCATCACGTGCAACCTCCGTGATCCGCTGTGGACCAACATTTAATCGGACGGTGATCCAGGCCCCATTACTGCCAGCCCGGGGAGCGGCCTCATTATCTAGTTAAGGTCATAATTAAATTCT
The DNA here is from genome assembly GCF_964204655.1 of Triturus cristatus. NCBI lineage: Eukaryota > Metazoa > Chordata > Amphibia > Caudata > Salamandridae > Triturus > Triturus cristatus. The sequence continues at coordinate 709,884,381 of NC_140587.1, read as the reverse complement.
CCCCTGCATACAGGAGCAGCCTCATTCCAGCGCGGCCTCAAACCATTAAAGTACCCCATCAAAAAATTCAAAGTTTTTAAACAGCAGCGAGCGCCATTGTTGCCGCCCCCGCATACGGGCGTGGCCCTGCATGTTGCAGCAGCTTTATTATCCCTCAAAGTTGCCGCCACACCCACCACATATTTTTTATATATGATCCGGGCCACCATTACTGCCACCCCTGCCTACGGGAGCGGCCTTGTTATCCCGTTAAGGTAATAATACCTGAAACCAATAAAGACTAGAACCATACGCGAGCCACCCTTGCCACTCTCCCGCATACAGGAGCAGCCTTATTGCAGTGTGCTAAACCGTTATAATTCCATGAAAAAGATATTTTTTTTAAATTTATTTTTAAAACAGTAGCGAGGCACCATTACCGCCTCCGCTGCATACATGCGCGCCCCCCGCATATTGCAGCGGCCTCATTCCATCAAATTAACAGTCTGATTTATGCCACCGACCGCGGCCCCCGCAGGGGGCCACTACAGCGGTCGGCGCCCTAGTGCCACCGAGGCACCGGTCATCCCTCCCCACCCCCTCCCAAGGGGAGGGGGCGGGGACGCCGACCAGTGTCCCCCTCCTCGTGCTGGCCGGAAGTGACGCGCAAGCGCGTCACTTCCCGGCCCCTGTAGGGAAGGGGAGGCTATTTAGGCTTCCCCCACCCTCCTGGCGACCTCTTTGTCGCCCACCACGCCACATCATCGGTCGTGTCTCGTCGCCGTGTCCCCGGATCCACGCCGCTTCGGTCGTCGTCTCGTTCAGATCTACGGTGAGTCTTGCTGCTCCCACTCCGCCCCGGCCCTGTCCTGTCCATGGGCAGCACCAGGTTGACGGGGCCCTGTGGCTCGGATGGCCACGGGCGGAGAGGGCGCAAGATTCAGACATGATTGGCGACTTGAGTGGGCAGCTATGAGCAGTACAGGGGCAGAAGCGCAGCGGGATCAATTTTAATGGTAGCGAGATTATGCCCGCACCCCCCCCAAGATTTTCGCCTGCGCTTCGAACTGCCATCCCGGGCTAATTATCACCCTACCTCGCGCATCGCGCTAGGGCCGCAGGGGTTTCGATTCCCTTACCCTCCTCGCGCACTCGCAGAATTATTGTGGCCTACCGTTAAGGTCGGAGACTCTTATGTGCACACCTGCAGGCTCAAATCTCTTGACTGGGTTCAAGTAGGTCCGCGATTATTACTCGCAGGGCTGCGGTTTCAATTCCCATGGACTGCGTGCGTGTAGATATATCTTACAATGGTCTTTGCTTGAGTGTTTGTCGGGCAAGGGCTGGTTGCCGCAAGGCCGTCCAGGGGTGCCGGGGCGAATTTCGAGCCTCGTGGTCGCCTCCACATACTAAGCTAGTAGGAGAGATCAGTGGGAGCACGCAGGCTCCATGGTAATGTCGCCTGCAGGTTACAGGTCCGATTCCCATATAGTGCTTTATTGATTTAAGGGAAGCATCCATCCACCCCCCCCTTCCTCACGCTGCTTGCGCAACCGCCGAGGGTTGCGGGGGGGGGGGGTAGGCAGCAGCCTCGTTTACCGGGGCATAATGGTGCGCGGTCGACGAGGAAGGTTGCGTGCCTCGCGGTGGTGGCGCCGTCCTTTACTGGGCCCCCCGGGTGCGATGCTGTCCGGGGGGGCCGCGAGGAGGTGTGTCGTCTGCTGCGCTAACGTCGCAATGAGGGGATGTAGCTCAGGGGTAGCGCGTATGCTTTGTGGGTACAGGCCCCGGGTTCGAGCCACGGCTTCTCCACGTAATTGCGATTTCTCGCAAAGAACCTTTCGTATTTGCAGCGGGCTACCGGTTGTGTACATTCAACCGTAGCGCAGCGGGTCAGTTCCTCTGAGGTATGTTTATGCGAGCACCCCTCTTCAATTCGTCATTGCATAAGTTGTTTCGTCGAACGGCCCGAAATGCTTCTCGAGAGCGGGTAGAACGGGCCCTTGTTCAAAATAAGGGGAGAAGATGGGGTCCGTCGCCTGCGCTGCCGCCTCTGTTGCATGATACCAGGGTTCGAGTCTCGGGGTCGCGTCCGCGTTATGGGATCCCGAGCAAATTTCTTAATTTCAAGAAGCCTTCTCTTTATCGGTGCCTGAATCTGTAATGTAAACACTGTACCATGTAAAGCGCTCCAATACCTTCGGGTTGAGGTCGCGCTGTTTAATAGGAGCAAATTATTTAATTTCAAGAAGCCTTCTCTTTATCGGTGCCTGAATCGGTAATGTAAACACGGTACTATGTAAAGCGCTCCAATACCTTCGGGTCGAGCTCGCGCTATATAATATGCAATTATGAGCCCTTCTCTTTATCCTGTCGTCGGAAAGGGCGGGGGTTGAACTAGGTGTCTTCACTGGTTGGAGTTAGGCGGGAACCTAGTCACGCTATCCCCCATTTGCCTGTGATATATACGTGTTATATTCCCGGTTTGAACTGGCTGCATGCTATGCTGTCTTAGTGCATGGCTTCCTGATTTAGTATTGGTCAGTACTACGGCAAGCCACCCACCAATACCACAAAGGTAATGCGGTATAGGTACCATACAGTGTACGATGTGTCTATTGGTGCCACGCTTAATGGCCCGTGCATGGGTATCACGGGAAATGGAACCCTGTCAGTTATGCCAAATCACCCAAAAAAGTTTTGAGTGGCTTTTGATAGACAAAAGACTCGAAGAGGTGCATGGTGTCACTGGGGAGGCAGTTCTGTTATGGCGGAGCACTTGCTCGGCACGCGGGAGGTGGCGGGATCGATGCCCGCACTCTCCATTTAAAAAAAAAAAAAAAAAAAAGAAACTTTAAATTACGTACTCGCCGCGACAAGGATGTGGTCCGTCCGCTGCGCCGCCGCCATAGGTGCGGTAAGCAGATTGCGAGCCCCGCAGGCGCGTCCACATTCCGTGATCGTGGGCAAATCACTTATTCTCCCCGTGCCTGAATGGTCAAGGTAAATACGGTGCTATTTAAGGCGCTCCAACACCCTCGGGCGAACTCGCGCTATATATTTATAATATGCAACAAAATCAATTAAGATAGTCTTGGGGCCCCGCGCCTCCGAGCGCAGGTCTGGTTCTCGGCAGCCGAGTAGCGGGATCGATGCCCGCACTCTCCATAAAATTTGCTAAATTTTAAAATCACGTAATCTCCTTGACGGTGGCGTGGTCCGTCGGCTGCGCTGCCGCCTTTGGTGCGGGAAAAGTTCTGCAGCTAGCTCAGTTGGTAGAGCGGGAAACACTTAATTTCAACATCGTGGGTTCGATTTCAACGTCGTGGGTTCGATCCCCACAGTAGGCGCGAGGACTTCATTTGCAGGTTGCGAGCCTCGTGATCGCGTCCACTCCTGTGATTCTGGGCAAATCACTTATCCTCCCGTGCCGGAATCGGAAATGTACAGACGGTGCTATTTAAGGCGCTCTAATACCCTCTGGCGAATTCGCGCTATATAAATATGCAATAAACAATTAAGTAGCTTTGGGGCCCGCGCCTCCAGGTACCGGTCCAGACCTCGGCAGCCGAATAGCGGTTAGCGGGGAGGTGGGGCGTAGGGGTGCATGTGCCGCCGCAATTTGACCCTTCAACGCCGCAGCACCCGCATGCATGCCGCGGCTAGACATTTGCGGTGGGAGGAGGCCCCCCCCCAAATCACTAATCTTCCCGGGCCTGAATAGGTAAACACGGTGCTCAAGGTGCAGCTGTTCACTTTGTTGCAGGAAGCCAGGGTTCGAGCCTCGAGGTCGCGTCCTGTGATTCTGGGCAAATCACTCAATCTCCCCCTGTGCCCGAATAGGTAATGTAAATACGGCACTCCGGTACAGCGCTCCTATACCGTCGGGTCGAGTCAGCGCGCCTTGCTGTCTAATCTAGAAGGTGTCGCTTCTAGTACACAAGACAGACACTAGTTACAGGCTTGCCCATGTTGCAAATGGTACGCCACCGGTTGGCACTATGGCTATGCTGTACCAGCGCTAAGCCTGAAAGTAGTAGTATAGGGAGGAGATATGATGGAATTAATTTCCGTTGACATGTGCGGCACTGTTGACTAACATTAATTCATAGATGAGCATGTCTAATTAACAACAGTCCCACAAGATCGTTGTCAGCACAGTTTACTGCATGTGTGAGCAGCTACAACAGGAATCATGATTCGCAGATGCCCCCACACATGCCAAGTGGAAGTTCGTCCCAATTATGGAGTTAACTGTTGGAGCCATCGAGGGAATTCGAATTATACCAGCAGATTGCATCACGTGTCCCTCGTCCCCAACCTTTTGCTGAAAGGGGGCTTGGGTAGTTTGTTGTTATTGTTGTTGTCTTGACATCCAACCCCCATTGCTTAAGGCCCCGCGCTCCCAAGTGCATTAGTCCTTGGGCAGGGCGGACCAGAGTGGGGATAGTCCTAACGTAGAATGGTCATTGGGCTATGTTAGTAACAGTTAAACACGGGACGCTGCCGACTGTCTAAAAGAGGTGTGCTATAAGTCCGCAACTCTGCCCCTCCAACATGCTTATGTGGGCCTTGACCTGAGCCTGGTGCGGTTTTGCTCGCAAGAAAGGGCCAGTCTTAGGCCTTCACCTGTCACTCATAGTTGCACAGATATGGGAGAAATCACACATATCTAACTGAAACCTAGCCACCCAGGTGGGTGCCTAGTTCTGGGAGGGCAACGCAACCAAGATAGAATGGTAGTTTATTATCTAATGCTAATGGAAGCCTGGATTAAGCCATTAGATGGGTGTAGATATGGGTGTACCTCAGTGCCCCAATCGCATTGAATACGGGGATGCACTGTCATAGCGACAAAAGAATAAGTGGTCACCACATAGCGCCTCACTAGGGCCAAAATCACGGCACAAAGTTACCGGTGTGATTTGACCAAGTGGTTGCGGTTGCGCCGCTCGCGAGCGAATTGCAACCTGGCGCTGTGGACAGTCTGCCACAAGCCGGGGCAGCCTGTATATAGTAGAGATGACCCAACAGGCTTGGATCTATGCATTTGGGTTTAAATTCACTGTTGCCAGCTGAATAAGTATACAGGGTTCCGTAGAACTGCCTGCGGTGGAAGCGCGCGTGTATACCAATTTCTAGTCTTGCGCAATCTGGTTCTCTAGGTACATCTTGCCATGAATATCTCTAGGTCGGTGGTTGTGTGTCACTGCCTACAGCTGGCATTGCAGTACGCCTGCCTTGGGGGTGTCCGGACAGGGTATTTGTCCCGTCACTTGAGGAGCGATTCATTCAAGGATTTCTTCATAGAACTATTCTCACCGTTGTTATTTCGGTGTTTTGGAGTGTACCTCTGTCTCAAACCCACCAATAGTTCATTGTTAGGCCGATTTCTTACTGGCCACCGGTCCATGTTCCAGACTGCCTCATGGCGCCCAAGTTAGAACTTGGACCATGCAGGTTGCAATTATTCAATACAACTTCTGTCTGGGCAATCAACCCGATCGGGTTGCAAGTGATCACTCAGTCGGTCATTGCTTCCCAGGACCCCCGCCACTAGATTACCTGGGAATCCAATTTTCACTGCATGTGAAGAGGGGTCCCGCAGTGAGGAGCAGTGGAACTGCGGGAATAACCTCTGTCTTGGATGCGGTCTGGAATTTTGGTAGGCGCAACATTGCACAGGGCAGGCCGTAAGCACAGAGCCCTGTGGGGTGTCAGGCAGAGAACATTAGCATGAGACTACCCACATGCCACGTTACCTAGTAGAACGTTGGCCGCATGGCGACGCGGTGCCCGCGGCACATGCCAGGGGTGAGCTTGCCATTTACTTAAGGGAGACACCTAGGCTAGTCAACACAGAAAGGTGACAGTCCCACCATTTCAGAATGGAAGCAATTTTGATATGCTACGAGGCGAAGCCAGAACCGTGGCTTCGGTCATCTTCTATAACTCACAAGCCTCGTTAATCCACCGGCACTGGGGCGTGGTAGGGGTAGTGGGATATTGAAATATACACTTGGAGGCCATGTGAGAAGCCGCAAAACACCAGCCGGCAGCACACTGAGCGGAGCACCAAAACCAAGGGTTAGGCCCGCAGGAGGACCAGCCGAAGGCACCATATAGAAACAGGTCCAGATGTACACTTGGGGGGCATTCCCCCTGCAACGAAAGGCAATTTTCGGGTTGCTTCAATGAAGACCTATTCACCCGCGCTTTAGCCAGGGCAGCATGTGGGTGGTATAGTGTTATAGAGCAAGTGTGCGGTTGTTCAAAAAGTTTGGTAAACACCACATAGAACCTCATCGGCGTCAGGGCATTATTGACCATGCAGCATTCGCAACATTCAGGATAGGGCCGGTATTTCCCACAAACTTGTCTGCCCCCAGGGTTATCCTCTATGGGTTAGAACCGGAGACTGAGGGGGCATCTCCTGCTTCGGCGTCCCGAATAAGTCGACAGCCAGGCTGGGGTGGAGGTACCGTACAGGTCCTGTCCACAACTGGTCCCCCCCCCCCTGGCGATGGGATCAATCTAGGTGGGACCACGAAGTCTACGGTTCTTGGGAAGCTTCCAGCGGGAGGGCATTTAGCAAAAGATAAAGTATCCGCGAGTGGGTAACAGACATCTGCTCTCCAGCAGCACCGTGCCCTGGGAGCACGCGTGTTGCCCAAACTCTGAGGACCACCCATAAGGGGGCCGAGTAGCAAGAAACAAGTAAATAGGTTTCATAGGCTGGCCTCGGGCCTTACAGCTGTGTGAAATCACCATCAGTTGGAGATAGGCCCAGGTAAGAATAGGGCATTTCTTAATGTCCAGAGGACCATTGCGGTTGGTGGTATCCCCTAGCGGAGTCACCGGTCGCGTTCTACAGCTGCAGGAAACTGTGAACCTGGTTCACGGACACTTTTACCCCGCTTAGGGGATGCGGCCAACCAACATATGGTGCTGCCGTCCCAATAACTGGGGTGTCAGCGGGCCAAACACAAGGGGACATTATGTCAATAGAACATTTGGCACGCCCAGGGTGCCACTAAAACTCTACTTCAATGGAACAGGAATTTGGCACCGCAGGGGATGCTCTGGGTTGGCGGGGGGCACCCCCCCTGCCACCCTCCTCCCGGTGAGCATGATGGGAAGGGCGAAGTAGGACTTAGTCAATCCTCAAGGCTTGAACCATCAGACAGCGCGCACTGCTCAAACCAGACAGATTCCCGAAGCTGGTATGCTTAGGGGGTTTCATCACTGAGGGATCTGTAGGGGCATAATTCCCATGAGGAATAAGGGACGGTGGGCAGGGGCAAGAGTCGCCCCTTGCCCATGGTCACGCGCTGTCAGCTAGGAGCACTCCTGTGCACCAGGTTTAGCATACAGATGGGACTGTCCAAAGGTTAAGTAAATCCCTTCTCGCAATAATAGCCAAAGCAGGCAGGCGGGTGGGTGAGTGGTCACCCAGCGAGTGGGCTGCTGTCCCAGAGATGGACACGCAGGTTCAGGGACACCCGGTGTGGAGGGAGGCTGCTAGGTGAGGTCATCAAATTGATGGGGCTTTGCGAGCCTAGGTGCCGGCTTCCTCCCGCCCAGAATTGTGAAGAGGTGTAACTTTCCCGCAGGGGGGCGAATAGTTCTTAGCACATCTTCACAGGCCCAATGGGTCCTTTTATTCAGCAGACCCTATCCGACCCAGGATAGCGTCTAGGGCCTGGGGACATAGATGGGGCCCATCTACACCACCAGGAGCTATAGCTCACTGGTAGTCTTGTGCCTGGGGTTGTAAAGGACCTCACAGGACAAGGGTTTGAGTCCCGCCAGCACTGTCAAAGTGTCATAAGGTGGCAAAATTTCAAACTCTTCATTCTGCAGGGATGTTTCCTTCCAGCTAGTTGCAGGAAGCCCTAGACAGGAGAGGTTGCAGGTAAGACTATAGCGGGTTTGTGGGGGGCCCTGGCTGCGACTGTGAGCCGCCTCCAGGGCTGTGGCGGAGTTACAGGGCGATCTGGAAGCAGGCGGTACAAAGGGTACCTCTGCGCGGCCTGAGCCAAAACCGAGGCGCCTCATGGGAGGATCCCAGAAGCCGTGTTGGCGCCCCACTAGTCCTGCGGGCGGTTGTGGGCCTGAACAACCGGGGGTTTGCTAAGCGACGCTCCGCCCCGAGAGGGGGGGGCGTGAGTAGAAGTTACCAACGGCGCGTGATCGTAGAAAGAATCACATGGATGGCAGCAACGGCGGGTATCGCTCCCGCGCTGCCCGGCTCATCAGGCGGGCAGGTGACCCAGTTGGTTGCCTGCCCTTGGATCGCCCGCAAGATAACCCACACATTACATATTCTGGATTATGTAATAAACCTGTAGCAATTTTACCCAACTCAACAGTCTGTGTGTGTGTTATTTGGGTATGCAAGTTGGGGGGGGGACAGAGGGGTGCCCCTGGGGGTACTATGCAGCATTCCATTTAAGACTGCAGACTCGGAATCTGAACCTCTTGGTTCATAGCTACCTTGGCACCTTCCTTGTACTAACCAGAAATGTGACGTGCCCACCGTATATTTTTTATTGCGATTTTCATCCCTATTATGTACATCACTACTAGCCCTATTATGTGGGTGACAATGCAAAAGACTACGCCAAGGCCCCCCTCACACCTACCGTGCAACACACTGCCAGCTGCCGACCGGAAACCTTGCTCATAGACTACGTGCCCCTTCAGCTTGTCCAATGGGACAAAGAGGCTGAAATCGCTGGGGCGCAGCCGTCAGTATCCTACCAGGGTTTTACTGCGCACCCCGATGACATCACCGGACCTCTTCGTTCATCCAGCCCCCTTCTTGGCCCCCGAGGAGGCTCAGTCCCGTGGCACTACTAAGGGTGCCCTCCCCAAGGCGCGTGGGGGTGCCTGTTCAAGATACACAAATGTAAGGTGGCATCGCCTTACTGACACCATCTCGACTTGAAGGGCCATCCCATCCATGCCTGGCCTGCTTTCATTACATGTATTTACATCATCGGCTGGACCGCACCATTTTAAGGGCACGAGCCAACAAACAAAATATTTCACATCGCAATTCAGATTTTTTTTTTTTTTTTTTTACATTTGCTCTATGAGGTGTTTCCTATTATTTACAAAACCTTCCTGGCCGCCACCTGCTGTCATGGAGTCTGGCATCAGGCAGCCACGCTGAACAGCTACTCTGGAAAACATCTGCTTGAGAGACAAGACCATTGTGTTGTTTTAAAGTAACAGCACGCAGAAGGCCTTAACTCTTTCTGCAAGAGCTTCTGCTTGAGATGCGAGTGTAAACCTCCTACATGCCAGGTAAAAAAAACATACAAAATATTACCTAGGGTACAGCAAGTGAAACCATGAGGGCTTAATAGATAGGGTAGCAAAATATACTCATCTTGTTTTGCCTTGCATTAATGCACTAAAAAGGGCTACTAATTTCTTTAATTGCTGAATTATATTAGGAAGACCAATGATCTACTCTGAAACAATAAACTATGATTTGCTTGATTTGATTGTTTAATGTGTTTAATATGCAATATAGGGAAGCCTGAAATACCGGCATGAAAACATATAGAGAATGTTATTATAGTATTTTGTGGCATCTCTATTCACCCTATGTAAACAAAAGAAATCACTGTCCTCCTGCACAAGAGACAGCAATCCCTGTAAAAAAGCAGGGCTCTAATTTTCTAATTACAGGAGAGTTGTGACCTCTTCAGTCACCTCCAATTAGGGTATGAAATAACATCTAAACTGTAATACGTTATATGGTTGAGTCACAATGCCTTTTACCAGAGCCAGCAGCCAAGGTGAAAGGCAGGCCGTAGTGCACATGTGCAGCTGTCGTTTAAACATCATAACATAACAGGTGTATTTGTAAAGCGCACGATTACCCGTAGGTGTCCTGGCGCTGAATAACAGATGTTTATTGTTACCCAACTCAATGGTACTCATTTTATCGACCTCAGATGGATGAAAGGCTGAGTGGACCCGCCAGGATTTGAACCTGTGACCATGAGGTCGAACACAGGCTCCTGCAGTGGCTGCTTTAGTCCACTGAGCCACCAGACCCGGAAAAAGAGCTGGCTTTTCCTTCTGCTGACCTGCTTTTCTTTAATGAAGTGTGATCAACAAACAGAAAATATTTATGGACATGTTTATTTTTTGTTTGTGACGAACAAGTTACTTACCTTCGGTAACGCTTTTTCTGGTGGATACAGTATCTGCCTATGGATTCCTCACCTTGTGAATATCCCCTGCGCCAGCAATATTCAGAAACTTTTGTAGCAGTCCACGCCGATGAGGTCGAAGACGACGTCACAGAGACACGGCTCCGCTCGCAACTCCGCTGACGTCACCGGCTCCATAATTAGACCTCATTGGCGTGATGACGTCAGTTCCGCCCTTTTTTCCGTGCCTTTGAGGCACACGGACGGACTGACAGCAATATATACACAGTATACACAGTACATAATATACAAGCAACACACACAGTGTGGAGAATAAATAGAAAGGCAAAAGAAATAACATACTGCCTTTGATGGTAAATACATTTTGAAACACCATCATATACTTAAGGTATACAAGGGTGGACAACGGGGAGGCGGGTGGGTCAGTGACTAATCCACAGGCAGATACTGTATCCACCAGAAAAAGCGTTACCGAAGGTAAGTAACTTGTTCTTCTGATGTATACATCTGCCAGTGGATTCCTCACCTTGTGAATAGATTCCCACAGCAGTCCCACTCCAGGAGGAGGGTGTCCACCCTTCTATACCAGAAAGTCCTGAAGGATGGAACGAGCAAAGTGCCCGTCCCTCCTCACCTCAGTGTCTAAGCAATAATATTTTGCGAAAGTGTGGAGGGAGGCCCAAGTTGCCGCCCTACAAATGTCCTCCACATGCACACCCCTAGACAAAGCAGAAGTGGAAGACTTGGCTCTAGTGGAATGGGCCCTTAAACCCTCTGAAGGTTCCTTACCAGTCAAAGAGTAGCATATCTTGATGCACAAGACAATCCATCTGGAAAGGGTGCGCTTGTGCACCGCTCTGCCATTCCTGCAGCCAACAAAGCCCACGAAGAGCTGGTCATCAACTCCGAAGTCTATTGTCCTGTCCAGGTAGAAGCTCACCGCCCTCTTAGGGTCCAAGCGGTGAAGTCTCTCCTCCTCCTTGGAAGGGTGAGGGGGAGGATAGAAGGTAGGAAGGGTAATGGACTGCCATTCTTTCAGCATGAATGGTCAAAAACGGGGGTTTTGAACTTAGAGCTTGAAGCTCACTTACCCTCCTTGCCGAGGTGATTGCAATGAGAAAACCCATCTTAAAAGACAACAGTCTCAAAGGACACTTGTGTAAGGGCTCGAAGGAGAACCCATAAGATAAGTCAAGACAAGGTTTAAGTCCCATTGAGGCACAATAAAGGGAGTAGAAGGAAACCTGTTTGTAAGGCCCTTTAGAAATCGTAGAATAGGTGATTTGAACAATGACGGCTGATCTGGCAAGCAAAGGAACGCAGACAAAGCCGATAAATATCCCTTAACAGTAGCCACAGCAAATCCTTGCTGAGCAAGAGAAAGGGCAAACTGCAGAATGTCAGATAAACGAGCCCTCAAAGGATCAACTGACTTCTCTCCACACCAGATTAAAATTTTAGACCACCTATATGAATAGATAGATTCGGTGGAATGACGTCTGGCAGACAAAATTACATCTACCACATCAGGCGGGAGAGAAAAAGAATTCAGGTTGCCCCGTTCAATCTCCAGGCATGAAGGTGTAAGTACTGGAGGTGGGGGTGTAGAACCTGCCCCTCCGATTGCGAGAGGAGGTCTGCCCTCAGAGGGAGACTGAGCGAAGGGCACGAGGAGACGTGGAGAAGATCTGAATACCACACCCTTCTTGGCCAATCCGGGGCGATCAATATGACTTGGGCCCGGTCTTGGCGAATCTTCCTCAGAACCCGAGGAATCAAGGGTATGGGAGGAAACGCGTAAAGGAGTCGTGAGCCCCAACTCAACTGAAACGCATCCAACGCTCCCTGCATCGGATACTGGAGACTGCAGAATGACAGGCAGTGAGCGTTCGTGAGTGGCAAACAGGTCCACCCGAGGAGTCCCCCACGTCCGAAAGACGTAACGAACCACCGCCGGATGGAGCCTCCACTCGTGGTCGGCGGAGAACTGCCGACAGACTGTCCGCACGTACGTTCAGCACCCCAGCCAGATAATTTGCCATCAGACAAATCTGATGGTCCTGAGCCCAGGACCATAGACGCAGAGCCTCTCTGCAGAGACAAAGAGACCCCACTCCTCCCTGCTTGTTGATATACCACATCGCGGTAGTGTTGTCCGTCAGGACTTGAACCGACTGACCGCGAAGGGAAGGGAGAAAGGCCTTGAGCGCCAAACGTATCGCCCGCAATTCCAGAAGGTTGATGTGAAGCAACCTTTCCTCTGGAGACCAAAGACCTTTGATCTCCAGATCCCCCAGATGCGCACCCCACCCTAAAGTGGATGCATCCGTTATTACTGTGGCCACCGATGGAGGAAGATGGAAGGGCTTTCCTTGAGACAGATTGCCCTCCACGCTCCACCAAGAGAAGATCCGCCGGAGCTTCTCCGGAGATCCTCACAGACTCCCTGAGATCTCCTTTGTGCTGATACCACTGCCGGCGGAGGCACCACTGGAGCGCCCTCATGTGCCAGCGTGCAGGGTTGACCAACAGAATGCAGGAAGCAAACAGACAGAACAGGCGAAGGACCTTCAGGACTGGAACGACCGCTCCATTGCAAAATAAAGGAATCATTTCCTGTATGTTGAGAATCCTTTGAGGAGGAGGGAATGCTCAAAACACAGTAGTGTCCAGTACCGCACCTATGAACAGGTTGCGCTGAGAGGGCACCAGGTGAGATTTGGGCACGTTTATCGAGAAACCCAATTTGAACAACAGCTGAGTTGTATCCTGCAGATGATGTAGCACCTTCTCTGGCGACTCCGCTTTGATCAGCCAGTCGGCCAGATAGGGGAAAACGAAAATCCTCGACCTTCTGAGATGGGCTGCCACCACTGCCATCACCTTCGTGAAGACTCGGGTGCAGTAGTAAGACCAAACGGAAGGACCGCAAACTGATAATGTTGCGACCCTACCGTAAACCGGAGATACTTCATGTGCGACTTCAGGATGGGGATGTGGAAATGCGCATTCTGCAAGTCGATCAACACCATCCAGTCTTCCTGATTCAGCGCTTGAAGAACCTGCGCAAGGGTGAGCATCTTGAACTTCTCTTGCTTCAGATAAAGATTCAAGATCCTGAGGTCCAATATCGGACGCAATCTGCCGTCCTTTTTCGGAATCAGGAAATACCGGGAGTAGCATCCCTGACCTCTCTCCTGCTCTGGAACCACCTCTCTGTAGTAACTTCAGGACTTCCTCCTGTAGGAGGAGACGGTGGTTCTCTGAGCAAGCCCCTTGACAAGGAGGGTAGTTTGGAGGGAATTCCCGAAAGGGAAGGGCGTACCCATTTTCTACAAGATCTAGAACCTAGAGACTTGTAGTAACAGAATCCCAATCTTGTAGAAAATGGGTAAGCCGGCCCCCCACAGGACCAACATGATCCAGAATGGCGGATCTAGGGCTGCTTTGCGGTGGAAGGAGGGGCTGAGGAGGAAGAAGAGGAGGAGGAGAGTTGACGGCCACGTGAGCGACCCCTGATTCTACCTCTGTACCCCTTATACAGAGAGCTCTGCTGTTGTTGCTGCTGGGTCTGCCTGTATGAACGAAAGGTTGCCCTTCCGAAACCCCTGTATCTTTTAAACGATCCCCTTGACTGGGATTGAAGGCCCAAAGACTTAGCCGTAGCCTTGCTTTCCTTAAAACGTTCAAGTACAGCATCTGCCTTTTTGCCAAATAGTCCAGAGCCATCAAAAGGCAAGTCCAGCAGTGTTGATTGCACATCAGGGGAAAACTCCGAAGACTTAAGCCACGCACCCCTCCTAGTGGCAACAGAAGACCACATGACTCTTGCCACTGAATCCGTTGTGTCCAGTCCACTTTGTATCACCTGACGTGCTGCTGCCTGGGCATCTGTCAAGACCTCATTAAAGCCAACCCTATCCTCCTCAGATAGTTTTGGAGCCAGTTTCTTTGCAGAATCCATGAGCGCATGAATATAGCATCCCAAAAGGCAAGTGGCATTTGTAGATTTAAGGGCCATGCTGGCCGATGAAGACCTTTTTGGCCGACTGATCTAGTTTTTTAGCTTCTCTGTCACTTGGGGCCTGAGGAAACGCACCCTTACATTTCCCTGAACAAGCAGCCTGAACCACCAGGCTCTCAGGCGACAGATGTGAAGTTAAACACTCTGGGTCCCCTGGAGCTGCCCTATACCTCCTGGCAACGGTTTTAGAAACTGCGGGAGCAGAAAAAGGCTTACGCCACACCTCCATCACAGTATCTATAATGGCCTCATTAAAGGGCAACAATGGTTCTGAAACCGTAGTAGGAGAATGCAGTACCTCTGTTCGAATGTTTGACTTGAATTCAGTAGTAGGCAGCTGCAGATCTAACTGCTCAGCTGCCTTCCTTATGACTGCATGATATGGAGCCACATCCTTTGAGGGTTCATCAGAAGGCGGAGTAATTTCCCATTCAGGAGATAAATCCAAGCCACTAGCCTCCTTAAGTTCTTCAAAAACGTCAGACTCCACAAGCTCTCCTTCTGCCTCTTCCAAAAGGTACCTTTGCTCATCAAGCACCCTTTGAGCCTCCCTCCTAGACCGGATTCGTACAACCGGCGTCGGCGGCGCCGTGATCGAATCAGATGGCGCCGAACGTGGTTCCACAGGAGCAGCCGGCGTCGAGCGAGGTCGAGTCAGCGCCGGTGAAGAAGTAAGCGGCGTCAATGTCCTCGGCGCCGGCAGCGCTGGGAAAAATGGCATGAAGGGGGCCTGCGGATATGCCTGAGGCACTCCCAAACTGAAGGCCATAGGACCCATCGGACCCGAAGGTGCACCAGTGGAGTACATGGCTCTTGAAAATACCCCATACATTGCATTCAAATAATGCGTGGGGTCCTGACCTGGTCCAGGGAACACAGGGTACTGATCAGGCATCACCGGATTCGGGCCAACCGGCGCCGCCGGTGGAATTTGCAGGGTCAAAGGCTCACCCAGTGCTTGAAGCTCCTCAGCCGGAGACTAAGCCGGAGCCGGGGATGGAACCGGCGTCGGAGATGGAGCCGGCGCCGGAGATGGAACCGGTGAAGCCACTGGAGAAGGACCAGCTGGTGAATCCGGAATGGGTGAGGGAGACAGAGTCCTTACGGCATCGAGAAGGTGACTTCGACTTCGGAGCCGTACTCTTGTCAGAGTGACGTCGAGAAGAATGTCTCCTCTTCTTTTAGTGCTTCTTAGATCTTGAAGCATGCCCCGAAGTCGACTTCGACGCCGACCTCGATCGTGACCTCGTTCTCGACTTCCTCCTTCCTCTTCTTTCATACTCGCGATGAAGAGTTTCGACTCTGTCCTTGAGAGCCTTGGAGCTCATCTTGCGACAGCAAGAGCATCCTTCCACATCAGGGTCCGAAGATAAACACCATACACAGTCGTCATGTGGATCCGTGATGGACATATGCTTTCCACATTCACGACAGGGCTTGAACCCAGATTTCTTTGTCGACATTTTCATGAAAAAAGGACAGAGAAATCCAGCAGAAACACAAAGTAACAGTGAAGCTACAGATAGAGATTCCCGAAATCCGTTGGCGTCGAGGGCGCGGAAAAAAGGGAACTGACATCATCACACCGACGAGGTCTTCTTATGGAGCCGGTGATGTCAGCGGAGTCGCAAGCGGAGCCGTGTCTCTGTGACGTCGTCTTCGACCTCATCAGCATGGACTGCTACAAAAGTTTCCGAATGTTGCTGGCGCAGGGGATATTCACAAGGTGAGGAATCCACTGGCAGATGTATCCATCAGAAAGTTCATTACAGGAAAGTTATCGCTCTGCATGCTTCTACATATTTTGAGCTACTTTTATCTGATTTAGAATAACCTGAAATAAGGAAAATTAATGTGTACTTTTTGGTGTGTTTAATTTAGCAATATTTCTTTTTAGGTCGAGCCTGGGCAGCGCATGCACTGCTGCGAGGCATGCTGTATTGGAGTATGGCTTTGAAGTCCCGCCCACTCCACCCATATTTTTAATTGACTTGTGTCATTGCCCTTTGTAAACGCTGGCTTCCGATTCATTATTAGGCAAATTAGCCCCTCCTTGGTACCGCCTTCTCTGCATTTGATACCTCCCATAACGATAGGACTTTTTACTTGTCTTGTTACACAGTCTGCTTTATCTTGGCTGTGAGCACTATTTTGTTTAATTATTTGCCCCTATTCCACCCACTAGGTCACAGCACACCACCTGCTTTTATTTTCTTTACTAATGGTGGTCCACTTTAACTATAGTAGCTGCCTTTCTTTCTCTTTTAGCAGCGTGATCCACTTTAGGTATAGCGGCGGCTGCACGTACTTATTTTTTTGTGTATGTTTACTAGCACCCATGCGGCGCTTTTACATTCAGGGAGGCTTCACCCCTTTCTTTAGACAAGCTGAGTCTAAAGAAAGGTGCGCGGCTGCTCTTAAAGTGAAAGCGGGGCATGGGCAGTTTTACAAGTAAAAAATATCTGTTTATCAACTTGACAAAGCGTTTTTTTGTTAAAGCGCCCCATGCCGCGGTTTCAATTTAATGTTGGCCATGCCTCTTTCTTTAGATGCAGCTGGTCTAAAGAAAGGGGCACAGCCTCCATGAATGTAAAAGCGCTGCATGGGCGCTACTAACAAACAAATATTTGCAAAGCAATTTGTCTCACATTTGTGAGTTTAAGCGATTGCATTGCCAATAGCTCAAACTCTCGTAAATATGAGACCTATTGCATTGCAAATGCTTGTTTGCCGTCTGTGGGTCTGCTTTATTGCCTGCGGGCCGTTTTTTTGATGTTCCGTTCCCGGATATTAAAACTAACACTGCCTGCAGCAAGTTCAAGTCAATGCAGTCTCCCATACCTTGCAAAACAGATAGTGTCTCTTCACACATTAAAAACTGCAACAATTTGCAAACATAAGCTACCTTTTTAGGTTACTAATTCACTAAAGAGAGTACTTTTATTTTGGTGAATGAGTTTATATTCTGCCCAAGTCCAACCCTTCTTGCAGACAACAGAGGAAGATCCTAGGTCCAAGAGCAAATGTTGCTTTGGGTCTCCAAATCTGAACTTACACTGATTCCAGAGAACATGGCACCAGCTGGTAAACAATTGACCACAAGGCAGAGCTGTACACTAGACAAGTCTCTCGCCCAATCTCTTCGCACTCCTACTGTGGGGTTGGGACAGAGGCCCCCACACTGAAGTCAGGCACTGGAGCTTCTCCCTACCATTTGTTTCTGCTTGAGGAAGCTGGTGTTTGATAGTAGGCAGTGGGAGGCCCTCTTCGAAGTTGGGGGGGGAGGGGGGGACGACCCATAATTATTTACTTTTATCCATTCCCAAGAGAGGAACAAACACACACTGTCAGGTGGTGTGAGCCTACCCAATATGACGACTTATGTTGCTTTTTTTTCCGTTTGAGCTTAATACAGTGCATGCACTGTCTCTAAGACCTGTTGTATCCTGTTACATGACTTTGAGCCAATACGAATCCCTGGATGTACCATGTCAATCAGAAATGCAGCTTTGTTATTGCTGCATTTCAATAACAGTCCCTCCTTTGTGTCCTTATTTCTGCTTCTGGCGATATAACTCAAATCATTTTGTTTGGCCTGTGCAGTCAAGCCCTTTGGATTTTTTGTTTCACTGCTACTTTGTCTTTCCACTCTCTCCTTGCAGAAGGCAGTTAAATTAATCTCCTGGTGCAGTTCTCACACCACCACCTCCCGTCCCTTGCAGCTAGTTATTTGCAGTGTGTGTTATTGTTGTCTAATCGAGTCACTCCCGCCTCTTGCTGCCAGTACGGTGCTGCCCACAACATGGGAATCTCAAACCTTTCCTCCCACAAGCCGACTTCAAACATGTGGTCCAAGAGCTTGTTTTGCCAAGACTAGACTATGGCAGTGCTACGCACTGTGGTCACACCAAATATACCTTGGCCCCATTAAGGGCCTCATTAAATGCGGTGGCCAGACTGGTTACGGGTACCAAAAGAAATGCACACATCTCCCTAGTCTTAAAGTGCCTAAATTGGCTGCCCTACAAAGAAAGAATACAGCTAAAGATTGCTTGCCGATCGCACAAAGCCCTCCATTTCAAACCCCCCCAGTTATCTAGTGCAAAAGCTAGATCTATCCAGAGAGAGTAGACCTTCTAGGAGTGCCAACTCTCTCCTCCTTAAACCTCAGATTTTTCGCAAAAAGACAACAAGCCACCGAGCTTTCTCAGTGTCAGCTCCGAAGATCTAGAACTCTCTCCCACTGGAAACACATAGAATCTCCTCCAAGGTTACCTTCAAATTGGAAGTAAAAAGATTCCTTATGAACAAGTTCTTACCTTAATAGGTTGTTGGATCGTCTGCTCTAATGCATTGGACTTACACCTTTAAACCCTGCGATGGATGCTATTCGATTTCGATTTGTAACAGTTATTTTCTTATTTTGCCGACCCCGTATACTTAATACTTTTCCTGTGTGTTCTATTTTGATATGTGTTTGTCTGTATTCCTATTTCACACTTGTTCTGCTTCTGTTATCTTCCTTTCCCCACATCACTCTGGATCATGTTCGCGCTAAATAAAACTTGATAAATAAATATCCATGAAGCCTCTTGCAGTAAAAAGCCACCACCCGCTGCTTCTTGTAACGCACCTGAGCTTCGCCGCAACTTTTACTCCGTTCACACCTCCCAATGTGCAATGTAAAGTGGCGCAAGTCGGAACAGCCGAAGGTGCCCCTACTCCGATAGCACTGTTTCTCCCAACGTATGCCAGCTCATGGAAAGCAGGGGTTCCTCTGCCTTTATATTACAGACATAAGGTAATATTTTAACAATTGAAAGAGTGTTACTGTTGAAGCCTCTCGTGATGTTAGTCTTTCGACTCTTCATACCTGTTCCATCATAGCAGTCATCTGATAGGACCGTTTGCTTTTTAAATCATTAGTCCTTCATTCTTTTCCATGCTTTTCCCCTCTGCGATTGTGGCATTACGTGATCGGCACCTTTGCATTGCAGGTTTGACGTTCTCCATTGTGTGTTTCCCCACACCACCTATACCTCGGTGTCATTTCCAACTCCACCCATGCCCCTATATTGCTTCCTCGTCCTGCCCCTGTGTTAGTCTGCACACATTCAGCAGCCGGTGAAGCACAGTACCAGGCAAAACAATTCCCCGTGAATCAACTGGCTATAAACAGCTCATGCTCAAGTCAAAGTAGACCCTGCTCTGCAGTGTTAAAAGCTTGCAATGCAGCCCAAGCGGAGGAGCTTACGGTGGTCTGTACGGGGGCCAGTAATATGCGGTGGTACCATGCATTGTGTGCGCACAGGACAGGGCAGCACTGCCTTCTGCCATCAAAGATAAGCCCCGAACCTGCCAACCCCCATAACCCCATGCTGCTCCCCATTCCTTCTTGTTCTCGGTGTGGATAATTTGCATCGATGTCCACTACTTAGAAATATGAGCAACTACAACCGGAGTGCAGGTAAAGCACAACACTCGAAGACAGACTAACCCCTTGAGTGCCCCGCCCTTTCCACGCCCTGTGCCGGGCGTTTCATTAGCAGGCGGGGCTCATGACGAGATAGTCTCGTCATGGGCACAGCGCAACCGCGGCCCATGACGAGACCATCTCGTCATGGGCACTCAAGAGGTTAAAATGCTATGCAGCTAGTGCCAACACAGGCAACCATATAGTACTCTAATCTGCCCCCAAATAACTGGTCTAGTATTTAAGAATGTGCCACTTACCAAGCGTCAAAGTATGGGGTGCTGCTAGGAGTTTCTGAACATGCTCAAACTTACACGGGGTTTGCTTTCGTATTTCACTCTTGTATGCATCTGCAGGAAGATGGTTGGCAGCTAATCCATTGCCCCGAGATCTTAATATTTAGTGAGCTTACTAACCAACAGCAAATAAAACAAGCAATTGCACTTGAATTCGATTTTAAAACCAAGACATAAATAAAAGGCATAGTCATTTACAATGCCAATAGCTCAAACTCGCGTAAATGCAAGACCTAATGCTTTTTTTTTTTTAGAACACCGCCAGGCTCTCCTGTCTCGCACAGACCGTGAATGATGCAAGAGCTGCTGATTAATAAACGGAGTGGAATCCCCGATTGAGCTGCACTTTTTCTTGTCAGAAAAGTGTCAGTGAGGCTTTTCTGATTCTGGCTGCTAATTCAAGCTAGAGGTCACAGCGGAGACCCCTAAATGCCGTCCAAATGACAGTCACTTAAACACAGCCCAAGCTCATCTACCGGAATGTAACGCTGAGCACACCAGCAAAGCTGAATGGAGGTGGTGCAAATCCCAAACCATATATAGCTTCACTAAAGCCAACTCCCTACTTGCAAAAACAAAACTGGTAAAAAAAAAAAAAATAGACGAGGTAAACAATTTGGCTAAATTGTCAACTGTTTCATCCCAATAATGCTGGCATACTGGTCCATTAGAGCACAAAATTAGCGTGACATATCCCAGTGTTTAAAGGCGACGTGTTTGCCAAAGCAGAGTTGTGTAGGTAGTTTTATGGCTTCTAAAATTAACCTTGCAGATATTTCCATAAACCTGTCCTTTTCTGCGAAGATGCTGGCAGTGTGAACTGACAGATCACTTCCAAAGATGGGCTATGGGATCACAGGTGATCAAAGTGGAGTCTGCACATGTACATGTGCTCTTTCCACTTGGAACAAAGTGCAGGGCATTCGCTAATCTACCCATATTCCTGTCAGTAGTTTAGAAGTAGTACTCTGCCAGTCAGGCCGGATGTAATGGGTTAACATGGGAGCTTTTATTGAGAACGATTGCTTTTACCCAACATTCCCGGGTTCTATTCAGAACCCTACACATAACAGAATGCTCCCCATTTTTAGTCTCTTAAGATTTAGTGATGTTTTTGAGTCTTATGGGGCAGATAATTAAACTTGCAAGTAACAGCCTGTCAGTTGAGCAGTTTACATGTGGCAAGCCGTGCAAGCAACTGGTAGGCTGAATACAGGACACCAAAGGACAGACTATGACTTCCAGAATCCGCATATGCAAATCAGACCACAGACTGGGGAAAGAATACATTACAAGGAAATCTGCATGTGATCATTTATTTTATGCTTAAGAGTATTGTGTAGGATTTTACAAAACCATAAAAACCATTTGCTATAAATTCATATATATTTGTTACACTATACATTGATATATTATATGTACACATTCACAAAAGATAGACTCTTCAGATCAGAAAGACTACATCCTCAGAAAGCATGACTTGATTGTCACTTTGCATGGTTTCCAGAGCTTGCTGCACTTCATCGTGGTCGAAGGGGTCGTTGTTGACTTTGTTGATAATTTCGAGAAGCCGCGCAACAGCAATGGATTCAGACCGGGTCGTCTTGAAAGCTTTCAGGAGGGCCGCTTTAAACTCCTTTATTCTGTGAAATAAAAGTACATGAATCAGACCAGCGACATCACAGCAAAATAATTTCTGCAACAGATCTGCAGTTTTTGAAGTACTCAAAGTCTGGTGTGGCACATCAGCAAAGGTATACACACATGATACAATTCAAGTTCAGATCAGTTGTTGCGCAGGGATCTATAACTACGCTTATTTTTAGCAATCATTTCCAAAAAGCATGCGACAGTAAGGAGCAAGGACATCAAATTCCACTTTGGATTTTGATTAAAAAATTCTGGTGTCAGTATCTAAATAGTTGTACATTTTAAGGACTCTTCAGGCACCCACAAATTAGTGAAAGTCAAAATGATTGAAGCACAAAGATGCACTAGTTAGTGCAAACTACAAAACAGATCAAGAATCCCTTCTCACACTGCCATTGTTACTCAGCTGCATGCCTGAAAACGGTCAGAAAATAATATAACGTAGTTGCACGGGTAGTAGGTAGCATATGAAGATGCAGTACATGAGCAATCACCTTCCAGAAGCAATCCACAACCAGAAGCAACCACCAAAGTAACTAAAATCACCCTTGTCGGAGCATCTTGCTGCCCTTGTTACAGTAACACTTCAGTTAGAAGTTTCAATGTGCCGGGGCGAGGATCTACAAACATTAGCTGTTCAACTACTTAATGTAACTTTTGTCCAAGTTTCAATGTATTTACAGGTTAGTTTTCACTTTCAAGTATGATCAATATAGATCTTTTCTACTTTTTTGATGAAGGGATTAGGGGAGTGCTTCGTCACCTCCTCGATTCAGCAATTCAAACTGATGTCCGGATTACTTACTGGTAATCTTCATTACTTCCATACTTCCATCTTTCCTTACTGATCCCAGTACGTATGAATTGAGGGAATATGCCCATTCACTATACCGGTGTCTTTGCTTCCCAAATTGTTTTCCCTTTCTATGTCCTGGATAGAACCTACCCATGAAGCCCCTCACTCCCTCTTTGACTTCCTGTTCTTTATCAAGCCCAATGAGGGCTGATAAAGGGACCTGGGAGGGTGGGTCGCAAATACTGCGAGGAAAAGGGAGAATCAGAGCAATTAAGACTACCTAATAATCTGGCCCTTACTTCTGCATCTCCTTTCTTGTCCCATTCCTTAAGAATTGAGGTATACCAAAGGAAAGATACTGCAACAGCGGGCGGACATAAAACCAGAACACTTGGGTAGATGTAAGAGAATTTTATTTCATTCTTAGCATACCCCTCATGCTTTTCAGACAAATTCTAGGGTACAAAAATGAACATTAAAAAACTAAGGAGTTAAGTACGGTTTCCTGACATCAAACCCAAGACTATTTGAGAACCAAATGCAGAACCCTGAGCAACATGCAATCTATAGTGTGCAATAAAAGTAGCAGAAGCCGAGCTGGCAGCCTTACAAATAACTTCAATTGAGACACCTGCCCATTCAGCCCAGGCGGTAGCCATGGCTCTAGTGGTATGGACCCTAATTGAACCCGGACTTTCTTCGCCACAAGCCTGATAAGCGAAAGAAAACCAATTTTATCCACCTTGCTAAGGTGGAAGAGTAGGGCTTTTTGCCTCTCTTTACAGGCCAGAAGTTGACAGAATATCAGAATATAGAGTTTCAGATTTTTTATTTAGCTAGATCCTTGCAGCCCTTACCACATCCCAGAAAAATTGATTAAGGGATCCATGCTCTCAACATCTGTTTTTAGAACAGTGAGAACAATCTCTTGATTCCTGTGAAACGGATTGTCGACAGGAATGTTGAATCTAGAGGGGATGATATGGTCCTTGAAGACCTTCAAGTATGGATGTCTACAAACAAAAGACCATAGCTCACCTAAGTGCCTAGCCGTGGTAATGGCAACCATAGAAAAATGTCTTAAAAGATTAGGAACTTTAACGAATGGTCTCTAAAGGCTCAAATTGGGCCTTCTGTAGGAAAGTCAAAACTAACAGTAAATCCCAAGAAGGAAAAGGGCTGTGTACCTTTGGTTACAAAACTCGTCAAGGGTTTTAAACTTTTGAGACCCATCAGTCAATTGAAGAAATGTAATTCCAGGGAGACCTAAACTCTCCCAAATTGCAGCCCAGTGTGACCCAAGGGTGGTTATAAACAACAACGTATCGAAGCCCTCCTGTATAAATCAAAGTAAATTAGATGTTGCAGCAGAGATAGGATCTAAAGACCTCTGAGAATACCATGAATCAAAGACAGCCAAGTGGTAATCATAAGAATTGTTATTAAACCCCTTTTAGAGGCTTGTAGGGAGCTACAGACAATCCTTTATTCAGAAAGACTTCCCTTCCAACCTCCAAACCAATAGTTGTAAATGGCCCAGGGTCTCTAAAGGAAGAGGGGGAAACATCATAGGGGGAAGGGGATATCCGACCCAGCTGTAGATGTCCCAGCAAAGGAAACCACAGTCTCCTTGCCCAAAAAGGAAGAACTAGGGCCATCTCTGCTGCTTCTCCTTGTAGCCTTGCTAATACTCTTGGGATCAGAGGAATAGGGCTGAAAGCACAGAGAAGACCCATCGGCTGGTCAAAGAGGCCATGTCCACTGCCATCTGCTTGTGAAAATCGACAAATGGAGGTAATTGGGAATTTTAGCATGCTGCAAACAAGTCTATCCTGGGGACTCACCTCCTGCATTTCTTTCCAAAATATGAGGGCTCAGGCTGAAATCCTGTGAGCTCAGAAGGGTCCTGCTGAGAGAGTCTGCCTAGGTGTTCAAGAATCACTTGATAAAAAGCTCTGAGATCTAAGAGGTCATTCTGTCCACAGATACAAATCTGCTGTACCAGATGATTTGGAGCCTGTACAGAACTGATAACTTAGGTAAGCTGCGGTTGCATTGTTGTCTGTCTGAATCAATTACTAAAACATTTCCCCTCACTAGATGAGAATTGAATTGCTTTCCAGACTGCCATAGCTCTTTCCAGCTTGAAGATCTTTTCCATTCCGTTCCCCAATGACCCGGAGCAGTCAGTCTCCTGGTCCACCCCCACCCAAAACTGCCACCAATTGTGGTCAGGACTACTGGGTTGCAGTATGTGCACAGAGATCCTGTGTTTGAGGAGGAAGGCATTGTCCAGCATGCTAGATTGTCTTGTATATACGGAAGATGCGACTGGGATTAGTTCATGCTGACGGCGTGTAGGAAGCTGGCTCTGGATATACCCTACCAAAGTAAGGTATAGTGTGTACAGAGTCCAATGGATCCCCAGAGGTATAACAGAGGTTAAATTAGGTAAATACTAGCAGCTCTTTGTGGTAGTGTGGGTGAGCAGTAATGCTTATCCAGAGGGTGTGTTAAGCATTTATTGTATTCACGCAATCAAGACTGAAAGCACTCACTCAGATTGAATCCAGATATTTGGGTACATATAAAAAGGTATACTTACGTTTTATTGTCCAGAACCAAGTAGGTCTTGGTACAGGTAGGTAAAATATACTTTCAAATCATAGACCATTTCAAGAATTGCAATTGGGAATAGATTTGCAATCGGTAGAGGTTTGTATTGGTTCAAAAAGCTGTTTAAATTGCACAGTATAACTTTGGCTTACTTTCTCGTTACTTCCGGATTACATCGACTACTCCTGGAAATATGCCTAGATATCGCACCGTAGACTGTCACTTACAGGTAAGTAGGACAATTAGCAATTTAAAGCATAGTTACTTTCTTCCCATACAAAACAGGAGTTCAACATTAAGAACATTTTGGGGAGATGTTCCTCAAGAGTCAAATGCAAAAGCGTTGAAACCCTTTCATGAAGCTTTTGCATGTTACTTGTAAGGGACATTTAGTAATGACTAGTGGAACTGCAGCTTGATGTAATAATAATTTCAATGCTTTTGCATGTGACTCGTGAGGGACATCTAGTAACGACTAGTGGAACTGCAGCTCTTTGTAGAATTATTTTGATATTGGACACTATAATATTCACTGCCCACTGCTAATCTCGTCCCATAATGCTTTGCAGGGACTTTGGTTGGGATTGTATTTTTGCCAATAACTGTGCTTGGTGTGGTCCTAAGAGGATGGGGCCACCACCGAATCGTTCAAGATGTGCCTTTTGTTTTCAAGGCATCTGCATGGTTCTCTCCCTAGGTTAGGGAGGATCCCAAAATCATCACCTCTCACTGCTTGCTATGTTATCATTTTCACTTTTGTGAAATGACTATATGTATTTTAGCATATAAAGACATACTTATTTTATCATAACTTGCACTGTGCAAGATGCTGTTTGCAATTATTGCTCAGAGCAGACAAGCACACAGTGCTAACAGCTACGCTATGCAGTTTGCGTAGCTGAGCGTAGTTCAAAGTGTACTTCGCTTAGCTACGTGTAGTGCTACTATGCAAACTACATCCAGGGTTATATAAAACTCTGTAAAATAAATCAAATAAAAACTCATAACATTACTGCCTATGGGAGAAAAATGGTTATCGGTTTTCCAGATAAGTACTCTACTTACAGGTATGACTTTTGGGGTTAAGGACTAAAGTTCCACAAGGTCCAGGTAGGCACTCAAATCGCACCATCAGTGGCACTGGGGAGGTAGCTGCAGAGGCCCAATCTTTCTTTCTGAGTTTTATATAGCGCAAACTTGACCCCAAGGTATCAGAGCGCTTTACACGAGCACCAGTTGCGTTACATAAGGACACATTAATATATTTTTTTTTGTTATGCAATGTTAGCCAATATGCCAAGTGGTCCTTCGGTCACGGGCTGCATATGAGCAGGCAACTCTGGTGTGGGAGAAAAGCTCCAGGTCTAAGATCAGCACTGCAGGGGCCAACAATCCGCACAGGAGCTGCACCACCGGCAGCACTGGGGCGGCCGGGTGCAGAGTGCCAAGGTGATGCCTGGGACCCTGTGGATGTCAATGGAGATATTTGGTTCCATAAAGATGCTGCAGGCTCAGGCTGGGAGGCTTCCTGTAAGCGACCACCGGCAGGAGAGGTAAGTTGGGCTCTTGGGGGATGCCTGGGCACCGTCAGTTGGGCCACCCAAGGCAGTGGGTCGTCGGGTTCTTCTTACCACCTCCTGTCGTGGTCGAGGGGACCCTTCAGGTTGAGGCTGCAGGTGTAAGCTTCAAGATTGAGGGAGGTCAGGAATCCCAGGTCAGGATCGCCTCATGATGTTGGGCCACTCAAACTCAGGCTAGATCCAGATTCTGGGGTGGAGTCTTTGCTTGTGCAAATCTGGTGCTCATGGGAGACAGTCTGTTAGTTGAGTGCAGGGCAGGTCCTTCAGGCTCCATGGGGCTGCTAGACTTGCTGGGATTCTCACCAATTGGATGGGTCCCCTCATCTCCAAGATGGAGGGGATTGATATGAGTGCTTCACCTCGCCTCCCCCACCTGAGGGGTGGGGTTGGCAAAGCTGGGCACACCTTCTCCTAGATCTGCTTTCCCACCGATTCTCCCACCCAAAGTGGCAGGCAGAACTGGAGGGAGCCAGTTGCTGGGGCCAGCTAAAGGCAGGGAGAGCTTACAAAGGCAGCAGGCCTTTGAAGCTTCCCCTCTCGTGGACCCAGCGCACCCTGGACCCAGAGAGAGGGGCTCTCTACCCAGGAGTCCAGAAAGCTGCCTGGTGGTAGCAAATGGCAGGCAGGCATTCAGGAACCACAATAGGGCTGGTTGTTTTTAGGGGGCCTCTCTAAGATGCCCTAGGTGCGCGGTTTAATTTGCCAAGTTTGCTACCATTATGGAGCTGTGTAGTTCGTAATGACCAACTCCCAGACCATATACTCTTTATGGTTTTACTACACTTACTATGTCTAAGAATGGACATAGACACTGTAGGGTACAGGGCTCCTGCCACTGTACCTCGCCTGGGGCAAGTGCACCCTTCTAGAGGGGTGATTTACCTAGGCATCAGGCAGTGGTTTGCAGGCATGGCATACAGGGATGTGTGCCATGTCAACTCTTTACTCTCTGCACCAAAACACACAGCCTGCAGTGGCAGTGTGTGGGTGTTAAGGTACAGGCCCTATAAGGGTGGCACAATAGGTGCTGCAGCCCTTGGAGGCCTTCTGTGGTCACAGTTCCCTTGGTACCTTTTACAAGGGGCTTACCTGTGGTCAGAGATGTGACAATTGTGGTTACAAAGGTACAGCTTTGGGAAAGAACTCAGGCTCTGGGAATGTAATTGGCAGAGACCCAGGTCACACCAAGTCAAAGTGCATCATGTGTCAGGCAAAACGTGGGGGGTAACCATGCAAAAAGGGGCACCTACCTACACAGTGGAATTTTGGAAACTACTTAGCCCATATGGAGTTGCACCCAAAGAAAAAAACTCCTATTTGCTGCCTGAAAGAAGGAAATAAATATCAAGAATCTGTAGAATTTCCATAAGGTGGCACAAAAACGCACGTTAAAGTGAAATAAATTGTATCTTACCATGTTCACACGAACACAAAGCCACTCGCTGACTGGAGCCTCCTGCTTCATCAACCTACTCTGTATTGAAGTCCTAAGCTTGTTCTTCCTGGATTCTGGGAGCAGCGCCAGTCCCTGTACTGTGTCACAAGTAGCTCCTATGTAATCCAGTCGCTGTTCTGGTTGAAGATTGAACTTCTGTCAGATGATTAGAAAACCAGACTTCTGAGGTGTCTGGATGGTCAGGCGACCAAATAAGGGCCTCCAGATATATTGTGAACTACTACTCCGTGAACAAGTAAAAGACCCATAACTGGAGCCAGGACTTTGGTGAAGACCCTGGAGGAAGTCTTCAAGCAGAAGGGGAACAACCAAAACTGCCAGTGGAAACTGCCCACCGCAAACCTGATAAAGCTATGATGGGTGAAGGGCAATCAGGATAAGCATGTAGGTTTCCTGCAAGTTTATTTTGTAATGACATTTTTCAAAATCAAAGGAATAACCCTCTGTAAAGTGTTCATCTTGTAGTTGTTGTGGGGATGAAAAGATCCAGTAACCTAAGGTCTATGATTATCCTAAAAATCATGCAACACTGTCTGGATGATAAAAACTAACACCCCTGACCCCCTTCGAGAGGGGGAACTAGAAGTACCGCTTTCTTCGGTCTCAGAAATTCTGTCATGTAAGGCTGGCATCCTGGTCTGGTCAGAAAGTCAGTACAAAATGAGGCTCAGGTAGGTCTGGGAGTACTTCGTTCGGGCAACCTGGAGAAACATGCTTCACCCATTTTTCCGACATTAGATCACAATCCACTCCCCCACTGATGTCTGACTTTTCTTCCTCCACTAGCAGAAGGGATTAGAGTAAGTATGAAATTAGTGGCTTTAGATACTCCTTCAAGATGTACTTGGAATCTACAGAAAACCCAAACTCTTCATCATACACTGGCAGAGTCCAAGATTAAAGGGAAGGAAGTGGGGACAGAAAAAAAGGATCCATCTGAAGAGGGAGGAAAGTCCTGAGGAGGAGCAGATCTATAATGACAATTATACACCTCAGACAGTGCTGACCAGGGTCTGCAAACCCCTTTTAGAACCCCTTATGAAGGGGGAGAAGGGGAGACTTCATCTGTTGTTTTCCCATACTGAGGGCCAACAAATTAATCTCTTTATGTGCTGTAGGTGTCCTTCACTTAGCTGCCCCTTGACTGCATGTATAAATAAAAACAATCTCGCTTAGGAGAGAAAAACAGAACCACATTTTTTTTAAGACAAATCTCCTTAATTGTTGAAAAATTATAAAAGTATTTTGCTCTAAAAACATATGGCCATCACAAGGTATTCCTAATCCCGTTAAAAAGAGGCCAGAACAGGTCAGTCTGTACGAGAATCATACAATACATTTAACTCAATCAATATAACTGTAGCACACTGTCCTCAATCTAGTGATAAACTTTTTATAAACTGAAGTTTATTGATTTTTGAAGCATGCAACAAAGTGCTAAACACTGCTGTTTCTTAACCCCATTAGCTGCAGTTTATAATGTTAGTGTATGCAAATAACAAAAAGGTATTCAGGCACTAAGAAACTGATACAATCACCAAACTACCACAGATATCCCAGAAGCTATAGCAAGCTACAATTACAATTCAATCTATACAGAGAGCAGCTTTCTAAATTGAAGGAACTCTGCGCCTGAAAAACTATCGGACACAATTAAAATTAAAAAAAATGTTTATTAACCATGTACACTAATTGAGCAATTGTTTGTGACCGCTAGTTTCCCACTCGTATTCCCAAATCTTGTGTCACTCCTACAAGATATTGGTGCTTTACTCAAACAATTAAGGATCCCGCCATAAAAACATAATAGTATGACAAGGTGAATGGAGACCAGAGGTTTAAAGACAGGTTTAAGGATCTCTGTTTCCCTCTTTCAATAGACTGCTCTAAAGCCTTGAGGGCAAATTGATCACAGGAATATTCAACTTTCAGCCTTAGTTTGTTCTCATAAGAGTAAAATAAGATGCTATGTAATACAGAATTGAGTATTTCCATATTTCTAAGCAAAATGCTTGGAAATTAGGATTTCATCCAAACAAATATGCGCGTCTCCCACTAATCACAGCCTGTCCCCCGGGAGGAGACAAACGCTGACTGATGACCCGTCATTCATGCTAACTGATTTTGCTACAGAGGCAGCTGGAGGCTGATGACCGAAATGATGCCAGCTGCACTAATGTGGCTGGTAAATAAAAATAGGAGTGCTCCTTTCACTTAAGCTGATGAAGCTATATATTTGTTAGGGTGCAACATAGAACAAAGGAGCACCCCTCCCACAACCCACACAAACTTTAGAAATAAAGAGCCTATGAAAGTCACATTGCAGAAAATGAACATGTAAAATGAATTTCCTGACGCACCGCAGTACATCAGGGAATTACTCAGAATGTCGATATGACACTCAATTGAGCTTGGCGAGTCAGTAAGACAAATGTGCCAATTTCTGCAGCAACAGAGTAGTCGGGTGGGAGGGGATGGAAAGGGAGCAGAGACACTGAAGTGCTGTACAAATCTGAAGTGGGAGCATCCCTGCTGGAAAGAAACTAAATCTCAGGAAGTAAAAAATAAAATAAAATAAAAAATAAATTTTAAACAACTAGGAAAGTCCAGCAGAAATGTGTCAGGGAAGCCGATACAGAGGTGGTCAACAATACAGCCCACAGTACTCAATCAAGATGTGTTACTGTATAATGCTTCAGACGGAAATCACACATTTGATGGATTTGATTGATTGACATTTCCCTCCTCCCCGCCACCCCCAATTCTTAAAGTAAGAGGATTATACTATTTGACAACACAGAGAAGCAAGAACATTATTCTAGCAAAATAACGTTTTGGGAGGACTCCATCACTGGATATTGAAGTTAATGGAATAGAAGAAAAAAACCTTCCAATATAATCCGAAGTACACATGAATATTATCTATTCTATTTTAAAGATTGCTTTTTCTAGCCTCGCCCAGCTGAAGTCCCAAGCAATTACACTAAGGAGAAGCAAAGTTATTTCCTTAAACATGTAAGACCACCTTTGGGCAATAGAGATAGTAGAACGCTGTTCCCATTTACCAAACCGAATTGAGACTCCGTAAGAATGCTCTAACTGTATTACATTTCAGGATGACCACAAAGCAGATTTGGGACTGGGGCTAAGGTAATCTGCAACAGCGCTCAAACGTGTTTATTAATGTAACCAAGAGTAACAAAGGTTCATCAAGATGTAATAAAAATACAATGACCATTGATAGAAACGTTAAGGTAAGAAAAACAAGCCTTTATTTATGTTGAAAACATAAATAAAAGGTATTGTCATTTACAATGCCAAAAGCTTTGAAAAACGTGCTCACTGTGTAACTAAACATAGAAATCGAACTCATTTGGGTAACAATGTTTAAACGGTTACTTTGCTACAGCCCTGCGCAGGGTATAAATTAATGCATTGGCAGACGACTTTTACTTGTGAGGTATACTCAGGGCTTAAAGTGGGCCGGGTCCTGCGGGTGCTCAGCACGGGCAGTTCTAAAAAGCAGGCGCTGAGACAGCCTCCATCCTGCTCTCCATTTTTGCCCTCAGGGTGGGAAAAAAAAAAAAGAAATCTAACTGCAGCAGCACCACCCATCACTGCCTTTGAGGTAACCTTAAAGAGACTCGCTATAATTCTTTCACAGTGCCATCATTTCAGAACTGAAGCATTTTCAATATTCTGTACAAGGAGGCCATTGTTGTTGTTTATTTATCTTACAAAACTAACAATCGGCCCCCTGTTATTAAACAAACCGCTCAAGTTTTTTCATTCTACTTAAAGACCTGGGTATACTGCTTCAAGACGCCTTTTACCGAACAATTAAGGTTAAATTAAAACTGGGTAAATTAAATAATGAGCCAAGAAATTAGACAAAAATAGCTCTTCCTAATTAATGAAGGTGCACTTTCTTCCCGACAGCACATAGTTTATGTATAGGAGGAAAAGGCGGTGTACCGTCGGCAAATAATGCAGTGCACGTACTTTTTTTATGTCAAATATTCTCACACTGCCACCTCGTGTCCGTTTTAGCCAGTAAATTCCGAAATGTGGTCAATTCAGGGTGTGCAAGCAAAAATATTTCATATTCTAGTGTTCTGCACATTGAGAGCCGTTTGCCTTCTGCTGCGGCAGCATTTGTGACTTGTGTTGGTACAGGAATCTGCAGTGATATGCTGGGCATCACTGCACCAGCACCTTCCTGTCACTGCTGCTTCGAAGCAGAACATGTACTTATCAGTTTTTGACTGAAGTAGACACGCATATGTTTCTTCACCACCTGCTCATGGGAGGTTCTGCAAGGTGCGACCACTGAGGCATGTGAAGTTCCGAGCCTGTTGCTAATTTGAGTTCCTGCCCATATGCAGGATATATATTCTGGTAAAGGTTTTTCTTTCAAGGTTCTCTGCAATTAGTTATTTTGAAATAATTGGGATATTCTCTTCTGGACATTTGTTATTTCACCTAGCACATTTTCTCATCTATGCGGTCTGCCTATGGGACAAAACAAGCTGCAAGTGGGGGTGTGACTGAGAAAATGAGTTGCATGCACAAATTCTCGTGGTAGTGTGGTCATCACCGTGGTGTTGCACCCCTTTTTTCCACAGCTGAAGAAATTGTACCTCTCATATGGGCTGCACTATCTGAGAGTCACCTTGACATCTTGAGGATCCCGACCAGGCTGCTGGTAGGTCACAGTCGCATGTCACTGCGGGACCTTATTAGAATGGTTCTGTTGCAAATTGTTCCTTGGATCCGTTTTACTTGGTACTGGAGTGATTTGCATACCCCTTCCTGCCGAGCATCAGATACCCGTAGGTGACCGCATAAACTGCTTAACTGCTGCAAAGTAAGAAGGTCAGCTTATCGTATTCAACCATGAGGAGTCTGATCCTTCTCGCTGTGTGGTTCTTGGTGTTACGGTCTTCTCTGTATTTCTGTTGC
Source organism: Triturus cristatus (assembly GCF_964204655.1). NCBI lineage: Eukaryota > Metazoa > Chordata > Amphibia > Caudata > Salamandridae > Triturus > Triturus cristatus. The sequence continues at coordinate 709,851,356 of NC_140587.1, read as the reverse complement.
TGCCATTTGGCAGAAATTCCATTCCACTAACCCTAACAGTGGCAAAAACACCAACAAACATTCAAAATGTTGTGGGTTCATTCTGGTTTTCCGGTAGAAGGTCCACATGGCATTTTGGCATAGTCCAGCGCTACACCAAAAGGGGATGAGGGAATTGTGCATCGGCCGGTCTCTTCTGCTACTTCACATCTCTAAGCATTAATTTTTTTGTATGGAGTTTTATATTTGGCGACACGAGCAGCAGGTTACTTTGCCTGGCATCATGAACCCAACTAAAATATGTTCCCATTAGTTGACCTGCGCGGCTTTGCTTTTTCAGTTTTGCAAGATGCCAGCTAAGGCATTTCTGTGCAGTCTTATTGTTGCTCCACCATACAGCGCTATGTGTGGGTGTCACTGCCGTAGTTTTGCTGCGCTTGCTTGCTGTCTTGTTCATATAGCTCCTTTGTGTGTTGCTACTGTTACAACGGCAGATCTGTTGATAGGACACTTTGGTGGCTACTTGAGACTGCATATCAGCCTTCAGCTGCCACAAAACCCCTAACATATCTTTACCACTAACCTGTGGCTTTGCTTCTCATAGGCACACATACAGTAAACATGACTGCAGTAGTATCATATGCAACACTATATCAGACATAAAAGATTGTTGTTTTTTTTAAACGTAATTCTTAGTAACATTTAAGTGGCTGCATGTTGTGTTGACCATGCATTATAGTGGCGAAAGTGCTTTGAGTTTTACACTGGATCGTTCAAGATTTGTGCACATTTCCCATTAGTACTTTGTTGAAGAAATGCAATGCTAATTGGGAGGGGGGGGGGGGGGGGGGCTGGGGGGTCGGGGGCCACTGGCCTTTTTTTCTAGCGCTTTAATGTTTTGGTATACTGTTTAATTCCCTCTCAGGCCTCTAAATGTCCGCACACCATAAAACGATCTTTGTACAGAAAACGTTCCTCCTTCTAAACAGCTCTCGGACACCACCTTTATCAGCAATACGTACAGTTGATACACAAAATCCACCAGCAATACAAAAAAAACAAAAAAGCATTTGCAATGCAATAGGACTCGCATTTACGCGAGCCCTATTGCATTACAAACGGGAGTGCGAGCAGGGGGGTGAGGTGGCCATGGACAAAGGGAGTGCTGGGCAGGAGGAAGAAAGCGCGGGCAACAGGAGGGCAGACGGGAGGGTGGTGAGAAGGCACGGACAACGGGAGTGCGGGAGGGGGTGAGAAGGCACAAAAAAATAGTGCTCTAAATAACACGTATCGTACAGTGTAACACTCGAAGTAAAGGGGCCAATAGCCATGGGAGGGTACAAATGATGACATGGTCATAATAAGGCGGGACCAATCAGCCTCATAATCAATCAGAAGACAGAATTTACAAAGGACAAAGACAGAAGCTGATGAAAAATATGGGTGAGTGTGAGATTAGCTTGTCTCCCATACTCTACTACAGCATGCCACGCAGAGCGAGAAGCGCATGCGCGCTGCCACTAAAGCTCGACCTAAAATCAAGGCCCCTGAATGCAAGCAATGAAAAGACACAACTCATCCAGTAAAGAATAAATGCTACTGATGCAGGACAAAGAATAGAAGAATAGGGGAAAAACCATTAAATAACAAGCAGGGGAATAAGACAGAAAAAAAAACCATCCCATCAAGAGTAGTGGGCTGACTCAAAGTCCACTGCATGTATGTATTGTAAAGCATTAGTGGCAATTGGTCTGCAACAACAGATAGCTAAAGCTGCCTGGAGGACGGACCTAAAAATAGGGAGACCAGGTCCTTGCAAGAAGTAATGGCAGGCCCAGTAGCTGCACAATATGCCTCACTGGCTAGGTACCAACCATGAAGCCAAGTGATTTAGTCTATACTGCAACCACATGCAAAATATGTAGTCTTCGGTGTCTCTCCCTCTTATAAGCCTTAATGCCAGTTCTCAGTCAAAAAGTCCATGCCAGATTATAGGCTGCATTGGTAAGTGGTAAGGCTCATGGCTCTACACAATGCCTCTCTTGCTATTTGTAGGCCTGTGCCAGCAGTAAAGTTCACAATCTGAGAGTTCTTGCAGTCCAGTCAAAGTCTTCCCAACACAGTTTAAGGCTGCTTCGAGGGCAAGCTATACTAGTTTAGTCATTAGCAGCATATTGGACACATAACAGACCAGTGAGAATAGTACTAGTAATTTCTACAGTGCATGCTGATTACCGTACACGTACTCAACCACTGGTGCCATAAAGGGAGTCACATTGATTCAAATAGCTGGGCCATTCTGCATTCTGACCAGTGGCATAGCTAGACCTACTTCCACCTGGGGCGGACCCTAAGTTTGGCGCCCGGTGCAGGTAAGAGCTGGGGGTGGGGGTGCAGGGAGGCCGACGGTCGACTTGTTCCAGGGGATGGTGGTAGTCGACAGACACTACTTGCTCACCTCCACCGCCCCCAAAAACAGTGCCGCCTGGGGATCCCCTCTCACCCTACCTACACCACTGACTGGCATTTTCCTGTAAAGCTTCAAGGTAGGGGCTTCTTTTACAGTAGGACGACAAGCATAACCTAAAACCCTTACACCCGGTTTCTATTAGCAGCCTCCTGCAGCATGGGGCTGGGTTATTCAATTTCGCCAGGTAGATTTTGGTTCTCAGTCCTGCCCTGTCAGAGTCCATAACATCAGGCAGGTGCCTTTAAACTGTCCATACTACAGTAGATTATTCTGTAAGGGTCAGTCATATCTCAAATTAATTAAAGTGAGAGTTAGAGGTACACCACCGCACACCCTCTTCAGTAATCAAGATAAACACATCACAGGTGCGATGGCCAATGATAAAAGGCTACTCTGAGCCCCTATCAAGTAATTCCTAAGGTGACCTCAAAAGACTATCCCTTAGGATCACATAGACATCTATCCTGGAGTACCATTTAGATGGGATGAGTAGGCCTCACACGCGTTCATTGGCAACCTCATCCTACCATGGTAGGAAAATACAATCAGGGCAGACAACCTCATTAGGAGGGAGATCTTATCACTAACTGGACAAGAAGGGATCCAGATAATCTAAAAATATCTTAAGGTAAACCCAGGATAATACCTTTATTCGTGGGTACCTAAGGCACAGTTAAAACCAACGACAGGGACCCACACATCCTTGCGAGTAAACATGTTTCTTCACGCATGCATGCTAGTACTGGTCAGGGGCTTTCTTTGGGCCCAAAGGGGATTCCAAGCTCAATTACTTGCACTAAATTAGTAAGGGAAAAGGACAGGTTTGTCAAACTGTGTCCTACATTGACAATTCAGGCAATCCTGCTCCTAAATTAAGGACAGCATTAAAAACAGTATTACAAGGAATTCATTACATAGTCTTGACTTGGCACTCAAGTGTTTAATCACATGTACAGTGATAATTCATAACCTATACTTTTCCATGAAAACTCACTGCAAACAGGAGAACCACTTTTGTAGGGTGAATAAATGCCTTAATCTAATAGATAAGCTGTTTACCCTAACTCTTAGGGTAAGCAGCTTATCTATTAGCTCTATTGTCTGGAGGAGGAGGTATCCTCTATGGTCTCACACTGCAATTCCACTCAACAGTTAAGAAAAAGGCAAAGTAAAACCTACTGTTGAGATTGCCGCCTTCAGATTTTACCCAAATTACCAATTCAAACATGTCCTGTCATCAACTCAGAAGAAACCACTACCAACATGAAGTCAATCCACTCTGGAGCCCCATCGGACCCTTGCCCCCACTGCAACACATAAGCACCATGCTCACACCCATTCTGAATGCCCCCGTCTCTTCTACAACCTTCGCAGATGCTAGGAAACACTCCTTCGAATGCTGAAGAAATCCTCTGCAGAGCCTTCAATGCTTGCCAGCTACTGATGGATCTCCCTGCTACCAATCCCAGCAAGGTCTTAAAGAAGAACTTCAACAGACACCTCAACCAATACCTAAATAACCACCAACTCCTAGACATCACTCAGTCTGGGTTCAGACCCAAGCACAGCACTGAAAGTGCCCTCAAAGCTGCCAGGGATAACAATCATGACACTGGACTGGATAGAGGAGACAGGAGGTCCTCATCCTCCTGGACCTCTCCGCAGCATTTGACACAGTTTCCCACCCTATTCTCACACAACGATCTATGAACATACACTCCGATGGGTCTGTTCCTTCCTGATTGGAAGGACCCAGTCAAAAGGACATTGCCTGGCACTGTACACCTCGGATGCCCACTAACTCATCTGCGGAGTTTCATAAGGATCCTCTCTGAGCTCGACCCTCTTCAAATGCATACCTGATCCCTCTACCCAGCATCATCCACTAACAAATTTAAGATCCTATCATATGTCATGACATGCAGCTCATTCCCTCACTCATGAACAAGACACCCAGTACCCAGATCAAGTTAAATGCCTGCATGACTGAAAATGCCCACTGGAAGAAAACCAACTATCTAAAGATGAACACCAACAAGACCGAAATCATGATCTTCGGGAACAGCACATTGTTGTGGAACTCCACTGTGTGTCCAAAAGAGCTAAGACCGACACCCACACCAAGAACCATGGGATTATGAACAGCAAAATCAACATGACCGCCCATGTCAATGCCATCACTGCCTCATGCTTCCATACCCTGAAGATGCTGAGGAAGATGTTCAAATGGCTCTCAATTATCACTTGGAAAACTGTCACATGCCCTGTGATGCCACAAGCAAGCTGGACTATGGAAACACCCTCTACATCCAGTATCATCAAAAACTCATCAGAAGGTTGAAGACCATTCAGGATCATTCTCAACCTCCCATATCGCACTTGCATCCCCCACACCTGAATGAGCTCCACTGGCTCGCCATTCACAAACTAGCACAATTTAAACTCCTCACCCACACCTTCAAGGCACTACATAACACTGGTTCAGCTTACCTCAAAAATCGCATCTGCTTTCACAAACATTCCAGACCCCTCCAGATTTCTACTAGCACAAATCCCATGCATATGGAAAACATTGTTAAAGCATTGAATGACCTGCCACCATGCAGAAGAGCCTCTCCCTTACTAGTAGTCTCACTAGGCCCAAGTGTGCCTTGAATCGCACCTGTTCAGCACTGGGATACCCTTGCAGGTGACCGTGCCCTCTACAAATCTGCATGACATAACACCCATGCCGCTGGTAGCGCTGGAGATAACCCAGTCACAAGGCAGGCTGATGGCTCAGAAAGGCCCGTCAAGCTAGAGCAGGCTCACTCATATAAAGCCTCTGCGGTCTCTCATGAAGTCGAACCTATGAAAGGCTATAAGGAACCTGAGCATATTATAGTCTCACAGAAGCTCTGGTCTGTGATCGGCTGGTTGAGCACCGCTTAAGTGACACAACGGATATGTGCCTCTGAAAGGCTGAGGCAGCGTCACGGATATAGAATTCATGTGCTTCTGAAAGGGCGGTAGGGCTGGAGCAGACTAAAACATGTCACTTGTCAGATGGATCTTTGAACAGAGAACAGGTTAGGCCAGTGTCAGACATGTAAGGCCGGCGCTTCATTTAAAGGCTGGCAGAGTTGGGGCAGAATCACCCACCCTGACCTGTGCCTCTGAAAGGCCGGTTGGGCTGAGGCAATCAGGCACTAACATCATCAGTAGCACTACAAAGTAGGTGAGGTCCCAACCTCTCTCTCAGCGATCACCATCCTTTCATGTCCTTAAGACCACCCCAAGTTGTCTACAATTTTCTGCTCTCCTCTCTACAGGATATTTTTCCTTTCCCACTCCCCACGGCACTGAGAACCACCTGTATTGAACCCGCAGGCACGGTACCTCGCGCACATCTAGGGCTCACCTCACCAAGTCTTGCACTACTATACAGGAAGGTTTGTATGAGACCACTTCGAGGAAGCTTCGTTCATAAAAGACACTTCATAATTACATTTTAAACTATTTGGACCACGTGCTTGGATTTAAACCACAGTACCTCTCACCCTCTCCCCATCATCACTTACCTTTTATTCTAGTTTCATGGCCTCTTCTACTCACTGCCCCACCTTTTCCCCCCTGCTCAACATGGACAACGCGCATATTATACTCATGCACCAAACAGGACAAAACCATTTAAAATGCACTGTTGTGTTTAGGCTAGCAACAGCCTTGTCCAAACGTTGATGGTAAATAACCTGCGTCACCTCTTCCTTTCCCACCAGGCCCTGCTTCTCTTCCCCCACTGCCCCTTCACCCAGGTATAATTTGGTAGAAAATTAGGAAATCCGGCCAGCCTTGAGTGACTTTGAAACTAGTTCACGGGAGGGTGAGAGCCCCGCTCCTCCCCTCCTGTATCTATCTTTTCAGCTACAACTTGTAACAAAACCCCACTGCTGCCTCCACACAGGTGTGGGGAGGGGCCACTGTGCTCAGAAACAGTGTTTGGGGGGAAAGATTCGCTGGAAAAGTGTTGAGCCCGTTACACTCTACTGTGTAGTAGGGAGCGCTGTTGAATTCTGCAGGGGGTATTTAGTGGTCTGATGCCGCTGCTAACAGGGCTTCTGTGCGCTGCAGTCAGATTTAGATTCCAGCAAAGCACGCGACTGATGCGGCTTTTTATCTTCACATGGTGGATAACTAGGCCAGACGAGCTGGGTGATAAAGCAACTATTGGTATAAACGCAAGAGAAGTGTTTCCATTCTGGGGCTTATTTACAAGCTCCTCGCACCGCCCTGGTTTGTAAATAAGCCCCTCAATTTTTAGGTCTCGCCTGGCTATCGCGTAAGCAATCGCTCAGCGAGACTTATGTAGGGGCTTCAGAAATGCTCCCAAAGGCTTCCCAGGCGGATCGGGTGGCGGTTACGCACACAACCACGCGCATTCCATTTGCCACCAGCTACTTCCTGTGCGTGCGCCGCCTCACGCATTCAGAGAGATTTAGTAAGGGGCACAAGACCTTAGGAATGCGGTTTATGGCCAGTGCATGTGAGGCATTCAAGCGCAAAGCTGGCATTGGGCTTGAAAGCAGCAGACTGCTTTCGCCAGCGCGCGCTCGGCCTCACTTCCTGCATCCCCTCTTACAACAATTAACTTTAGTTATAACTCACACCCCATATGCTCGTTCCCTCCCACCCTTCCATTGATGTCCGCTTTTCTTGTTGTTTACAAACCATGCCCCACACTGCTGCACGCCACACACTGCTGCACGCCACACACTGCCGCACGCCGCACACCGCCGCACGCCGATTCACGCCACACACCGCCGCACGCCACACACCGCCGCACGCCACACACCGCCGTGTGCAGCAGTGTGCGGCATGCAGCAGTGTGCCGCACACTACACTGCTGCATTACTCACTACTGCACGCAGCACACTGCCGCATGCCGCACACTGCCGCATGCCACACACTGCCGCACGCCACACACTGCCGCACGCCACACACTGCCGCACGCCACGCACGCCGCACACTGCTGCACGCCGCTGCTTTACACACTGCTGCACGCCACACACTGCTGCATGCCACACACTGCTGCACACCGCCGCACGCCGCTGCACACTGCCGCACGCCGCTGCACACTGCCGCACGCCGCTGCATTACACACTGCTGCACGCCACACACTGCTGTACGCCACACACCGCTGCACGCCACAATGCCAATAGCTCAAACTCTTATAAATGCGAGACCTATTGCATTGCAAATGCTTGTTTATGTAGGAGCGTGAAAGGTAACAAGACAGCAGCTGGAATCTGAGAACACCTTTCTCACCCAGAAACGGAAATGTTCTGTTACTGAAAGTACTTGGTTAGGACACTTGTAATCTGATGATCTTATGGAACCCTGCCTATGTCATGGAATGTAGTGAGGCATGGCATGCCATGAATCAGCATTCCAGACCTGGGCGTCCTGCTGTACAGTTGGTGCTGTGCTGTTGTCTTGAATAAACCATCTCTGCTAACCAGTGTCTGGAGGATACTACTTTAAAACACACCTTTTCCCCCTAAAGAACATGCTTCAGCGGTTGACAGTTGTTTCTGGATCCCAGCTAAACGCTATTATTGTAACTGACTTTGCCTCCGTTTATCTAACTATACACAGGAAAAATTGCAGAGTCCAAAATAATACAGGTTGACTTGTTTCCCGAATAAGTGAACTGCGCTGCCCGTGAACTGAGCAGAGAATGCAATTTTCTATCTGAAGTCTAACGTATTTTATTTCGTGGCTCAACCATGTCTGGCCCACTTATACCATCTATTTAAAAGTTGCAGGAACGTGCGACAACGCAATGTGTTCCGTTTTAAATACCAAATCAAATACCACATCGGAGCAGAACCCAAATTTGAGGACTCCAAAAGCAGCAATTCAACCACCAGGCCACAGCCCCTCCTCCCTACTGTTCGCCGGCTATGCCTCACAACGCCACAATACCACTTGCTGTCAAGTCACCCTCAACCACGACAGAGTACAGCATACAAGGACAACGGTAGGCTATTAAAAACTATTGCGGCCAGAAGTATACAAAATAGTTACCAACCAAAGGGTCTCGTGCCTGCCTCTGCATCGTGGCGCTTTAGACGTTGGGCTCCAGGCCTCGGGTCAGGAGCGCCTCTCAGCCCTGCTGGGCACACCTTCACCTAGCAGTCCTCGGAGGCTTCTCGACACCCTCCCTGAGACCCTGTATCCTTTTTCCCGCACTGTAGGCTGGAACAGTCACATGGACACATGTGGCTTGGCGGCTGGTGCCTGGAGGTCTGGCAGATGACATGCAATGCTGGGGGCTTTTCTGTCTACACCCCACAGGAAGTTGGTAATAAAATGCCAGAGTCCGAGGGAGGCCAGGAAGAAGGGGCCGTGACTTAACGTGTAATGATTGAATATAGGTGAGAACTAGATTTTCTTTGTAGTGTGATGACAGAGGAGCCTGGTCTGTTTACAGCAGCCCCTGACAGTGATGGATGAGAGAGCGGGAGGGGTGATCTAGGATGGGTATAGTGGGACAACACACAAAAGAATGTGCCTCGACTCCCCAACACTTTGTGTACTAGACATTGGCCAAACTAGCCTTGTGAAGCCAGGGACTCTCTAAATAAAGGATAAAGAGACTGCTATGCTAAACAAGCATTTGCCATGCAATAGGACTCACATTTACGCAAGACCTATTGCATTGGAAACGGGACTGCGGGCGGGCAAAAAGGCACAAATGGGAATGGGGGGTGGGAGGCCAAAAGTCACGGACTGCGGGAGGGGAGACGCAGGGAGAAAATAGTGTTTAAAGTAAAGGGCCAGTAGCTATGGAAGGATACAAATTACGACATGTTCGTCATAAGGAGGGACTAACAAGCATAAAACCAATCGGAAGGCAGCATTTAGGACATAAGCCAATGAACAAGATGGGCGGACCTTCCACAAAGCTTCCACGCTTTACTGAATACTGCATGCCTCGCAAAGCTAGGCTTGACCTAAAAATAGGACACACAAAATGGGGGGGGAAGGAATCTTTAACCTCACACGAGTATGATGTAAACATGAGTTCTGATCTAGAAACAAGTGATGCTTCTCAGACATCAAGGGACATCCTGTAACTAATAATTGAAGCTTTTGAAATGATCCCGTCAGGCTCATCCACCCCACAGTTTGTCAGTACAGGAGCCTTCCCACAGTGTTCTGGGCACTAACATAAAAGGCGCGGTTTGAATGATCCTGCGATATATATCTTCAAAATGTGCTGTCAATTGTCCCTGTGCAGACCCAACCTATTAAAAGTCATCCTCAAGTGTTGAAAACCAACTGGGAGCACAGTTGAGAAATGACTTGGCACCAACTAAGCCATCTTGCTTCTTCCTTAGACGTCCACACATGGAGTATATGGTTTTGGGTATAATCCTTGGCCAATTCTATAAAATACATTGAAGGGACACACCAAAATGAAGGGAAAGTCCACCTCCTAATAAATGACAATCCCTAATCTCAGGCCTTGCATAACCAAAGTGAACCTAGGTATCTAGATTCATGAAAAATGCCACAATGCCAAGCTAGACAGACGGCCATGGATATGTAGGGACCTCTGCAGCACTCATGCAGTGGTTTGCATAATACACTGCAATGAGCAAAAACATACAGTGGGTATACATCTGGAATCCATACTGATGCACACAATTACACAAATAACTCCATTTATCGCAATCACAAAAAAAAGAAAAAATATATGATTAACAGACCTTCAGAACTGGCACTGCTGTGAACGGTTGTGAGAAAACATTTTTTACTACAGTTATTAATTTTACCAGGTCCAGAAGGAAATTGCTATAAGGGGCTTCAAGCTTCACTGTTGGTCACATGTAGAAAGATGCCAATAAGGTATAAATAAATCAGATTGCTACTTACAATGTATTCAGAGACGGTAGCAAGGCACATAAAATGTATCAGGCCTTTTTGGGGGGGAAAAACGTCCAATAAGCCTCACATGACCGACCAGAGGGGGTGTGGGGTGAGTGGTAGGCAGCCAGATATTTATCTACACATTTGGAACAGGGAGAAGAAGCCATGTTATCTACGGATCCCAATTACATCTCTGCTCCATGTAGCAGTTAAAAGCATGGGTAGAGGATCTGGGAGCCATTTAGAACCGAAAATTATAGAGGGGTAAAAAGATAACCAGGATATTTTTAACCATGGGTTTCTCAGAGAAATCATGGACAACTCGAGCATTATTTGTCTATTTGTATCCCTTGGTAGAAGAATAATCCTCTTATCACTGATACCCATCTATAATCCTAAATGTTAAAGTAGATGTTAGGTGATCATTGCCAGTGGTTTTAAAATGTTGTTCCTCTACCCATCCTCAATTTAAACATCCATCCTGCATGGAGGAGGACGACTTATTCTTTCAAGGATATACACTGGAGATCGATTCTGGTCACATAGCTGTGGATAAAGATAATTGCAAGTAGCCCTAGACTTTCACAAAGGTTGCTTGAAAAAGATCTTTGCAACATTACACTCCTAATTCTGTGGGGAACATTCTGTTGTATTGAATTCATACTGATTTGGTCAATCATCTAGAACCTCTACAGAGACACCTGGGAGAGAATAAGAGCTGAAAGGGTTGGCTTTGGAGAAAAGCAACTACATTAACTAGCAGTTTTGCATGTTGACTCGACTCTTGCTCAATGTTTACAAAATAGAACTACCATATATAATATATGTGGTGCACATCTATTCACCAAAATTAGATGGGACAGGATGTCCAGTTTTGGCACACACCATTGTAGCTATTTTTTGAGATAAGACAAAGAGGGCTAGAAGCTTTAGTCATTTATTACCAGTCACTTTATGTGAGCCTAAAGGAAAAAAATATTGTCCCTTGAACGCAAGATGGGGAAGTATATGTGGAGAGTTTTCAAATGGACTTGACTGTTCAGATCACAACTACCGTGGGGGTGACATTTGAAGTTGTGGCACACAAAGAACATGCTGTGGAAGGCTTAAGTAGACACAGTAGCTTCAAATAGGTTTGTTCTAGACCTAGGTGACAACCAGATTACTCAGTTTGTGCAAAATTATATCTACATTTTTTTATGATGCCCCAGTGTGATTGGGAAAGGACAGATCAGACCTGCAGAAGATTGCAGGGTCAAGATCTTTTGCGATGATCAAACTTGAGCGTAGAGACCATAGAGTGTGGCAGCACGCCAGATGTCACTGTCATTTACACAGATGATTGTACTCTGAATATTTATCTGAACACACATACAAACTTTTAAAATTTGTGTAAATGTTTTTAGGAAACGCTAAGTTAGTAAGGTTTAAGTAACAGCTTAGTTAAGAGAGTTTCAACCTGGTTTCTCAGCTGTAACCTTCAAACATCTCCCAGAATTGGGATTTTCTCCCTTTATGGCTATTCATTTTGGTGAGCTGCTAGTGTTGGGTCATGGAGCATGGGGTAGAGTAGTAAGGGATGATATATAAAATACTAGCTTCCATAGACTACAGTAAGGTTTAAAAATCATAAAAATATTACTCAATTGACTGTCCTTCATTCAAGAAGGAATACAAAATCTTAATTAAGCACATTATGCTAAGGTTCAGTTCAGACAAAGCCCCACAGCTAGAAATGTAGCCAGCCTTGTTGGTCACACCGTGAAGATCAGATGGCAAAAACATGAGGATAAAGAAGTTCAGTGCAGGCAGCACTGTGGTGGACACTAGATGCCTTGAAAGATTTAGGGAAAAGTTATGTATGCAGGACTTTTGTGCTTAAATGCAAGTTTAACTGTTATGTCCAGAGCTACTGTAGAATTCAGGCTTACAGAATCTCTGCTAGAAGAAATCATTTGTATGATAATAAGCTCGCCAGTGCTCCAGGTTCTAAGAGAAGGACAGGGCTCACTCAAAGGAGAGCTGAGCTAGATAGTTTCTTGGCTCTCAGAGCAGAATACTAGGCTCATCCCACATGCTGAACCACAAAGCCCCACCTCTTAGAAGCTGGTAGTAGAGCCTCACCAAGCTCTTGGTGGAACCCAGGACCTAGGATCCTTCCCACTTGAATATTAATATCCCTACAAAACCCATAAGGGTCCCAACCCAAAAGTGGGTCACCAAATAAGTGCAAGTGATTAAATTAAGTTGAAGAATCACTAAAGACCAATGGAGGTTGAACCCAGAAGCAGTGGTGACAGTTTTAATGTATGTAGACCAGAAACCAATTCACCACAAAAGGTCAAACACAGATTGAACATACCTTTTATCTGTCAAAGATTGCTTTTTATCTGCCCCCTGCCCAACATCAGTTGGCTTTTTTCTAGGAGTCCTTGTTTTCCGAGCAGACAATGCTAAAAAGAAATACAAAAACATGTTAATTTGTTTTTTATATATTTGCTCCTCCGTTGACATTAAAATACCACAGTTTATAATGAAGGTAATTGGATGCCTCTGTGACGAAACTTGAAATGTACCTTTAAACACAAATGCAGCGCATTTGGAAATATTTAATGCTGTGTAATAGTTCGGGACATGAACGTTAAGTAGTTTGTGAGTGGAGAATCATAAAATATTCTGTGTTCATTTAAAATGCCAAAGAGGAAATGTAGATTTTACAGTGCACAAATAATCAAGATATGGAGGCAAAAATTCACTTTTTCTTGCATTTTGAAAACTTCTTAATACCTTCATTTTCATTGTGAATGGCACAGACCTAGTAATTTAGCGACCAGTTTTTGTAACTTGCTTAACGGATACCGTGTTATGGTATCAATTCACATTTGGTCATGCAGCACTGCGACAGTGCAAACTGCCACCATGAATTAGTTCCGCAGGAAAGGTACGCGTACCAGGAACCTAACGCTATATGTAGAGCCGGCCCTTGCGCCAAAAGGGTCCTGGGCGTAAAGAAATGTGCTAACTTTGCTGCTGCTGGTGATCAAAAGGAGGCAACAGGGTGCCCTTTTCACAGGTCCGTCCTGGTCTGGTTATATCACTGATTAGCCTCTGAACACAACTATCTCCTTCCCCCACTGTACCAGAGTCCCTCCAGTTTAGCTCCATCAGGCAAGTTGTTGAGGTGGGGAAGTGGTGCTGGTGTTTCGCGCAAAGGGGTCAGAGGTAGATGGCAGCGGAGGTAAAGGGGCTCATACAGGCGCGGTGCGTCCATTGGGGCGTTGCCCCCCCGCCCCCGCCCGCAGCTCCCTCCTCGGTGTTTCTGAACTTAGTTTACTTAAGTTCAGAGACGCCGAGGGTGGGGAGAACTGACAATGCATGTCAGTCAGCATGACGTCGGACCGTGGGCGGTCCGGCGTCATGTTGACTGACATGCATGGTCAGACAAGCCAGGGAAAGGCAGCACTGCAGCACAAGTGCGCATGAGTGGGCATGGAGAGTAATTTTTAGCCCGTGCCCAATCATGCGTACTTGTGTTTTTACTGCCTTGCGCATGCCCATTAGGAGCCCCTCGGTCTCCTAATGGGCAGGTGGCGGGCGTAGCGTAAGCTGTGCCCTCAGCCAATCGGCTGAGGGGTTGCCACTCCAGTGCTGACGTGGTGTTCCGGTTTGAAGGGGGCAGAGGCACCAACGCGGACCAGGAGCAGAGGCGGTCAGGTAAGTTTGTTTTAATTTTATTCAGTTCTCCCGCTGCTGGTGGTAGGGTTGGAGTGGTGTTTAGGGTTAGGTGGTAGGGTTGGGGTGGTGTTTAGGGTTGAAATTTGCTAGGGTTCCCGGAGTCTAGGGCTCAGGGCCCGATTCAGGTTCGTGCATAATGGTGTTGGGAAGGTTTTAGGGTGGTTTTGCAAAATTCCATCCAGATTTGGCTGAGTTGGGGTTGGGAAGGTTTGGCTGGATTCGATGCAGATTTGGCTGGGTTGGTGTTGGGAAGGTTTTAGGGTGGTTTGTCAAAATTCCATCCAGATTTGGCTGATTTTGGGGTGTTTTTGTGGGTTTGCGGGGGGCATGTGTTTGGGTGAAAAGTCGTACCCCTTCCAGGGGATGGATTTGTGTAATTCTTGCTGAGATTCTTGGGAATGGCTGGAACTAGTGTCCCAATGAGTTTGAAGATGATCGAAGTAGTGGAAGTGTGAAAAAAAAAAGAGCATTTTTGGTGAAGGCCCGGATTGCAATGTTATCCAATGGGCGGTGTTGTGGTGCGTGGAGAAGTGTTTTTTAGGGGGTTCCATTGGATCGACGGGAACGAGGCTGCTGTGAGTTGCAGGGAGGTGGAATTGATGGGTGTGCAGGAAGTTTGGGAGGAATCGATTGATGGGAAGGGTGTTTTTTTGCAAAGTCGAGGAAGGGAAAGAGCTGCCATAGGAGCCCATGTTAAACGTGAGTTTTGCATGTTTTTGGGGTTTGATTGTAGGGTGTTGCAGGTGGTTCCGAGTGGATTTGCTTAGCTGGGATCAGAGTTGGGAAGGTCTCATTTTGATTGCAAGTGTTTTGAAGAAAATCCATGAAGGGGAAGGTGTGGTTTCAGAGTGCGTTTTGACGCGACGTTAGGCCTTTGGGAGCTGGCAGTAATGCACATGTTTGGGATGTTAATTTAGGGTGTTCTAGGTTTTTGGGAATGGGTTTAGGGGTGTGGGAGCAATGGTGGGAAGGTCTAGTTTGTGTGAAAAAGAGCAGTTTGGTTGTAGTTCAAGGCGAAAGGGTAATTTGGCCCTGTTTTCTAGGTGTATTTTGTGCCATTGCAGGTGTGTGGGATACAAATAAGCTAGAGCGATAGAAATAAACAGATAGCGGTTGGAGAGAGAGGTGAGGAGAGGTAGAGGCGAGGATAAACGGAAGCGTGTGCACCACACCAGGCTTGGCAGCTTTATCTCCCACCTTTGCGCCGAAGTGGTAAACTAGCGTCCAGGTTATGTTACGGGGCACTCCTCCAGCACTTTTACGCCCCGCCATTTTCAAATGTCACCAGCCGCCCCTGGGCTCATATGGTGTTAAAAACAGCGACTGTGGCACGTTGAAAAAAAGATTAGAAACACTTTAAAACAGAATCACTGGAGTCCAGGTTGAGGTACTGTTCTAAGCAGGACCCCAATGCAGAACTCCATGAGCCCCTCTAAAGATTGGCGCACTGGGCCAGGGCCCAGCTCACCCATGGCAAAATTATTTCAGCAATGTGATTAAGCAAGAATCCCATTATTGTATATGTTATATTCTAATATTATTAGGTAATTGATGGGAGTGTTCTGATTTTGGGAGAAAATGCTCCTACAAAAAGTCAATTTATTTGGCGTGAAGGGCACTGCAAAATATTTTGACTAGTGGGAAAACTGCACATGCCTAGCGCAATGTCCCTGTATGAGGTAAAGCCCATTGACCTGAAAGGCCGGATTAGTTTCAGCATTGGGGCCCAATCTGTCCACTTGAAATACAAAGGGTCTCTCCATCTCGGATCATTGCTGCATCCTCGGGGTAAATATGGTGATGGCGTAAAAGTGTGGCTAGCAGAAGAGAGATTATACATGAGAGGTGTAATCCAGTAGAAGTCTCACAAGTCCTAATATCGGCATACGTAATAAGTAAAATGCCATACAAAAGGAAAGAGTACTGTGAAAAATTAACAATTAACATCACGAGAAAAAGGCTCTTTGACCATTCCTTAAATGTAGCAGAGAAAAAGGAGGTGGAATGCTAAAGGTTTGGTAAGCTCAAAAGCTCTAATGTAGAGCCAGGTGAGAAAAGAAAAGGACTATTTAATTGCTCAATGTGAAAAATTGGAGCGTGAGTTTTGCCATCCAAAAATGAATTTAGCTTATAAAGCAGTTTATTTTATAAAGGAACTAATTTCCATACAGGTTCCTTAGACCATCCGTCACCTTTTTATTCTCAAAGCAATGGGCTATCACTACTAGCTTTATAAGGAGTAAGTTGAGGGCAATGCATTTTGCAGAATGGTTTTCAAAAGGGTGGGGGCTTACAAGAATTTGGGGAAGATCCAATCGTTTATCTGGGATCAGGGGGTGTTGCCAGGAAGGACTAGGAAAAACATGAAAACTGGTGGCAGAGGTAAAGAAAACACGCCTGCACCGCAGGGAAGCCACTGCTGTCAGGATAATGCGGGAGACCCTGCTGCTTGATGACCCAGTGACAGTACCCTGTACAACATCATCATTCAAGCAGACGGTGAAGAGATCCAGGGTCTCAACACATTAGCTAAGTACCTACAGAATACACAGTCCTTCACTCACCACCACAGTATTCTTGCATGATTCATCTCAAGCAGAAGGAGCAGCTTTCTAGACAATGTCTAAACAAAATCAAGGCACCCCGAAGAAAACATTCTTGGAGGAGGATCGGGTGAGCAAAAACTACCCGGGGAGAGGGAGCACTAATTAGTACTGTGCAGACATACAGAACAGGACCGAATGAAGAGAGAAGACAATTAAGATTGATGAATAAACTGCAGAGCCTGTTGGGTAGAGCAAAGGAGATCTAGCAAATGCATGGGAGAGAAGGAGCTGGCCCTTCTTCCCTTGACCACCAACTTGCTATAAATGCCTTCCTGGAGTGCTTTGGAGACTATAGACACTACTCTGTAATGGACAGTGCAAGTCTATAAAATGTAGGAGTAACAAGAGAATTCACTGACAGGCACCCCGATGCGGATTTGGGGAATTCCTGTAGAGGCAATGAAGGCGGAATGAAACTGTAGTGAGGCCGTTGCTAGACGATCCATGCAATTTAAACACAATGGCAAAGAAGGCAAGCAAGCACAGCAGAAACATTCAGGAGGTGGTACTGTTCGGGCAAAGGTCAAATCTCCACAACTAAGCAAATTCAGGTGGTGGTGGTCTCTGCAACTAAGGAGACACGATCCATAAATAAGAGAAAAGGAAAAGGTTAAGTAGAAAGTAAATTATTTTTGTGTTCTTGAAAATAAATCAGTAGACCAAGAATAATTTGCACTAGCAGTAATAAACTACACATCATGGGGACTTCAACCATCATCACCTAACTGGTACGTAACGCACTCTAGGGATGAGGCTATTTGAGCTTCTGCAGAGCAAGTTACGAGAAGGTCATGTTGATTTCTTCAGTATCTCCTGTGCAAAGGGTTCTCTTGGCTCCCTTCATGAGCTGGCTCTTCCTCCCCCCCCCCCCCCCCATCTCGGGGGTTTGGCCTCCCGGTCCCCTCTTCGGCCTTCCCTCTGTGTCCTTACACCCCCCTTTTTTCCTCCCCCCCCTCTACCCCTGCCTCTCCCCCGTCCTCCCCCCTCCCCCCTTCTCCCCTGCCTCCTCGGTACTGACCCCCCCCCCCCCACCCCCCCAGTTGGGGGCATCGGAGCTTGGTGAGCACCCGCCGCAGCTACATCGGCGGGGGTGGTTCACCCGCGCAGCGGCACCAATGTGCTTGGTTAGTTTGGGGTTGAGGGGAGGGGGGTGGTTGTGGGGTAGGGTTGAATTGAGTATTATATCGATCTGCTCTCTGCAAGTCCAGTACATGCTACTCGGGATACTGGTTGATTGCCTCGTTCGCTTATAATCATTGACAATGTTGGAAATGTTGTAACGCATTGATGGGGAGGCGGATCTTTGTCACTTGGATACCAGATCTTAGATTATTTTCAGAAAAATGCACAGATGGCACATAGATACAGGATGTAAATGTAACTTTTCTTTGTCTGATGCTCAATAAAGATGTTTAAAAAAAAAATTAAAATGTTAATTTCTTCAGATTTGCTCAGAACTGTTGCTCACAAAGGAAGAGGAGCCTCTGGATGAATGCATGGTAGGCTGGGTGGGGACCAACTCATTAGTTCTGAACTTTAACTAGGTCTTCTGTAACTGATACTGAGGGATTTAGTTATTAGGTTGCTTTTGGTGTTATCCATACTTATGCTGATTTGTTCTTGTTCTCCCGATTGGCTCACGTCAGAGCATCAGTGTTTCCTAACCTGGAGGTACAGAAGCATGTAATTATTGGGGGAAAAACCAACTTTGAGGCTTCAATTCTTTATGTGGAGCTACAGAGGATGGTTGTACTGAGAATAGTATGTATGCTTTGCTGCGGACAGTGCCTATGTTAATTAAGCCACAAGCCTCAGCGGTAGAACACACTTTACAGAGATCTATTTTTAGTATGAGGTCCATGGGTTAAAACCCAAACTAGTCTGACAGCATTTGACTGCAACAAGAAAACACTACACCGCTTATTTGTTATTTACAGCATGGGGACATCATTGGTCATAAAGATCTCACTGAGACAAGCACACACTGCCAATATTTGTGTTTTACCTACAGGTCACAGGTTCGAATACTGCAAGAGCAGAGCTAGTTTTTCTCCTTCCAATACCAATCAACTAAGGTCAATTACGTTATGAACTAGCAGTCCTTTACTGTGCACCCAAAAAATATTAGCAAGCACCCTACAAGTCCAATTAATCCACTTGAGTAAAATTAAGACTATTTTACCAGGAGTGAAAGAAGAAATATAATAAACATTGTACCCAAATCCTGGGTCATGCTTTTTCCGCTGAAAGAGTATGGATCCATTGTGTCCTCCATCGCATCATCTTCATCTTTTGACTCTCGCCTAGAAGGCTTCCTAAAATACAAGCAGAAAGGCTAAGAACATGTAGAAAAGATTCCCTGAAAAGCCCTTCGCAGACAACCTGGGATTTACCTGACACTTTCCTGGCTTGGGACGACTTGGCTAGAATCATCACCATTTACACTATCCGCAACAACTTTTTTCTTCTCCTTCTCCAAAACCTGAAGATCAAATTTTAAAACCATCAATTCTTGCCCCAGTGTAAGCATTTCAAAAGAAATTATTTATCATCTTAGCGTTACCTTTTTGAAGTAAGCAAACTGAACGAGCTCCAGGGCCACTTCAGCATCTTGAATGTCAATGGTTTTGCTCATTCGGAGTTTAGCATGAGCGGTGGACAATCGGATCATGGTCTCCAGAGCTCTTGCTGTAACTGGCATCGTCTAAATACAATACAAATGCATTAGATTAGTGAAGATATGAAAAAGAAAGGGCACTAATCACAACAATGAAGTTAACGTAAAACACAGCAAAGAATTCTGAACGTACTTTTGTAGCATTCACACAATCAAGACCTACAACAACAACCAAATTTGAAGAAAGGCTGATCACACCAGACTTTGCTAGTCTTCCAACATGCTGAGTATCATTGCTTGAAAAAGGTCAGAGTTGTCCCCGAGAAATTGAACTCTGACAAACAATCGACTGCCAAGATTTGTGAAACTGTGGTTACTATATAAAAACTCTGCTCACATGAAAACAAAGAACATGATTCCGTAAAAGTCAACGTGATGTGTGAGGTAGATGGTTTGTGGACTGTTTATTAACCTTATACAGCACTTCACTGCCTTTCAGTTAGGTTTGCACTATATAAATGGTGCATACAAACATTTCAGTGATTGTAGTTGGGCTTCACTCATGGTACAGAATCCCACGTTAATAAAAAAAAAAAAAAAGGGGGATAGGGACAATGGATCACTGCCATGCCAGGGAGCAGTGACTAGATTGTGCCTAGATCCTTTCATATTAACAGCTTCAGCAAGGTGGCCCACAACACCTTCAATATGCTGCCAAGAATTGCAGAAACAGCACTACAATGGTTCAAGATCTTATGTTGCAATACAACTCACCAGTTAAAATACAGCTGTTGTCTAAATTCAAGGGAGTACTGTGGGATCTAAAAGTCTCTTCCTGGCACTCTCAGATACCTACACGGCAGCCCTCATTTTGCCAGCTTTTTTATGCCAAGCTAATGATTGCCAATTACACAGTACTTGGAATTTAAAACCCTCTGCTTAGTGCTACGGCTATGCATATTAGGAACCCAAAGTTCATGAGTAAAGGACTACTGAAAAACACCCAAACACCAAAAGTCCAACGCACCTCTTTAATGAAGCATAACTGTTTTTGTAGTATCGGTATTCTGCTAGTCATTCCCGCTCATTCATACT
Source organism: Triturus cristatus (assembly GCF_964204655.1). NCBI lineage: Eukaryota > Metazoa > Chordata > Amphibia > Caudata > Salamandridae > Triturus > Triturus cristatus. The sequence goes on along the minus strand of NC_140587.1, from coordinate 709,830,940 downwards.
TTTAAAGGGCTTTGGAGAATCCATCTGGTTGCACTAGTGCTTTACTGAAGCCATAAAAACAAACCGCAGATTCTCATGATAGAAACACCAATGTAAACATGGGGTTCATTGTAACAAAATGTGACCGTATTAGCTGGAAATTGAACATTAAGCTTTACTTTTGCCCTGACACATGACAAGGAATCTATCCCTTTCCTTGATCTCACAATTAAGCACACGGATGGCTACCTGATAACTAGCCTTTTCCGTAAGCCCACTGAAAGGAACACTATTGAGTTATAACAGCAGCCACCCTCATGCGTGAAGAGATTCCCTTCTCACAATTTTTAAGAATTCGTAGAAATTGTTACTTAAAGACAGACTACTTTCATGAAGCAAAAATACTCTGCCAAAAATTGTCTAAAAGAGGTTACCCATGTAGATTAGTAAGTAATTCTATGAAACGTGCATGGTATTGTCCCCGTGAGACTCTCCTAGAACCTAAATCTAAACCCGATTCCAATCGCTTGGTTTGTGTCACGACGTTTTCCACAGTATCCAATGCTATACGTAATAGTATTCTAAACAACTGGCCAATCTTGAATGCAGGTAACCTTTGTTTAGAACGTCCTCTATTTGCCTTCAAGAAAAACAAAAACATTAAGGACCACCTGGTTCGTGCATCTTTACCTATAACTGCAAAAAAGAACACTGTGAACGATATCTGGGGACTTCCCCCATTAACAGGTCATGCTAAATGTGGTAACTGTGTTGTATGTTCATTAACTATTGAAGGTAAAGCGTTTGTATTTGGGAACATCAGAAATTAACTAAAAATGTTTTCCAACTGTAACTCTGCAAATGTCATCTATGCGATCTTTTGCCCATGTAACAAAATCTACATCGGTCAGACTACACAAAAGATCCGTTTGCGAATTTCTCAACACCGGAGTAGGATTAGATGCAAAATCTTCACAGCCCCCTTGGTGGAACATTTCTTAGAAAAGAAACACCCCGAGGACCAAATCCGCTGGACTGTGATCTCTGTTGTGGGGATATTACGAAAATTCTAATCAAAGAAGAACTCAAATGGATTCTTAAAACTGATAGCCTCAATACGGGACTGAACCGATTTGAGGATTGGACTACAATTATCTGATTCCCTAGGTACCTAATCCCTCTTCGTCTCTCTGTGCCATATGTGATTCCACCGTGCCTATCGTCTGTACAAATTATATGCTAATGTAATTTTAATTCTCATCCTTCCTCTGTCTTTTATTGTCTTTATCTCCCCCTTTCACACTATAATGCTTTAAAGTCAATTTTCCCTTCATTTATTATATCTTGTCATATCACCCACCAGTATATGCTTAAGCATTATCACCCTTATTCCTTAACCTTGTCTTCATCTTCCCTGCTGTCTATACTATAATCCCTAGGAAGTTAACTCTTCCTCTCCGACCACTATACCACACTTTCCCACGTGCAGAGGCTTTTCTTCTATACCTTCATCACTCACTTTAACTTTAGAATCTACAGCTCATTTATCCTTTTCAGTAATTAATTTTCTATTATGTTCATTCCTTTTCCTTCAACCTCTGCAATTATAATTATACGCACATTGCTTTATTAGTTGCTACACATGTTATAATGAGGCTATTTTATGCCTTTTGTCTATTATAAAGCCATAACTATCTAAGTATGACTGGTCTTCCAATTATACAATGCATAATTCGCCTTCTTAAGATGGCCGCCATGTTCCCCATAAATTGTCTTTCTACTCTATGATTCAGCCCGCACACGTCCCACCATTGCGCTTTCCCACTTCATAACACACCACCTTAATCGGCCTTCGCTAGCTGCCGTACTAACAGAACACTGCTCTCCGCACTGCCGGAAATCTACATTATTGAACTACACTGGTGAGTTTTTCCTCCCTCGGTTCACTTTGCGGTAATTACTCGCACGCCCTCCAATACTTATGCACCATTCCCTCCCTTGTAGATTATCCTAGGAGTCTCCTCCGACCTCCTATTTGTAACTTTCAAGGAATAAGACGCGGCAATTTACGCCTTCTCCCATCTGCAACGCCACACGGTTGCATTTTACAGTAAGTTTCCCTACACGGTTAAATTTCCTACCGATCAACCTGTCCTGGCTCTAATTTTACCCCTTGGTTCACTTCCAGATACTGTCCTTGACTCTACCGCTGCTGCGGTAAGCAAAACATTCCGTTTTCTTATGTGGTTAATTCTCACTGCTCTCCGCTCTAAGGCTGTCACGAGTATGCTATAGGCATCTTTCACTCGTCGGCACAGCAACCCTGTCCACAATGACCAGCATGTGTCCTATAGCACACTACTTGTCATTAATATATCACTATATATTCACACACCCGGTATATTGGCATGTGGCTGATTCCAATTCAACATTGATAAGCTTTTGAAAAATGTTTTTTAAAAATACCTTTGTTGCAAACAGTTATTCTGTAATAGAATTTACATTGTTTAGAAATTTAAGTCTTGATTTACATGAAAACCTTTGCAACCATCTAATCCTCCTTGATTTCTCATGTACATGCTTTAGGTTGTCAGCCTTTTATTTCTCGGGCATTGAAATTACTATTAGCACTTTGTATATTTTGTGTATTTAGTATAGGTTAAGTTGTCACCCCCCTTTTTAAATCCTCACTCATATGAGTCCCCTATGTCCTTGAATATCTTTTACCTCTTCCTCCCCCTTCCTTCCCAAGGTTATTCAGGTTACACCTTACAGGCATTATTGTCTCTGTCCTGATGGTGATCCTTGCATTTCTCTAATAGGATCGAAACGCCGTCGACACCTACAAATACCCTATATGTTGTAAAATATTAATTGTGATACATAAGGGTATTGGTTGAATTGTTTGTTTTTTCATTGCGTATAACAAACTTTGCTTCATGCCTGAACCTTCTGTTGTTTGTTTTCTGTGCTTTGATGTATGTACTGGACACAGGCTTGTGTCCCACTTTATGAAATCTTTGAAATTCTGATATTTTGAATACACTAGTAAAATTCCTGACCTCTGTCCGGCTGGACAAGTCTCATAAAATAAGTACTGATTGGGTCCTTATTTACCGACACTTCTTATCCTTTCTCTCTAGGGACCATTGTTGCTCGCAATTACTTTGGGAATGGTGCACAAACTAATTTACCTCTTCTCTCAAAATACACATTTCCTCAGAGGGATAACAAAACAAATGAATCAAGTGTGTATGCAAGTACAAAGTGCTAATGGGGTGGTGCTCTAGGTAAAGCGCAATACGTTTTGTTTACAACCCTTGCTGCATATTTTTTTTTTTTAAACTGGACATCCATTGTCCATTAGAGACACAGATAAAACTGTTATCTTCTATTGCATCATTGGAAAAACTTATTGGCAAGGATTGGAGTGCATAAGGAGATTTTGTGAGGTCGCTCTTAGGGGAGCAAAAAGGAGCTGCTCAATTGCTAAAAACATTAAGGAAGATGTATATGAATGAATACTTGCCCTGGCACGTTCATTATTCATCATATCATGGCTGCGGATCTTTGAATATTCCTCTGCTATATAGTCCGCTGCTTCCTGACTAAGAACAGGCTTGACCAGTTTAGCCACATGGATATACTTGCGGATAAATTGCATGCTTACAACCTTGTCTCTATAACAGAAAATCAAGCACAACTCATTAAATACAGACTCAATTTATAGAGACAACTCTATCATGAATAGCAGCAGTTGAACACGTGAATTACATCTTATAATACTAACATTATTACATACTTGGATAGGGATAACACTCAAAATCATACCCTGAAATCCTGTGAAGCCATTTAAGGGTTATTCTCCAACCAAACCACTAATATAATCTTGTAGTAGGTCTTCCATGATTCTTTTAGAGATTTCAGGGTCCCTCCTGATCTAGTTATCAGAATTAATTTCTGCTTCATTTGATATTTTATGCAGTAGTTAATGAAGTCATTTTCCAAGTCTGAAACTGTCTCTTTAACGAAGACATGGATTTGCCTTCTGTATTATCGAGAAAATAAACTAGAATTTCCTAGATTCAAAAACAAAATACCCCTCTCTAAAATGGTTGTAGAACTAGTCCAGGTTAAATGGAGAAGTTTTAGAGGATGAGAAAACGTTGTAGAAAGCAGATATGTGCCGTTCATGCAACCTAGACCTTAGCTGAAGTACAACTCGTCAGAATTGACGTTCCGAGAAGAATATAGGAGGGTGCCATTAAGAGACTAACGAAAAGCATAGGAGCAGCGCTATACTCCAGTCTAGGGGTCAACTATCCTGAATCAGGTACAATAGAAACCACCTCACTGCGCAGTATGTTACCTCTATTGCGGAGGTTCTTTACAAAAATTTACCACCAGGTATAGCACACATGTTTAAAAATGACACTATATATGTTCCTTATTTCCAATATGTGCGTGAATATCTAGCAGGTGCTGATCAGACTTTTCCCGAGGCCTAAAGATACAAGGGTATTTTTCTATCTGCACTTTCTGAACCTCGAGGACTACAATCCTTCAACACCTCCCTTAGGGACAATATGGCTCTAAAATACATCTATTGCCCGTTGCACCCTTATTTCCATAGCGAACCTCTGCTTCCCACCCAAACTATCAGCCAGAAATGTGATTGAGAGAATGTATCTCATATTGATAGTATCAATTCCCTCAAAGTGCCGTAACAACCCCAGAGTGTCCCTGTTCACAATGTTGTATCGATCCTCCAAAACATTGTTGGTTTCAAGTTTTTTTTATTTTATTAAAAAGCTCCCCACGGTTCAGAATTTGTAAATGGGGCTGGCCTACTACCATTCCAGATTTTTGAGGGGTAGAAAATGTTTCCATGGGCATTTAAAGATGCCACAGTGGAGAGCAGGGCATAGGCCAGTGTGTGTATCCGTAACTTATCCGCAACTCACTTGCGAGAATCCCTTCCGGATAAAGTTTGAGTGGGTTCAGGGGCAGGCAAGCAACTGCTCTTGTTCTCGGATGCTATTCCCTTTGTTATTCCCACGATCTGGGCCAAGATCCGATTCTAAGCCACTGACAAAACGGCAGAACATGTATTAAATGAGTAACTTGAAGGCCTATAATGCATGGAGTCTTGGTGGTTCTATTCGGAAGGCAATGTGATGTTGCTAGGGCTCACACTTTCATGGGAAAAGCGCTACTCATTAGCACTTTAGTGCTAGAAACCCGCAAGATGTCATCAACAATGTTTGCTATGGGAGATTGTGCGTTTTGTCCAGCTGCAACTTCATGATGCCTGAAACTAATTAAAAAAGGGGAATGATATGGCTTGTGAGGCAGTCAGATGAGGGGAAGAAACAATGCACATCATGGTGGGTTTTTTTTTTTTGCAGGTCTAATCCTAAAAAATAAGAAAAGTGAAATAGTAAGGTGGCTTACCCCTTACCTCCACCAAGCCCCACTGGAATAGGCATGTTACGCAGGACCCCACACCCTTCTATAAGAACAATCGTAGTCTACTCCAAAGAGCTCACCCTGCCCAGCAGTATAAGCAACTCTTATTTTTCCACAGACTACCATGGGTCAGCATTTCTACAAACTGCACAGCTTGCGATCACTGTACATTTGTACCCAGTGTGTGTAACTGGGGAGTGAACAGCAAATCATTTTTAGCTAAGGTAAATGCTGTAAAGAAAACAGTGCATTTGGACAGTGACAGTTGCCACTTTGTGTGTTCCACAGCAATTGCAGCTTCCTGCTGAATAGGACCACAAAAGGTACAGCCTTCGATCTTTGGTTTGAGTGCAATTGTCACTAGACCTCATGTGGTCGTCAGAAAAATGATTTCAGATGTACTACTGCGAGAGGGTCTTCGATTCCACCAACATGTTGGTTTCTTTGAGCACAGCATTGGATAGGACAAAAGTTGTGTGCTTCTGCTGAAAAACAGTGTTTGCATTCTAGTTTTGTGTATTTGTAAAGTGCATCATTCACCCTCAGGAGGGTATCATGGTGCTGATGGAAAACAGACACAAGGAAAAATAAAAGTGTGGGAACTGAAATACACCAAACCAAAAGAAATGAATCAAGCCGAGAGAACAGCCATGCATATAATGCTTTCCTAAACTTCTAGAGATCAGGCAACTGTCAAGTTACAGTGAGAGAATTCCACTGTATGGCAACGGTACAGAAAAAGCATGGACATCATATGTTTTGAAGTGGACTAGGATGGTCAACACTTTTTGGGAAAGGTTCAATGGGGAAAGTTACATCCAAACCCATAGGTCTAATTTGTTTATTATGAAATGTTATAACAAAGGCAATAGGCCTGACTTTTTACTGTGGAAATCATTTACTAAAGCCAATAGACATTTATTGGTTGATTCTTTTTATCATACTATGTTACAGGTTTTAGTTCTGGGGTGTTAAGGAGGTTTACTGTGATGAACCTTGTGAGATCATTGGGAGAGGGGTGTAATTTCGTTTAGATTTGTAATTTAAAACTGTAGGCATGATGGTAGCCAGCTTATGTGCACTTCAGTAGGTCAATGTTGGGTATCGTGCCAAGCCAGTGGTAAAGAATATAGGCTTTATTGGTTTATTGCGAAACATTGTTAGATCCCATAGGTTTTATATGTTTAATATAAAAAGTGAGGAAGCAGCCAGTAGGCTTACCTTGTATATTGTGAAAAGCTTACGTTAATGCCAATGGGCTTTTCAGGGTGGGTTGTTACACTGTGCTTCCACAGATTCTTTGCTACTTGGAATCTCACAGATAACTATAGTAGACAAGGGGTTTTGGTGTTGATGAAGTCACTCTAAAAAACTGTGGCAAGAGATTTGCTCTACTTGGGTAGAGGTCATAGGACCGTAGAACCAATGGCTGAAGAATTCTGCTTCCATACATGAATGTATGCAGCAGAGGGCAGCGGGTCAAACAAAGTCAGTTTCCATTTTCTCCACTTTCATTTCTTTCCTTCTAGGTTTTCATTTTAGAGGATACTACAGCTCCCCAGACAGTGCCACTTCCTTTCCTCATTTTATCTGCAGCGCACTGCATCCCGCGAGGCCAACGCCTCTAAACCAACCGACTATTATGGAATACTATTGGCAGTGTATCATGGTTTTTCACAATTCCATGATGAGCAACATGTTGGTTCTAAATTTGGCAGCCGTGTGTTTAGTTGTGGTTGTGTAAGAGGGCGGGTTCAGGGACCTTCACTATATCTATTCTGTTGCTTTTTCATTTGTTGGAAACGATTATTAGAAACTTTATGGAGTATATAAAATTAACATGGTGCGGCATTATGGAAGGTGCAATCATTACCTTTTTGTACGTGGACCATGAAGTAGGTTGTCATGTTTTTCATAAATCTGCAGTTCTTGCTCTGCCTCGTTTTGAGCATTTGGGTCATCAGTTGTAAAGACCTCTACACTGCATCCAAGCGGTAATGCTGAAAAAAGCAACCAAGAGCTTGGGCTATACAAAATCCAAAAATGTACAATTTTCACAAGCATTTTTTGGTCTCACTTGGACTTCAACAACTAAGCAACAAACATTTATCTAAACAGTTACTTGTAAAGTGATTTTCTGAGAAGAAACAATACATCATACTGTTAGATTAAAAGAATGGAAAATTGGCTACATTTTATATGCAACTTGACTATTACAGCAGATGTTGATCAGTGAACAGCAAGACCAGCTCATCCAGTACTACATAGCACACAGAGCTTATTTAACACCAGCCAAAATAAATCACTACTTTAATCGAAATGATGCCGGATGCCCAAGATGCAATATGGCAGGAGCAGATCTACTGCACATGCTGTGGGCATGCACGGTTATCCGACCATATTGGGACAGTCACCAAGCATCTGGCTCAGTGTACGAAGCACACCTTAGATTAGACGTGGGAGACATGCTTACTAGGTTTATATCAAAGGTCCAAAAAGCATAAAGTGACAACCAGATATATAGATTCGGGACTCAGTGGCCAAAGACTGCTCACAAGGCAATGGAAATCCCGAGGCCCCAGCCGCAAAGGCCTGGTTCCTATCACTTCTCTGTTGGGCACAAGCAGACAGCATAGCGCTTCGCATTGACGACGCGGTGGGAACTCGGAAACAGCCACTGGCAGCGCTATGGGACGCGATATTATCAGATTTTCGCACACTGTGGCAAAATTACTCAGAAAATCTGGAAAATGTGTCTGAAGACAATGAGGAGTAAGACTTCATTATTAACATAGGGTGTATGGCAAGTAGGCATGCCAATAATAAACAGAGGCAGATACTTAAGACTGTGGGAGTGGTGAGCCCCTGACGTGTCCAGACGATCTATCAGCTATTCCAGAATTCAGACAGCCAACACTGCAATGGGTGGGCAATAGAGGGTGGTGGGAGAGCGAAGGTGGCACAAACATAGCGCAAAGATGACGTAGAACTTTTTTTGAGAGAGAATGCAGATTTTTTGACTGGAAATGCGATTGGGGAACTATTGTTCTTTTGTTACGTAAATGTTACATAAAGATTGAAATTGTTGGCAATAGTCATCACGAATACTACAAATATGTCAGGCATGACTTTCTAACTATTAATCGAGCTGAAGCATCGTAGATATAAGCCCAGAAACATTTATAGCTGAGCCTCGAGGGGGGGGGGGGGGGGGGCAGGAGGAGGGGGCTGCCGGCACCTGGGTTCCAGCATTTCACTTCTGTGATTCTCCTCTCTGCTGACCCCACCCCCCCCCCCCCCCCCTCTTTACTACTAGAGCTTGTAGTAATGTTCTTCTGGCAGATGTAAGGAGATACAGAAATCTGCGCAGAAGACGCATATTCTGATAACACTATCCGGTGGTGGCCAGAATGTGATCTTGCATCGTGAGGGCTTGGTCGATTTTTATACCAAGATTCTGAACATATTGTTTGGGCATAGGGATAGACCCCGGTTGGAGAGATCACCACTCAACCAGACAGAGGAAGCCTTGCCGAACAGCACAATCTCGGTCTTGTCTACATTCAGTTGGAGATATTGTCATTCATCCAGTTGGAGATGGCCAACACCCTAGGCAAAGCGCTTTTTAGTAGCAGCCAGGTCTGATTCAAATGTAATGATCAGTTGGGTATCATCAACATTAGAGATTATTTCGAAGCCATAAGGCTACACAATCTTAGCAAGGGATGCCACATAGATATTAAAGAGAGTAGGGCTCAAACAAGAGTCCTGTGGGAAACGGTCTAGATGCATTTTGCAAGACGTGTAGGGGCAGAGGATGACAGTTTGATATCGGTCTTTCAGGAAATGGTGGAGCCATTTAAGTACGGGGTCATTGTATCCCAATCTCTTGCAGCCTCTCCAGCACCCTGACAGGAGAAACCGTGTTGAAGGTGGCTGAGAGATATAATGGCACAAGCACGACAGGACTTCCTGCATCAAGTGCAAGTCACAGAGGGTCAGTCACTGCAAGGAGTGCAGTTTCCGTGCTGTGGCCTGGTCGAAAGTCGGACTGGGAGGAAAGTGTTCAGATTTGTTTTGCCACTATTTAGATCTTTGTTTGCATCACACTTCTCAATTAGAAAAACATGTGCTTTCGTAATGCCTGATTGTTTTTTAATTTGTACTATTCGTTTGCAAGCTATGGTATGTGTTAGAAAACGGACATCTTACAGCCTTTTGTTTCACAATGATTGTCAGACAGGTCACTAGACAAAAACCTCTAACTATTTTTCTCTCTTACAACAAACTCCATTATCCAAGCAGTAATGACTAAAAAGACAAACGGACATTTCCTCTTTCCTTGAGCAGACAGCAAATGTGGCAATAGGGGTGTAGTTAGAGGGGGAAAATGATGCCAAACCATGTGCAAGAGTCACACTGTCCCAGACTTTAATTGGCATTAGTCAGCATGCTCAAATAGGCATCAAGTGGTCGATCATGTTTGGGTTTCCACAGGACATCCCAAATTGTCCTATCGACCACTGCTCTGTCCAAGTGGAGCCAGTGTTTTAGCAGATTCTCTAAGGGACCATTCTGCAAATTACTTGTAGCAGATCCACTTTATAGTACAGTGTAAAGTCCAGTAAGGCTTGTCCCAGTGCATCCCGAGGGAGAGTCAAAACTTTACGCGGCAATCAAGCTCTGTGGTTTTGCCAGATTAAATACCTAAATTGAGTGGGTGGAGAAGAAATCTTCATTGAATCTAATGGAGAGTCCTTGAAAGAGATTTAAAAGTTGTGGTAGAACTGTCATTTTTACTCCAGTAATGCGGCCGAGCCAAGTCAAATACAGTGGAGCCCAGCGTTTAAAGTCAGTTTTAAGTTGCCACAGTAGGGGAGGGTAGTTTAGCTTTGTTTAGGCCAGTCACTGCGGGAGTGATGGTTAGCCACAAATAAGTGGAAGGAGGTGGAGGCCACTATTGCTTCCATTTCTCTCGTCGGGATGGTCAGGTTAAGTAAGGCGGATATATGAAGGTTTCAGAACCCAGCAACTGATTCATTTGTTCGTAGTTCGAATGGTAGGGCTGACAGTGACGTCCAGGAGGAGGTGAGAGGCTAATAAGTCATCCGTGAACATGGAAATGTTATGCTCCACTGAGCGAATAGATAGCCCATGGATGAAGGGCGTTGCTCATATCCTTGCAGCTAGGGACTCAATGCTAAATGCAAATAGTAATGGGGACTGAAAGCACTCCTGTCTCGTACCAGACTGAAATGGGTGTTATTGGCTTGGATCATGGCTATAAAGTGGTACCCAAACTCAAATTCACACAATGTCTTCTCTTGACTCTTCGTCCAATGCCAAGGGTACCCTTAGTATACGTTTTTTTAGTAGCTTTTTTGAGCAAGTGGATCACCCATCTAAAATGGTCATGGGTCTGGCTCCCTTTTACATAGCCGGATTGATCCAACCTGTTGGCTAATATTTTAGTGTATAATTTGGCATCAAGATTAAGTAAGGCACGTAGGATGTGCAGAAATGAGGGGCTTTTCCCAGTTTTGGGATGACATATCGGGGCTTCTACGAATCAATAGCATTTTGAACCTCTTCAGTTCTGTGGCATACCAAGATTTTGTTGTGGGCTGGAGAGACCTGGGGCAAATCAACCTCTTCTAGGTAAGCCAACTGCTCTGCAGTATCTGTGGGGGCCTGAGGTGTAGAGGCATTCATAGAAGTCTTGAAATGTACAAGCCTTCCCCCTTCTCCGTTTGCAGCATCTCTAAAGACTCTCTCTGTATTTGACTTATGCATTCCCTTTCCTGCAACTTTGTCAACAGCTGTGGCCCAACTATATAGCTTTCTGAGGTGGAGTAGGGTCAGCTCTGCTCTATTAGTGTATTTGGCATTGATCTTTTCCCATAGTGCAGTGACCTTCCTCTGGAAGGTCAGGGTGTTTAGGCTTTGTGGGCCTGTTTGGCTAAATGAAGTTCAGCCTCTAGTGCTGGTCTTTCATGAGACTTCTGTTTGGTTAGAATTATCAGGGAGATACATTTTCCCCCCCAAGAACCGCCTTGATGGCATATCATGTTGTTGAAGGGTTTGTGTCCTGGGGCTTATTCATTTGGAAAAAGTCTCTGTTTTACAGAGTTAGTCCAGAAAGACAGTCCTGCATAAAAGGGTTTGGGAAGAACCATCTACAGAATGTGGATTTCGGAGTGCCCCACTCCAATATAAACTTCACTGGAGCATATTTCGACATGTATAGTGGTGTTTGAAATGGTGTGCTGTAGAGGTTGGCTTACGAAAATGAGATCTAGCCTTGAATATGGTGGGAGTGAGAAAAAAAAGTGTATTCTCGGGTGATGGGGTGAATACATCTCCAAGAATCCAACAAACCTAGTTGGCGAAGATTCTGTTAAGTATTTTTAGTGAATACACTGGCATGTGTTCTGTGAGGGTAGGTACGGTCTAAGGTGGTGTCCCATACAATATTGAAGTTTCCCATCAGTATAATGTACCCCTCAGAAAAACCCACCCAACAGGTAGAGGAGAAATTCTGATCGTGCCAAGTTGGATGCATAAATTGTGGCCACAGTACATTTGCGGCCCTTAATATTACGCAACCATTATTATCCTCCCCTCCTTTTCGGATTAGCTACCAGTGATTTGGAATTTCAGGGAGGAATGAAATAGGAGAGCTACCCCATTATACTTAGTGGCAGCCGATGATTGGTATATTAGGGGATAGGACTTGTGCTGCAGCCTATGGTCCTCACTGAGCTCAGGGTGTTTCTTGTAGGGCTACAAGATCGAGGCACCGGCCAAAGAAATATTTCCAAAGTTTGTGGCGCTTAGCTGGGCAATTTAGTCCCTTTATATTTTATGATAGGGAGTTGAATATCCATAGCAGGGTCAGATAAGTGTGGATGGCTACAGGTCTCCTCTCATAAGGGTTAAGGAAGGACCCGATCATCCCTCCCCATATCGCACAGCCACTTCTCTGTTCTGAACTCTTCCCTCCCCCCCCCCCCCCCCAGGTCTTCCCTTCTTTCTCAAAAGTAAGTTTCCATCCATGCAACAAATTTTAAAACCGAAAACTAGGCATACTGGGGAGTCTAGTGTCCCATATTAGAATAATTTAATGTCAAACTCTATTAGTTTGGGGGTAACGGACACAAAACTGCTACTGTACTCCACAGATTGCTTTTGCGTAGCAGAGTAGTTTGGTGACTAGGTGCAGGTCAATCATGGTAAGCTGCGTTGAGCAATCAGAGGGTAGGTTAGACAAAGGGGCAAAAACCTTCCGGAAAGTTGCGCGACAAACGTGGAGCTTAACATCACTGGTTGGTTATAAGGTAAGTTCAGACTTCGGTGCAAGTACAAAAATATTTAACCTGAAAGTTAACATTTGTCAAAAGGTTTTCCTCTCCTTTGGGATTGCCATTGGCCTGCGATAGCTGAAGTCTGAAGATCCAGAGTGGATAAAGGCGTTCAAAAGGTGCACCTAAGAGATTAAAAACAACTAAGACGTAGGGGTGGGGGGGGGTTGTAAGCTGGTACACGAAGAAATTTAAGAGGAAAGCTGAAAGGATTCTTCCTAGAATCAGGAAGCCATTGTGTAAGGGGGAGGGAAATCCACAAAGTATAAGTTGCAGAGGTTGAAAACAAAATGTACCAATATTTTTTTACTAGGATATAATAAGTCTCACCAAACGTAATCTCTCACCTTCAAGCAGGAAGATTTGACTAGCAATACTCAGACTTGTTAGGTCAGGAACAAACTGAGGTGTCAAAAGTAAAACAGGTTTTCAATAATCTGTCAATATATACCCACTCACAGGAAGGCGGTCAATTTTAATCGTATCTATATAGCGCTTACTACCCGATTAGGAGTTGAAGCACCTTAGGCCGAGAAGCAGGCGACTATGGAACCCATGTTTAGCGGTTAATCTAGTGGCTATTGAGATTATTCATGTGAACAAGAAAAGAATATTAGCAGGTACTTTGTGATAGGTTAGATTAATAATGGTTAGGTGTGATCATTAGTGGTGACCGTGGGGTTTCAGATGAATCGTTGGTGATGTAGATGGGCTGGCAGGGATTAGATAGTGTTAGGTTATAGGGATAGGGTTTTTAAAGAAGAGAGGTTTTTATCTATGAGAGGCGGTAACAGCCGATTCCAGAATTGCAATAAGAAGAATTAAGGCAGACAGGCACAAGACAGAGGCGGCCATACTCAGTATTAGAAGGCATGCAGAGGACGAAAGATAAGAGGGTCACTCTGAAAAGAAAGGAGAGGAATCAAGCGAAAGTCAAGCAAGGTTAATTTTTTATGCAGGATTGTAGAAATAGTGGAAGAAGGCTCTGAGATAGCAAGGAATCGCAGGCTGTACACAGTTGAAAGAAACATACATAGTGCAACAAATCCAGGGCAGACAGCTTAAATATGAAATTCAGAGTGTACACATCATTTAAACATAGAAGCCCAGGCCTGTTGTGTGCCAAGCCTAGGACAGTCCTTTTAAACATAGCCTGGAATATTCCAACCTTGGTACAGGGTCTCGAAACGCTGCCCAACGGGAGTCAATGGCGAAAGAAAAAAAAAAAAAAAAAAAGTCTAATTTAAAGATTTTCCGTCACTATTCTGTAATTAAGTTTTTTTTCACTAAAATATTTTTTTGGGCACAGGCTAGGAGTGTCTCACCAATGCACAGTCAGATATATACCCCGTTACTATGTTACCTGCTTTGTGTCAAAATGCTAATTGGTCAGATATAAAATACCAATTACAAGAAAATATATATATATATATATATATATATATATATATATATATATATATATATATATATATATATATATCCAACAAGCAATCAATCATTCTTAGTTCAAAGACTTCGCCGAGCCCCAATTCTTTTCAATAGCGTGCTTTATTTCAAGCAAAGACAAACACTGTCCCGACGCGTTTCAGAACCTTAGTTCCTTGGTCACGGGTCGTCAGACGTTTACGTGCATCATGTGATATAGTGCAACCAATAAACACAATACAAACAAAGGACTACGGTTTTACCCCGATGTAGAGATTGTATATACCGCCATATTGGAATGGTTTCATGGTATCACATTGAATACAATGATTTTCATTTCATAACATTGTATCACAATTTTACATTTTTGCAAAAGATAGTCAGCATATAATCAAAATATAAAAATATAATTCCAACATATTCTGATCAAAATCAATCAAAATTGGTGTTCGTGTTTTTACCGCTTTAGACACGATACGTCTATAATTCATATTTATATATCACATACATACACATATATAGGTTCACTTAGAAATGCCCAAATCTCCATAGTTAAATGGCAAGACAAACTTACATGGTGGAGATGCAAAAGTCATCCTGAGAAAGCCTCTAGGTGAGGTCCTTCAAGAAACAGTCAAAAAAAAAAAAAAAACCTTTCCCAGAGGGTACACTGATGCTGGCTATTAATCCCAGACACTACCTTGGAACAAATGGTCTTCTTATATTGACACGGGTATCTAATGGACCCACCCTTAATTTAACCCTTCTGGAGAATGCTGGTGCAGCAAACAAGGCACGAATTAGTACATCCTTGTTTCATCTTTCCAACAGCCCATTACTAATTGTAACTTGGAAGAACTGAACCACTACACTTTAAAGGGTAGCAGTCAACATTCCTATTGTACACATGTAAAATTAGTCTGGCACACACTTTACAACCTGCCTCCTCCATACCTTCCACCCACCACTGCTCGCAGGAAAGCTTGGCATAGATTAGCATGGGGGAAAGAAGGTATCTGGTACCCACAACTCAGATTAGCCACTCCTGTGCCTCACTAACAAACAACTATCAGATCAACAACTGTTGCCACCCTATGGGCACACTGATTATAAATGACACTAATACATGATGAACCAAGTAATTATTAGAATACATAAAAAAAAACTAATTTAAGGCAGTCTGTCAGAAAAATACTTTGAGGCAAATAAAGTATTCATGTGTGGTGGCTTTATTCTATCTTTTTAGCAACCTGGCTTGCTCAAAAGTTTGCTCCTTTGATTCCTAGCACTAGACCTTGTCCACATTCATGAAAGGGTGTCTCAGATTAGCAGGAGGCAGTAAACCCCAATTAACAATCCTTACCATGTCCATCTTGTTCTCCTTGTGCCCTGTATCTGTGCATGCGCAGAACATGGTCCGAAATTTCTCGATCGTTGTCTGCATCCATTTGATCAAGAACTATGAAGAGTAGATCGAATCTCGACAGAAGGGAGTCTTGCAGCCCTATGTTTTCCATTGGAGTTTTGTACTGGTCGTACTGATAAAAGGGGAGAGGAAAAAGGAATTGAAAACATATTGCTTAGAATAGTACAATGCAGGTCATTAACCAGGGCACTTTGCATGATGATTTAATATAATAACCATAACCTAGTCAATACTTACAATGCCCCGTTCACTAGAATGCCCATGAGCTAAACATTCATGGTGCATTAATTTGGCATCTAGCCACCACGATCATAATCTTAGTTTTACTTTAATTTACCACCTGCGAGAGTGGCGTCACCACGTACCTAAAAACATAATAAAAGATTAATAAAATGCGTAAAGGAAGAAACCAATAAGTAAAGCAAAAATAAGTAAAGATTTTATGCAACTGTTTGCAAATAATAATGAAAATGATAAGCCCAGGGGTTTCAAACCCTGTGATTTGCAGTGAGAATTAGCCTCACGCTCAGGGGTCAGTGATACAACAACTGTAATGGAACATATGCCTCGAGATGGAGACCGTCAGGACGCACTCAGTCCTGCTATCAGAAAAAACAAATTAAAACTACTTTTCCTGGTCATAATCCCAGTAATGCATTGCAGATCATCTATGTTACCTTGGAGCATGTCTAGAATGTAAATGATGAAGGATATTCTAAGAGGTGAGCGGAAGTGCCCTTACCCCAAAAAGTAGACCCAGAAATTCAGATTAGGTGTGGCCAAAAGTTGGCATACACCTCTCCGCATTTGATGGCGACACATATAGCTATAGATACATCCTCAAAATGTCCATTCCAACAACACTCTGGAACCAATTAGGATTAACCACAGTCAACATCAAAACAATTGGTATGTGTTGGACTTGGCCCTTTTTGCAGAGTCATCCCAGTACTTTTTGCCTTCCTCCGGTTTTGTTTTGTACCCGTTTTTGTTGGCTTCATGACTCTGGGCACTTCACCACTGCTGATCAGTGCTAAAGTGCATGTGCTCTGTGTAAATTGTTGTTATGGATTGGTGATTCCATGAATGGGATATTTGATGTACTTGTCAGAACCTAGTATAGTGCACTGTGTGTGCCCAGGGCCTGTAAATCAAATGCCGCTAGTGGGCTGCAGCACTGATTGTGCCACCCACAGAAGCAGCCTGTAAAATGTAACTCTGGCCTGCCATTGCACAGCCTGGGTGCAGTCTAGGACTGACATGTCAACTTAGCAAGTGGACACACTTGCAAGTCCCTAAACCTTCCCTTTTCAACATATTAGTCACCCCTAAGGTAGGCCCAAGGTATCCCTGTGGGCAGGGTGCAGTGCATGTAAAAGGTAGGACATGCCCTGTAGGTCTGGCATGTCAGGATAGTGAATTCCTGTCAATCTAGTTTTTCACTATTGCAAGGCTACCTGCTCCCATAGGACGATATGGGGAATTTGTTTATAACATCTTAACATAACTGGCCCAAGGAACCAGGTAGAAAAATAATGTTTAGTATGCCTGAACTCAATGTTCAAGTGCATCTTTTAGTGAGGGTGACTTTCATTCTGTTTGAAAATACCACTTTTAGAAAGTAGGTATTTTCTTACCTAACCATCCAGTGTGCCTCTGCTAGGTTTGTGTATTGCATGTCTGGCTTTTGGATGACAGGAGCTGGAGAGGGTCTATGGCTCCAAAAGTCTGGTGAGTTAGGGCTGGGCTGAATGGACCTGGGCTGCATTTAGAGTAGGGGGGAGGAGATTTCCTTTTCACCTGAGTGGGGCCTGGTCTGCCTTCAACAATGCTGTCTCCACCTCCTGTCAGGAAGCTGCACCAGTGAGGACAGAACTGGTTTGGGCCAGGTACAGACACTCTCTACCCTCAGAGAACAAAGGAGTTTGGCGCATAAAGAGCGGCCCAGACCCCAGACTTTTAGATCACTTCTAGGAAATCAAGAAGAGCCTTTGCCAAGGAGAAGAGCCGGATATGCGGAGGAAGAATACTGCCTCTGTGCGGTTTGCTCTCTGGGGTTGGCTTGCAGCAGCTGCTTGCTGCCAAGGAAAGGAGAAAAGGACTTTGCGGTTTGCTTTGTCATCTTGAGGAAGATATCCAAGGGCTGGAAACTGAGCTTGCCTCCTGTTCTGAAGTCTTGAGGACACAAAGACTTCATCCCTTCGGTCTCTCTGCATCTGGAACGGCTGTTCCAGCTGCTACAGAAGGAAATTGCAACACAGACGCTGGCGAGCGACGCCGTAACCTGCACCGAAGCCGTGGGCAACACTCGTGAAGAGCACGACGCACTGCCCCGACTTGCACCATAGGCCTGCCGACACCATGCCGCATCAACTTTGTAGCAGTCAGATGCCGCTGCCTGCACCACTCGCGACGTCCACGAGGCACCGTCCTGTCTCACACCGCAGTCCTGACTTCAATAACGCCAATGCTTCATCAATGCGGAGCCGATCCTCGACATGGGTGACTCCCGAATCCAACATCGTGCAGTCGTAAGGAACAGACGCCTCGCCGCCATTCGTGACGTCACCTCCCCGGCACAGTAAGGAACCGACGTCTCACCTCCCCTGCAGTAAGGAACCGAGGCATCACCTCTCCTGGGGTTGTAAGGAACCAATGCCGCAAGAGCCAACAAAGCATCACCTCCCTGACGCCGTGCACCCTCTTTGCTTTCATCAATTCCAAGGCACTGTTCTTTGTGGGTCTGCTTGACTCCAGGCCAGATGCCACGCACCTCGCAGTTGGCGCAGTTCTTTGGGATTTTCATAGTTCACGATGTCATAACTCCAGGTGGAGTGATTTGTTGCTACAAGCTTTATTTGAGGATAACTGTATTGTGGATTCTTGTTGTTTGGTCTTGTTTCGGTTTAGATAAAGAATACTTATTTTTCTAAACTGGTTTGGTGTCCATTTGTAGTGTTTTCACTGTATTACTGTATGTGCTCACAAATGCTTTACACACTGCCTCCGAGATAAGCCGGTCTGCTTGTGCCAAGCTACCAAGGGGATGAGCAGGGGTTATTTTAGGAGCATATCCCCTTACCCTGACTAGAAGCAAGGGTCCCTATTTGGACAAAGGTGCCTACCTCTGCCAACTGGAGACTCCTATTTCTAGCAAGATGGGAGAATAGATTTATACTATGCCCTGTCACATTTAGGATTTTGCCAGAAGCCATTCCCAAGGCATACATCCAGTACAGCTCAGACATTCAGCTGGATCCAGTTCCACTCTTCAAATGCACCTTTAGCCGCATACACAGATGAGGTAAACAGATTAACATAAATGTAGCAACTTAAGAACTCTAACAATTTCACTTTAATTGGCAAGAGTGGAACATCTGTACTTCATGTTAGACAGTCTCAGTGCCAAGGCAAGCATTAAATATGAGCTACAAAACATTAGTCCCTGTAATGAATGCAGTTTGTTAGGTAGGTTCCTCTAAAATATTCGAATTAATAAAGGAAGGGTTCAAGTCTGGACCACCTTTGGCTGGCATCGATCTATGGCCTCCGAAACTAGGCTGCACGCTGAAAAAAGCATGCATTAAACTTCTCAAACCAGCCCCACAACCAAACTGGAGAACTTCCTAGAATGGATTCCACAACCCAAGTCAGAATGTATTCATCCTAAGGAAAGTGTATATTGCCCTGAGAACTATTAATTTCTAGGAGTTCAAATGACACCCCTGCTTACTATACTCCATACCAAAAAGATTTACATGTAGCATACAGATAACAGCAAGGGCATTTAATGCGTTCAGGGCATTTCATCTCCTATGTCAAACGGATATATTTATGCTGAAATCTGACACGAACAGCTGTGGATCAGTAGTCACCCTTTCAACCACTTCTATAACCACAGATGAGTTTGGCTCAAACTAAAAGTGACGAGGGAGCCTGGTCCAGCCAGAGAATACTCCCAGGTTGAGAATCTGTGTGGTAGAGCCCTCGTGCAGGGTAAATGCTAATTACAAACCAGACCAAGAACGCCTTTAAATATTCTATAAATTCTCAAACCCCACCCACCACATTCCAACCAACACAAACACATGCAAACCTTTTATTTCACAGTTGATAAAGCCTTGTGCCAAATCGAAGTCTGCATTTATGAACATTCAGATTTTCATTGCATGTAAAAAATAAATAAAAAAAGTGATTAATATCACACATTCTGCCCAGTTATATGGCTGGGCTTAACTAGCGGTCACACAATAAATGCCATAGAAATACATAGCATAAAATCAAACGAACTACATTTTAGTACCTTTATGGCCAATTGTGTTCTTTAAAGGCATTAAGGGTCCACGTGACAAATCAAACCACAGACTGCCTGGAGCAGGGAAGGATTAAAGAATTTAAAAAAAAAATCCCAAGCAAGAGCGCATCAGGGCATGTGCATACATGTGGGAAAATTGAGTGGTCTTGTGAAGCATCAATGAAAGTAGAATCAACACTTTTAGGAACTGATCAGAACCCTCTCAATTGATCTCCGTTGATTACCCTTTTTCATGCCAGGGTAAAATACGCCGATGTCAGAGTGCCTGCTGCCAAAAGAGCAGGATGTTCCAGTGCTTCTGCTCAGTTAAAACAGGATTAGCAAGTAGGGGAGGAAAGGGAGAGGCTAGGGATGATGCATCATTCCTAGTCGATCTGCAGTTGCAGACAAGAGGAGGACTCAGAGCCAAGGACCAATCTGACAGCACACCCTCACCACTCACGCTCTTCCCAGCCACAGAGCAAAGCAAAATATTAGAAAAACAACCGAAGGGTCCGGGTGACATTCCATGGGAAACTGAGGAATTACCAGAGTGATCAGGCCAGACGTAATACATTAGAAGCGCATGCTACAGAGACTAAGCCATGTCTGAGAACAGGACAGACATTGGTCCCCAGTAGATGAGCATTCATGCCCCGATATCACTACCAGTTTTCCAACACCAATAGCGGATGCAAGTCACTAGAATGGCAACATGGACTTCAACGGTCCAACTCAAAGGGAGACTGATAGAGGAGCAGCTCTTTAAAAGTCCTCTTTCACACAACAGTTTTAATTTAATTATGGTGGTGCCCTAGAAGCACTGATACAGGCTTCTGGAGAATGGAAAACGAATTGCAGACTTACCTGGACTTTAAAATGCAGGCCTCAATTGCTGGCACAAAGTTAAGTTTGCTTCTTTTTGAACCACATTGTTGCTTGCTTCTGGGTCAAAAACATTCACTGGTTGGCCTTCCATTGGCCTAGGGTTTTAAGAAATAGGCAGGTGCCCCCAATAGCGCAGGAGCATCTCTAATACAAGACAAGCTGCATCGTCCATGTCATGGCGCCGGCAGCAGAATGCTAAAGGTACAGTAGTGTCAACTCGCCCACAACGGCATTATGGAATTTCTTTCATTGCCTCCTCCCCTGTCATTCCAAGTGTCTAAAGCTGTGCGGTAAGGACAACAGAAAAACATACACAAACTACACATCTTGGCCAACGAGGAATAGTCAGTGAAGCAGAAAAGTGCAGTTTATGCATTTAGAGAGCGGAGAGTCCTAAGTTTAAGATGAAGCAGGGCTTCAAACGGGCTGCCCAGCTAATGGAGCCCTGAGGGGCAGCATTCCTATAGGCAATAATAAATTGAGATGCCTAGTGCATGTGTACAGGTGAAATCTTGTGTGTGCATTGGCATGCGTGTGGCTCGCTTTACTGTCATTGTTGTACCTCTTCTGTGTGTGAACGATTGTGTGTTACCAAACCTTTCAAAGTAAAATTTCATAGATTGAAGTTAAAAAACAATCAAAATAAGTGGAAGGAAACAGAATAAAAGTAGGTGAATGTGTGATGAACAGATGTGCTGATGCCTGTTGCAGCTAAATTTTTATTGAAGTGAAACAAAGAAGAAAATTGGTATGGAACAGAAACCTAATAAGGCAAAAAAAACGCCATGGTTGCCAATGTCCTCTAGAGGTGAAAAGTCAAGCGGTGGGTTAATTTAGTCAAAAATAAATAAACATGGAGATGCTTAGATGGTCCCACCTGGTTACTTCCATACCTTGCAAGGGTAAAAGATTAGATTGAGTATTATTCCACAATAAACAGCAGTTCTCCTGCAGACGTGGACCATTGTTAACTACAGGTAAAAGGTCCAACAGTGGGATAGTCTCAGCTACGGTATTTGATGTTTAGTTGTTTAGTGATTAAAAAAAAAGATCCAACTGCTCTTCGGGACACCATCATGCAGCTGAAATTATTCAATTGTTATATACCTGATCGATATGATATGTTTGTTAGAAGTAATAAAACTGTACAATAATTAAAATGATAAAAATGGCTAGACAGTATATTAACCAATATCTATCCAATAAAAAATAAATAAATAAATAAAGGACAGCGATTCAAAAGTTAAAAATTGCTATTATCAAACGTTTCTAAAACTACTCTGATGTAAATGGCAGTATGAAATCTAAAAACGTGTAATTCTTCCTACTGCTTGGCAGTGCTGTGTTTAAAAAAACAAACAAAAAAAAAAAAAAAAAAAAAAAACACCTTACACCTTCCTTTATTGTTCGAGTCTTACTGGAAATAAACAAAGGCGTTCGATACTTTGTCCACAGCGCAAGAATACAGCCTTATTTAAGGCGGTTGTTGGTGGACATCTTAGGGGACAGCGTATTGCTGGTTAATTCAATTTGAGGCCAGGTGTTTTCATCCAACAAACCCAAAAATGTAGTAGAGTTTGATTAATGCCCCATTTGGGTAGTTTTTCCCCTAACTTCGATCTGTTGACCCAATCAAAAGCTGATTAATAATAAAAAAAAATGGGTATAGTTTGAGACCTAACTGTAGGGTTTTATCAATAAGAAGTTTCAAAATGACAATGATGTCTGTGGTGGATCTGGTTTGCCTGAATCCGGATTGGTGTAGGGTCAAAAGCTTTGATTCCATCACCTGACGCCAAGGAGAGTAACAAGTCGGTAATTATTCGGGACCACTTTATTCCCTTATTTTTGTACCACTCACAAAATCCGAGTTACTGCCGCGTTGAAGGACGTTTGGGAAGCGGACTAGCGCCAAACTTGCCTGGAGAAACATTTCGAGGTCGCGCTGCTGGTGGGAGCTCCTCCTTGATCGACGGAGTGTCCAATAGCTCCCAGCTCCCAGCGTGCGCTAGACCCCACTCTAGTTGGCTGCCTGCACCGGGGGACTGCGAGGACCAGAAGCCTTTGCTTCCACCACCTGGTGCCTCTTCCCCCGGCGGTAACGCCCATCACCTGCCGTTCTCTATTTACCTTTCGTGACACCCGCTTCGCGGGTGCCACTCACAAAATCCGAGTTACTGCCGCGTTGAAGGACGTTTGGGAAGCGGACTAGCGCCAAACTTGCCTGGAGAAACATTGAGGTCGCGCTGCTGGTGGGAGCTCCTCCTTGATCGACGGAGTGTCCAATAGCTCCCAGCGTGCGCTAGACCCCACTCTAGTTGGCTGCCTGCACCGGGGGACTGCGAGGACCAGAAGCCTTTGCTTCCACCACCTGGTGCCTCTTCCCCCGGCGGTAACGCCCATCACCTGCCGTTCTCTATTTACCTTTCGTGACACCCGCTTCACGGGTGCCACTCACAAAATCCGAGTTACTGCCGCGTTGAAGGACGTTTGGGAAGCGGACTAGCGCCAAACTTGCCTGGAGAAACATTTCGAGGTCGCGCTGCTGGTGGGAGCTCCTCCTTGATCGACGGAGTGTCCAATAGCTCCCAGCGTGCGCTAGACCCCACTCTAGTTGGCTGCCTGCACCGGGGGACTGCGAGGACCAGAAGCCTTTGCTTCCACCACCTGGTGCCTCTTCCCCCGGCGGTAACGCCCATCACCTGCCGTTCTCTATTTACCTTTCGTGACACCCGCTTCGCGGGTGCCACTCACAAAATCCGAGTTACTGCCGCGTTGAAGGACGTTTGGGAAGCGGACTAGCGCCAAACTTGCCTGGAGAAACATTTCGAGGTCGCGCTGCTGGTGGGAGCTCCTCCTTGATCGACGGAGTGTCCAATAGCTCCCAGCGTGCGCTAGACCCCACTCTAGTTGGCTGCCTGCACCGGGGGACTGCGAGGACCAGAAGCCTTTGCTTCCACCACCTGATCCCCCGGCGGTAACGCCCTTTTACCCCCCCTTTAAATTAAACCATACTTCACGCAACGCGGGACGCGCGCGAGGAGAAGCGCGAGGCGAAGCCCGGGCCAAGGGCGGGCCCGTTTCAGCCCGTTACAGACTGTGCAGGACTGGACTGGGCCATGGTATTTCTATTTGTGTTTTCATGTCTACATTTCCCTCCGTCCACTTGCTGCTCTGTGTGGTTATAAATTAGTGGGTCCTCATATTCTAGTTGTAACAGCGACACTAGTTTTGCTCGCGACCCACAAGTTATTTGCCCCTGTGACGCAGAGCGTTTAATTATGTCCAGAGTCACTAGAAGCAAAAAAACAGACAAAACCACCGATATAACGGGTCCACTTGACCTATTCCTACACAAGGCCAATGCAGCCATTGACAATACTATCCAATTGATAGATCGACGGGTGTCTCACGAATTGGAGATGGCCAGAAAAAGATCGTCTATGGGCCCGCTGGCCTCAGCACAAACCCCTATACAAAAGGGGTCGATCATACCCCTGCTGAATCCAACAAGTGCACTAGTTCACACAGTTTCAAACACTGTGGATTTGTCAGCAACACAGTTGTCACTAGGTTCCGATTCTGATTCTAGGGAGGATCTGGAAAAAACACCAGATTTACAACCCCTACATAATCATGAAATGGCCACAGAATCAAACACCACGGGGGCCAGGGAGGGCGCCATACCTAAGAGGTTAAATAAGGGGTCGAACCCACATGTGCATTTATTAGCTCCACCAAATGGTGGGATTCCCAGCAACCTGAACATAAACAGTAACAACACCGTAGTGTTGCAAACACCATCACCAACCAATAGTGTGATCCTAAACACGCCCCCACGGAACATCACGCCACTGGGGAACCTAGATACACTAGGCGCAGTAGGGGGCATACAAAAACCCTGTACCTCATGTGTGACACTACACGATTTTCTCACAAACAGCATGGGGGAACTGTTAAAATACCATCTGAAACCCCTGGAGAAAAGCATAAGGGTAATTGAAAAACAACTTGCCAAACTAAATACTCCTGCATTTATGCAGAAGTCACTTAGCACCCTAGACATGGGGGAGGGGAAGACCAAACAACCAAGTAAACCGGCCAAATCGGCTAAACCAACTCGACCATCTACAACACCAGCTGTTTGCCCAAAGTCCTGTGGACCAGATAAAGAAGGGAACATCCAGACCACTAAAAATGTCAAACAGAATCCACAAAATACTCCTAAACCCCAAACTGCAGAGGGAAAGGGCCAACTCGTCACCACTAGTGATAACGCACAACCCACCCCAGCCCTAGTAGCCCTAAATACTCAGCTAGCAAACCTAAAGGAGAATACACAAAAACTCCAAAAATCTCAGCCCTCTCAAGCCCAGGGGAAACAGAGGACGGGATCTAGACCTAGACGGCCATTCCATCTTCCACCTGAGGCCACCCCGTTCACTGTTGTCCTAACAGGGGTCTCAGAACTAACAGAGGGCGCGGATGAGCCCCAGTGGTCACTGAGAAACAAAGTTCTGCAATGGCTTAGCCAAAATAGACCTATACAGCCATCGCATCATAGCAGAATCAACTCAGTTAGAAGAGTGTTTTGGATTGGGGAAACTAAAAAAAGCTTACAGGGTGACTGCGTTATAGTCAACTGTGACGATCCTGCTATGGCTGACTATATCTCTTCCTGGCCAGTACTTGAAAAAAGGGGGGGGGGTGGATGTACAGCGCCTTTCCTTTTTTTATCCTCCGTTAAATACCCCGAATTATGAAAACAGAACTGGAAGGGAGGATGCTCAGGATTGGCCCTGGACACAGGTGGGGTACACTAATAGAAACAGAAATAGGAATAACAATAATAATGGATGGAATAGAGGCTGGAATTCCCGCCCCTGGTACCATAGTAGAGGCAACCCAAATTTCGATTACTGGGAGGGGGTTCCCATGAGGAACAGATTCGACTGTCTAGACATGGTCGATTGACCAATAAAGGTCACCACAGGGGTTTTAGAAGTCACTGCTCCCCTACATAAGATCCATGATGTCCCTTCCCTAGTAGAAAATACTAACCCCGTGATGTCAGAGATTATACTAGTGCAAGACACGTGTGGAGGAAACCGGCTAAGCCAGCAGTTAACAGAAAAATCCAGCAGGTCACGGACTGAGAACGGAACTGGGCCAATAACTGAAATTATCAAAATAAAACCATATCTGAGTACAGTAGATAGGACTAAGACCCAACTCGATAATGAGATCGAAGCCTTGCAAGAGGGCATGGTCTCACAACTTAGGCAGGAAGAACCCTGCCCCATCACTGAGGGGTTTTGTCTGCTTAAGATATCTTCCTGGAATATTGCTGGGCTTGCGAAAAAAGCGCGTGACCAGCTATTCCTAACTTTTATGGAAAAGCAGGATATAGTCTGCCTACAGGAGTGTTGGGACCCATATGAGACATCAGTAGAGGGTTTTAGCACTTTCTACGTTCCCTCGATCCAGGGTAACGTAGGCAGGGGCTTGGGGGGACTTTGTATTTTTACCTCTAACCTTTGTAACATAGAACAGAACATGTATGAGGCAAATGGGCCAAAAGCAGGTGTAGGGAGTTCACTACAAGGATTGTCTTTTAAATTAAATGGGCGCTCCTTTTTTCTGATAAACCTTTATAATAATATGCCAAAAGTAGAGGTAAAAATTCTAATAGCGGAACTGGATTCACTGCTAAACAAAGGCGGCCAGGCGGCAGACTGCTTACTTATAGCAGGGGATTTTAATTGTCACCTATGTCCCTATAGCCAAACAAAAAACTGTGGCATTTTTGACTCACAGGGGGATCCCACCACACATTTTGAACATTCCCTAGCGGGAAATCTGCTAAATCAATTCATGCATGAATGGGATTTGGCTTTTGCAAATGAACTTTGCCAGCCACCCGTAGTGTTTCAAACAACCTTTTTTGGTCATGGGGCAGGTACTGTAATAGACTTCATCCTGGTTTCAAATAGGAACCAAGGTTGGGTGGGCGGGTTTGAAACGGAGGGCCTAGCAATAAGTGACCACTTTCCCATTAGTACTTCCCTTAAATTAGGGAAATGGGGCACGCAAAAAATAAGCACCATGGATATATTGCATGGCCGTTCAGTGGCACTGGCCAGGAAAAATGGCTATGCCATTAAATGGGCAAAAATTGAACCCATGAACTTTCTGAAAGATCTATTACAGAAAGAAACTAGTCAATTTAACACCTGCCTGGAACTAAGCATTAACCCAGAACAAATAATACAGGCATTCGATGAGATTAAAACAGAAATAAACGCTAAGCTAACCAAAAAATTAAAGGCAAGGGAGGAAACGAGAATATATGGCTGGTTTAACCGAGCCTGCACAAGTGCCCATAAAGCACTTTTACAGGCCTTAAAGACTATACCCAGGGATAGCAGACAAGTCAAGGAGGCTAGACAAGCTTACAAGCTGACTCTCCTGACAAGGAAGAAAGAACTCAAAAATGCAGCTTGGGAAGCCTTGATAAAGGCAAGCGCACTAAGGGATAATACGTCCTTCTGGAAAGAGGTAAATGCCCCCTTTTTTCTAGATAGGAAGGTAGACTCCATGGAAATTGGCATAGCTGAAGATGTCTGGGTCAAGCATTTTACTGCGCTCTACAAGAAAGACTCACTTATGTTGACCTCACAAGAGGAGTTGGCTGAGGGGAGTGAGATCCTTTTACAACCACAGGGAAATTTCCCATTAAAAGTAATGTTCACCCCTGCAGACCTGGAACAAGCGATTTCTCAGAGTGCAAGCCTAAAAGCTCCAGGGCCTGACGGTGTACCCATTGATCTATTTAAAGGGAATGTAGATCTCTGGGCACCCTTACTGGCAAATGTCCTAAATGCTTACACCAAATTAGGTTTCCCCAACACATGGAAGGAAGCGATAGTCATTCCAATATTTAAAAAAGGAGATAGACAAGACCCAAAATGTTATCGCCCCATTTCTCTGTTAGATAATTTAATGAAGGTTGCTGGCAGGGTGCTACTAACCAAACTACAAACCTGGTCCAAGACTAATGGGATACTCTCAAAATTTCAATGTGGTTTTAAGTCGGGGGTGGGAACCATAGAGCAGGGTTTAAACCTGTCCCTTATAATAAACAAATATATTGGATCAAAAAAAGGGAACTTGTTCCTGACATTTGTCGATTTAACTTCGGCTTTCGATTGTCTGGATCATGGAACCCTGTGGAAAACCCTGACTAATATGGGGATAGATAAAAACATCCTAACTTTTATCCAGGAACTTTACAGAGATGCAGGAGCTACGGTGAGATATGGCAAAAACGGCGAGCAAACCAGAAAATTCCCAATTGCAAAGGGCGTTCGCCAGGGTTGCATCCTTGCACCGTTTTTATTTAATTTGTATATAAACGAGGTAGCAGACTCGATGAATGACCTGGAGGTGGATTACCCCAAGATAAACGGACTTGCAGTCCCGTTATTGTTATACGCTGATGATGCGGTGATTATGGCCCGCACTCAGCGGGGACTCCAAAAGGCACTAACAGGCTTTGCAACCTTCATGAGCTCTAGAGGCCTTATAATAAATGTGGGGAAAACTTTCACGATGTCATGCACAACGAGAAAAAAAGTACCAGACTGCAAAACCTTTGTTAATAATTCAAAGATAGCGATGTCGAAAACTTTTTCCTACTTGGGTATCATTTTTAATAATAGGGGGACATGGTCTGCAGCGGTTACCTCCCGAAACCTGGCTTTTGCCCGCGCAATAGGGGCGGTTAAGCAATTTGCTAAAAAACTGGGCGGGAAACCGGTAGACACACTACTTAAGATCTATGCAGCTAAATGTGTGTCCACAGCTGTTTATGGGGCGGGGATTTGGGGACTTGCAGATAGTTCCGAAATTCAAAGGGTGGAGAATGCTTTCCTGAGGTACCTCTTAGGAGTCCCGCGTTCCACATCTACTACTATCTGCCACAACGAACTGGATAGATCGCACATTAGTGACATTATAAAGATAGCGCCAGTTATGTTGTGGCATAAGATCTGGACATGCGAGGACACAACCTTCAATAGGGAGGTAATTCAGGATTGCCTGCAGCAAGGAAATGGCGCTAAACAACCTTGGCTAGCCTACGTTAAAAAATTCCTGAACTCCATCGGCAATCCAGAATTCTTTTCAGACCCAATATCATGCGCCCAAATCCCCAAAAAAGCACTAAAAGAGACGTGTCTTGGCCTATTGGAGGAGAGGAGATATTATTTAGATGGGAATAAGTCCACCATTATAGCCCACCGCCAGATTTTGCATGAACATGGTTTACATCTTTATCTGGCGCCAAATATCTCCCCTTACCATAGAATGCTGTTGGCTCGTCTGAGGACAGACTGTTTCTTCAGGTTAATAACGTTCCCTACACCGAATGATTGGTCAGTGAAAATGATTAATTGCCCGTGTGACGGAATAGCCACTCAGTCTAACATACATTGCATACTGTTCTGCAAGTACTATCAATGGGGTAGGAAAAAACATCTATTGCCTCTGTTAAAACTGTGGGGCCTGAGAAGCTGTAAAGCAGCCCTCCACAGATTGTATCTGCTTCAAGACGAATGTACTATTGGAGTGATGATAAAATTCCTGTTGTTTATTATAAAATGTAGAGGGTCTATGAGAAGCGATTAGTAGGTTGAGGGTTTGTAGAAGTATTATTCTGTGCCTAATAACACCATATAATACATAAATATGTCATATTTACCTCGACCCTTCTATCATGCAAATGTAACGATACATATATCAATCGCTTTCTAGAAAAAATTTTTAAAGGGTTTTTAATATTAGATTAATTGAATGACTAGGGTAATGAATATGTATTTCTTCTTAGTAATCACCTTTTAGTATGTAAATGTTTAAATAACGTTGTTTTAATCGTATTTTTGTAATATTTGCTTATATGGTGTTTGTCAAATACCGAATAAAGCTATCTTTGATTTGATTTGATTACTGAGAAAGGAGCCTTTTATTCCGCTTGAGAGCAGGGACAGTCAAATTTGCACTGTGCTTTCCTCTTGGCTACCATCCGAAACTTGATTCAGTACCCTGTCCATGTGATGGGGTGAGTGGCCAATCTACACTACATTTTTTGCTTTTTTGCAAATATTACATGAAATGCAGCAAGGGGCTTCTTTACCCTTTTTTTTTTTAACAAGAGCAGGCCTATTAGCTTGGATTCTAAGTATGCTTGCCCTGACCGATGAAGAATGAGAATTGCTACTAGGGCATGCAAGACAATGCTCAATCCCTGAGTTTTTAAGTCACGAATGGTTAAGTCTACATTTGTTGATAATGAATTTTTCATTTTACCTACAACCTTGAGCTTGTAACATTGTGTTTTGCAATTGTAAATTCTTGTTAACATTTATTGTTACTCCTCTCCTGTTATTTACATTGTTTTTACTGTTTTGTACTTTTATGGATACAATGTTTATCCGAATAAAGTTTACGAACTGAACTGTACTGGGTGTACAATGACTCCTTTCCAAGATGCAGGGATTTTGTCAGACACCTGATTTTCTGTAAAAAGCAGATGTAAAAGATGCCCACAGGTCTAGATCGGATTTGATCACATCGATTGGGATTCTGTTGGGGCCAGCGGCCATTGATAGGCAAGATTGTTTTAACTAGTAGTTTTATTTCTTATCTAGTAATCTGTATTGTGTTATTTAGGTAAACCAGTCAGGTAAGGCAGTTCTTACCCATACAGGCCCAGAATGCGAGTTTGCCAGGCCTCAAATTGGATGAAAGAATAGTTGACAGGTCAGTAATTTCCAATACCATGACCGATAATTTGTCAAAACAAATTCAAGTAATTTGTCTCGAATGCTCTGTGCAGCTCCAGCCAGGTGGTTTCACACACGTTCTGTTGCATTTGTTTTAGTTCAGTCATATAATCCTTTTTACAGTTTTTGATATGCACATAACGACCTTCCGAGTGCTTCTACACCTTCAAAGTGTAGAGAAGCACTCAACAAATTCAACTATTTTGAGGCAACTTATGCAGCACTGGGCAGGTTAGCTTAACATTTAGACTCAGTAAGACAGTATGCACCGTTTCCCCAAATGAGCAGTGCCCCAGGACGCAACTATTCGCAGTGTTGAATTAGCAATTATGTTCTCGTTGATCAGTCATGTATAGATTTAAAAGCTACTATTGGTAGTATACATTATATCTCAGGGGGCCACTAATTTGCTCCAACAACTTACATAGCAATAGACAAAGTGCTTAACAGTTCTACAGTTCGGTTCAAGGGAGCTTATAAAAGTGGCAGTGCTCTGGATTTGTATGTCTAGCATGCAGTTGAGTGGACCGCACTACTCCCCAGTATCAGAACCACCGGCTGGGGGCAGAACATTCCTGGCTGCTGAAAGTCCACAAAATGCTAGAACTCAATGGGGTAACTTTATATTTAGTTTTACTAAGTATAGCACAGTTGCTTTCTGAGCACTACACTTTAGAACTTCAACTGCTTACATTGGGAGTAGCTAGAACCATTACCAGTTCGAGTAATCAATTGTAAGGTTTTCATTAGTCATACTCCAGTCCTGTAAGATCGATAGAGAATTTAATCTGTAATGATCTATTATGATCAATTCAACCTGCTCCCAACTGATTTCCCCAGGTTACTAAAATACAAGAGATTAGTCTAGGTGGAAGCTCGTTGTAATGAGATTCACATGCATTAATCTGAGACTGCCTCCAGCGACTTTACTGCATGATGCATAAATGTCATGAATCGGGCTGCGAGCTGGGGCAACTATTGGTAGTATACATTATATCTCAGGGGGCCACTAATTTGCTCCAACAACTTACATAGCAATAGACAAAGTGCTTAACAGTTCTACAGTTCGGTTCAAGGGAGCTTATAAAAGTGGCAGTGCTCTGGATTTGTATGTCTAGCATGCAGTTGAGTGGACCGCACTACTCCCCAGTATCAGAACCACCGGCTGGGGGCAGAACATTCCTGGCTGCTGAAAGTCCACAAAATGCTAGAACTCAATGGGGTAACTTTATATTTAGTTTTACTAAGTATAGCACAGTTGCTTTCTGAGCACTACACTTTAGAACTTCAACTGCTTACATTGGGAGTAGCTAGAACCATTACCAGTTCGAGTAATCAATTGTAAGGTTTTCATTAGTCATACTCCAGTCCTGTAAGATCGATAGAGAATTTAATCTGTAATGATCTATTATGATCAATTCAACCTGCTCCCAACTGATTTCCCCAGGTTACTAAAATACAAGAGATTAGTCTAGGTGGAAGCTCGTTGTAATGAGATTCACATGCATTAATCTGAGACTGCCTCCAGCGACTTTACTGCATGATGCATAAATGTCATGAATCGGGCTGCGAGCTGGGGCAACTTTGGGGGTAGAGCGGCTGCAATTGCTTCCCTGCATGATCTTATGTAGAGCTGCAAAAAAAAACAGGTACAGCCAATAGTGTCTATAAACCAGCACAAATGCAGACAATTTGCATTGAAGACTGATGCAGCCCCACAAAAGCCTACAAACCCAAATCGTCATTCCAGTCATACGGCAAAGTGGTACTCTTTAAGGGGAATTACGCCAGCCTATAACCATAGGAATTGCTTTTTCATATAGCTTTTCAGTGGATAGTTCAAGAACATTGTGATGTCACCCAGACTGTAAAGAATTGGAGCTGCAATTTCAAAGCCAGATTGTAAACTGCTTCAATGTCCAGGTCTCTCGCAGTTAATTTTACCTGTTTGGTCAAAATTCTGCCTATCGTTTTGGGTGGTAGGGAGCTTTCCCAGAGATCCGTTGCTTTCAAGATTTCGATCTAGGCTCTCAAATATCTATGCCACTTTAGCTTAAATCATGAAAAGATTTACCAAATTGCATATTTCTTTGAGCCACTAGCTGCATTCTTCACTTTCAAATCGTATACTAAGAAGTGAGCTTTTAGTATCAAGCTTTGCCTTGTTAAATTGAATTAAAGTCAAAGACGAGACCCAAGAGAGGAGTCTGGGAAGGCGAACACGGAGAGGAAGCATTTATTTTGTGCCAGATCCAGCCAAATCTCAAGTTGGTTTCTAAACGAGAATGCTCTATACATCAGAGTTGGAATTAGCGTTATATGGAAACCTTACAAGCCGCAGACAGATTGGGGCAATTCATTTTTTGTAGCAAATTGCAGAACGTAGATATCAATGCAGAACAGGCATGTTTCTGGGAGCCAAGATGATCCGAATAGCTGCCTTGTTCGTTAAAGCAAACGCCCAAATATATAAAAATCTTGCTCTTTGTGCTGTTGATTTGAAGTTATTTGCTTTATTGTAGGCCACCAGTGCAGTCAGGGTACCATGTCAACCAACACGCGTAGGTTCAAAGACGATGGCGCCATCAGCATACTGAAGAACTTTGATTTTCATTCCTGCCAATCTCGGAGGAAACACTCAAATATTATGTGCTGCAGATGTCCAAACCCTTTAGCCCAGATATCAGCTGGTGCAGATGTGTGGATTTAACTAGACCTCAGATAATATCAAACCTTGACCTCTGTTGAATCACACAGTTTGTATTCTTGTAGAGTATAAAGAATTGGAAGCTGAATTCATGGATGGTCCACGGGTCAATAAATATTCATGTGAGCTCTCAACCGTGATCCTACTGTTGGCGGAAATCATGAGGATCTGCCAGCAGCAGGAGAAGCACAGACTGCGGCAGCGTGTGGATAGGAGCCAAAGAGGCACAGGGGCCCTCAGCAGCAGTGTAAGGAGCAGTAAGGGGGGGTCCAACGTGTAGAGAGGAGCAAAGGAGCACAGAGCAGTGTGGCGAAGCTAAGCTGTGCAATACTGTGGAGTGCACAATACTTTTCTCTGCTTAGCACTTCAGTGTCCAAGGAGATTGCTGCTTGCACTCGTTCCCGGGTTGCCCTAGCCGCCTTTGTGAACCCGATTAACCAGCTAGCTGCAACACAGCCAGCAACACACCATCAGCACCTCTGAGAGGCTCACGCAGCACCCATACACCACCTCCTTCAGATCCCACCTTCTGCTAGGGACAGAGTGTGCTCAGTACTAGGTACTGAGACTAGTGCTGGGAGGAGCAGGGGGGGTGGTGGGGGTGTCCGCATCAGGTGGGTAAGCGGGCAGCTTATGGTCCAGTGCAGCTTGCAACACTTAACGACTCCCCCACTCCCCCCCCCCCCCTGTGAAATGTCTGTGGCAGCACAGGCCAATAGCTGGAGCACCAAGGAGAACTTAAGGAATCAATAAGCACTCATAAGACTGAACTGGATCCCATAACATTGGGCCCTAGGGATGCTGGGCCCAAGACCCTAGGAGTAAGTACAGACCAGAGAAGCACATAGGCCGGACTTGGGTATTCAGAGACAGTTGCGGTTTCAGCACAAAATATTTACAGTCCCTCAACCGCTTACACAACATTAGTGAGCTAAGGGGGAACTGGGCATAGGATATAGGCCATAGGATATTAGAACATGCTACAGCGTAAGAAGCAAATGGAACTCAGTTTTTCCAGACCAATTTTTAAAGCTAATCAAAAGCTCAAGCAGTAGCTAACAGCAGTGAGTGATCAGACAAGCATATAATGGTATTAAACCGAGATTTAAAAAAAGTTAGATTATAGAGCCAGAGAAAACTCACAGCTTTTGAATCAAACTAGAAACTGTCTCACAAAGTCTTCCTGATGATGCGCAAAAAAAACAACAAAAAAAAAAGACAAAAAATAAAAAGAGGAGGACAAGGCAGACAATCTAAAAACCTCCAACAAGGGACACGTATGGTAACAAAAGAAAGCTTCACAACCCAACATCTACATGCAATAAATTCCTCACTGAAACAGATAATCAATCGAATAACTTAGGGTCTGCAGTAGGCCAAACAAGGGCACAGTCGTGCAGGGGGGCCCAGTCTGCCCACAGTAAACACAACTGAAACATTTCCGGGTAAAGGAGAACGAAGAGGCTGATCAAAAAAGACCAACAATCTAGCCTACAAAGTTAAGGATGAGCAGATTGCGATAATATCTATGGCAGGACAACAAACAATGAGAGAAATAAAAGCATGGGTACACATTTGCAGTAAAAAAAAACAAGCATTTGCAATGCATTAGGTCTCGCATTTACTAGAGTTTGAGCCATTGGCATTGTAGATTACAATGCCTTTTATTAATGTGTTGGTTTTTGAAACAAATATATAAAAAGCATTGTCATTTACAATGCCAATAGCATAAATTCTCGCAAATGCGAGACCTATTGCATTGTAAATGTGACAACCTGCTTTCATCAGACTGCTCAGATGTGCGCACACACAAACACATTGAAGTGCACTCGGATAACCCAATTAGACGCAAGAGTCAAATTAAAAGATAACATGCATTAAAACACCTCAATTTTGTCCCGAAGACGTTTTAATTGAAAGAGGCTGAGAGTATGCTTTTTGGGAGGTGAAGCGCGCACACACAAACACATTGAAGTGCACTCGGATAACCATACTAGACACAAGAGAAGAAGAAGATGTCAGGCACTAAAACCATCTCAATTTCATCCCGATGGCGTCTAAACTGAAAGAGCCTGAAAGGATGCTGTTCGGGAGGTAAAAGTACATATAGAAACTGAATTTGTTTTTACTGACTATTATAAAACAGACCAAGACTAACTTCCTGTGTGTGCTTTTTAAAAAGAAAGTGTAAACGAATTACCTTGAAATGCACACTTTGTTGTGTGTTAGTTTTGGTATGCTGCAGCAGCGGCGCTGTCTATCAACTTCTTGGCACTGCATGTCTTTCTTGCCGTACCACTCAACATGCAGCAGGGACTAGTGGGAGGTGGTTTAGCGGCTCCCAATTATATAAAATGCTGTATGTGAAGTAGTGCAACCCTCTCCACCTACTTCAAAACGTGAGAGCGGAGGCACTGTAAAGACGGAGTGACTCTATGTCACTCCCGCGCCCGGATGCATCTGTTTCCATTTGTAGGGACGCTGTCGATACCTCGCCTGGTCGAGCCACTGGGTCCCCAGACAGTATAAGTGCAAACACAGAATCAACTGATTGAGGGTTTCGAACCCCTGCTGTGTGCTGTAGTCTGTCAGCAAATTCTCAAGGAGGGTTAATCCCCTGCTAATGGGGATGTTATTGTAACCCTGTGAATTGCGAGGAGGCGCAGGGCGGAAGCAGCTTTCTGACCGGGATGCCTGAGCACAAACAACACAAATAAAAGTCCTCAGTGGACTAATGCATCCACTGCTCTTAAAAAGACCGGCGGGGTGGGGGTGGATCGGTCAGCAACATGCAAAGTGGTGGGTGGGAGAGGAATGCAGCAACACGTGTAAAAAAAAATAGCACTTCAATTGAAGAGCACTTTAACGAAGGCAGGAGCGAATGGAGACCAATTAAATGTAATGAATCTGTGCCTTGTCCCTGTGCCAGACAAAGGAATGGAAGTGACACATGGGCTCTGGTGGCTATTTAGCTTGCAGTAAAGCAGAATGACAGATTCCAACAAAGTGCCAAGCAATGGCTGGGTTGAAAGCCCAATACTGTATACAATAGAGGTGAGCCCTCATCTTCTGATAAGTAAGTAATTAATATACGCCACACTCCCAGAGCTGCCGACTTTTGGAACTGAGAATCAGGTTGATTCCTAGGATAAGCTGAATATACTGTGATTGTGGGAAAATCACTTAATCTCTTTGGGCTAACTCAGATTATTATCCTCTTTACGGTGATAAAACCAGTACAGTTGAGAGTAGTAATAATAGCATGTGCTATTAAACGTGCAGAGTGTCGAAATAGCTTTTAGTGAGCCGCTATTTACAAGGAGATAAAAGATCTCCGATCTTGAACCAGTATTTTGCTGTAAATGTGTGCTCTAAGCAAACACGTTTAAAGTTTACGCGTTACCTGCTAATCTACTTTTCCGTATATAAAAGTGAATGATTGCCGTATTTTTTCGTCCACAGCCTAACGCCCAGGGCAGGTACATGAAATGGGGAAGTTGGCGTTCTGGTTTGATATGTTGCCTTGTGTAATGTAAAAAAACAAACTAATAGAGGTGGGGACTGACGCCGGTGTGAGGTTTGGAATGCAAAGTAAAAGCTGCACAAACTAAGCTGCCAAAAGTGTGAGAGTAGCTGGCGCACTGTGTAAATCTTGCAGATGAGTGCTGTTTTGGCCATCCAGGGATCTTATGGCTGACATGCTCGGCGCCAGGCTATGAGTGATGCCACCAGAGTTGGGCAGCCTCGCCGTGCCCCCCTTCATCCCCGCCAGATCAGGCAGGCAGAGGAATCACTTTAAGGAATTACCCCCGGTCTGCAGCATGGAGAGAAATAACTTAACAAGGACAAATCAAGCGAAATCGATAACTGTGTGTGAGATCCGGCAGTGATCAGGCGCCCAAGCCCATGTCAATTGTTTGCAATACGCGCTATATCTCCGCAGTTCGGCCCCATCCCCAAAGGGGCTCATTGAGCCTGGCTCGCGCCTACAAGAAGGGGGGATTACAGGGCAACAGCAGATGGAGGGGGGCGGGGATGGCGCTAGGAGGAGAGGCGGGGCTGAGAGGAAACCAAAGAAAGGTGAGAAAAGGGAGAGCAGGAAAAGAAAGCGGTGCGAGTGGGAAGAAGGAGAGAGAAGGAGTAAAGGAGGAACAGAAAAGAGGAATGGTTTAGGGATTAGATGACAGCTAGCATCGAAGGTAATTATGTACAAAATGCCGTTCTGAAAAGCAAGAATGCATCTAGGGCCAGGACTCGGGAGTCTGCGCCGACAGGATTCTGTTTAAATGACACTCACACACAGTCTCACAGAGCCCAGCAGTGAATCTATGGCCAGTAGATGGCAGCAAACCGCATGTTTTCGCGTGTGTCCTTGAAGTGCTATCGGAAAGGGAAAGGGACCATAAATATACGCTATGCTTTTTGAAATGAACAAAACACATTCTCATTTTACCACATAATCTCCTTAATTGGTGCACTATGTCCGATTTATAAATGAAAACATTGAAGGTTATTTTCTTTCTTACCAGATGGGTTCAGTCCGCACCGAGTCAGAAGGAGGTTAACAAAAGTACCCCAAGTCTCCCGAAACGATATCTCCCAAACAAGTAGATATGTGATTTTTTTTCTTCATATGCTCAGACACGCACACTGATTACCTTCGCAGGAACATTTGAAAAACCTTGGCTATGTTTGTCACGTCAAACAGCAGTCACACGCACAGGCACCACAATTATGTTTTGAACACTGTGTGCATCAATCAACACACCAACATGAACAGAAATAAAAGCATTATGTGAATTTGAAGATAGGCAGTATTTGCCTACTTTCATGTTGTACTTTGCTTACTGGATAAACCGTTTGCTTAACTATGAATTGTGTGGCAAGTTAGAATAAGGTACAATTTCCATTGTGCAATGAACTAGGCGAGAACTAAAAACAAGGGGGAGGAGGAAGCTTTTATAAAATCTACACGCGAGGAAGCCAAACGGGCCTAGTGAAAGCAGCGAGCGAGCGCTGCATTTCATTAAAGTGATCACAGACACGGCAATCAAGCAGGATGGCTCTGTCTCCCTTCACGCCCAGGGAGGAGGGAGATGCCAGCAGAGCATCAAAGGGCTGGGTGAGAAGGGAGGGGGGAATGCAAGGGTCAAAGCGGCGAAAGGGAAAGTAATCGAGCAGAGCATCAAAGGGCTGGGTGAGAAGGGAGGGGGGAATGCAATGAGCAGAGGAGCAGCTGTGCACGTGCATGTGATCTCATGCACTCAAGGTTTAGGCCAGCCAAAAGACTGGGTAGCACTTTGAAAATCCCACATATAAAATGTCTCTTCGAGCCTTTGGCTCGCGAGACCTAAAAACTAGGGAAACCACCAAACTTAGTAATTGAAGTATCCTCAACATCCACTCATGTTTGGAAGTTGGCGCATGACAGCATAAATCCCTCAGGCAGTTTTAGAATTAGTGAAACTGATGTTAAAATACTTCATGAAACAGAAGTATCACATCTAAAGGAAGGAGGGACGGCCACTGCAAATGTCAAATGCATCCAAAAACTGCTAGCCATGTTATCATCCAACACCACGACTCTACTGGCAGCAATAAATGCTTTGACCTGGCAGTCATTGCAGGTGGATCTGTTGCAATCTTTGGCAGATATCTCCGAGAGACCAATACAAAAATCAGTAACCTAGAAATTAAACTAGGCAAGGAATTTATAGGTGGCATGCACTCCAATATAATACAAACTGTGTACACTTGCAGAGATTTTATCGTTACTGGTGGAGGGCGTGAAGCATATGAACTCGCCCAGGGCAGCGAGAGAGCCAGCAACCAGCATGGATACTGCAATAATCCCGAAAACGAACCACACAAGAAATAATCTGACTAGGTGAAATGCCATCAGCAGGCCCCTACGATCGAACAGTAAACCAGGATAAAAATCAAATGCAAACAGGAGAGGAGACGCCTTCACAGATAAAAGAATTACCAGAACGAACTCAGACAGTAACAACCAACTATTCAAAATGAACAAGAATCAATGCAAGGATTTAGAATATTAACCACGAGGAACACAAACGTGTCAAGTTGACAAAGGGGTACAAAGACGAAATATTATCTAATATTCAAGGAAGAGGTATGAGGAGGCGCAAAGGCACAAACATCAGAGGTAAATAGTGAAACACTGAGCATAGAAGGTGCTGCCCAGTTTAGAAAATCAAATGAAGCAAAAAAGTGAACATCTGATCACAACACTGTCTTAAGGAATAGAATAGGGGAAGGGCAAAGAATGCAAATCCCTTCAAATACAGCAGGTGGTCATAACCCAAATCTGGAAAAAAGAGCCATGATCCAGTTACGACAATAAGCAGTCTGAATTTTGGCAGTTTGTGAGCAAATTAAATGAACCATACATAAATATAGAAACCTAATACCACAAGAAACATGGCTGGCACAGATAAAAAAACATGTACACAGCAGAAGAAAACAGTAATGGAATCCAGAAAGGCCCCGAAGTGGCTGGAGTGAACTATGGAGAGACATGTAAACCAAAAAATGATTAAACTCACTTTAAAGATAAGCGCCTACGGCTCAAAGAGCCTGCCAGGACACGGGTTCAAAACAGATATAGAATTCTAGTCCCATAATCGGATACCATTGTATCAAGCCTCCTTCACTTATGCGCAGGTTCCAGAATCATGGTGTGGGCCCATTTTGCATCAGATTAACAAGAAGGGAAACACAATGGATCCTACAAATTACTGGTTAAGAGCCTTATTGGATATTGAGGCTAAGGCATATGCAGATATTCTCTTGAAAGATCTAGAAAGTATGGGCAGATAAAGAAAACTTGATTTCTTATCAAACAAGATTCAGTGAAAGAGCCTCGACTGTAGAGAATACTGTTGCCCCATCATACCTGGCCACTCGTGCGAAAAGGCCTCCACGTTGCAATTGCTTGGTGGATTATTCAGCAGTGTTCAAATATTCTGAAAGAAGCTGTATGAGTGGGGCATTCCACTAACTCTGCTTAAAGCAATTATGGCACTTGATAACCATACCTTGGGTGCGAGTCAAAATGAGCCAAGGAAACAAGACCACCAAATCACCACTAACTAACCTCTTTATCATGGCGATTAGGTCAGCAGTGTAAGTCACTCCCCCGGACACCCAAAATAGGGTGACACAAGATCCCCGATCCTACAATGTGCAGACGATCTTGCAATTCTGGATCACACCAAAAATCGGACTGAAACTCTGTTAATGAGCTGCATATATAGAATGTGAGTAATAAGCTGGGGGGAAATCGAGCAAAACAAAAAGGGACATTTGCGAAACTAAAGGGGGAAAACAAAGTGTGGAAATAGGCCCCGAAAAGATAGATTACACCGAGTCTTTAATTACCTGGGAATATGCTAATGAACTCAAACCACAACTCAACCTGAGAAAATTGAAGGGGGGGGGGGGGGGGAGTGGGAGAATTGCAACTTAATATATGCACTATGCCAACTAAACAATCATATATAGTCCAACAGCTGAAGTCATCAGAAGGGTGATAACGGACAAAATTATACGAACAATTTTATACAGCCAGCAAGCATTCCCATCGAAAATGGCAGCATTATTAGATAATATGCAATGCATTGCCTACAGACTAATATTTTAGTTACCACAGTACATCCAACGAGCAGTGGCGGCTCCTCCATGTGGGCGGAGGAGCGTCGCCTCACTGCTTTCTCGCAGTACAAGAAGCAGAAACAAACATAAAATGGTATTATAAATTCCATTTTAGGTTTGTTTCTCGCACTGCGGGAGGCTTTGGTTTGGGGCAGGCGGGTGGTTCTGTAACAGGGCATTGAAGGAGTGGCTCACCCAATGTTGCGGGCCCGGACTGTTTGATAGACCAAAACAAGTCATGCGCACTCTCCATTTTCTCCTACGTTTAATCATGCAGCCTACAGGAATAAAATGGCCTCCCCATGGACGCCTGTGCGGTTGGCATCCCAGTCAATCACAATGCTGCCATTGCATAGAGGAGGTGAGGGGAGGGAGGCTGCATGCTTCCTGTTCCTGCGGAGGCAGGAAAGTAACAGGCGGCACCGGAGCCTGAAAAAGGCAGGACCCGGGAAAGGTATGTTTTTTAAATTATTATTTTACACACACACACACACACACACACACACCCCCACCCCCCTCCCAGCACGATCAGTTGCCCATACCCCCTCCCCCCCCACCTGTGAACCATGCCGGCTGCGACTGCCGATAAGCACAAGTACACCTGGAGTTTGGATTACAAAAACAAGACTTCGTAATATCTCCAATTGGCCCTTACATGCCATCAGATTACACAATCTAAGGAGGTGTGAAAGACTGTATTGCAAGAGATTTTTAATGGTTCTGACCACAATTGGACAAGATACTTGAACAATGCCAGTACAGATCTATATCAGGGTTTAGACTTATTCAGAACAAATAGTCTTCTGGACGCAACTCTAAAAGAAATGATGAGACTTAACCATCGCAAGCCCGGCTTGATTGACCTGGACCAATCAGGCTTCATCCCGAGTAGGCAGTGCGAGGACAATACCTAAAGGATTTGCCACCCAATTGACAAGGTGCACAGGTCAAAATAGGAGGCTCTAACGCTGGCAGTTGATGTCGAGAGGGCCTTTGACCGGGTTCATAGGCCGTATCTGCAACACTGGAGCGCTTCGTCTATCCTCTCTCCCCTCTGCTTTTCGCCTTATCTATGGAGCACTTTGCTCAGCGGCTTCAGGACAATCCACAGGCGCAGGGTGTCCCGTTTGGGGCTGACCGCCACTTAATCAGCCTATACGCCGCCAAGGTCATCTTTTCGCTGGCACATCCCTTGACTTCTATGCTGGCCATCGTGGCCGATCTGCAGACCATCAGCCAGGTTTCTGGATTTAAAATAAACTTGCAGAAATCACAAGTGCTGAACCTAACTGCCAAGCACTCTACCGTTGATGCATTGCGGGCCCAATTAGACTTTGACTGGGTGACGGGTGGCATTACATACCTAGGGTTGGTCCTGCATAACAGTCTGGATAAGACAGCGGAGGTGAACTATACGATTCTACTTTCATGCATCCAGAAAGATCTTGCTCAATGGCGGCCTCTACATAGTCATGGTTTGGGAGACTTGCAGCGATAAAAATGAATGTCCTACCCCGTGCCCTATATCTTTTCCAAACCCTTCCCCTATTGCCCCCCCCCCGAAAACGCTCACACATCCAAACTGAGATTGAACGCTTCATTTGGTGCCCGATCTCGCCCAGACTGCAGAA
The DNA here is from genome assembly GCF_964204655.1 of Triturus cristatus. Taxonomy (NCBI): domain Eukaryota; kingdom Metazoa; phylum Chordata; class Amphibia; order Caudata; family Salamandridae; genus Triturus; species Triturus cristatus. The sequence continues at coordinate 709,788,241 of NC_140587.1, read as the reverse complement.
AACACCGCTACAGCGTCCTAAGGAGGGCGGCTTGGCTTTGCCCAACTTCACCCGCTATTTCCAGGTGTCGCTGCTGCACTATCTTGTGGAATGGAACCGTCTCAGGACGGAGAAGCACTGGGTATTCATGGATCAGACAGTGGAGGGTTGAGCATATCTGGAGGGAGGTATGGCTGCCTAGGTCAGTGTGCTTTTGGGGACTCTATTCCTTGCCAGTCACCCGCCCCACTATGCTAGTCTGGGACAGGGTGGCTAAATGGGCCAACCTTACCACTTTCCCCTCCACCATGTCTCCAATTTTTTCAAACCCCGATTTCCCTCCTGGGATGGATAAAGGCGCAGGCAAGCATTGGCTGGAGGGCGGGTGTAAACGCCTAGGGCAACTGTTCGATCTACGGGGTCATGTTCCCTTCAAGGAGCTCCGGGGGGGGGGGGGGGGGGGGACTATGGCCTTTCGGGTTCGGACCCCTTTCTGCACATGCATATGCTGCACTGGACATCTAGCCCCCTTGTACGTCCCCTGGTCAGCAGACCAAAGCTACAGTTTGAGAAGTGGCTTCTCTTGAAGGATGACCGCAAGCTCATCTCCGAACTCTATACATACCTCACACAGGGCACTAAGGGAGATCGATTTGTGGGACAGAGGCGGTAATAGGTCGCACCCTCTCAGACAAAGAATGGAAGGATATTTTTTTTACAGGTCACACCATTTTGCACATTCAATGGGCCACACGGAGACTGCATTTAAAATTGTATCCTACTGGTATTATACTCCGGCTCGCTTAATCAAGTGGAGATCTCACGGCGACGGCCTTTGCTGGCGCGGCTCTGGGAGTCCGGGTACCCTTCTTCACTTGCTGTGGAATTGCCCAAAACTCACGAGATACTGGGACAAGATCCTCAACAAAAATTGATAAAGCCTTTGACACTGCCATCCCAAGATTCCTGCTTACACTCTTAGGGTTGCACAACGCTCTGACCTTTCCGTTGCGCTCAAAGGTAAGCATATCGCCCTGGCTTTGAATGCTGCGCGCCAGGTTTTATCCGTGGCTGGAAGACAAACAGGATCCCAGACCACTCTCAATGGCTGCACCAACTGTGATCCCTACTGGGCATGGAGCGATTGTCTATGGCTAAGATAGGGGACAAATCTGAATATTCTGAGGTCTGGGCCCCCCTTTATTTCAATCTTATCCTCCGAATTCGGGGAAGTGTCATGCCCTGCCTATTTAAGGCTTTTGAAGCTGATCTCGGAGAGTCAGGAGGGAGGCTAGTGTGCGCGTGCCCTGACAAGCATACTTGAACCTCAGGGAATCAGCAATCATCATGTAGGAACATACATGTAGGTCTGAGTGTACTCTGGGCTCACCGGGAGAGAAGAGGGGTGGGGTCAGGGGAGGGTACAGGGTTTTATGTGTTGGGGTTATATGGTTTGTTTTTTGTTTGTTCTTTAAAAGCAGACTTAACCGCCTTCAGTGGACCATGGTGTGTCCTTATTGCTTTACCATAAGCATGCTTGTGGCGCAATAGTTTTTTTTCTTGTCCCTTTCTTATAGGACTAAGACTGTTTAATGCCTTATTTTGTTGAACGCAGTCATCCCAACATGGGTTGTAGGTGACATGCTGTGTGGTCTATTCAGACAGCTCACGAATCATACGCCCAGTTTCTTTCCTTTGATCGTGATGTAACCGGCCCAGTGGGTTGTAGGCAAGGATGCACTGTATTTTCAGGTTATGTGTTCTGCTAATAAAAACCGATTTAATTCTAAAAGAAATAATGAAAAAGTAAGTCATTATAAATTCTCGAAATAACCAATAAGAAATCGTTGGATACAGAATCTTTATACAATTTTGTACCATCCGAATGACAGAGGCCCTTAGAGACACACTGGAGGGGCAGATACAGCAACAAATACGTTCAGTAGGCTGGACCAAGGTTTCCCATCAGTAGATTTGATCCCTATGGTTGGAGACATAGTATACCTCCCTTGATATAGGTTGGATCATTCTCCAGTGCTGCTATCCCTGGGTAACATGAAGCCCAGACTAAGCATCCCTATGTGGAGGTCGCGGACGGAGGCGCTCATGGACCCAACCTTTGCAGCGACACTGGGAGAAGAAATATCTAGATACTTTGAAACTAACTTGGGTTCAGCATCCTCAAGAGCAATGGAGTGGGAGGCCATGAAAGCAGTGCTCAGAGGGGTTTGCATTAAGACTACATATGGGGTGTGCCAACAGCTGGAGCAGGACATTAAGGTACAGGAAGGAAAACTAGGGATTATATGAATGGCACACTGCTCGGGAATTGCTACCGGAGTCTCTATGCAGGTTAGAAAAGTTCAAATATACAACATACTGGCAGCATCTGCACATGGAGGGAGACAGACCCGAGGCCTTGCTCACAAAATTAATCAGGGGTAAAAGCATGTGGCCCCCATAGTCCAGATGCGATCCAAGGAGGGTAACAATTTATAGCCAAGAGGCTATTTTGGAGGTCCTGTCGGACCATCTTGCCGAAGTTTATACCGGACACCCATGTCCAGCCCCGGAGATGGTTGCAGAATTTCTGGCCAGCTTGGGCTTACCCTAACTGGAAGATGCAGTAAGTGAACCGTTAGATAACCCCATCTCAAAAGTGCAATTACTGGAGGCCATACAAGCCTTAAGACCATCAAGGAGCCCTGGGAGGGATGGTCTCCGATTGGAGTTTTATAGGAGGTTTGCACCGTTGCTGGTAGGTATATAATGAAGCCTTTCAGATGCAAATCCTACCGGCCTCTATGAGAGAGGCCATGGTGATTATGATCCCTAAGGCGGACAGGGACCCTCAGGGGCCCAGTTCATATTGGCCAATCAGCTTGTTAAATATAGATACAAAAATATTGAGTGGAACATTAGTGGCCCGGCTCTTGCCTCATATGCAGCACCCGATACATCCCGACCAGGCAGGGTTTATCCCCCAACGTAATACGACTCAATCTATGCAGATTGGCTCATATATGGCACTCCCTCACTATAACCCGGGATGACCATGCGCTGGCACTATTAGATATAGAGCAAGTTTTTGCCTCAGTAAACTAGTCCTATATCTGGGAGATTCTGCGAATAATGGGAGTAGGAGAGCAGTTTCTTAAATGGATACAATTGCTTTACATGGACCCCCCCCCATGCTAGAGTGCGAATGGGGAGGCTGATCAAGGGACTTTGTACCACAACGAGGCACCAGACTGGGATGCCCAATGTCACCACTCATTTGCATCAGCAATGGAACCCTGACAGCAGCCTTGAGGAGGAAATGGAGTGCATCGGGGATCCTCATGGGAGACACTAACCATGTTGTCTCAATGTATACGGACAATACGTTGGTGTACATATGAAAACCGGCGCAAACGATTCCTATACTTCTGGATTCGCGGTGGGGATTTGGCGATCTATCCGGATTAAAAGTAAATAGAAACTGCTCGAAATTGGACGGCTGGCCTTGGAGTCACGAGAGACACTACCGGAGGTAGGACTCCCCATCAGCAGAGACCGAGCCCATATATTTTGGAATCAGGCTGGCAGCTACTCAGGAGAGGTACATGAACCTTAACATAGGGAAGGTAATAGAAGGAACACGAGGCTCGGTGCATTTCTGGCAGGAATTGCCTCTGTCCCTTATGGGAAGAATTGCTATTACAAAAATGGTCATTCTGCCCCGATGCTTATACGCGATGCAGCACTCGCTTTATAAAATCCTGCAATACTTTTTTTAAATACTGGATAACCTGTTAATAGACCTACTATGGGGTGACAAACTTAAGAGGGTGAGTCTGACCACTCTATAGAGAACATGGCAGACAGGGGGATTGGAGGTACCATGTTTTGAATTTTATTATCTGGCCTCTCAGCTGCAGCATGGGGTTCACTGGCTGGATGACCCCTAGAACTGAGAGAAGAGACTGGTAGCAGGTACCTTCCCAGGAGGCTCACTTCCTGAGCTTTTGATGCTGGGGAGAGGGGTCCCACCTGGCTGCCCCTACAATATACAGCATGTCGCAGAGCTCTGGGAACATACAATTAGGAAGGTCATGGGTCGTGCACCAAATGCCCCGGGAATGTCACTTTGGGTGATTCAGCCACTCTAAAATTGCAGCCTCCATGTCCATCCGTAGGTGGAAGGAAGGTGGATGCCTAATGATGGGGGATTTATTTAAAAATAAACAATTCATCGCACAGGGAAAACGCAGAGACTGCTTTTGACCTGGGGAGGGGACAGGTATTGCAATACAGGAAAATATCACAGATAACCTGGGAAATCTGGCCTTCATTTCAGAAAGAACCCCCGGTTACAAATGTACTACAAGTAATCTGAAGTATGGCCCTGGGACGCCATCAGATCTTGCACTTGTATCAGGCGATCCGGGCGGCTAGGATGATCCGGGTACTCCCAGTTCAATCAAAATGGGCAACAGTAGTGAAAGCCCCATTAACAGAAAAAGATTGGATCAACATACACAAGCTCGAATATTTTTATTTATTTAATACAATATAACTTTGTGCACCAAACCTACCTTACCCCCAAAACACTAAATAGAATATACGCGGATAAGTCAGGGCGATGTACCCGCTGTGATGAAAGCGACGCTGATTTTATACATATGACTTGGGCTTGCTCAACTTTGCTCCCCTACTGGACAGAAATCTTAGCCAAACTAAAAGAAACCATGGCTGGGTGATTCCCGGGGAGGTCCATACGGTCCTGTTGGGATTATTCCCTATTCCCAAACACAAAAGCCAGAGTAGGAAATTCGTGATGTTAGGGTTGGCCCTTGCAAAGTGCAGTTTAGCCATATCCTGGATGAGCCATGCCCCACCAAGAGTAGTAATGTGGGTGAAGGAGGTTTACGAATAGGCAACAGCAGAGGCAGTTCAGATGAAACAAATACGGCATGATGAAAAACTTTAAGATGATTTAAGGGCCTGGGGAGCAATGACCAAAGACCTAAGGGAAACACAACCATTTGGAGCTCCTTGGGCACAGAGCTCTGAAACTGGGAACAATCCATAACACACTCCGACGAACCAGGAACAGGACAGAAGTGGAGCAGGAAGCAGGAATCAAACCTAGACTAAAAGCAGATTTCAGACACGGAGCAGGGAGAGTAGGAGTGGGGTATGTAGGGGAGTTAAATGGTTATGTTGAAAGAGGCTATTCTCTAAAAAGGTCATGTGGTACAGGTGGTGGTAATAGGCAAAAGGATTGCTAATGGTCGGATGACCATTTCATACGAGATTAGAAATGTATAATTATTGTCCAAATGTTCCAATAGATGTACTGAAATGCCCTCTACATGATTAAATGCCAATAAAAACATTTTCAATCAGTCGCCTGCAGTACTATCCGAAGGAAGCACTGAGCCATGCTTGCAGGAGAAATGTAATGCTCGCTAGGTTTCTAGTGTTACCCATTGATGGCGTGCAACCACACTGGAGGAATAGAGCGAGCATTAGCCATAACTGCAAATTTTGCACAGACAAAGAATATTTACACATTTACTATTATGCTGCCTGCAATTTGGATCCACCCGCCGCATTCTTTAAAAACTCATGTTTTTACTGCACAGAACATGCACCTGCAAGGAGGCATTAACATTGTGTTGTCATTTACCAAACATAACAGTTCAGGCTCGCTTTGGGACATTTAAATACAATGTAAAAACTTTTAAAGCATGGAATAAATCAATGCAGTCTTGAGAATTCTACTACATTAAAGGTATTAATAAAGGGAAAAAGACAATAGGAATGCTCTGGACTGAATATGCAAAGACTTTGCAAGATGGTTTTAAGATTAACATAATATGAACAATAGAATTTTTTTTTTTTTTTTTTTACTCAAGCAGGTGTTCGTTTGATTTAAAACTATGGGTGGGGGTTCATTGTAATTATTTGAACGATTACAATATAATAATGTATTCACTCATTCAGTCTCACTGAAGGGAGAATGGAAGGCAGAAGTTCAAAGTAGATGCATAAAGCAATTAAGGATTCAAACTCTCCACACTGATCTGTAGGAATTTAGGACCTTAGGGGCATATCATCAAGCCGGCACAATAAAATTATCGCTGCTTTAGCGTCCGTTTTCGGGCAAAAAGCGGCAATAATTTTATCGCAGTAGCAGCAAGGTCACGCTATAGCGCGAATCCTTGCCTTAGCGCCCTTGCTCATCTTGATTTGGTGCTTCGGTTTGAGGGGCAGGCACGGTGTGGTCCTCCGCATGGTTCAGAAAACCCATTTTGCACAGTTGATCCTGACCTGCACACTCATTCCATTAAGGAGCTGACGAGAGCTCAGCCAGCCGAAACCTTGCGAGGGCAGTGTTGCCCCTTATGACTGGAGCCTCGGAAACCCTTTGGGGTCTAATTGCACATTTTGCAGCGCTCCGCATGATCGCGCCATCTTACACACTATTACTGTGGGACACCGGCCCAGGCGTCCATTTACCCTGGGTGTCACGGAAGGTTAGCACTGTTCCCCACTGGCCTTGGGAGCCATCCATAGCCACTTGGGCAACCCCGACATTTAGACTGCCCTCTCACAGCCATGACAAATCCAGAGCCCATAAATACATTGAGAGAACCCCCATAAGACAACTGCATTCCTACTCATCTGGGCACCATGAGTGATATTGAGGAATCCTATATAGAGAAGCTAGCATGACCCATCTCCCTATTGATGATAATTTTTATGAGGTGATGGATGCATCCATTCGGAAAGCGGTGACGCAGGTGGTAACACCCCTTGAGCAGAAATTACTGAATATGGTGGAATGCCATTTTAAATCCCTCCATTCCAGGGTAGACATTCTGGGGACCTTCCTCCCTCTACCTCTGGGGCCACCAAGCTACCTGGTGCTGAATATGAAGTGCAAATGGAACCAGGCTCCCGACGTCGACCCGTATGCATTTCCACAGTTGAAACAGGCCTTCATGGACTGTTTCCAACCTCTGCCCGCTAACCCTATATTTCTGCCCAACCCCGGACCCTCAGGTCTGCAATCTGCCAATGCAGAGCCCCCTCCTAGACCACCTACTTCCCTAGAAGGGATAGTCAGGCTCACCCTCTGGTTCAGATGCAGAACCTGATACAGGCTCTCAGCCATGGTGCCTCTCACCCCCCCCCCCCCGGGTGAGATGCCCGGGGGGGGGGGGGGGAAATACCCCATTAGACACCCTCCGATATGCTGGACTCTGAAGAACTGCTGTACCTCCACTCTGTGGAGTGCTCCCAAGCCAACAAGTTTGCTGCTACGTTGTGGGGAGATTGTGCAAACCTTTAGAAAAGGATGTCTGTAGCGCTTAAAAGTGGAATGCCCCTGCCTGTCTCTGGGCGATAAGGTGGCATTGACGCCAGAAATCAATGCCCGCATGGCCACCTTTCTGGCCAAGTACATTAGAGACACAAAGAAGTGCATTATTAGATATGGCGGGCATGCCAGGATAAACTCCTAGACCTGCCCGACCCAATGACATGAATCCAGACTATGGCGGAGGACTCCAACGCATCCGGAACTCGAATATCTCCTGAGCTGCTATAGGGGTGGGCTCAAAGGGCCATTATTTTTTGGGGGCAATACAACCTGCGCCATATCGACTGAGAGGCGCAGATCACTGCATATAAAAAAATAGACCCCAAGTTGGGTGAACTTACCCAATAGTGCAGGGACGCCTATTTGGAGACCAGTTTATCCAGGAACTAGGCAAATTTGTGGAGACATTCAACTCGCTCGACAAGGCTCAATCCTGTACTAAAAGGATCTTAACGCCCTGGATTTTCACCGGAGCTGGTTGAGGCGGTGGAGAGGGTGGGGTTGAGGTGGGGGGGGGGGGGGGAACGGGGCGTCTGGAACAAAGGCAGGGTTCCTTCCACTTCAGCAATTTCTACCCCACCAGAGGGTACCCTCCCATAGGGTTTCCAGAGGAGGCCGCAGAGGCAGTGGCAACCTCGGATCCTCTCAAGGGGAGTGTAAATGTGTTTCCCGGTCAGCAGCTGGGGGGGGGGGGGGGGGCAGCCTGAAAAGACTTGCACACAGTTGGGCAACTCTCACCTGTCAATTCTCCAAACCGCACAGGGTTTCAGTATGGAATTCTATGGCTCACATTCCCAAAAGGTTCCTCCTACTCCGCTGGTATTCTCGGAAGCAGATGCCGCGTTTGAAGAATTAGCGGTGGCAGAACTGCTCACAAAAAGGTGCCATCGTGAGAACGTGGTCTCATCCTTACGGTTTCCTCAGCAATCTCTTCCTAGTGGACAAGAGGGACAGAGGACAGCACCCCATCATCAACCTAAAGGAGTTCAACAAATGGTTGGCATTCCAACACTTCAAAATGGAGAGCATCTACCTCTTAAGAGATAGCCTCCTGACTGGTTGGTGCACCTCGATCTTAAGGACACATACCCAACCATCCCTATCTTCCCACTACATCGCCGATTCCTCCAATTTCAACGGTGGGGGCAACATTTCAAGTTCACAGCCCTCCCCTTTGGATTGTCATCCGCACCTTGGCGTTTCACCAAGGTGATGCGCCTCGTGGTCGTATACTGCATAGCCTGGGGCATATGGCTTATTGGGTATCTGAATGACATCGTTCTGCTGGACCAGTGTCCACAGACTCTCACCCTACACATCCAAATGACGGTGTCCCTTTTAGAGTCCCTGGACTTCTTTATTGACCTAGCAAAGCCTGTTCTTCCTGCCACACAATCTCTGGTGCTTCTTGGATTTGATTCAAGCTACTCTCAGCCTCCCCTCCTGGAAAGTCAGCAATGTGATGCATGGTATCCACTTTAAGACAGATTGCCCGGGTAGTAGGACTTCTAGTCATCAATTCAGGTCATATTCCCTGTGCCCCTTCAATACCAGGCACTTCAGTGGCTCAAAGTCATCCACCTTCGATTGGGGGTTACGCACTCTTAAGTAGCACCTCTGTTAGAGGAAGCAAAGGAAGCAATCCAGTGGTGGTTAGCCCACATGGAGGCATGGAACAGTGGGACAATATTTGGCTACCTTCCAGATATAGTGATAGAGTCCGATGCCAGGAGCACATGTTGGGGTGCAAGGAATTCTCCACAGGATGACGAAGGCCATCTCACAAAAAATCCCTCCACATCAACTGCATAGAACTGTTGCAGACTCATTTGCGGTCAAATTTTGGACCAAAGATTCAGGGCTATGCTGCGTTCTGTTGAAAATTGACAAAGTAGCAGCAGTATACTATATAAACCACTTGGGGGATGCAAGATTGAAACCTTTCCTCGGATATGGCCAGACAAATCTGGGACTATTGTCTCAAGAACCAAGTTTCCATAATAGCAGAACACCTCCCAGGGAAATCCAATCAAATAGCCGACTGACACTCCAGTCATCTTTGTGATGCGAGCCTTTGGAAACTAAATCCCTCAGTCTTTCAGGCTCTACAAGCCAGATGGGGCCAGTTCTCAGTAGACCTCTTCACGTCCCACCTGGATCAACAGTAGCCCAGATACTTCAGCTGGTGACCAGACCCCAGTGCAATAGCAACAAATGCTTTTCTGCAGAGTAGGCATAAGGAGACTAGGGACGCGTTTCCTCCATCTGCAATGATCATGCGTCTTTCCACCCAGGTACAGTGACAACAGGCAGATCTGGTGGTAGTGACCTCAGTTTGGAGATCAAATGTTTGGCATCCAGTTCTTTTGTAACTTTCTTGGGACATTCCAATCAGTCTACCCCTATTTACAGATCCCCATTGCGATCCAGAGGGGAAAATCGCCATCATCTGATCTTGACTCTATATCTTAAGGTGTGGAAGATTACTGGGAATGTTGAAAAGTCTCAGGACTTTCACGACAAGCTGTGTCCCTCCTCTTGAAGGTGTGGGCCGACAGTACCATTAAACAATACCAAACCTGCTTGGTCTCAATGGTTGGGCTGGTGTCACCAGAGAGGTTTAGATCCAGTGGTGACTGATGTTGTCCATAGCTTGAATTTACTTCCATCATTAGCCTCCGAAGGCCTGGCTCAACAGTCAATCAAACTTTGATCAGCGATCTTGGCTGGCCATGCCCATGTTGGATATCATCCTGTAAGAGGAACACCCCCTGCTTCTCAACTGCTACAGGGCATTAGGCGGTCTCTTCCTACAGAACCCACATACTCTGCTCTTTCGGAACGTTAATAAGGTTTTAAACTTACTCCTGTCCTGGCAATCCAACAAATACCTCTCAAGGAAAGAGTTATCGGCATAGCTTGCCACCCTGCTTTGCTTGTGGGCATGTAGAGGAGTCTTGGATGTTCGAGCTCTAGATTTAACGGGTAGAGTATTCACCCCAGATGGGGCTACTTTCCATATTACACAAAAGGACAAAATGTAATTCACGAGTGAAGTCTTATCCTTCCTTTGCAGATTCCCCCCCAAGTGGTGTGTGGTCAGATGCATCAAAGTGTATACGTAGGATGGTGGATCTCCGCCCACATGGTGAACGGCAGCTCCTAATTGCCCTCAAGAAGCCACATAAGCCAGTCGCATCTTCCACCATCGCTAGATGGGTTAAATGGGCCATGTAGGAAGCTGGCATCGATACAACTGTATTTGGTGTTCACTCAGTAAGAGACGCCATGGCATCAAATGCATTTTTACTGGGGGCACAGTTGGAGGATATCCTCAATGTCGTGGACTGGTCTTTGGATTCTACTATTAAAAGATTTTAATTAAAGCCAGTCCCTAATATTGCCTCACTGGTGATGGATGAGCTTTAAAATAGCATAATCCTCACCTCCAGTCCGGACATAAAATTAACAATGCCATTCTAAAGATTGTTTCAATTCTAATAAGCTCTCAGAGGCAAGGATTAACCCTCTCAAGAATCTGAAGTAGATTCACGCCCAAGACAGAACATTCCTTCATAAGGGCGAGTATATAATTCAGTCATAACTGATGTACAATGCCAACTCTTTCAACTAGGTTCACTGTACTGCTTATGCACTATGTGTCCTCCGACTTCACCTGTATAAGAGTTTTGCAGGACATCTATCCGTTTCTCTAGGAATTGATTAGTCTAAACAAGATGGTATACAGTGGTAACCGGCTTATGTCGCACCAAGAAAGAGAAGGCAGCAAGAGGGACGAAGGACTATAAATGGGTCCCTGATTATGGATTGGACAGTTTAGTTTTTGAGTTCTTCCCAAGACTTCATGGCAAATGAAGTCCGGTTATATGGGTCTTCAATGGCTGTTGAAAAATAAAGTGAAAGTTAAGGCACAATCTTTGCCTCAGATTCCTTAATCGAATTAAAACTTTATGTTAGCTATGAAATCTTTCACTGTACCATCATTTTATTAGTTGTTTGAAACAAATGGGCTGTTTAAACTGCAAACAATCTAAAAGGTTAAGTCGAATGGGAACATGTAAAACCTCAGCTGTTTTCAGGATAATTTTAAATCCTGTGTCAGTTAAAGGAGACATTTTTTCACCAGTTTCTGGCTATACCTAGTCAGCCATTAGAAAAATGGCAAGAAATCTTATTTTGAAATAATGTTTTTCATTATAGGGTCAAGTTTGTTTATTTATTGAAAATTTGTATTTGTATATGCAGAGTGATTTTCCAGGGGCACGAATGTTTCTATAATTGATTTTACTAGATCTTAGGGTTAAAAAGGTGTGGGGTTATTCTCTGTTCACATACGATTGTACTGATTTAAGCTTTGCTAACTACTGGTAAAAACTGGGGGCCTCATTTATAAGGAGGCAGGGCACAGAATAGTCTTTTTGCGACGCTCTGGTAATGCAGGGGCCTGCTCCATATTTACTAGGCTGCACTAAGCCACTTTGCGCGGTTTAATGCAGCCTTGTAAATATAGTTTCCTTTAATGCAGTTTTCTGCATTAAAGGGGCGTGCAATGGGTGTTGCTGTGGGCTTTCCCAACACCACCACTGTCTTTTACACTGCCTGAGATTTACAAGGAATCTCAACTCTGAGGCAGCACTAAAAACTTGTACCTCCATAGGGGAGGCGTAATGAGGAAAACTACCTCTATTTCTCCTTTTTCTATCGGTGCTGCATGCAGCACACAAGAGAAAAAGCCTCTTGGGATTGCTTTTGTGCAGTAAGGAAACCGTCCTGCACAAAAACAATCAGTCCAGTAATGCAGGCATCCTTGCACCATGGTGCAAAGGTGCCTGCATTGGTGCATGGCAGCCTATTGTACTCCACCGCAGGGGAAAAGGACAAGAACGAGCCCTATCTGATAGATACGGCTCATTGCTGCCCTTTTCTTTTGCCGTAGGGCAGAGCAGCAGGAAGGCCTGCAGCGCTGCCCTACGGCAAAATCCTTATTAAAAAGTCCTAACATATTTTAGACAGCATTAACATGTCTCACAGAAATGCTGCATAAAAAGACAATATGGACAGATAAAGCAGGTAGATTTAAATGATAGCATTAACCAAGTGAGTGATTGAGGTTTTGTAGAAAAGTGCTGTTCTGTGTCACAGCAACAATCATTACAAGCTGTGATAAGATAGAACCAACTTTGCATTCATTTAAAAAAAATGTACAAGTCTTAATTGCATTGCACTTGCTCTTCTTTAACGGATTTAGAAGCACATCAAAGCACTATTAACTCAGAGTGAGGGACAAACCTATCAGGAGACAGCAACTTCCAGCTCAGTGGACCAGGACAGCAAAGGGATCCAACCCCAGGAACTGCAGAGGCAGTGACAGGAAGGACCAGGTGAGCAGATTTTATTCATGGCAGCGTGTAATGATTTGGAAGTCAAGAAGGTAGACCAAGCTTATGAGATGGCTAGCTTTGAAGTCTAATGTCAATAGCTTAAAGAGGACCCCGTTTGCAGTGAGCCACTGGCTTCATGTCGAAAGAAGGCAGTGGCAGCAATGCCTAGAAAGGTTGGAATAGGCTTCATGCAGCAAGATCTGCGTCTCATCCAATAGGATGGATCAGTAACGCAGAAGACCACAAAAACAGACGGTTGCAGTAATCCAGTTTTGCTGAGAACACGGGATTGGTATTGTTGCTGCTATAATTTGTACCGTTGGAAAACTGAATTGCATATTCTGTAAATTGATTATACAATTTTGTGGTGCCTCAGAGAAGACCGTATTACACCACGAACACTCCACAAAACTAAAATCCCTAGCGCAATGTGTAGATGTGGGCCATTTCATCAGCGCTAGAAAATTCAATTCGCCATACACAGCAGCTCTATACACCCATGAATCCATCAATCCTGAACTCATCCATATGCAACTAAAAACCATTCAATGATTCAGACACTAGCCCCACTTGCTTTGCCAATATTTAATTTAGAATACATCTTTAGTGTTTATTAGCATGTGCATTAATAAAAAATATTTTATGGATCAGATTATTTGATGTACGTACCCTTCCATACACAGGGTTGGCAGCAGCTAATACACTGCAGCGGGCATTCAGCCGTGCCTGGATTCCTGCTTTTGCTATTGTAACACGCCCTTGTTCCATTACTTCATGAATAGCCGTTCGGTCCATGTCAGACATTTTGTCAAACTCATCAATGCAGACAACCCCTCTGTCAGCTAACACCATAGCGCCAGCTTCCAATCTTCTTTCCCCTAAATAATGAATTTAAAAAACATCATCATCATCATCATCATCCATTGAAAAAGGAAAACAATTACTTATGGTTAACAAATTTGACCACACCCATTGCCTTTTAAAAATCATACACTGGATGCTCATGGTTCTTTGACAAATGCTTCTCTTTTGTCAAGATGTTTATATTTATTGCATTCTAGAGAAGGAAGGACAAGAAACACAATCTGGCATCTGCAATCAAACACAAATGCACACAAAAATAAAGTCACCTAATCTCGTTTTTTAAATTTGGAAAATCTGCGACAAGAAATCACTTTCATATATTTATCTGTGACTTACACAAAGGATTCTCTGTAGTTTGCCATTTACCATATGCAGAAGCAATTTAGCATGGCAGAAGGTTTATGTCATTAAGAGCAAAGGTGGGTTACATTACAGCTTATGCGAAATGTCACAAATTCTTCTTATGTAGAGGTTTTTCACGACGCACTGAATACTAAGGTAAACAATCAGTGAAGAACATGGAAGTTCAGAGGAGGGAGTGAGGCAGGTGAAAACACATGGACAGCCCTCTCTGGCTAGGCCGGTCTGTACCCCACAACAGTCAAAGCCCAGAGAGGGTGTCCAGTATGCAGTAGCCTTCAACAGTGTTCCCAGTTGTGGTGTTTGGGCCCTGGGCCCGCATGCTGGGAAAATAATCACATGGACACCGTGATATGGTACTGGAAAACTGGCCCAGGGCACATGCACCCGGCCCCTTTTATTAGCAGGGTCACCTGACCGGTGCCGCCTGTGATGGGTGCGTGTTAGTGTGGATGTTAGCACAGAGCAAAACACTAGAACGTGTCCAGCCGGACACTACATCCCTTCCAAACTTTAATGAAAAGAAAAACAAAAGTCCAACCTGTAAGAAAACAAATAAACACTACACAGCACCAAATGAGTCTCTTCAGGCCGTCAGCCAGCAGCGCCATAGCTTTGGACCGCATGGTCAGGATGCATTAGTCCGCCATGGTGATGTATTTCAGACCGGCCTGGTCTTGCAGTGTTGGAGTCTATTTACAAAGTTAAAATATCGGTGCATCTGGAGGGGTGGTGGAGTGCACTCTGGAGATCTCGCAGGCGCTCAGGTTCCGGTGGACGACAAACCTACAGCTGTTGGGATGATCTGTGTGTACGAGGTCTTTCCTTGGGGGAAGACGTGCTTGATGGTCTTTCCAGCTCCTGACAGCTGAGCAACTTCAGACTTGCCTCTCTTGCCTGGACTCCTCTCACTGGAGCCCCCTGGAGGGCCTTCCTGCAGGGCTGCCTAGGGACCGTGTGGACTGTGCGGGCTTTGTGTAGGCCGCACTAAGGTGTCACTGAGGAACTGCCAACAGGACAACAGCCAAGTCGCTCATTTAGCCGCAGTGGGTGGTGTCTCAGTCTAGACGTTTGCCATCAGGACTCTGGTTCTACGCCGTCCTCTGATGGTATTTGGGGGACCATAATTCATCGGTGACCTCCACGCTTGCTGGTGCCTGTTGTGGAGCTGCTGCTGAAGCATCTCTATTTGGATTCCCCTCTCACAGGAACTCAGTCGAGGCCAGAGGCAAGATGGCGTCTGCTTAGAAGGCGGTTAGTGGCGCTAGCAGGCTATCGAGGGTTGTGTCCATGATCTAAAACCCATGTAATGACGAAAGGACGGAAAAGACTGAAAACCACCCAACTCTATTATTGGAACCCACTCTCTGTTCCCCCATGCGATATCCTCACAAGAAAATCTGGTCAGTTTGGTCTAGAGTGGTGCTCCGAGCAGTGAGACAAATCACCGAGGAATACCGGACCTGGCTAATGTATCAGAAGCAGAGAAGCGGTCTATTGATGGCTCCTAAGGTGGTGGCAAGCTCTGCAGCCATCAAAGCGGCGGCGGCCGCGCGAAATGCTCGGGGCGAAATTCCGATGGATCCAGCGGCATCTGTACAGTCCCCCGGCTGCATGCAACAGATCCTCTCACCTGACCCGCCGGCACTGAGGAAAGGAAGAGGCGGAGCAAACAGCAAGAACCGCCCGGCTGGTCCGTCCGTAGTGGAGCTTCTCCTGCGTACGACGGAAGCACAGGCTCGTGTAGCGGCTGGTGCAGCGGCCGCAAGTAAGGACGCGAAGCCGAGAAAAACGGCGTCCGGGGGCAGAACAAGGAGGTGAGTCAGGACGACACTCGGGAGGAGATCCAGGGCAGTTCAGGCGCAGTCTGAGTGGAATTGGGCAGTAGAAATACAAAGAGCGCATCGCACTCCTTTTAAACTACGAGCACCAGCAAAGGAGGGGGATAGACCGCGGGCTATATTCGTATTCTTTGGTAATTTCCTCCTCCGGCGAACAATTTCAGATAAAGCCAGACCAGATGTTAAAAGATCAAGTGGAGGAGTCTCATTCTTTGTGCGGCCTGACTTTTGTCATTCAACGGTAGAAAGGTGTTGGAGACTGAGACAGCTTATAAAACCTTTTCAGGAAAAAAGTCTCCAGGCCGATCTTGTCAACCCGGCACAACTTAAAGCCATCAATCAAGGGCTCAAGCGGTATTTCTCATCAGGAATAAAAGCCAAAGAGTATCTGGATTCCCTGGACAAATGAAGTGGTCTTGGCGTATCCAACAATGGGGCTGGGCGAGGGAAGAAGGAAAAAAAAGGGAAAGGAAAGGGAATATATGTATTGCTGGATATAGGACATAAAAGGTTCTGGGTGTAGGGGGTAAGGAGGGGGCAGGGGAGCTGTTACGTGGGAATTTTAGGGTACTGCACAACAAGTGGTTTTGGTTTTGTGATTTTTGGTATATGTAATGGTATAATGTAATTTTCTGATGCTGGGCTTTAGAGGACCCTGGCCTCTAGCATCGCACGCATCATATGCACAGACAAAGGTCTGAGAGCCTCAATCGGGTGGTGGGACAATATGAGGTTAGGGAGGGGGGGGGGGGGGGGAATAGGGGTGAGGGTGAGTCGCACGTTGCAGGGAAGGGAGGAAAGGGAAAAAATTAAAAAGGAAAATACCTGGTGTCATGTCTTTGTATGGTTTAAGTCTTAGTGTAAAATACTCGATTAGGTTCAGACAAAGGAGACCGGTTAATTCAACAAATAATAATGGGGAAGCTTAAGATCTGCACAGTTAATATCGGGGGTTTGAATGATCGGTATAAGAGACAAAGTCGTGGGCAATTCGTCAGATCAAATCCGATAGATGTAATCTGTTTACAGGAGACTCATTTACCTTGGGCTAGGAAGCATCTGCTAAGTATAAGAGGTTTCGATCGATTGGCTTGTTCCTCACAGACATCTACTTTTAGAGGTGTGGCAAAACTGGCTACATCGATTGTGGGAGGGGCTAGACGCCAACAGGCAGATGCCTTAGGTAGGTGGGCACTGGTGGAACTCGAACTGGGATTTACACTATGCTCAATTTATGGCTCTAATCAGGATGAACCCGTGCTATTTGACCGATTGGAGGTAGAACTAGCGAATTGGCCAGGCCCTTTTGTTGTGTGCGGAGATTTTACTATCTCTGCGGACTTAACAGATGTTGTTAATAACACTGGCTATAAAGGCCGCAAGCCTAAGGTATCTCGAGCACTGAGCTCCTTAATTAAATCACATGGGTTGGCTGATGTTTGGGGGGGATAAAGCACCGAATAATCCAGGATTCACATATTTTTCATGTCCTTTCAAGAAGTATACCAAACTGGATTATTTTCTTATTACTGTAACAGAATTGAAGAGAGTCGGCATAAAAAAATTACCAAAAGTGATCTCCGATCATAGTCCTCTAATTATGGAGTATGATATAGATACTCTAAATAAGGGCCACTCAAGATGGACTTTTGAAAGGAGATTATTATCAGATCCCAAATTTGTAGAGCATGTAAGGATTTGGGCTCAAAATTATTATGACATGAACCGGTATAGTACATCCAGAAATATGGTCTGGGACTCCTTCAAACAGCTTTGAGAGGGGAGACGATTAGTTTTTCCGCTAGGTTAAGGAAAGAGGTTGGGGAAGAGAATGAGAGATTAGTGGGCAGATTGGTAGAGGCAGAAGAATTGCATATGTTGGATATTGTTCATGGGAGGGAGGCCGTCGAAAGTCAGCAGAAGATACTTATCATTAAAGCAGAATTACATAAATGGATAGCTCTGAAAACTGCCGAAGAATATCAGATTTACAGGGGCAAGATGTATGAGAGGTGAGCAGGCAGGCAAACTTTTAGCACTTAGGATCAGGCAGGATCGGAGCAGGAATTTGATAACCAATATACGAGAGGGGGATCAGGACCACACTGAGCCAGATGATATTCTTAAGGTTTTTCAGAACTTTTATCAAAAACTATACAAGGAGGAGACTAGAGCAGATATCTCTAGTTTAGAGTTTGAATATATAGGCCCACAGCTACCTAAGGAGGATATAGTAATGTTGGATAATGATTTTGTAATAGGGGAAGTGGTGAAAGCACTACAGGGTTTATCAACAGGAAAATCTGCGGGACCGGATGGTATCCCGCTTGAGCTATACAAATGCTTACAGGGTGTGGTAGCCCCTCTGTTGTTGGATCGATTTAATGGTATAATTTGCTCTGGGGAAATCCCACAATCCTGGAAAGAACCAAATATTGTTGCGTTTCATAAAAAAGGCAAGCCTAAAGAAAATACTGGGTCGTATCGTCCAATATCCCTCATAAATGCGGACACTAAGATCTACGCTAAGGTCCTGGCTAAAAGGTTGAGGGGGGGGGGGGGGGGGGTCATTGGCGGTCTGGTCTCCCCGTGGCAGCATGGGTTTATCCCAGGCCGAGGGACAAGAGACCATATTAGGCGGGCCATTACTTTGTTTGATGTGCATGCCGTCACGGGGGGATGGATGGCCATGATCCTCTTGGACGCAGAAAAGGCCTTAGATCACGTCACCTGGAAGTATTTGTGGGGGATATTGGAGCGAAGGGGTTTTGGCCCTAAAATCTTGGGAGCTATCAAAGCCATGTATTCAGATCCCAAGGCCAGAATCCAGCTGATGGGAGGAAGTTCAGAAAAAGTTTCTATTTCAAGGGGAACACGGCAGGTATGCCCCTGCTCACCAATCCTTTTCGCCCAGTATATTGATCCGCTTGTACGCAGAATACTAGGATGTGAGGATGTCAAGCCAATAGTTTGTAAGGGGTTTGAAACTAAACTGCTGGCTTATGCGGATGACTTAGCCATAATTACCCCAGAACCAGAGGCGGCTCTGATAGCTATCGCAGGGAGAGCTACGGAGTTGGACAATTTTCGGGGTACCTCCTTAATGAAAGCAAGACCCAGATAATATGTACCAAGAATATTGGAAGGCATGATGAAAGATACTCTGATTCAGCGGTTTATCTCCACAATTGATACAATTAATGGGCAAATAATCACATGGACACCGTGATATGGTACTGGAAAACTAGCACAGGGCACGTGCACCCAGCCCCTTTTATTAGCAGGGTCACCTGACCGGCGATGCCTGTAATGGGTGCGTGTTAGTGGGGATGTTAGCACAGAGCAAAAATACTAGAATGTGTCCAGCCGGACACTACATCAGTGAGCTTGGTTTATTCAAAGGAAGTGGTCATATGAAGAAACAGTTCAAGTCAGATTAGTGAAGGAATTAACACATGCCTGACAGAGCACAGGAATCTCTGGATGACTGCAACATCAGCCGTAATTAAAAAATCACTACTGTACTTTTTATTACAGGTGCGTTTGGGCATCTAAAAGTGTTCTGTGAGGGGCTACAGTAATTGAAAGCAGCCACAGAACACATACCTAAAAGTTAACCTGTTTTCGCCAACTCCTCAAAGTGATCATCCTTCCCTTAATATCCAAGAAGGGATTTAGTTACAACACACCTAGTCCTTCGTTTAAGTGAACTTCGTCTGGGCTATCAATTTATTTCAGCTGCTTGCAAATAGCTGCAGGATCAGGCTCAGCTGCACCCGTCAATTAATGAATGAGGCTTGCACAAAGGGCTGACTGTCTCAGACTCCTTAGATGCAAGCTGTTGTAGTGTTGTAAGGTAGTCTTAACTGTTTTCTCGGCATGCAAGGTTGTTGTGAATTGGCCTTGAACGTTTGGTTAACCATGATGCTTAAGAACCAAACAAAATCAGGATATCCATGATTCAACCGCCAGAAACATTGTTGTAATCTGATGTCAGTTTCTGTCCAAATAGAACAACAAAGTATTGTCTCCATATAGTAATGATTTCTTCAAACAAATTGAGATTAGAATATCTACTTCTTTATATTGCACCATGTAGAAAGAGACTAGATCAGGTTAACAAAAACAGCCTGCAGCATTACCCTTGGTTTGGAGTAAGTCTCCTTTGAATGAAAAAACATTTGGTCTTGAGTAGACCCGCCAGTGAGATGAGGTTAGTGGGTATGGGGTAATTTGTTCATATAGATTTCAATTGCATGTAAAGGTTCACTTTCTGGGATGTTGGTGTAAAGAGGTTCCACTCCAATGAGACCAAGATTTAGTTCAGTAAATTGAATTGGTTTTCCTCTCGAGGTCACTATGTTTGTACACATTGATCATTTTTCAACATCCATCCATCATTTTGCTTATCGTTTCCCTTACTTTCAGTTAGCACTTAACATTTGTTCCAATTTTTTGTAAATGCTTGGCAATTCTATCATTAATTGATAAGCACAGCTACTTCATGTTCCTGCGTCTAATTTACAAGCAGATGAAATAAGTCATTAGATACTTCCTTTTTTACGCATAACGGGTCCATTTCCCTAGTAGTTAAATAAGTATCATTTCAATGCACTGCTGAAAAATCAGAGAAACCATCACTCCAAGTCAGTGATTCCCAAATTTATTTGACCCTCAGCTCCTTTGATCAATTGGCCGTGGCTCCCCATTACATTACTATTTTTTGGTGGGAGGTGGAGAATGCAAGGTTGGCCTCAATAGGACTTCCATTTAAATCCCTGAAAATAATAGGGATGAAGGTATGGAGAGCTTCATTATTTTCCTATAATCGTTCTTTTGAGGTCCAGCTCAACTGACTAAATCAAACTTGGTTTACTTGGATTGTGTCTATAAAGAATGCCGAAAAACAAACTAGGGTTTTGACTCAATAGCAGCAAGGCCAAGCCATATATAATCAACAAAACAGAAATTGTGCCAATGCTGCACTCAACTTACAAAAGAATTGACTATGAACTGAATAAAACAAGTTCACTCTAAACCACTTTTTCCGTTGAATTTAATCAGAATTGTTTTCCTGCAATAAGTTGGCTTATTGTTTTGCACGGTTTCATTATCACAATTATAGCAATTCACAAATAGAAAAAACAATACATCATTAATATTTACATTACATAGACATATATGAACGACACCATCACTAGCATACTCCAATCACTCAGACAAAAACAGACACACTTCTCAAACATTTGTGAAAGAGGCTGACAAAGGAGGAAACCCGGTCACAATACACATTGATGACTACATACTAGAAGCAAATCGACAACTTGGGGATAACACCTGTTACGAACTTCTCACGAATGATCCAACCGCAGACATCCTCAAATCCATTAAAACCAGACTTGACAAATGGTATACCTTGGGACTTATATCCCAATCAGAAAAATCATTCCTGTACATACCGTACCCCACCATGCCAACCCTCTACCTCCTTCCCAAAATACATAAAGGCACCTACCCTCCACCAGGAAGACCCATCATAGCAGGAATTAATTCGCCCTGCTCACGAATAGGAGAGTACGTGGACAGAAAACTACAGGGACTAATGAAAGAAATACCGTCTTTCATCCAAGACACAAAAGACATTCTGAACAAACTCCAAGATATAACGTGGGAACCAGATTTCATACTAGTCTCTATTGACATTGTCAGCCTGTACACATCCATCGAACACCGCGATGGACTAACTGCAGCACAACTCTCATTATGGACACAATCAGCCAACTTACTGGAATGCAACAAAATGACTCTTGAAATGCTGAACTTCTGCTTGGAAAACAATGTCTTCAGCTTCAATGGGAAGATATACAGACAGAGACGCGGGACAGCTATGGGAGCCAAATTCGCGCCGCCGTACGCATGTATCTTCATGAGCCACGTGGAAAAATTCTGGCTGTGGGACCATAACTTCGCCGATTTTACCTCACACATAATACTCTGGCGACGATACATCGATGACATTTTATGCATCTGGCAAGGAGATGAAACACTTCTAAAAAGATTTCTGGAAAAACTCGACCAAAACCCCTGGGGAATCAAAACGACTCACACTTTCTCCAAAAAGGAGGTCAATTTCCTGGACGTTACTCTTTATGTCAAAGACAATACGTTACAAAGCAAACTTTACAGAAAGGACACTGCAGCTAATTCCATCCTGCGAGCTGACAGCTTCCACCCACGTCACAACATCAAAAATATCCCTAAAGGAGAACTTCTGAGGACCCGCAGAAACTGTAGCGAGGATGAAGTCTTCGAAACCAAAGGGAATGAGATCATATCAAGACTATCCGAAAGAGGATATGAGAAGTCCACACTTAAAAACACCATGACAACAGTATCAAAGTTAGATCGCAAACAGATGTTTACAACTGATGGTAAAAGAAAAAATAAGAATGACTCAGCAATAAGATTTATTACAGACTACAGCATTGGTCATCACCAAATCAGGCAAAGCCTGAAAAGACACTGGCACCTGCTACAACACACTCCAAATCTAGCTGATGAAATCAAAACCTATCCGGAGATAACCTTCAGACGTGCCCCGAACCTAAAAGACATACTGTGCAAATCAGAATTTGAGGATAAACGCAAACAAGTTACCACCTTTCTAGACAGACCGCCAGGATACCATACCTGCAAGAACTGTAGTGTCTGTAAACTGAGCCGCGACAAAACCAAAAAGATACCAATGACACAAGGAAAAGAATTCACAATAAAAGAATGGATTGATTGCAATAGCAAATTTTGCATTTATGTGATCCTTTGTCCATGCAACCTACCATACATCGGGAGTACAATCCGACCCCTACGTATCCGGATACAAGAACATTACCGTAATATCCACAAACACACATCCGGTCACCCCCTGACGGAACATTTTGCAGACAAACATCAACACAAAAAGGATTTCATCTTCTATGGACTGGAAATTGTACACCAGACCAAAAGAGGAGGAAACCGAGAACTGAGACTTCGCAGACGCGAAAGCGAGCTGATCATGAACTTCAAAACAACTGAACTAGGACTCAACAAAGATGCAGAAATGCATGTATGGCTGGGAGATGACTAATTGTATTAACTGAATGTCCACCTTTTCTGATTGTTTTTTCTCCCTAGGGTGTGAAACCATTATGATTAACATCCCTATCTTAAAACCTAGAATTTCCTCTCATTCCCCTGGAAATGTGTCTGAATAGTATTTTGTACAAAATCTACACTATATATCCAGAACCATTCCACAGTCCGACCCTTGGTATCCCCTAGAATTTCGCTTTATATTTCTACGCACCTTCTTGAATGGCCAATGATCCATTGGCCCCTTTCAACTCAACTAAATCCTTATAATTTTTCTTACTAGAAACTTTATTTGTCCTTGACTACTAACATGACATTTAAACGGCCAATCTACCTCCCCCGTCCCCTTCCCTATCCAAAATGGCGCTCCCGCACGAACCAGGCCACTTCCGGGTCCCGACCCGGATGTCCTTCCATGAGCCCCGCTATTTACGCTGCCTCCGCTAAGCGCACAAACAGAACTGAATGAAACAGAACACTCGTACCGGGCATTAGCCAAGATTTGAGGTAAGCATTGCAACGAAGCAGTTACTCCCGTCGGCTTTACCTCCTTCTTTGAACTAAGGATTTCTTTTCTCCTTTTTGATCCCCTCCCCTTAGAATCCGACTATATCTTTCTAGCACATCGTGGAAACGTCCATTTTCAGTAATACCCGGTAAGCTCTACTCTGCCCTTCCTTGCCTCTAACGCTTAAATACCTCACTCGTCACGAATACCATCACTGTAAAATATAAATCTGCACGACCACAATACTCGTATTTTGTTATACTTTTAAATTTAAAATTAAACACGCACAGTGAAAACGCCTCTCTGATCACGTCTTGCTGTAATCACGTCAAGTCTTGTCACCACTGTATTATCAGTTTCTACTTAACTTCATCATTCAAGAGCACGCTAAACCTTTTACATATGCCCTCACAATACCGCGCCACGTAAATATAAATACGTCTATCCCGTTTGGGACCACAATTTGCCGTGCTGCCGACCTCGACTTTTTGACGGCCGATTTATAAGTTCACGCATGAAATACCTAGTGCACGTTAATGAACTCTTTCGAATGATTCAGACGCCTGTAAATTCCCTCCTTGATTACCCTATTCACGATCTCGCGTACAACCAACCAAGATACTCACCTCGAGCATTTTATTACACAACAACCACGCCACCTGATTTTACCTGATCACTGAATCACGACCACTTGGCTTTAAGCCTTCTCACTTTTCTCGTCTATAATTGAGATATCACCATACTCGCCTTGCATGCGCTACGACCAGTTCCATTATAAAGACTAATTTAAATCCTCTCTCTCGTGACAAACCCTACCGACGCAATATCAACTCATCACCCTGATGCCCATGACCCGGTACAAACCTGTAAATATATAACTTTTACTTATTTACACACCAAACTTTAATGTTTTGTTGGCCCACAATGTGTCATATATACGTTTCGTCATTGCCGTTCTTCACCAATGTATACTTTTTTGGCACTGTTATTTATTCACTCTCGTGTTCCATACTCTATGACTTGTCGAAAATTTCATACCGTTACGCGTATGTGGATCACATTACATTTACCCTGTAAATTGATACAAATAACGTATTTTTCTCGATATATGACAATGTTTCTGTTTATACACTCGAATGATCTGTGGCATATGGAACCTTTGACTTCTTTGGTCTTGATGACCTCCATTACGTCCTGTGATTCTTCTTTCTCTAATATGGACATGCACAATATTGTATTGTATCCTATAATATGTCACACACTGTACCTTTAACTTACTTATTCTTGATACCTACTGTACCGTCCACACTAACCCTCACGTGACCTCTCCAAATAATTAAAACAAACCCCCCTTCTTTTTTCCTTTGGCTTTCTTCTATAAAACGCACTATCCTTTTCCCTACTAATTCTCCGCTGTTAAACATTACTCCTAAATGTGTATCTTATTGTTCTTTCTGTTTTCTTCTCCCATTAACGTTCTTACATTTTGACTCACTGGCCTGTTTTCTCTTTAACTCTTGTGCTTAACATGTCATATGCATTCGCATATCCCAAATGTTTTTTACCTACCCTTAAAATGAACAGCCCTGAAGAAGCCCCAGGCCTACAGGCCATGTAGGGGGCGAAACACGTGTTGGCTGTGCCACCCCTTGGTTTTTTCTCATACCCACCCCTATGTATGAGTGCAAATAAAGGACTAGCTCACGTTTAAATCAACTTGCTTTGAATTGGAATTTTTTCCTCCAAGAATCAGAATACACTAATCTTGCCTTGACAACCCATCAGAACTTTTGCTAAAACTAGGGGGATAGGGGTTTCCCCCTGTCATTGGGCAAGAACCAGTACCTCTCGACTAACGCTTATTACCTGGCGAGTAAGGGATAGGGGCCTTTCTCCCCTCTTCCGAAGAAACACTTCTCAAACACACTCACTAAACATAGTTTGGAAAAAACAACTAGCAATTGAATATAAGCAATATATCAGGCCATCAGCAAATCTCGTTTAAAACAATTAAACTGTATTTAATTTGGTTGTTTAGTAGATGATTGGCCAAAAGCGAAGATAGGTCTACGCGTTTCGAATCCCTTCGCATAGGGGATTCTCATCAGGACCAACACTGTCTGCAACAAAACAAACACAAAACTGAGTTAACCAAATGACCCTAACTCAATCAAAAAGGACCACACTCCTTATTCTAACATCTTACCTACACCTGAATGGACACAGTAGAGGCTTTTAATGTGAAACGTAAATTCGTCAGAAACCCTAACACCAAGGGAAGAAAAAGAAAAACAGGAAGGGGAGTGAGTAAAGGTACCGGCTTTAGTCTTCAAGCTTAGAAGTGCAGTGGTCACGCTAAATAGGAGTCTTACTTATCAGGCTAGTGTGGTGTCTCTGTCATCTGGCGTCACAATATCAGTGAACTGAATTCACGGTATAGCAGTCCGCACTTTTTCGGAAACAAATCCCTCTTGGACTAGAAATTCTAAAAGAGATGGAAGACATGGACGCAAGCCTTCCGTTAGTTCAACTATTAAACAGATAGCGAGTTCTATCTATTCTCACTGCGCTGCAAGCCACAGTATTACTTACCTTTTGAGCAGTCTTTACAAAGTCCTCGGAGAGCTCTCAGTCCGTGCGTCAGCCGCCATTGTTTTGGAATAAGCGTCCCACAGGAAATGGTATCTATTTTTATTTTCACTGGTCGTGTTGTCGCCAGAAGGGAATTCTGGGATGTGTAGTTTCGGCACAGAAACGGGCTGATCCGTATTATGCGCAAATCCTGGGCTGCATTCCGATTGTGTTATAAATCGTTATCGGGTGAATCTCGACTGCAGCGATTCCAAGTTGGTTGTGTGTAAAGAGCCTGACAGACGTGTCGAATGCTCATGAAGAAATGTATCTGGGGTGTTTGGTTTCTATAAAAAGAGGACTAGTCCGCATTACGAGTGTAGCCTTATCAGTAAAACGATTGTGTTGTAAATTATTGTCGGGTGAGTCTCGACTGACAGTTCCAAGTTGGTTGTATGCAAAAAGCCTGAATGGACATGCCAAGTGCTCATGGGAAGTGTAGTTTAATAGAAGTGTGTTGTTGAACCAGCAACACAAAACTTTATCGAAAACAGTGAACAAACTCATTCCAATGCGTGGGTCAGTTCTGTATTCATAATAGGCGGATCGGGCAAGTACATCAGTGGTAGGTACTTTGGCTGCCCCCTGAACGCAATGTGTGCGTATTTACAAGGTCCGGATGTATTGTGACCAAAAACGGCTGGAGAGAATCACAAATTATAGATCTCAGAGATTTCATTCAAACCGTTCACTGACGTATTGAATTTAAGAATGAGCATGGCTTCCCTTTTTAATAGTTTAGCATCGAGGTCGCCCCCTCGGCTGTCTTGTGTAACTTTTGAAATGACAGTCCATTTAACATCTTTTTCTGCGTGGTTGTTAAGATGCCAATGATTCACCAGCGGGCATTTTGCACATTCTTGCGTATTCTCAATTTGTGTTGTTGAATTCTGAGCCTGGCCTCCTGATTTGTTTTCCCGATGTATAGTTTGTCACATGGACATAAAATCCCGTACACCACGAATTTCTTTTTACAATTTGAAAAGGTGTGGTGTTTCCAATGAATTCCCCTGTGGGTGAAATGGTTGCCTTCCATGGTAGACTCACAGCATACACATGTGCCACATCTATGATGGCCTTGAATTGGGGGAAGGCTGAGAAAGCTTCTTATACTCAGGCTTTCAGTTTTTGGAAGTGCGGCTCGCACTATCTGGTTGGCAATGCTTTTGTCTTTTTTGAAAGCAAATAGCGGGGGTTCTTTAAGTGAGGTGTCAAGACTCTTGACCAGATGCCAGTTTTGGGGAAATTATCTTTTTGAACCAATTGGATGTGGGACTGAAAGTAGAAACGCACACAATCCTGTCCATTTTAGATTTGTCCTTTCTCTCTAGGAGTACCTCACGTGGGGTCCACCAGGCTCGTTTGATTGCTTTTTTCAGTAATTTTTTAGGATCGCCCCTGGATAAGAGGTTGGTTTTTAAATTTTCAGCATGAAAAAAGTACTCATCCTTGAATGAACAATTCCGGCGGATTCGCAAAAATTGGCCATAAGGTAAATTGTCCCTTAGGCTCATTATTAAATTCAATACGTCGGTGCACGGTTTGAATGAAATCTCTGAGATCTATAATCTATAATTTGTGATTCTCTCCAGCCGTTTTTGGTCACAATACATCCGGACCTTGTAAATACGCACACATTGCGTTCAGGGGGCAGCCAAAGTACCTACCACTGATGTACTTGCCCGATCCGCCTATTATGAATACAGAACTGACCCACGCATTGGAATGAGTTCGTTCACTGTTTGATAAAGTTTTGTGTTGCTGGTTCAACAACACACTTCTATTAAACTACACTTCCCATGAGCACTTGGCATGTCCATTCAGGCTTTTTGCATACAACCAACTTGGAACTGTCACAGTCGAGACTCACCCGACAATAATTTACAACACAATCATTTTACTGATAAGGCTACACTCGTAATGCGGACTAGTCCTCTTTTTATAGAAACCAAACACCCCAGATACATTTCCTCATGAGCATTCGACACGTCTGTCAGGCTCTTTACACACAACCAACTTGGAATCGCTGCAGTCGAGATTCACGCGATAACGATTTATAACACAATCGGAATGCAGCCCAGGATTTGCGCATAATACGGATCAGCCCGTTTCTGTGCCGAAACTACACATCCCAGAATTCCCTTCTGGCAACAATACGACCAGTGAAAATAAAATAGATACCATTTCCTGTGGGACGCTTATTCCAAAACAATGGCGGCTGACGCACGGACTGAGAGCTCTCCGAGGACTTTGTAAAGACTGCTCAAAAGGTAAGCAATACTGTGGCTTGCAGCGCAGTGAGAATAGATAGTTCAACTATTAAACAGATAGCGAGTTCTAACGGAAGGCTTGCGTCCATGTCTTCCATCTCTTTTAGAATTTCTAGTCCAAGAGGGATTTGTTTCCGAAAAAGTGCGGACTGCTATTCCGTGAATTCAGTTCACTGATATTGTGACGCCAGATGACAGACACCACACTAGCCTGATAAGTAAGACTCCTATTTAGCGTGACCACTGCACTTCTAAGCTTGAAGACTAAAGCTGGTACCTTTACTCACTCCCCTTCCTCGGTTTTTCTTTTTCTTCCCTTGGTGTTAGGGTTTCTGACGAATTTACGTTTCACATTAAAAGCCTCTACTGTGTCCATTCAGGTGTAGGTAAGATGTTAGAATAAGGAGTGTGGTCCTTTTTGATTGAGTTAGGGTCATTTGGTTAACTCAGTTTTGTGTTTGTTTTGTTGCAGACAGTGTTGGTCCTGATGAGAATCCCCTATGCGAAGGGATTCGAAACGCGTAGACCTATCTTCGCTTTTGGCCAATCATCTACTAAACAACCAAATTAAATACAGTTTAATTGTTTTAAACGAGATTTGCTGATGGCCTGATATATTGCTTATATTCAATTGCTAGTTGTTTTTTCCAAACAATGTTTAGTGAGTGTGTTTGAGAAGTGTGTCTGTTTTTGTCTGAGTGATTGGAGTATGCTAGTGATGGTGTCGTTCATATAGGTCTATGTAATGTAAATATTAATGATGTATTGTTTTTTCTATTTGTGAATTGCTATAATTGTGATAATGAAACCGTGCAAAACAATAAGCCAACTTATTGCAGGAAAACAATTCTGATTAAATTCAACGGAAAAAGTGGTTTAGAGTGAACTTGTTTTATTCAGTTCATAGTCAAAATTCTTTTGTAAGTTGAGTGCAGCATTGGCACCATTTCTGTTTTATAAAGAATGCCAGCAAATTTCTCAAGTGGATAAACCACATGTTGTGGGATTGATTTTTATATGCATCTGTGCACCTATTGCAACCTAGGTTTGCAGGCAAAATAATTTAAGGCCAAAACTGTAGTTATAACTCGCAGAATCGCCAGGATTATCATAAATTGGATTTATGAATCTGTAAATTCTGCAGTATGGTAAAATGTCTGCATTCACAAATTTAGGGTTAGGTGTGGGATGCTTGGATGGTCCTATCTGAAAATGGGGTGAGCATCTCAAAGTAGGCTTGAATTTCCCTTTCCCCTGCATCTTAACCGGCGCAATAGAATTGAGAAGAGCCTCTCCCTGGACCTCGACCGGTCTTATATATTTGGATGGAATTTTCTTACCCTATCTCTACCACCTTATAACCTGGAATGGAGTCATAAACCTGCACCCTGATTGGTCATAATTGAGTGATCTCTGCACAAGGGTCTAAAGCAAAGAGGAGATTGCGTTCAAATGCATGCTCTGGGGAGCAGTTCGGAATGACCAGCAGATTTTAATTTTTTATTTGTAAGGGCCTCAAGCGGGGTATTAATCACGTGATAAAACAAGCAAGAGGTGTACGTTTCATCGAGAGGGCTTGTGAAGTTCTTGGAAAGAGTGAACCACGGTAGAAGATGGCTGAGGTCAATAGAAGAGCACACTTGCTCATGGGTGCACGGGCCCTCTGATCTTGGGCTTTCCAGTTCAGAGAAGGCACTGCCTGTTCCTATGTATGCTGCGAGAGCTAGTGCTTAGAAACTGTTTTAAGTGCTAAAAAGAAAACTAAGTTGTATTAGCGTCCGTTTGGCGAGCTGCTTTAGTAGACGTGCGTCAGAGACATTTAGTACTAAGATTAATGGGGACCTGAAAAGAGGGAAATAAACACTGCATTCAATCACATTTCTAAGTACAAGGATATTCAAATACGTTCCGAAGTCCTGCACCTTGGGGGTAAATAAAAGTGAGAACAATGGAGGTTTAACTGATTTGGGTACCCTATCCATCCAACCCATCAAAATAATCTAACTGACATAGCACTTATAGGTTTCAGTTTGAGGCTAGTAAGCCGAAAGTGTGTGATAGATGTATATTGCAAGCTCCGAGCCAGTAATTTTTCTATTTATGGTTAGAACTCGAACCGGAGTTCAGAAACACTTCTAATGAACATATATAATTTGAAAACAAAATGACAGCATACGAATTGTCCAGGCGCAACAACGAGAGTTCCTATACCAGTTTCCAGCTGCTTAGTACTCGCACTACCCGACCCATGCTCTGCTCTCCTCGTGAGCTAACAGAAAACATACTGCTGCGCCGCCTCCGATCAGGGCTCGTGGGCAGTTAGGCATTCACGTGCGACCAAGAGATGTTCTGTAATTATCCAGCTAACATTTTCAAAGTGAATAAAAGAACATGCAGTTTAATATGTGAGCATGCCATAATGTAAATAAGACAAGTCAGTTGTAACAAAATTAAGAACACTTTACCAGGCGATAATGTCACACTCTTGGCTCCCTGTGCTTCCCAACTCTTGTCGACTTCCTTCCTTCCTTCCTTCCTTCCTCCCTCCCTCTCAGAGGCAGCAAAGTACACAATCTACTGGGCATCAGGTGCAGCGCACCCGGTCTACATACCAACGGCCGACATAATTCCTAATGGATTCTTCTCAGAAAATGCGACCATTGGTGCCCCTGGCTGGTTTTGGTGGTGCACTGGCGTGCCGCGGCACAGTTTGGGAACCACTGCTCTAAGTTGTCTCAACTGTTGAAGTTGAAATCAACCTATCTTGTGAGTATCAAATGCTAAATGGATTCAATAGGGACAAAATGATGGTAGACCCAATAGAAGCCATAGCTAGCTGCATCTCTATTTAACTATACCTATATACACACACAGACACACACACACACACACACACACACACACACACACACACACACACATCTACATCTCTAGCTAGCTATATCTAGCTACATCTCTATATAGACATAACAGAGGGGTGGCACACATTCCACTCTACCCCACTATAACGTGGGGCATTAGGCTTCACAACACTATCCTTCATTGTACCACACTCCACTCGTAAATTGTACGATTAGAAAACAATTACACAAGTAAAAAACATTGAAATTCCATGGGGAAAAAACCCCAAAAGATTATAAGGAAAATGTTATTTCTTCCTTGTATAGAAACCAAACTTAAAATACACAAACATTAGAAATTCTAAAGTTCGTTTTATAACAAATTTATAATTTACGCACTTCCTTCATATTATTTTAAGTCGTGCACCTCCGTACACAATTTTGTCACCTCACTCGCCACACTACACTAACTATAACTCTCCACAATACCACGCATTGTGTTCTGAAAAATCATGGGATTTCATAGGTCTTAATCATGGTTATGAACAGTATGATTTTGCATGCTATAACTTATGTAATATGCAAGGGTATAGCTAGAGCATGGGGAAGGAGTGAGTTAGAGTTGATGTAGTGTGGCGAGTGAAGACTGCACGGAGGTGCGCAAGTTACAGTAGTTTGAAAGTGGTGCGATATATATATATATATATATATATAGCCTGGCCAAGATGGCCTAGAGCAGGACGTGCAAATCCCTGAGCTCCAAGCCAGCCCACACAAAATCCTCCTTACATCCTAATCATCATGCCTTCTACCCATATTAAATGACATGCTGGCATGTCCGGCTGCCGTGAGACGCCTTTTGCAGATATTTCGGCCTTGCCTGCGGGATCCTTGACACCACAAGAGGCCTAGACGGAGATGGGGGGGGGGGGGGGGGGGGTCGGTGGACCTGAGGGAGAGGCCCAGATTCCAAGCGAGAGGCTGCTGGGGCTGAAACTCCGTGCTCCTGAAGGTCTTTTCCCCCTTCACCTCCTCCACCCCCCCAGGCGTGTGATTAGCGGGGACCGCGACAGGGTGGTGTGGTGCAGCCGAGACTGAAGGAGGGCCTGGCTGTGACCAACTACTACGGCCTGTTCCTGACCGGGGTGGCGGGTGCATATCAGCAAGGGACCGCCGGCTGCTTGCCGACCCCAGAGTCGGGCAGCGAGTCATAATTGCAGCAGTGGTCGAGACTCTGGAGCGGGGCCCGGCCAGTTGCCTCCCACCGGAGCAGAGAACCAACAGACTGCAGAGGTGAGGAGATGAGGTCGCGGTGTGAGGAGACCGTGCCGGTCGCTGTTGGGGCATGCTGTGAACTGTGTGCCTGACCTTTCTCTCTCGCTCTCTCTCCAGGGTGGAGGCAGGAGAGGTGCCATCCTGCTGCGGTGCTCAGTCGCCCAGTCACTGGCCCACCGGTGAAGCAGGAGTGGCTCGGGCTGCTAGGTGTGCCCAGAGTCGTGTGTGCCTGCTGTCCTGAGGCTGCTAGGATCTACGCGAACAGCGATTGCAGCAGCCTCGGGTGTGATGTCGGGAGAGGGTGACCAGAGTCGCAGCAGTGGAGTAAGACAAGAGTGCTCTAGGTTCTGAACCCCCCCTCCACCCCTCTCTGTGTGCCAGGCAGAGACGGCAAGTGTTAGGCTGGTGTGGTTTGCTTGGAGCACAGAGGGCAATGACACCTCAGACTTATCTGGACCTGCTGCCACCCCTCTTTTCGTACGGACCGGAACCTCCTCGTAGCCTACCGGATGACTGAAGGACCCCCACAGACGTGTTACAGTTCCCCCCTTCCCGTGGCATGGAGGGCCGACGTGCTGGGGACATGGGAACGGCAACACAAGGGAGAGACTCTGATCATGCTACTGAAACATCGTGGCAAATGATGCATCGAACCCACAGAGGGACCGCTTAGTAAGTGATACCCTGCCGAATTGGCATACCTAGCTGATAAACGGGACCTGCTACCACCTGGAATATCAGCCCCTCATTGCCAGTTGGTGGTGACATTTTAACTGCGGTGAGAAATACATGGGGCCCCAGAGATGGTGGATTTGCGTGACACTAGCCCACCCTGTAGAAGTCTGATTTTCCCCAGTAGGACACAATAGCCAAATATAACAATCCCAAGCCTCCTGCCAGGGATGCCTCTCCCGCTTTGCGTGGGTGGCGAGAGACTCCAACGGAACTGGCCACAGTCCATGAACAACGCTGCCCTCCTTCAACCTATACAGTCTTCCTGAGAGATCCTGGAAAGGTGGGTTGGCGAGGTACGGTCTGAGGTTACTCCGCAATGTTGGGGGGGGGGGGGAGGGGGTGTTTGTAGGCAGAATCTCAGAACTAGAAGACACTGTTACTACCATCTGTAAGAACGTTGCAGCCTCCCAGGCCTCTACTAAAGGAATAATGTGGCGGTTGGAAATTGCAGAAAATATAGCCCGCTGCAACAAGCTCCAATTTCTGGGATTTCGCGAAGGGGTGAAGGGCTGAGATATGGTACAATTTCTAGACACTTGGGTTTGCTCTCTCCTTCCATAGGATACATTTTCCTCTTGCTTTGTATCGGGAGGGTCCACCATGCATTAGGAGGTACCCTAACCCGGGTCCAAACCCAGAACAGTCATCACAAGTTTCCTGAACTTTCACAATATATAGACATGATCCTCACTGAGGGGCGAAAACTCTGGGAGAGGAGGTGCGACTTTAGAATCCTGGTATTCCCCGATTATAAAATAGAGGTACAGAAGCAGAGACATCCCTTCGATAAGGTGAAGGCCAGGCTACGGGATCTAGGGATGTGATACAGGATTAGGTTTCCAGCCAAGCTAAAAGTACTATCAGGGGAAATCACACTTCTTTCCAACACCAGAGGAGCCTTGGACCTGGCTTCAAGAACGTCCCAACCTAAGGCATCCACATGAGACTCCTTGACACCCGTCCCTACGTGAATGAGGGAGCTAGACCCAAGTTCCAACGCCGCTCCGAGAAAAGGAAATGAAGTCTGGTGCGGACGATGACCGGCTCATCAACAATACAAATTATTGACCCCAAGCTATCATCAGCCTCATCAGATGTCGAGGGGCCAATATTTGGCACAGGGACAAAACACCGACACAGGCACAGAGAGGGAGCCTCCTTTTAGAGCACCTGGGGGACAGAAGAGAACCCCTGGCCAATGCCATTGTGGCCCTCGTGGGGGACACAAAGGCCCCCACTTCCAACACTGCGAACACTGATCTGCCAGTGACGCCTTAAAAGCAGCTGGACTCTCTATCCAGGGTCAGCGGGGGACATGTGCAAGTCAGCCAGGTGACCCCCCCCCACCCCCTTGCAGTTGACCCTGGAGGCAAGGGATAAACTGCATCAGTTACACGTACTGAATTACTGTTACCAGGGACAGTTGATTTTGCTATGGTTTCTGCTGTTGGATTTGTGGGATTGATTTAGTGGGAGGGCTACAGGCCTCCCCGACTCCCCTGTTGAGCTGTTTGAAGTTCCTTAATGAGAGGTCAATGGGTTGGACTTCAGGGTTTCTAGCTACGAATTTAATTGCAAATGTTTAGGGGTACTGTTTTTCCACAGCTGACCAGCATCATTTCAGAGACCAAGCCTCAAACCAACTTGGACAACATGCTTTCAGGGTGGACCTTTTTTTGGGCCCCGCCCAGATACTCGCACTCCATCGCAGTATAACGCACCGTGGGCCCCGAACCCGGTCCATGAGTTTTCCCATCCTCTAACACAGATAGCTCTATGGTAATGCCTCCAGAAGAGCAGACCATCTCAATTGTGACTTGGAATGTCAATGGCTTGGGTGGTTGGGGGGGGGGGGGTTGGGGAAGGGAAGGACAACATTAATAGGGGACTAGTCTCACAATTTATAAAGAGGCTTCAACCATCCATGGTCTTTCTGCAGGAAACGCACTTTAGGGTGTTGCAATGAAAATTTGAGCCGAGAGGCATACACCACTTTAGTCCATTCAGGTTACACCTTTGAATCTAGGGGTGTCATTATATTGGTTCACAAAAACCCACCTTTTCACAGTTGTGAGGCACTTGATTGACCCTTTGGGCCAAGATTCTGGGGTAAAGGGGGATATGGGGACACAGACGTCACACTGATCAGGGTCTACAGGCCTCCCCGGCTGCAGTCGCCTACCTTGGAGAAGGTGGCCGACAAAGTTTAAGTGGGGGGGGGGGGGGGGGGGGGAAGGGAGTCCTCACATCCACCTTGTGTGGGGGGATTTTAAGGTGTCATGGTGTCAGACTAGGGTAGGACAGGTTTGGCCTCATGTCCACACAACACCTCTTGCAGACTTTACTACCACCCTGGGACTAACTGACCTATGAAGGCGAACACACCCACATGCCAAAAACTACGCTAATTTCTCTTGAGCTCATAAGGTCTAACATTTAGACTACATCCTAGCACCAGCAGGGGAGGTAAGCTCAATACTTGTCAAGAGGTCTTTCTGACCACTCATCTCTACAGATGGGCAATAGTTCTAGGTGTGCAACAAGCTTGAAGCTTAATGCTTGGGATACGAGTGATCATGAGGTAGCAATTGGTCTGAAAGTAGACAGATCTCTACTTTGCAGCAAACAAACTCAGTTACATACAAGATCACATTGTGGGGAGCCTATAAAGCAGTCCTTCGAGATAGGGTGCAAACCCTGGTGGCCCAGAAGGAGAGGGCCTTCTACTCACTAGAGCGGTTATAAGCTCAGTTATTGGAGCTTGAGAGAGCCCTGTGCTCGGAGCCAGGCCCCCTCGGTCCTCCAGCGACTAAAGCTTCTTAAGAAATATTACCGTGCTCCAGCGAAGGACCACACCAAAAACCAAATGCTAGCAACACGTCATAAACCATATGATGCTGGAGAGAAGGCTGGTAGACTATGGGCCTGTCTGGTGAGGAAAGAATTGGAGGGCAGACGGGTGAATCGGATGGTGGGAGTAGGTGGAGGGGCAATTGTTTCAGATGGGGACATAGCAGAGACCTTTGCACACAACTACAAAGACCTATAAACCACTAGATCACTACAACAGGTACGTCCACTCACAACATATCTAGACAAGCGCTATTCCAGTCTTTGATGCAGAGTCCAGTGACACGTTGGAGGCTGAGATCTCACTAACGGACGCCAGGAATACCATGCCCCAACACAAATCCAGCAAAATCCCTGGGCCCAATGAGATTCCTGTGGAATTCTATAAGAAATATGCAGACCTCCTGTCTTCTAGACAAGCTTTTAGAGCAGAGCCAGTGCGGTGCTCGCTCCAGATATACAGAGGGCAACTATAGTGGTTATCCATAAAGATGGCAAGCCTAGGGAACTCTGTGGCTCCTATCCCCGGATTTCTCTCCTAAACACTGAAGTCAAAATACTAGCCACGATCCTAGCCACCGGACTGATACAGGTCATCATGCTTCTGATCCATTTGGACCATTCAGGATTTAGGCCCGGAAGATCCACCCACTACAACTTAAGACGAATACATTTTTGGATTAATGAAGTCCAAGGTAATCAGGAGCCACACGTTTTACTGCCACTCGACACCGAAAAAGTGTTTGATGCTATGCATTGTCCTTTCCTTGAACACACAGTGGTAAAGTTTGGCTTCGGTCCTAGATTTAGAAAATGGGTTCAACTGTTATACCAGAAACAATGGCCTCAGTGAGAGTCAACGGAGTGATGTTATCCGAATTCCACATAGGCCGGAGAACCTGGCAGGGCTGCACCCCCACTCTCCCCTTCCATTTGCCCTTTTCTATAGAATTCACTGGTATGCAAGATCCGTGACCACCTGGAGGTCCGTGGCTTTAGTGTCCAGGGCGAGGAGGATGGAGAGGAAAAAAATCTCCCTGTACACGGATGACGTTCTACTGTACGTTACTAACCCCTCCCTGTCCCTCCCACTACTTTTAGATACTGGATGAGTACGGAAATTATTCCCGATATCGCATCAACTGAGAAATTACTTATCTACATCCCGCAGAATCATATTGCAACTCCTCCACTTCACCATAGCCTGATACATACCACTCTGGGCTTCAAATACCTGGGTATATTTCTGACTCCCCGTAAAAAGCTGTGTCACAAACACATTTTAGGGAGGATTATGCATAACTGCTGAAAGGACATGGCCAGATGGTGCGGAGTGCCCCCCATGGTGCTGGGAAGAGCGGCAGTCTTCAAAATGCCCTCCAAGACACCAATTATCTCATTACTTCCGAGATGTTCACAGCAATAGAAGATCTGCGCACATTACTGTGGTATGGCAAACACCCCAGCATATCCCTAGCCAATACAATGGCTACCCATCTTATCAACGATTGGCGCACCTCTCGAGGGGAGGCTTTTGATGGAGGAACTAGGGAAGGCGAGGTTTCCGCTACATATAGGACTCTTATTAACAATCAAACAGACACTTTGAAGGATCGGAGAGAGAAATGGGTGTCCGACATGGGAGACTGACTAGGAGGTGGCACTAATTCACCCCCAAGAAGCGGCAATAAACGCACTGCTCAGGTTGATCCAGTTTAAAATCTTACACTGAGTCTACTATGATAAGCGCGGATTACATGCCATGGAGAGCCTCTCACCCATGTTGCCCGAGATGTAAAGATGTAATGGGTTCCTTTTTCCATACGATGTGGAGCTCTCCCCAAATATAGGTGTAATGGTGAGCCATTATAGGGGGAAACTCAAGGAAGCGTTTTCATTAGCCCTCCCATTGGACCCTAAATTTATCTTTTTGGGTATTCCCAATGATGTAGATCTACCACAAGCCCAGTTGTTGTTTTGCAACTTAGCCCTGGTGGTAGCCAAAAGAGATGTGGCCCGTCACTGGGGCTCTGCGGGGGGTGGGGGGGGCTCCCATTGCTGGAATGGAAAAACGCATGGACATGTACAGGATTGCTGAGAATGCTACCTATGTCAGCAGGGGTTGTTCCAGAAAATGTCAAGGTTTGACATAGTTGCATATCGTACTATGCCATTGAAGGCTTGGTGGAGGACAGGGCAAAGGGAGGGCATCAGGTGAGAGGCACCATGTACCTTGTTAAGCTTGTGGGTGCAGACTACGTGACCGTTCTTCATTCCCTTGTAACTCTGATGGCGGCTATCAGCTTGTGGGGGGGGTAATAGATGTTGGGTTTGCAAAAGATACTGCGTATTTCTATGCATGTACTTATAGTATACTGTGCAAATGAAAAACGCTTATATATGCTAGGTCACGATTGAAACCTTTATTAAAATAAAACTATATTTAAAAAAAATAACGGATCCTTCTTAAAGCAAAAAGAGGAAATGAAAATAAAGCATGCAAGCTGACAAAGCACCCTGTTAAAATTAGCGAACATATCAGGGCTGTCTCTATAATCTTTACTGGGTGTGATCAAAGCCAAAAACATGACGGTAACACAATATGGCTGCAAAGATTACCAAGTATCATTGGCCATCAGAAACAGTGTAGTGCAAGCTGTTCAAAAGACCTTTTATTCTTCATTTTCACTGAAAGTCCAAATCTGCCTCGCTTCAGCCTGACAAACCAGACTGCTTACCAAGCTGTTCCCATTTTCAATCTTTGACAAAATTGGAAGACGGCTTGCAGGGCTCACGTAGGTGAAATGGTATGAAAGTTGTTCTTGGAAACAAAAAACAAACCTACTTTAATGCCATGACTAAATCTCTGGATCTTTTGATGACCGACCTTTGAGATCTCTCAGCATCAAGGAGCTTTAAGTTCCTAGTGAGGAAACAGGGTCCATGCTTCTTTAGTCTAGACAGTTCAGCATGTTCCCTAACAAAGCACATTACGTTATTGAACCGGCGTGACCAAACTGAAATGCAACCTTACCTGCTTGTAGCACTCCCATTTAAAATAACATGAGATCTTACTAGACTAAGCTTTGGCCTATTCAATCAGGCAACGATGGAAATACGCTCTCCAAACTGCTGCTTTTGCACCTATTGGAAGGAATCGCGGGTCCACGAAATTTGCTGTTGTCATGGCTTAGTTTTCAATAGAACTATCTACATTTTTACTTCCATCTTTTAGAAGTTTATATATTAGATCATACTCACTAGCACTGAAGGAATGTTTTAATCCGACAGATAAGCAATTGGCCAAAGGTTTTATGAAATTTTTCAATGTAGTTCTGGCCAAG
The DNA here is from genome assembly GCF_964204655.1 of Triturus cristatus. NCBI lineage: Eukaryota > Metazoa > Chordata > Amphibia > Caudata > Salamandridae > Triturus > Triturus cristatus. Next base: position 709,748,839 of record NC_140587.1, on the reverse strand, counting down.
CTACCAAAAATAGGCTAGTCATAAATTTGTGTTTTAATTTTTCTTTTTATAAAATTACACATTCAAGATTTTTTTAGTAACTTGATTAATCATTCTTAAATGTTTATTGATTCTATAATGGTTTAGAATTATTAGATGTTTGTAACTGTTCTTATTAGCCATACAATAAATTTCAATATACAGTAGGCGCAGAGTTGAGTGTACTGCTAAGAATTACACTCATCCCACCACTTGCACCAAATTAACCTGCCGAAGTTTCAACCAGGAACACCTGTAGGTAAAAGGTGATTTTTGAAACCTTATGCACCCTGATCTGTTAACCAAATACAAAAATGTGGCTTATGGGTTGACTAGGTCAAGGCTAAAAAATGGGGGCTTTTCTATTTTTAGGACCTGTATCTGCCCCTGTGCTACTCTCCCACATGTTTACTGGTTGTATATTTCAGTGCCTTGCATCTGGCAGCAGTCACCACAACAAATGTTTCCATTGCACCCAATAAGTTTGCTTGGGTTTTTTGACCCTACTTGGATCCTCAAACCCACTTTGGACCCAGAAGAAAAATGCCTTACAGAAAAAGGAAAAAAAAAAAAGTACTTTTCTTTTTTTCTTTTTTTTTTTTTTTTTAAACGACAGACTTTGCAAAATATGGTGGACTACATTTCAGGATATCCACACTTAATTGCATTGCTGAAACTATGTAGTAGATTTAAAATAAAATAGAAGCTTAACCTCATTCAAGTTTTGCGAAAAATCCATTCAATTGTTTCTGAAAGTTCAATAACTTATTTATTCAACCCCCCTTATTTGATTGACAAAACTCCAAGATCAATTCAACGTGGAAGAATCAAAGTTCTGTGCCATTTCATCAAATGGCTTGAACATTCACAATAGAAAAAAACTGCCATTCCTACAGAGTGAGTGATACAAATATCACTACTAAATAGATCCATAGTGAGAACAATCTTACTGGCTCCATGAGTGTGAAGTGAGAGCTTTAACAGCACATCCGATGGGACTTTCCAAATGAAGTGCCACCCATTTCATATGAGCTTTACATCAAATCATGATAAATTAGGTTCCATTCAGTTACCTTAGTTTTACAATTGGGAGAGAACCCGGAGAAGCTAGCCTTTTAAGAGTCATGACTTTCATCAGTACATAAAGATACCTGGTTTAACTTTCTAGGAAACCCGTTTACTAGTGGTTACAGAACTTTATGGAGCTTCTAAAATGTTCTCTAGATTTCAACTCACCACTCTCAATCATATTCACAATGTAGTCGAGGAATAATCAAAGCTTGATTCCCATGAATGCTGTTGGTTGGAACAGCAAAGTCATTCAACAGACTCTTCCCTCCAAAGCAAGCAGGTTTACGTTCAGAAAACAAACATCGGATGATTAAACACCTGAAATGCATGCGTTTTTGGAACAGTATTTTAAAGGAGGAAGTTCACAATTTCCCTGCATTGTCCATCCTATCTATATTGAAGTAATTGGCCCTGGACATTGAGTGGCCATTTTAAGATAGGTCCTGAAACAATCCTTCTGTGCTTCCAGTGGTATGAGCAGACACTTTAGACTAGCTTATCTATTTTACTGCCGGAATACAGGAACCTAGCATTAATGCTACAGCAGGAAATGCACTCCCCGGTCCTCTTCATAAAAAGTGTATTCTAAACCAGAAGACCAAGTAAACCATGCTGTCTCGAAGGGTTTTGTAACCCATTTATCTACAATAGCTGCCAGAAATAATTTAAGGGAAATTGTGAACGATTCAAATATTGCAAGATTCTCATTTTATGCGATTGCAAAAGTGGCAAAATGTATTTTACACTTGTGGCGATAGTCCTCCTTCCAGAGTAATGCATTAACACAACTGTTCTTAAATGTTTCTCAAGGTCATTTTAGGTCAACAAAACTGTATTTACCAGTTTCCTGGTCAGTAGTAACAGCAGCCGTCAATCCTACTCCAGATGATCCCCTACCAGTGGTAGGTATAGCTCTTGGAGCTGTATGCAGCACATATCGAAGAAGCTGAGACTTTGCAACGGAAGGATCACCTTTGAATAAAAATTACAGTTCAGTTATAAGAACAGGACCTTTAAAATTTTACTGCAAGACAACTAAATTAATTCTACCCACCAACAAGATTGGAGCACAGGTTTGAGTCATAATATTTGATCCTATATGTAGTTATAATACTGCTTAGTGATCAACCAACTCATGCACTTCATCAAACCGGATTACTTTAAACTATGAGAGATTTGCCAGAGTGGAGTGCTCCAGAAGAATCATACATTTGGCAACAATAAAAAATCATGCAAAGGAGAAAAAATATAATACTGAACTGTAAAGGTATTATAACGTTAATTTTAACCTTGTAGGTATTCGACAAGGCAAATGCAAGCAACATTTCACCGCCTACACCTTGAACCGTTTTCCCACATGAAACACCTGAGAAAATGGGGTAACAAATATGAAACTGCCTGTCAATCTGTGTGTGTGTTCCCTAAATATGACATACAATTGACCACACCCAATTGGCTTATTAAACTTTTGCCTCAATAATTTAGCAAAAGCCATGCAGGAGTGTCATGCAAATTAAATGTCACTTGTGGACAGAGGTTTAGATTTACACCATCTGCTTGTGTATCTCGAAAAACAGGTTTACAGGTCCACCACTGTGGTCTAACTATCAGCAGCCTAAAACCCCATAGTAACACTTGTCAGAGGAAAGATTTCTGGCTTGCAGTAAAGCAAGTTTATTTCATGGTGGTCACTCTTAAGTGTGCCTTGTAACCCACAAAGCTTGGTACTTTATGTAGCAAACATCTGACATGCTAAATGTTAAGAACAACATACCAAACAGTTTCCAATAGCAAGATAGCCGTTTTACTGTGCATTTAGAATATAAGGCTTTCATGTGAAGATGGCAAGTTGAGACTAAAAGTGAAATATGCACACTTAAAAAAGACAGAAAACAAATCTAATTTTTAAATATTTCTTTAATAAATACCAAGTCAGTGGACACCAAGATGGTGACCAATAACTATATTCGAAAAGGTAGCTATATAAAATACTTTGTGCTGCCTATAGACTTTAGCAGCAATTAATTCAGTTCTGTTGGGCTTCCAATTAAGCCTTGATGAAGCTTGAAAAGGTATTCTTGCCAGAAGACATAGCTAGGAGCAAAGAGGCTGGGAAGTGGGTGATCCCAGTCATCTCTTAGAACACAGCTTTCTGTAGTGGTCAAGTATCTACAAGGCATCACAAAGCACCAGGCTGGATTTTGTCCTCTTCATATACCGATACTGAACAGGGTTGTTTGTTGGAGGCTTCTGAATGGGGGAACCTCACATACCTGTGTCCCTACTTTCTGTAGGTGGATATGGGGGGGGGGGGGGGGGGTACGACAACTCGTTTCAAGAATAGTCATTTTCCAGGGCATGGGGGGGCGGGTTCAGAACTAATTACAACAGGGTAAGCCCTGGGATGAGTTAAGGAGCTCTGAACACAGATTGTAGGGTCTTATCCTGAACAAAAGCTTCTGGGATAGTTTGCAGGTAGGCACGCAGACAGGAATTTACACAAAGGCGTGATGGCTAGCCTGTTCGAATCCTGTAGGGATTGTGTGCACTTGTTGGCTAAGAGCACAGAGTGCAAAGGACAACCCACCACCACCTCATAAAAACTTGTGGGTCTTGTGGAAAATCAAGAGGTAGGCAGTGGCTGAATCTGCATTTGAAGAGGACCTAGTGGTATCCGGCTTTCTTCTGGAACCCAAGGACTGGAAATTATTTCTCTGTCTGTTGACTGGGTTCTCGCTTACCTGTGGGACACAGAGCTGAAGGAGTATTCCTGCTTTATGGGAGAAGTAACAGACCCAGACGTATATGGGGTCCACTGGACATTGTAAGGAGCTCTTGCTGGAGACTGACCTGGGTAACATTTCCAGCAACAAAGTGGGACTTTGTCATTTTTTGGCCTCTTGAGAACCTAGATAAGGCACCAAAGCTCACAGAGAAAGATCAGACCTTGCCAGTTTGTCACACTCTTTTCTTTCAAAGTAATAAACTGCCACTAGACTACTGAAAAGTAGTAGCTAAGCCCACATTCTCCTGTGTACAGCCTTTTGCCTTGCCCACTGGAGAACTAAGAATACCAGAACAGTGACCAAGACTGAACACAGGACAAGATAGTTAAGACAATCCAGCGACAAAGACCTCAAAAGCTACAGAACCTAGCTCTGTTCGACAGCTTTTGGTGCCAAAACCAAGGGCTCAGTGAGAGCTCAGATCAAGTATTAACTATGAGGGAAACACCAAGCTTTAGCATTCTGCCTTGCACTGCAGTAAGAGTGGCTTCCAAAAAATGACAAGTTAAGAACTGTGGCCTGGAAGACTTGACTAAACCCCTGATCCCCACTCCATCATAGGCAGCTTGAAAATGTCTAAGTTTCAGTCAAACACAACTAGTGTCTTTAATTGGTGTTCTTTTTTTCCATTGCACTTTTGATTGGAACCTCTGAAAATTTATATCTTGTTTATCTTAATTCGATTGGAACCATTTCTCTGTCATCCTGATCATTACATTTTTCTTTTTTTAACAAGTTGGCAAAGTGCTCTTATTGTGCTAGTTAACAATATTGCTTGTGATTCCTTAATAATTTCACACATTTGTTCCCCTCAGGAAACATCTGCTGCGTCTGCCTTAACTACTAGAGGTTGAACAAGGTTCTCAATGAACTCTGTTTTGACCCACTATATTGCTTGCATTGGTAGGGTTCCATCTTCCCAAATTAATGTTTTAAAATCTCACAAAGATCATTCATCTGTCTTGCATATAATCGCCATCAAGGAGGCTCTCAATACCTTTAATGTATTCATACTTTGACCACGTACTTTGCAAAATTGGAGAGAGCAATCTATTGCACACTCCCCAAAAATGACTTTATACCACCATTATTTGACCAGTACATAAAGTTATTGCTGCTTTGTTCATGCACTGATGAATAATTCCAATACATCTTTCCTTGCACGACAGTTCAGTATAGTCTCCATTAACTGGCTATGCTGTGGTCACTGGAGTGGATGTTTGACACTATTGATAACTTAAATACCATTTTAAATATTTGCTTTCGAAACATTCTACATATACACAAGTTCCCATTTGGAATAAATGATGGCCCTATTAGGTTACATGATAATAAAAAAAGGACCAGGGAAGATTTAGGCAGGGTAACAATTATTAACCAATTCTAAAGACCATACTATATAATCGGTCATGTTATTTAATTCAGAAGGCATTGTATACAAGTTCATCAAGTTGCAGCTGGTACATTACCCTAAACCAGGACTACGCGTTTCTATCTGCGAAAACTCTGCCATTTACTTAAGGTTAAGATTTAATATTCTATTTTGTATAACTTGGGTTTTTGACATGGGTCATTGGCAGTTTTAGTAATTTTTTTTTGTATACAATTTCAGATTTACCGGTTACTTCCAAGTAGCATCCAATTTGGTCCCCAAAATCAATGAGAACTTGATATTGCAAACATAAATTTAAACTGTTTTCACGATTCCATCGCCAGCATACACATTTAGAGCTCAATAAGCGAATATGAACATATTACTCAATCTTATTTTTACAGATATGCAGCTATCTTAATTATGCCCATGTTTAATTTGGCAGCTAGGTTTTTCCTCTAGTACATACTGATTTCTCACAGCCCCAAGACACCCCAAAATGTCCTGACAAAAGTGCTTTGTTGGCTTCCTTTTTATTATTTTCCAGTTTTGACAAATGGTACATTTCGGAAGCGCCTACTGTACAGAGATATGGTTTTGCCCTTTTCATACTGGAAAGGATTGAACAGCTGGGACCAGTCACCATTTTTATTTAAGAATAGGGACACAAACCAATGGTTCAATACTAGCAGCCGGTGTGTCGATAAAGTGGCAGAGAAATGGGAACTAAAGGACGAAAGACGAGAAAAAAAAAAAAAAAGAAAAAAACACACAATCACTTACCTGCCGTACTTCTCTCCACTGCAGGCACAGCCCCCCCCCCCCCCCCCACTGCGGCGAATCCAGACACTGCTTTCATGCTGCTGAAAGCAGCGTCAGGATTGGCCTGAGCGCCAATGATTTCCACTCCCAGTTAGACTTGAAGCCTGTGCCTGCTCTCTCCAACCTGGCAATGTAGCTCAGGGTTGAGAGAGATTCAGAACACATGACTATTTAGCTGTCCTGAGACGGCCAGCCAGACTGTCATGCGCACTGAACATCAGTCTGCCTTGCCCGTGGCCCTGCCCTAAAGCATCAGCTCCAAGAGCAAAAATAAAACTATAATAAACAAGGGTTTGTTTTATTTTTAATTTTTTTGGGCTGCTGGCCGGTGGGGCGACGGTCCTCCACCATAGCGGAGTAGCCACCATTGTGTTATAATTTCTTGACTAGACAGTAGCTACTGGGCCTTGGTTCGTGATGGGTAACACTCCTACCCCAGGGGCCGCATTATACATGTGGCGCATTTTAAAAAGGTGCACCCAGTGCAATAAAGGAAAAGGAGCCGCATTACAGGAAATATGCTGCCGACAAGGCAGCTGCGAACTGGTGCTGCCCCCTGGGCAGCGCATTCACATGAAATATGAAGCAGCTGCTTTAAAGCCGCTCCGTTTTTCACTGTACAGGCTGTAACACATGCGTGAAAATATAACCTGGCCCACTAAAATATTCTGCACAAAAAGGTGCAGTTCACATAGAACGTTATCATGTCTCAAGTTGTGAAGAGATGAATCGCTTCCTTTTAGTGGATACATATGTAAATGTACTATTAAGGCCCCGACATTACCCAAGGGCTGCATGCAGTTTATACTAAATATTTGTGATCCGATATGTTGCAACCTACCCACAACATTGATAATTGGTGTTTAGATGGTCCAATATTGTGGGCTTGCACGTTACAACCTGTTCTAAAGCCTCATCTGTAAACATGTGACGGGGGGGGTTATTGGGGGGGGCGGGCGGGGAAAGATACACTGCGCATGTATGCTCATTGTACAGAATTTTAAATCAAGAAAGATTAATTACCACTTTGTCCTGGTTCTTAATGTGGGAGAAGAGCCCATGTATATCTTTCCAACTTGCCCTTTAAACTAAAAAAAGTCAGTCTGGCTACTTAAAAATGTAGTCTAGTCACAGCTATACCATGCCCACACAGCTTCCATTTTGTTTGGTCTCCTAGAACCAGATGGTTCATTCATGCTGTAAATTGGTCTAGGTTTATCCTGTGTACGATAGTGCCTTTTTCTTAGGAGGTGGTACCTAGGGGAGGATATTACGGAGGAGGAAATTCGGGGAGAGGTCCGACAAATAGCCCGCCGGAAGGTCCTGGGAACAGATGGCTTTCCATTGGAGTTTTATGCTGCTTATCTTAACATCCTCACCCCTCGCTTGACAGCCTAAAACCATCAAGCACACACTACTAAGACGATTTTTGCCAACCACCCTGCAAGAGGCTCTTATTGTCCTTCTGCTGAACCCGGGGAAGTCTGCTGCAGACATGACTGCATTCCAACCTCTGTCAATGTTGAACGTTGACTAGAAGACCCTTTGCGGAGTGCTGGAGCAATGTTTGCTCCCCCATATGACTAGGTTAATTCATACTGACCTGTCCAAGTTTATACCAGGCCAGTGTACGGCTCTTAATGTTTGGAGACTACTGGCGATCTTGGGGGAAGGTCCGCTGCTACCAGACTGGGCTGGATGCATGTTTGTAGACATTGAGAAAGCTTTCGATAGCCTAGACTGGAGCTTCCTCTATGCGGTTAGGCTCTGGATGGGATTGGGACAGTTTTGAAGCCTGGACCTGTTAAATTTATGTGGACCCTGAAGTAAGGCCGCGTAGTGGTTACACAATCTCCGGGCAGTGTAATGTGGGGAGAGGCACCGGTCCGTGCTATCCACTATCCCCTCTGCTTTTTACCCTCACGGTAGAGCCATTGGCATGCAGGGCACGCAGTGGCATGCTCTTTGCAGGAATTTGGACCCGCTGGGTTTCTCATTTCATCTCCCTCTATGCGGACAATAGGGTGCTTTACTTGTGCAACCTGCACACAGACAGATGGCGGTATATTTGCGCATGGCATTTGGGGAGGCCTCTTGCCTTCAAGTGTAGTGGCTAAAGACCATCCTGTTCCAGATTCATGGTGATAGGGAGGAGTCCCCAGACATAGGTGACATGTGGTTGGAGCCAACTGTGGTGCAGCATCTTGGGGTCCAAATCCATCGAATCTCCCCAACCTCTTAGAAGGCAATATAGGAACGGCGGTGACAACTCTGCAAGTGAGTGTAGGGTTTTGAAAGACCTTGCCCCTCTTGGTGGCAGGCCAAATCGCAGAGGCTACGATAACGCTACATCGCCTTTTGTAAAAAAAAAAAAAAAATTTTTAAAAAGCGGCGCTCCTACTGGGGATTCCGCGTGCTACGTTTTGGGACCTAGACTCCATCCTTATTGATCTCATATGGAATGACTAAACTGCAGCAGGCAACAGACTGTGGGATAAATGCCCCCGTTTTTTATGCTTATTTGGCATTACAAATACAGTGATGTATGGGCTTGTTTCCAGGGAGGGAGGCCAAAGAATGAGGAGATTGTCAGAGCCCCCCTGGTTCGAAACAGCTGTGGACCCTGTACGAACCAGAGATGGGCCACCCGCATAGGAAGACATGACCTGGCAGTCCTCAGGGCCTGCTGGATGAGGGTCCTTAGTTGAGCGCGGATACAGTCCCCATATTCTCCGGACCTCCTACTGCAGGCACTTGTCACGCAATTGCATGGGGTAGAGGTGGGTGCTTACTGGACTGGGAAACAGTGGGTCTGGATACAGAGGGCACATTATACGCAGATTGTGTACTGTGGCTATTTGCAGACTTGTGTGGATTTTGACCTGCTAGTGATTCAGTACCTATTGTATGGTACCCTGAAAGCAGTGGTGCACACGGTCTGAGGAGGGCACAGTGTTGAGCCCAGGCTGCTTCATAGTTGCAGCTTCTTGTGCAACACCTCCAACACCCACCGTCGAGTCTCGCGATTGTAAAATGCACAGAGAGGTAGAGGAGTTGGCCTAACAGTTAGGGCGCTCGACCTCGGACCTGGGGGAACTGGGTTCGAGTCTCGGTAACTACGTTAAACCTCCTGTGATTCTGGGCAAATCACTTGCCCACAGTGCGCGCACGGTGAAAAACCTGAAAAAAATAAAAAATAAATACATAACTTAGCATTTAAAAAACCGTACAAATTCACTGAAAAAACCATAGGTTTCACACACGTTATAGTTAGCTGGACATTTCACTCGTAAAAAACCAATGAAATTCCCCCGTTATAGTTAGTGCAGGCAACTAACTCACGCGACCGCAATCCTCTGCGGATGACGTCAGATATTACATCACTGATGACATGTGTCTTTATGAAAAATAAATATTTGTAATACATGTATAGCTAAAGATTAATGGAAGAAGACATGGGTAAATAAGTGTCTAAATACAGTGATGTAATATCTGATGTCATCAGCAGAGGATTGCGGTCGCGTGAGTTATAGTTGCCTGCACTAACTATAACGGGGGAATTTCATTGTTTTTTTACGAGTGAAAGGTCCAGCTAACTATAACATGTGTGAAACCTATGGTTTTTTCAGTGATAGATATATATAAATGCACGTCCTCATGTAACATAACTGGTGCTATGTAAAGTGCTCTGATACCCAATTGGATTCGGGTCAAGTTCGCGCTATATAAAAAAAACTGCTGGAAAAAAAAAAATTTTTTTTTTAAAAATTAAAAAAAATAAGAAGATGTCCCCTCCTCCCCCATCACGGTGCTGCGAGACATACATTGGGACCCCCATGAGAGACGGGGACTGGGCTAAGATAGGGGAGGAGGCACTTCTGATTTTCCTGAACGCTAGTTTCAGACTTGTACATTGTTACGTCCTCCATCAGGCATACCTCACGCCCTTGAGGATTAGTATCTACTTTCGACCGACCCAGCCGGATTGCTCGCACTGCCATGTTGCTACTGGATATATCCTCCTCATGCTCCGGGGGTGCGCTTGGTTGACTTTTATTGGACTTCAGTAGTATGCCTGCTGGTGGAGGCTATGGACCGTGCCCTGACCCCCATGTTTTCTCTCCTGGGCCTCCACCCTCGACCTGGTAAGCACAAAATCACCACCCGGTTCATTGACATCACTTTAATGCTTGCCAGGCATATCAACACTGCACTGGAAACATACTGAAGGTCCCCGATTGGAGGGCGGACGTATAGCGATTAGCAACATGGGAAGGGGTTGCATTACTCCACGAGGCGTGTCAAGGCAGAAGATGCATGGAGTTAGCACGGGTATGGGACACCATTTGGCTGACTTCCAGGGGGGCTAGGGAGAGGATACAGGGGATGCTTCTGACTAGGTTTTCCACGGGAGGGCTGTCTGGCTTTTTTAGGTTCCCGATACAGTGATGGCCAAGTACTAAGAAATGTGTTAATGATCTTCTGGGCCGATAATGATCAACAGGGATGAGCTCAGACTGTAGGGCAATAGAGGAGGGCTGCCCCTTATTATATTGTTTTTAGGATTCAAATCAGTTAGGTGGGGGTGGGCAGTAGATGCCGCGGGGTAGAGAGGGAGATGGGAAGTTGTTGGTTTTTGTTTATTGTTCGGTGTTTTTGGATGGGGCCACCTGTGATCACTATTTGGCCTCGATGCAGAGTGGCTATAATGTGAGCGATGTGTGATGAGTCTATGACATGTTGATCTGTGGCCTTTTATTCATTTCGAGAGGCTGAGACCTTAGATATGGACTTTATGCTGCAGATGATCCGTATTGTACTTTATTATATTTCGCTATACATGCAACAGAGGTACTATGTCTTATGACAAAAATCTGTAAATAAAAATAAATAAAAAAAGACTCAAGAGACCGTCCACTATTTTTGGAGCTTGAATTTGGGTTCTACAAAAGTATGGGAAGTAGAGGATCACATGGGCAGGATAGGAAAGCGTCCCATTACTGTTTTGTTATATATTCTAGTAGATTATAGAAAGTCTTACACAAGCAGTCTTGAATTGGATCCTCAAGACTTTTTTTGTTTAGTTAAATTCTATTCGAAAAATGGCATTTAGAATAACTTGTAGGCAGTTAATGCTCCTTTTGTGGTGGAGGGGGGAGTGGGGAGGTTAGTCAAGAGACTGTATTACCAAAGTCCAAGCAAGGTAGGACAATGCTCCTGGCCACCATCACTTTGTGAGATAAAGATAAACTAAAAAATGTTCTTCAGGTCTTACGTTTAAGTGCACAAGATTTAGCAGCGGTGGCAATTTGTACATTTAGCAAAAGACTACAGTCTAGTTGAGTTCCTAGATAACTTGAGTAGTTGCTTAGGGTGGAGATCTACTTGGGAAAGGCCATGAGGAATTGTCCAAGTTACTAATTTTGTAATAAACTTGGGAGAATCTCGTTTTTTTGCTCGGTTGCATTGCAGAAAGTTTTGTTCCATCCAAGCCTGGGTGGTTTCTTATACTAAGCGTAGGACTGAAGGGTCATTATTTGCAGAGTTCTTTGAAAGCAAACGGACCAGCTGAATGTAATTTGTGCAAAAATAAGCCATTACATGGACACAAGGTGAATGCAAGTAGGTTGAGCTAGAAGTTGAATAAGACATGAAAAATAATGGGCTCGAGGAAAACCCCATTATATGGGTTTCAATTCCGATATAACATGATCTAGTTGGATTTTTGGGGAGGGATTAGAAAGAAATGAGGGGATACATTCAAGTACAGTGTTACCAGTTGATAACCTCTGTAGTTTTTTTGCAAGAATGAAGTGATCTATGGTGTAGAAGGGGTCTGTGAGGTCAAGAAGATTCAAGGCTGTCATCCTCATCAACCACCCCTCTCAGATCACTAATAACAGATTATAGAAAGTTCAAAACCTCTATCTGGCCCAACACCAACTGGAGTATCCTGGAGACAGGTTGCTTTGTATAAAGTCTTGGATTTGCGATACTACAAATTTCTCCATGATTGGGCAAACGCCTGCCTGTTTACATTGGTTAAGGAAAGAGCTCTTGCTCAGTAACACGTTAATATAAAGTATACAGTTAAGTGATTCGTTTTTAGAAAGGAGTCCGGGATAGGGTGAACAGGGTGTCCCCAAAGGCCTGCTGTTTTTCATTAATGTCTCAAATTTGTCAAAAGAAATAGGCTCAAAAGAACAGAATGTGTCTAAATTTAGAGTGATTCACATTTGGGAAAATTGCACCAATGGAGATGGGGGGGGGGGGGGGGGTACTGGTTCACATCTGATGAGTCAGAATGACCTTCCAATTTTTGTGATTACCTCCAATCTTCTGGATTGGTGGTCTACTAATTTCTAGGAGGAAAGAAATGTACGGCATACAGCTGAAGGATTGAAAAAAGGGGACATTTTAAATAATTCTTTAGTGGTATTGTTCACTGAAGAAATTTTATTGGAGTAAAAAGTTGTTTGCGTGCCACACAAAGAAAATGTATTTGTACAACTGTCAGCCATAATTAGGCTATGGCATTGAGCGACTTCCACCACAGCTGATCCAGTATTCTCAAATGTATTTTTCTTATCTTTTTGGTGGGGTGAACGGCTTGTGTGCAGCAAATGTTGATTTTATACTCTAGCGTGCAGTCGGCAGGTCTGCTCAAGCAATTGATCAACATTTTAAACTTTGTAGACCCTTACTCTGTGGTCTGGCGGATTCAATTGATTAGAGACAGAAAGTTAGGATTGATATAATAAAATGCCCAATTCAGGAAGAATGATATCTGGCCAGACACTGCTCAGGGAGGATTTTTAAACTTGTACTTTGACTATCCCTTCCTGTTTCAGTCTAGAACTAAACTGAACAAGATTAGAAAAATGATCGTACCATAATGTTTCTGTAATTATTGGGTAATCTACGAGGTAGGGTGTGGAGAATTACAAGGTTTAATTCAGGTCTTCCTTTGTGGGTACATCCATTTACTTGTTGCGATAATCAGAAGGAGCTCAAAGTTGTGATCAGATATTCACCGTCATTACCTCTCTCTCCAAACCTCTCTCTCCAAACATTAAAATCCCCTGGTATAATTAAGTAAAAAAAATGAATACGCCATCAGCTTTTAAGACCAGCTTGTCTACTCATGTAAATGTAATATTTTCTTTTTAAATCAGAAAAAGACTTGCTGCCCGTGGGGATAGGTAGATGGTATAAAACTACCTTTAATAAATAAAATGAAGATGAATTTATTTCCACAGTGCATGAACTTGCTTTTGGAGCAAACGGCTATGAACTGATATAAATAGGCATAAAGGAACATGTTAAGACCAAGTTCAACACTTGGCTCAAAAGTTCTCAAAATTATGTAGGCTACTGAAAGCTTATTAATACACAAGACAACACAATTACTTAGTTAAATATTAAATACTTAACAAAACCTGTGGAGTTTATGAATTGTTTTCCAGCCCTGAAGTAGCAGCACAATACCTAGGTCGTAGAGTGTGGGGTGAAGAACGAACATCACTATTATCATCCCAAAATAAATATATCAGCTACAGTGAAGGAGCCTAAAACATTTTCTAAAAATAGGAGTTTGTCATGATTTAGGTTATACTGATTTTAGAAAGCCGTTTTGAATAAGCTTACTAGATCTCTTATCTAAGATTTTTAACGCAGGGGTATCAAATAAATCACTACCCCAATAAGTGGCTCAAACAAAGAATTAAGTCACAACTCTAACTTTTGTCCACCTTGCCAATGATGATTGCCTTTAAAATTAAAGTCATCATATATCCACTACATATCCAATGTTTCACCAAGATGCTCAATGCAATGATAATTAAACATGCTGAAACCTTGCAATGCCACGTGGAAAAATTAAAATTGTGGCAGGGACCGGACACGCACAACAAAGATGTCTCCCGACTAGTGCACAGTCCTAGTTGGATTGCTTTTGTGCAACCTTATTGTCCCAGCTATATAGGTTTCCATAGCAACCTATGTAACAATTTCAAATTGCATTGGAGGTTCCAACTTGATATTCTTGAGTGAACATAAACTCATAGATCCCCAAAGTTACCACATCTCGTAGTCTGTTAAAGATCAAAGGAAATAATCTTAGACGGAGCTGCATTTGCAATATTCTAATGTTTTATGCTCAAAGCCTCTGCTGTATGTAATGATATTCCTCCTATTAAACTTTATACGTAAATGTTCATTAACACTTTAGTACTTAAATCTCCACAATACAGTGGTACTTTTCGTTTCACTTAATTTCATAGTTTAATATGGATTGAAATGGATAATAGTAAAAGGTAGAACTTGAAGGTTTTTCTGCACTGGACATTTTCCAAACGTTATTAAAGAAAAACGAAGCTTAGTTCAAAGTAATGCTGGTTCAGACGCTTACCTATCAATAAAACATTGATGTCTCCTCTTATGCGTGTCCCGTTTTCAAGAATCTTCTCATTGCCCCCAAGCAGCATGCACAAAATAGCTTTTTTAATATACTCATGTCCATGAATACTCGGTGCCAACGATTTGCTCAAGTGCTCGAATATATCCTGTTTAAAATCATAACACAATTAAAGAAAACATTACCAACATTGAAATGGAACCTAGTTACCCTCGGGTAGTATCTATAGCATTTACGACTTACTTTCGAATGAGTTCTGCAGAATTTCTTGATCTTTGCCACATCATCAGCTGAAAATGTGGGAGCCATTTCTTTGCTCATCTGTTTGACGTTATTAGCCAGCATGATGGTCCTGGGTTTTCAGAGAGAAAAACAAGTTCTAAGTTTCATTTCAAGCTGCATTTTCTAACTCATTGTCTAGAAGTTGGTTTTATGAGATTCTGTATATTAAAGCTATACACATGAAATGAAGAATTTGTAAAGCGCGACATGAACCGGAGGTATCTAGGCGCTGGAGACACCAGGAGACAGTTCTTTCCTGAATGATGTTACTGATATAGCCAGGTCTTTACAATACATAATTTTCTGAATGTATCTAGAACGGTCCATACCATTCAGGAAAAGGTTGTCCATACACCAAGTCTGACATTTCACTTGAAATTATTATTAAACACATGAATGGCTCAGTTTAAATTAACATGGCACATTACAATGGCCTCCAGCTGCATCAAGCATATTGGCGTTTCCCTACTTAATCAAAGAATATGGATTGACGACACATTACCCGATAAGAAAATGTCTGAATCACAATGGAAAAATTAGGTTTCTCACCTTTCCGTATTAACCTGACCGTAACTTACCTGTAATACAAATTTTTGTTCTCACCATCTTTTATGGATTCCTCACTCTGGGTTCATAACTGTCCTGGTATTTTCGGAAATTCTACAAGGTTAGGAATCATTTTGTAGGCACTCAGTGCTGAAACATGACCCAACCCATAAAACGTCAGTGGCTTTTAAAAATTCCCCACTTGCCAGAACATTTGTACGTGCAAATGTGTTAGTGCACGGACCAGAGAAATTTGTAAACCCAAATAAAGAAAAAGTTCGAATTGGAGGAATAAGGGAGCATGAGGAGTGCTAGGGCCTGAAGGACCAAATATAACCAGTACACAAATACTAATGCGCAGTTCCTCTTGGAGGCAGACCTGGCCTCTCCGAGGAAGCAGAGGAATAAAGAACCGTGCGAAGTACACCAGTGTACATTGTTATATGCCAACACATCACCAGACGTCCTGAGCAGCAGCCTGCCTGGTTCATAATTGTGCAACCAGAATCAAGGATGTTAATACTTGAAATCCCGTGCAAGATATGAACAGAGGAAAATCTACAAATTCTGCATCAAGAAAAAAAGATCACCGGATTTCCACTACCTTGCTCCTTCTCCCTCCAAAAGAAACAAGAGCCACTATGTAGAGAACTGGGAAGTAGACTAGCTTACTTTATGGTCATCTGTGACACTACCCTGCTGGACTTGCCAAAAAGTCTTGCAAGTTTTTTTTTTTTTTTTTTAAAGAAACCGCTGATACAGTTCCCTTTCCACGCATAGTGTTGCTCAGCCGTGCAAAAAGGCCCTGAAGATTTAACTATACGTTTATTATTATTTTTTAATAGCAGAGACACACAAGCCCAGATCTACAGAAATACACCAAAGCTGTCCCCTTGGACATAATGACAGCAAAGATAGCCTATTATGACTAATATCCTGCCATTTCATTGTATTACCTGTCAGAGAAAACCACTACAACGAAAACGGGTAAAAATCTGAAAAATACTTCAAAATTGAAGTGTGATAAGTAGGCTTATTATTTGGTGATGCTCGCGTTTAGATTTAAGGTAAATTTTACAGTCAAGTATAGGCTGAGGCTTAGATTAAGATTTTTTAGGTATGGAAGAAAGTATTAAAGTGATGATTAGGAAAAATATAATCAGTCTATGGTTAGGTAGGGGTCAATCAGGCTAATAAGAGTTAAACTGGGGTCACATCAAGATTATAATTGTGGTCAGGTTATGGAAAGAGCAAGTGGCAACCTTAGAGCAGCAGCCATGGTTAGGATCCTTGTTTCGGGGTAATAAATAAAAGTTAGAATGGCCTAGGAGCAATGGCTAAAATAAAGGTTGAATTCGTGAGTAGGAAAAGGTTTTCAAGCATTGCCAACAACCTTTTAGACCATAAAAAAAGTATTTAAAATAAACTAGAATATCAATGAAAATCAATGGAATTTTTTAACTAAAAAAATACCAAACTGGTCACAAATGTCCATTTCAATGCAGATAAAGAAAAATCGGACCTTTAGAAAGTTTTCATAAATAGACATTTTTCTGATATGTACCAAGATTAAATTGTAGAATGCAAAAACCAAAACAAAAAACCTCTACACGAGCTTGTTCAAGAAACCCTCTTGAACTTCCAGAGCAAGTCATCTAGTTCAAAACAGGTTTTCTAGATTATTAAAGATATACCCACTTAAACAGTTTTATCAACTAGCAGTGTAGTAGAAGTGTGTGAAGAAGAGACCATCTTCGCATATGCACAGTGTTGGGCACCATGCTCTTAAAACTTCCAAGTAACTCTCAAAATGTGCCAATCTGCCAAACGGGTGGGGGGAGGGGGGTGCTATGGCAAACATGCTATGCCAGTCAGCTGTTGAACATCTCCTACAGGGCTATTGTAATTGGAGAGTGTTCTGGTGCCCAAACCACACATTGTATATCAGTTCAAACTGGTCCAGTAAGGCGCTACCAAGAGGGAATGTAGTTATTGAAAAGTTTGCCGTTTGCAGACACTGGTCTCTTGTAGCCTGACAGTTGCTGCGTTCATCTTTTCCATTTCCACATTTTCTAGTGTGGGGTGTTAGCAAAAAGGTGTGAGAAGTCTGATCTGTCTAAAACGTTTCAGACTGATGACCATAGCGGACTCGCCTTTCCAACAAAGATGTATTCATGCCTCAGCTAACATTTCTTGTCCAGTGAGTCGGTAACTTTTCTTTTGGTTCTCCTCTTGAAACAATATATAACTTTGCTGGATTCTTTAGTAAATTGATTCACTTCCAACACACTCCCACATTCACAATTTTCCCTCTTGATGCATTTATAACCACACTGTTGTGGCCTTGTTGTGACACTTTAAAGGATACTATATTGTTTATTTTCTAAGAATCAGATTTCATCTCGATTCTCCTGCATTTCGATGGACAATACCCACCAGTCCAGACAAAAAAAGGATATGGAAGACAAGGGAGGTATTGTGGCTCTCCAATGAGGGAGCAGAAGGGTGCGTTTTTTTAAATATTTGAGTCCGTGATCTAGAGGTGCAAGTGAATATAATTTAAGTTACTATCAAAATTAGAAAAAGATTACCCCTTCCTTCGGATCCTACACAACCTCTAAGCAACCTTTTACAGTCAACCACCAAACTTTGAGCAACACCCTGGAAGCATGCAAGGGTCTCACAAACATGGTCCTGGATTTTTCACCTGTTCCTTTACCAACCGTCAACAGCTCATCCAAATGGAAAACTCAAGATTACAGAAAAGAAGATGCAAAGGTTTTCAATCAGTCTTTACAACACACTGTAACAGGCGATAAGAACTGGATTTCTATGTATTTTAAAATGAATTGGTTTGCAGGAGGTCTTCCAATGATGAAAATACCACTTGTAAAGTATACCCCAGCTGCATTGAATTTAGATAGGCCTGCTCCAACCTGCACACACGTAAAGCAAGAAAAGAAAGCCCAGTTGTGCAGCCCATTGCATCAACTGATTTTCACCAACTGACCCAACACACTAGTTCAAGCTTATAAATAGTAAAGTTTAAGGTTGACTTTGTGTGTAGTCCTTTCTCTGGACTCGGGAGGAATCAGCTACCCACCTTATTTCTAGTTCAACTAAACTAAGGTAAGAGTCAGATTTATTTATTTTTTCAACTCTTAAGACGAAGCCTAATATGTACTTTCGACAGCAGTAGATGTAACTTGCATTTTCCTAATTGACTTGTCTAAATGTAGATCAGGCCCATCATTTAGTGTGGAGTTCTCAGTAATGAATACTGCCAAACTAGCACTCAAAATACCAGAATACACAATTAAACAAATGGAGTTAACTAATTTGTGATCAAATTTTGACTAGGCATAGACTTGTGTTCTGTGTTCAATTACACTTCAAAGCTCAATACAAACAAATTATAAAGGTTTCAGGAACTTTATCTAGGTTACAAGGTAGAGAGGAATCACCGTATATGAAAAGCTCAGTGCCATGTCTACCACACACTTACCATATTAATGTTACTCATTGTTGAGTTATCAACTGCTGGCAGATAGCTTGACCAAGGTCCTATTCACACACTCCACCCAATCTTCCACATTACACCTTTGAGTGTTTGGATGGAAACACTGGATGCCTCAGTTGTACCAAGAAAGTGTTTTATGGAATTAGTGTAATCAACATGGATACTGGGATCACAACTGGGTATTAACATTGAAAACCAAAGTCTTAAACATCAACACTTTAATCTGAAAGGCTAGTACCGAAATTGGGAAACAAAGTAACAAATGCTAGCATTTAAACTGCAACACACTGAATTCTTGGAATTAATGAACTAGCAGTAGGGTCACAAAACACTACTACGAAAACAACTATTTTTACTGCCCATTATCAAAAGCAAAGAAGCTCCATTTTTACCAATTACTTGGATTTGCAGAGTGACCTTAGTCACACCACTTGCAATTCAGAATACATCACAACAATTACTCATCGTGCAAAATCCACTATAATACACAGGATATTAATTTCCAGAAATTACCTACACATACACTAAAATGCTACTGCCATGGACTATAACATGCTTGTACTGCTGCAGGTCAGTACATTGAGACGTTATCATGAAACATAGCATGGGTACTAGTCAACTGTTGCTACCTGAAGGTGCCAGAAGTAAAGCCTCCCTGCTTGGAAGGAAGGCAACGGTAGATTCCTACAATCTGCACTCTATCGCCAGGTTTGCAGCTGTCAACCAAATCATCATCTGCAATAATATCAATAGATCGGGGAAGCTGTCCAGCAGGAGCCTTCTCCGGCATTTCCTGGATGGTCAGTGTCTGATGATCTTTGTAGGTACAAAGTCCATACTCTGTTTCCAAGGGATTATTTTCCTCATCCTGGAAAAAAGCAAAAGGATATGTAAAAAATGCTTGAATTTTCAAGTTAATGTTGTCTAGGTGTACAGCGGTCATACAGTGCAACAGAGGGAGATGCTTACCTTTGTAGGGTACACAGCACTTGATGGAAATGGGTCCAAACTGGTGAGGTCTGTATACTTGCGCTCGAGTGTTTTCTTTGTGGCAGGGCAGTAATGTACACTTCGCATTACTTTAGGCCTCACCAATGAGCCTAGCAGAAGAAAAATTAGAGTTTACATTAGAAGTGACTCTTGACAGTAAGATCATGAGGCTTGTTATCCTCTATTCATCCCCATCTACAAATGCAGACCAATTAGCAGGCAAACATTTATCACTTAATGGCTGTATCAGATTCAAAGGAGAACCATTTTGCCAAAATTAGTAGCGAAGCTATAGAGCCACGATAGTTTTCCAACGTGAATTAAGAACACTGCTTTAATTAGGTTTATTCTTGCCCATTTGCTAGCAGATGGCAGTTCTTGAAGCCATGATAAAAGAAGCTCTGAGTTCCACGAAATGTACAGGTATGTAATCTTAAGTATGACAAGGGCCTGGTAATCGCCTCAACACCAATTAATCTGCAGATGTCCTAAATGCACATTTTGAACCAGGAAAACATTGGATTGCTAATTAAGGCAAAACTAAAGTAATTTTCTGTTGAGATGAGCAGTCACATTTCAATGACACAATCATATTAAGATGCAAGAGAAAAAAGTGCCATTACTTAGATGGATTAGGGCTGGCTTTAGCGCTGGTGGTGCCCAGTGCGACAATGTTTGTTGGCGACACCCCCCAATGACCTTCTCCACGGATTCCCTCACTAACGCCCTTTAACAGTGCCACTCAAGTCTGCATAACCACTCACTCTCATGCATTTTTGTTTTATAGCGCCACTCATACCAGTGCAAGGTGCCAGAGCACTTTACATCACAATCACATTAAACAGAGAAAATGAATCATAAGTGTGTAGATCAGTGTATAAAATGTTTTACATCAGACGTCACAAGTCATCCCTACTGTTAGACAGTTTAGTTTACCGGTGCTTGGTGTGGAGGTGGAGAAACACAAACTCTGAATTTAAAACTTACCATGGTTGGGGTTTGGCTTTGCTAATAAGAATTGATTTCTACCCAAGTGAACCCTTCTTGCAACATAAGGATTGAAAGACTGGGGTGGAAATAGCACTCTAATCTATATCTTGCAGTTTGCATGCAGCTCTCTGAAGATAGTGAATAGCTCATTGTTCTATATTAGGATTCAAATGTATAAACTGCAAGTAACAAAAGGGGCTCTGGGACAGAATAGCAACACTTTAACCTATTTACGTTGTATGCACTTTGTGGTCTGCATGGTACACGTGCTTTGCAGTAGGCATTTGAACCTCCTGCATTACTTCATGATGAGTCAAAGCTTCCACTAGATAAAAGTTTGATCTCTCTGCAGCAGGTCCAATCAATCACCAGAGTCATCTTGACATTTTTATGGTTGCCTGAAAATTGCTGGAGGCAGGAAACGCAGTATTAGGAGCATTTAAAACCATATTGTACTTGAAAACACGGCGCCCCCACAGTCAGCGCCCGTTGCGGTGGACTGATCTCACCCCCCCTAGAGCTGGTGATGGATTTACATGTGTTGAAATCAGCATTTAATTGTATTTTATGTGAAGCGATATTAAGAAACACCTCTTTACTAGTATTACACTTAAAAGAAAACAAATAATAATTTGTTATCATCCGGCAGCACGGATTGGAGCAACTGGCCTGAGGAGAGCCCGGTGGAACTCTGTCTCCACTCTTCTGCTAGCAACAGTTCAAATGTTCGGTTTAGGACCAGTGCGAGTGCCCCTGAAAAGATCATTCTAATAGTGGAGCTAAAATCTTATCGCACATTTACTCTCCCTCCTGCTAATCCTGGCAGGTGCACTAGTATTGGGATTAGTTGTTTATTACTGCCCATAGGGCATCGTAAATCTGACAGGCAGCGCTGATGCCAGTGCCCAAAACTACGAGCAGCTCTATAAATAAGCAGTCACTCAGTTTTACTCTCATCAGAAGAGTACATGACTGATGCGATCACTACAGAATTTACTGAAATCTTAGTCACAGTTAACAGTGCTAACTACCACCAAAACAATAAAAAAAGATTTTTTTTTAAAACATACTTTACAAAATAGGAGGGTCTTGTTACTCAACTCAGACTCCAAAACCCCTACAATTGCCAAGTAAAATTAATGGTATCCCCGTGCTGGATATAACCCTCAGTCCCAGACTAAAAAGGGTAGATGTATAATGCTTAATAGGCAATATTCAAAATCGGGGATAGCATTCAACATGAAGCACAAAATACCTGCACATGTATTATTATATATCTCTTTGGCGGTTGCTAGTTCTAGTTAGGACCAGGTTTTCATAGGAAAAGCATTTTTTGACTTGCCTGTAACTTAAGCACCCGTAGACTAATCTTGACATTTTTTCTGGAAAATTACTTGAAGTTAGGTCTTGTTGTGCATGAAATGTTTCGGGTGATCCGTCAAGCACAGAAAGAGGGGTGTAAAAAAGGGGCATTTTCCCCATGTTAATTCCCATAGGACCTTTGGATACTACTACAGCCCAAACCACAGGACAGAATTATATCAGGTATGGCTGAAAGGTCGATTTGCTTACGCAGATTGGGCTTTTTTGTTATTTAGTGCAAATCTGTTCAGGAGTTGCTGAGAAATTTATGAGCATATAGTTTGTGATCTGTGGCCATGACGACTTCACAAAAAATAACTGACTCGTGCAGGGAAATGCAGAGCTCCGATTAGCTGCCAACACTTCAACCAGGAAGTGGTGGCAGGCAACTTGTGACTCAGCGTCAGCAGAGTCCCACCCAAAAATAGTAACAAAAATTAAAGAAGAAAAAGAAAAAAGGTGGCAGGGGAGAAATGCCCTGACCCCCAAGCCTTGGTTTTGGGGTCCCCGAGGCCCTGCAAGGCAAACAAATCATTAAAAACAAATTTGCCGCAAAATCACGATGTTGGCAGGAAAAAAACAAATACAAAACACAGGCTCCCGAGCAGGCTTTCAAATGACTCCCAGGTGGGCCAGGTCCCGGGGGCATAACAATAATAGAGGGTCCTGCTTCTCTGGCTTATAAAAGCCGTGGGGACGGCCACCTCCCTGCAGCAGTGCTTTTAATTTATGAGTGGGGTGCCAGCGCTGCAACCACAGCGCCCTGGGGAACACCACCTCCCCAGGGTAAATCTGAAATAAAAGCAGGGGGGGGGGGCAATGCCCCCCCAATTACACCCCCAGAGACCTCCCCCTCCCCGGGACATATAAAATTATGGATGCGGCCGGGTCCATTGGGCCTGCCCGCACCTCAGGCTGGACTGTTCCCATGAGGAACAAGATCAAGACTGATTTGGATATGGGCGGGTATGAACTGGGGTGGCGGAGTGAGCTAAAGAACGATGATGGATTCAACCCAGATCTGTGACAGGGGGGGGGGGGCCCAGAGTGTTTGAAAAGTTTCAGTGCTCCGTCTATCATCTCCTTGTGCTTGCTTTGCACCACTGGAACAGCGACCTCCCCGGGGCTAAACATCAAATTTATGCAGGGGGCCACAGGGCAACCCCACATCCCCGTGGACTGCCACCTCCATGGCACAATTCATTCACATTTAGGGGGGCACCCCCCTCATGGAGCCAGAGATGGCCCAGGGGACCCCCAGCCTCCCCAGGGCTGGCTCCTGCTATGTACCAGGGTGCCCACCCCCAGGACAGCTGTTAGCTGTGGCTTTGGGGGGGGGGGGGGAAGCTTTAAACCACCAAAGCACACCTAACACTCAGCTTTCAGCAAGCGAGAGCTGTGAAAATGCTAGCTCTTTCTGGAAGCAGAACTTTCATCCGTTTCCTTGCCTGCTGTCAAGCAAGCAGGGAAACAGACTAATTGTTTTCACACACAGGGAGCTGCATATTGAGCAGCTCTCTGTGTGAAAGTGATGCCAGCTCCCGCAGGAGGCAGGGAGCCAGCTGGGACTGCAAGGGCTTTGAGGCTCCCCCCGTAGTCCCAGGGAAGAGCAGAAAAAGGCTCAACAAAAGGTCAGAAACTAGCAGAAAAAGGCAGAATAAAAGGTCAGAAACCAGCTTGCTGAGACCTTGGAGGCCCACACAGTTTCTCAACAACTCTGCACAGGGGCCTCCTGTGCACTACAGGTTGGAGGATGAAGTCCCCTTGGCTGCTGCCAAGGGTCGTTGGGGCCAAGAACCCCTACTGTTGCCACAAGTAACCCCCCCTTCAACCACTCTGTAAGTGATCCAGCCTCCTTGCGCACTACAGGTTATAGCCGTGGTTACTCGATCACGCTCACCTATAGCACAACAGAATTCCACTCCATTGAAAAATGTATTGGTAACTGTTCTCTGTGGAATGCGGCGTAACAGAATTCCGCAGACTCAGTCAAGCTAATTTTACACCCAAGCCTAGTTACCATTCACAGACTCACAGACCCACTCACTCCGACTCGTACCCACTACCCTACCTATAAACCACTCAAAGGTTACAGGTAGGAAATAAAACAAATTTAAAAAACTATAAACTTATGCCCCCGCATTGCCCTGCTTATGACCTCATATTACATCACTCATGGCCTGGTCAGTCACAACAGTCAGGACACTAATGACATCTCAAACGAGATCACTGATTACATCATTCACACAACCACTCACACACCCATTCACGGCCCTATACAACCTCTCACATACCCATACAAGTACTCACACATGCCCTCACTACCATAGAGCCACTCATACACACCCATCACTCACCTATGTAGGCATGCTCAGCCCCCTCACACAACCAGCTACTCATGCAACCAGTCACTCAACCATACAACTACTCACAGGCATGCCCCTATACAGTCACTCACACCAACTCACCTACCCATATAGGCACTCACTCACCTATACAACCACTGACACGCCCACTCACTCGCCAATACAGGCACTCACCCGCACAGCTTACACACCCACTCAGACACGGATACACAGTCACATTGCCACTCACGTAATGTATTTTGGAAATTGTATCACTCATTAGCTGTACACCTAGTACATTGATTTAACATTTGCAGTAGCTTATATAGGTTTAACAAACAAACTTAGAAAAAACACTTAGTGGATGATATCAGTGATGCCATTTGAGAGGTCACTGACCAGGTCCTGAGTGATTTAATATGTGAGGTTATATAAGCAGTGCATTGCAGGGGTGAAAGTTATACTCAATTCAGGTAAATATAACTTCTGAAATTTCTCTAGTTTTGTAGGAGTGAAATGTGAGCCTAACTAGAATGTCCCTGTAACCTTTAGTTTTTAGGTCGAGTCTTTGATAGCGCTTGCGCTGTCTGCAAGACCCGTGTTATGTTTTTCTATGTGCTGTGGCACACCCACCGATTGCCATTGGTTCTTTCTTGTGCTATTCCAAAATGCAGGGTTTGTATTGGTCCATTGCTCTTAACTGTCCCTCCTTTGGATGCCTGTTTCAGCTGAGGTGATTTCACCAACAGATTATTTTTGTTGGCCAATGCAATCTTTCTCCTCACACAGTGCGCGATGGCCCCTCCTCCCGTCTGGCCATTAAAGTTCTGCAAAGCAACACCGACCAGCCAGTCATGTTGCCTTGTTTAAATCTGAGCAAACGTTCAGTTATTTTCCGACAGTCGCATGCCTCTAAAAAACACTTATTTTGCAAGTGCCCCCTCTTTTCACGCTATGCCCGTTAAAAAGGACATCATTCCCAGAATGTCCTGCACTGGGCTATATAAGTGCAGGTCACCATTTACTCAGCCTTCTTTGTAGTGCTGCACTCCCGACGTCCGTGTATCACAGGTCAGCTGTGTCGCTCCAGCCTCACAATCTCTTCACTGCTCATATTTTGTGGCCTAGCTATCCCTTTTACCAGAGTGGCATTGGCTTTGTTGGGTGAATACAATCTCCTCCACACAGGAGCAGGGGGAGTTATGCAATCAGGCATCCAACCACTCTGCCATGTCTCACGTGGGGAGCTTGTTACCTAAATTCTCTGACGTGGCTGTTAGTGCGGTTTAAGAATGTTTTTTGCCGCCGCACCGCTAAACAGTCTATGCTGCTACATTTGCAGTTTACCCTGGCATGAGCCGGCATACTGAACTGTTGGAGGAAATACAGTTGAGAATAACTTCTCAAAATGTCTGCCTTGGTATGGGGTAAAACAAAAGTACCTTGCATCTACCAACTTCCTTATGAAGGGGCAGAGTGTGAGCAGATGCCCAGCTCCAGAACTGCAGTCAACCATGTGGGTGATGGACTTTCCTGCAGTCTTCCTATGATGAGACTTTTCACAAATCTGTTCGGAGTGTCTGTGCAGAAGTGTTTCTCTGAGATTAAAACTGCTGCACACTCCTAGTGAGGGGGTGACCTGCGCCACTAAATTCAAGGCTGCTTTTACTCCCAATTAGTAACTTTATCTAGACTGCCTCCGCCCTCAAGTTACACATGTGCTGCACATTACTTATTTTTTATATTTATCTTTTTATAGTTTGATGGTATGCTCCTGTGGACCTTACTGACATTCGGGTGAGTACACTTTAGGAAATTCGTATCTGATGGTACTTTAAGTAGCCTTCTACTTTGCCACCTAAACTGCAGGAAAATGTTAAATTGACCCATTTTCAAACTTTCTGGTTTTGCCTGTTACTGCTGTCTTTGATCGAAGAATGCCTGCTATATTCCTAGTTGCAAGGGTGCAGTGGAGACTGCCGATGCAAAACTGGTGACTGCTGGGTCACAGCACAAGCCCTGAGCTCAGGTGTGCTTTGCAACCATTTGCACTGTTCCTGCAGAGCTGAAAAGAGTGCCACAGGGCATGGATCTACTTGTCCAAAGAGCATCTATAGAGATCTGGGGAAGTTACCTTGGACATCCTTTAATCATGCGGAAGCAAATCTGCATTTTGTACTCCGACTTTGTCCAGCCTATAATTAGACCTTTTCCCTGCCTGAAGCCCCTGGAAGCTAAATGTGCATTTTATTCTCCCACCTCAGCCAGTCAGTAATTAGCATTTAAATAGGTTTGAATGTGGTGCGAACTTGCTTACAGGAGCATAACAATAGGCTTATCTTAATGACTCCCTCCGAGCCTGACAGAATGTGCAAGGGAGGATGCTTTTTGAGATTAAAGTGTCAAATTCTGCTTGAATGCCACATCCTCCTTTACAGGTCTGCTGGGGCTTTTCATACAACACTTGGGGCACCCATGAAAGAAGTCTCCCCGGTCACAGGCAACTGTTAGCGGACACTTGGGTAGGGCCCTACTGGGGCCTTCCAAGCCAGTCAGGACCAGTCATAGTGAGTCGCCTTTGACATTACAGTGTTGCAGCCTGTTTGACAGCTCTGCTAGATTTACATATAACATTTGGGCACATTTAAAAAAAAGGAAACAATGCCAAAACATTGTGGGTATCCACTGTCTCGTTGCTGAAAGTTTAGCTTTGTTATACTAGGATTCAGTCTCTGAAGTTGTTGTAGGCACAAGGACTGCATCAATTTGGGGTTAGAAATTCTTGAAAGTACTCAAAGTGTGTAGGGTTAGCCCTGGGAAGCTGTACCCTCTTGGTTAGAGCCTCCCTAAGGGTCATTCCATTCTCCTAGTTCATGAGAGGCATAAATGGGGCCCCTCCAGGCACCCGCTTCAGAACACACATTGAATCATGGAAAATCAGAAGACTGAACCACCTGCTGTCCAAGACCTGAGGAGAACCTACAAGTCTGCACCTGATCTCACTCTTGTACCAGGACACGTAGTGGACTGCGCTCTCCTCTAGGCCTCTGCCTCCCATACTGAGTCTGAGGCCCCCCCCCCATGAGATCCTGGGGGCTATAGAATGGTATTCCGGAGGTGGATTCGGACTTAAAAAGGACTAAAGTCAAAAGCTAAACCAGGACAAATGCGGTTGGAGTTTGACCCGCAGTCCATCGTGGTGAGCAACAAACTGGCCTAGGTCCTGTTCCACTGCGACCATGAATTATCATTGGCACTTTGTGCTTCTTGGTGCCATTTCTATTTAAAACTTTAAATATTCATAACTCTGGTTCCCCGTGTTGAATTTTTGTAATATTGGTTCTTAAACTGTACTCTAATTTTCCAATTCATTTTAGGCTTTTTATATTTTTGCCTTTTTACTTTATTACTGGTTCAGTACAGCACAAAAACTTTACACTTTGCCTCCAAGTTAAGCTTGATTGCTCTGTGCCATGGCTACCAGGGGGTTGAGCTCAGGTTTATTCAGTGACTTTAGTGGCTCACTCGAACTAGGATTGTGATTGCCAGAGGCGGGTACTTACCCCCATCAACTAATAACCCAATTTCTTACAGTAGCAGATTTCAGAAATCTAAACTTAGTAATGGTCACTCACAACATTACAGGCTGCCAAGTAGCAAAAACTATTACTATTGTTCCGGTCATCTTTAATGCAGGGTGAATTGTCAACAGCTCCAGAAAGCATCCTAATTGTCCACAGGGCCAGTTTGTGAAAGGACTAAATAATTGTTTTGACCCATAAGCCTATTCCACTGCACTGGCCTCCGTGGATCAACTGCCTTGCACTAATGTTCTCTTGCGGCTACCTTCTTTTAGCTAATAGAGGAGTATTCTCCGGAACACTACTATGGATTCAATTCAGATACACTTATGCGAGTGGTAGCGTCAGTGACATGTCAGTAGTATCACTGACTCTGCATCTTGCCACCATCGCTGTGACATACTCGTAATATTGGTGGCTGAAAGGGCAGTGCAAAAGCCCTCCACCTGCCCTCCGAAAGATAGCTTGGAGCTTCATTTATCGGTTAGAATCGCCATTGGACCTCAGTGGTAGTCTCATCACAGCTCTGATCACACCTGGGGATGTAGTAGATCTGGTGAGGTACTCCTAGAACTTGGGGGAGGGGGGTCCACATGGGCAGTGAACATTATGCTACCTTATAAACTGGGGCTCTTTATACCCAAGGGGAGAGACCTCAAAAAGATGCCCGAGTGGACTGCTGAGTATAGTGGTGGTCAGACTATGCTTTAAGGGATACACTTTACAAGTTTACTCCTCTCTGCCAATGGAAAGGACCGGCCAAATGACACCTGCAATGCAGATGAACAAGAGCCCCCCTAGCATTGCAAATGCTGGACCTTTCTCTGCTAAGAAAATACTGTCAGAAAAATATTAGTTTGGGATTAATAATAACTCTTGCAGTAGTCTCTCCTAACTGTTCACCTTGCCAAAACTCACTTTAGAAACCAACAAAATTATTTACCCATTATGCTGAAACTTAAAAATAGCAAAGTGATATTGGAAATGAATAGTTCTTATCACCATATAGTCACAAATAAAAACTGCTGATCTTCATTTAGTGCTCATAGCTGAAAGCAACTATTGCTAATTTAGGGCTCAGTTTGTGCTACTAGTCTCCAGTTCTTCTGCACATGGAGCGTTATTAATATTCATTTAGTGTTCACATTGAAGACTACTTGTCTTCATTTACTGTTCATTGCTAGTCTTCACAGCGAATTCTATTGGTCTTCTTGCAATATTCAAAAGAAATATTACTGATCGCCCTCCACAATTGAATGCTACTTTGGTAGTAATCCCCAATTTAAAATTATTTTGGGCAGATGGACACACTAGGTACTCTTAATGTACACTAAATGAATACTATTCTTGAATAGTAAATGAGCACCAAAACAAAAACTAAAACATTAAAAGAAGATCTTACATTTTGGTGAGGGAATCTGTCAATAATGCCTCTTCAGATAATAGAAAATCTAACTTAATGGGACTGAACAGGTCGGACATGTTTAAAACAATTACAAATGAACAGTTTTAGTTGTGGTTCTTTAGCACTGGCTTAATTTAAGAACGGTCCTACTTTAGGCCAACAACATAGAAAGTGTGGAAAAAATTGGCCATTTTCTGAGGATGTAGAGGTGGGAAGAACTGTGGTGCTCATTGTGTACTTAACGAAGAGTGTGAAGACCGTGAGGAGAAGTCTGTGCAAAGAAAGGAACTAGTTTTGGATGCAAGTAGTGAGGGGGTAGGTAGAGGTAGGTACATTGCAGATCCATATATTGAAGTTTTAAATCAAAGAAAAAGAAACTTCGCTTCTAGTTGACACAGGTACTTCTGTGTTTCAGGAGAAATCTGACCGGTTGTGGCTTGATAACATTTGGTTTCCAGATATTTTAACTGTGGTGTAGAGGAAGATAAGGAGCTATTTGAGGTGGCCAAAGATGGATGAGGAAATTGAGGATTTTGTGAAATAATTTGTTAAGTATAGAGTGAGAAATAAAGTTTTGGTGACTGAAGGCACGGTTGAGTCAGTGACGTGTCCAAGTAGAGATTAGCAATGAGCAGAAGGTGTACTTTTTGGCTCCAAATCATATTTTGCCAAGTCATACAAAATATTTTATAGTCCTGATTGATCATCTTTCCAGGCGGGTTAAGTGAACCCACCACTAAGAGTTTGATTGATTGTTTTAAGAGTGTGTTTGTCAGAGAAGAGATTCCGGGAGTGATAATGATGGATAATGGGGTTCAGTTTCCCTCATCAGATATGGTATCCTTATTAAAATGATATCCAATTAAACATATTAAGACACCGCTGTATCATCCCCAAAACAATGGGAAAGTAGAACGTTTCAAAATGATTTTATTGGAAGGTGTTCCGTCTATGTGTATGGATGTCTGCAAAGCAATCAAATAACTGGTATGGTTACATCACACTATACCACATAGTATCACTGGAAGAACGACTTTTGAATTGAGGAGGAAAAAGCGTTGACTGAATTGTGCCCTTTTTGGATAGTCAAGTTATTCTTAAAAGAAGGAAATGTATGCGATTGGTGGAAGTCGGCTGAAGTGAATTCTAATATGGCCAATTTGTGAAGTGAATGCTGATAAAAGAATGAAAATATTTGTAGATTGAAGGTTGGGGATAGGATTGTTAACATGTACCCAATCATGGTTGGGAAAGGCTTTTCGAAATTCAAAGAGCCTAAGCAACATTCGGAGAAATTCTGTGAAGTTGTTAGATGGTAATTGGTAGAGTACGTCTTGTGTTGCTTTCGATCCAAATGTACATAGTAATGGTGTGAATGGTTGCAGTAAAGTACATGAAAAATCATGACAGGCGAAGAATGCGAGTGGTGTTAGGAGAAGTTCTCGTTTTAGGTGTGCACCAATGAAATATGAAGATTTTGTATAAACAGTGAAGAAGTTTTGTACTGGTTGTGTAGTTATAGTTTGCGAAGGAAACGTTAATATTTCGTATACAGTTTTTAGAATAGGTCTTCAAGGTGGATTGTTAGTATGTCATGGAATGTGGGCATGTCAACGAGGAAGGTTCTATGGTTTGGCAGTTATCTCCAAGCTGTATGAACGTTCATTACTATCTTCACTAAAATATTATTTCTAAAGAGTTTCCCTGAAATACTATCATGGCAATATACCCCGGAACGTAAATTTAAGACCGCTGAAATTCCACGGGTAAAGTATTGTTTAGCACATAATTTCTTTTTCCAGCACAGTGAAATGCACGCCTCTCCCCGGAAAGGAAGACTGCTTACTTACAAACTAGCAACCAACCAAAGTCAAAGTAGCCTGCTGAATTACCAAAGAACAATGCATGTGTGTGAGGGAAAAAATGCTGTCAGAACCACAAATCGTAGCTCCTTTCTAACACTTCAACTGGAAGCCTTTTCATGCCTCAAAAGATCATCTCTTCAATATCTCCTTGAAGTGTTTGTGCCCAAAAGTTTTCAAAATCCAAACAAACATACATTTGATGATTGGCAATAGATCTTGGGCATCGATGGGTGATTGTTAGTGAGTGGTCTGTGACAGGCATGGTCATACTGGGTGCACGAGACATGTCTGCAGCAGAAAGATTGTGCACAGAGGTAGAGTGCTCAGGCACCAGGACTCTGCACAGTGAGTGCAGATTCTCAGTTTGCATTTCCTGCACAGTTGAAGCTGCAAGCATGACAACCAGCATGGAGTCATAACACCTGCTAGAGCAGACGTTCGGGGGGGGGGTCTTTCAAGCACCCTTGTGAAGATTGGTTTCTTTTTTCCAGCAGATCAGAGGGCCTAGACAACATGCAGCCTGGCTTCCAAAACCTTTAGGTTTGCGAGGCTATGGTAGACAGCTTGATAAGTCCTCCCAACTTTATCACTACATAACTTTATGCTCAGACCAAAAACCTACATGACCAGGCACACACAGTTGAAACCTTGTAGGTCCAGAGGAAACAAAAGTTAAACAGCAACAGTCCATGTAACAGACTGAGAAAATACTTTCATCGGTTTTCTGTTCGGATGAAGTATTTCTGTTTTGTAGTTTTTTTCATCACTTTATCTTTTGCTCTATGCTGCCTAAAAGCCCTGCCCCCCCCCCCTCGCAAAAAGGCATCAAGTTACTATAAAGAGGGGGAGGAGCCTAGCGCGCAACCAAGATGGCCGCGTAGGTGCGAGGCTCCCGAGGACCTCCGCGACCTCCTGAAGATATCCTGTCCTTGTTGAGGGGACTGTGTCGGGGAACCCGAGCTGAGGCGCCACCCGTTTTTCAGGCTCGAATTGGACCCCGGACACCGGTGGGAGCACCGATCGAAGGTTGCGGCCTTCTCCTCGCCGGCCCCCCGGACTGGAGTAGTGGGGCGATCCGGGGACAAAGTGAACAACAGCGGCGGGCAAGGCTGGGCGACTCGTACCCCGCACTTTCACTTTCGCTTTTGCGCCCTCCTTGCCCTCAAGCGAGGTAGGGTTGCGGAGCGGGGTGCGGTGGTGTGGTCTTGTCCAAGTGCCCGGCTGACCCGCCGGCTGTGGGTTGGCCTGCGGTTCGGTGGTCGCCCCCGCCCCCCCCCCCGGAGCCCGTGAATTGGTATAGCGGCCCGTTCGAGGAGATTGGCACGACGGTGGGAGAGCAAGCATGTCCACCAAACAAGATGGCGACCGGGCGAAGGTGAAGACGACCCGCCGCGGCACGGCACACCAAGCTAACAGTATGGACCGCTACACTCTCCAGAAGGGTTCTCCGGAGACATCGCGCACATCCCCGGCGGGCCCGACGGAGGCATCTGCTCAGCCTGTGGATCTGACTCTCCGGGACGTCATGGGCGCCATCGCAGAGATGAAGGCCTCGGTGGACCAGCGTTTCGACACCCTAGCGCAAAAAATAGACTCGGTCCTGGTGGATGTGAGCCTTGTGAGGGCAGACTTGTCCAAAACGAACGACCGGGTTGATTCCCTGGCCCACACCGCAACGAGCCTCACGACGGATGTGGTGGCCCTCCAAAAGGAGGTGCGCCGGCTTGGCCAGGCGGGCGCCCTGATGGACCGGCGACTGGAGGATTCCGAGGGTCGGGCCCGGAGGAATAATGTCCGTATTGTGGGGGTGCCGGAGGGACGAGAGGCGGAGGCGGCGGATCTTTTTGTGGAAGAATTGATCCTTACCCATCTCCAGCCCCGGGGGCTGAGTAAGCTTTTTGCGGTGGAGCGTGCTCACCGGGTCCCTGGGGGCAGACCTAGGACCGGTGCCCCGCCGCGGCCTCTTATTGCCCGGATTTTTAACTTTCGGAACAGAGATGCTATCCTCCAGACCTCCAGGCAACAGGGACCGGTCAAGCTTGACAACATGGATGTGCATTTCTACCCAGACTTTACTCCGGCGGTTCAGAAGCAGAGACAGAGCTTTCTTGGTGTTAAACGTCGCCTACGGGACCTGAACCTTAAGTACTCAATGCTTTTTCCAGCTAAGCTGAGGGTGGAGGTGGATGGTCGCACGCACTTCTTTGACCGGCCCGGGGCGGCTGGGGACTGGTTGGACACTCTGCCTGGAGATCGGGGCCGGGGGGGCGGGGGGGGCGCGGCTGGCGAGGAGGGCCCGCCGGATCAGAATTGAGGGGTGACTGAATAGGCCTTGCTCTGGACGATGTTCCTTCCCCATTTATTGATTGCATATGTTCCCCTCCTACGGAGGTCGTGTGGGGTCTGTTAGGGGCTTCCCTCCTCCTCTGGGGGACTAGTTAGTTTTTAGCTATGGGGCGACAGGCACACTGCACTTTGGGGGGGCTGTCTGGGCTCATGCAGGGGTGCAGGGAGGGGGGAGTTCTGTTGGGATGGGGGGGTGGGGGGGGTGTGTTTGTTTGCACCGCAAGGCAAACCCGCTACTATATTGTTGTTTTTAAGATGCTCTGTGGGGGACGACCGATTGTTTCGACGTATGATGGGGGGTAGGGATTTGACTGTGTGTCATGGAATGTTAACGGCCTGGGGGATAGGATTAAGCGTGGTGTGGTCCTGCAGTACTTGAAACGTATTTCACCAGATGTTGTCTTCCTGCAGGAGACACACCTTATAGGTAACTCCTTTCAGGCAATGAATCGGCGGGGCTATCGTTTGGCGGCCCATTCTGGCTTCACGTCGGGCTCGCGGGGGGTGGGTATTATGATCAAGAACTCGCTCCCGTTGGAGATCGATGAGGTGCGCCATGATGAGAGGGGACGCTACACTGTCCTGGTGGGAAGAATGGAGGGTAGAGTGTTTATTTTGATATCAGTGTACGTCCCGCCTGGGTTACAAGCCACCACATTTGCGGACCTGGGGCACCTCCTCCTGGACCTTCCGAGTGGCCTGCTGGTGGTTGGAGGGGACTTTAATGCGGTAGCTTCTGGGTCTATGGATCGCCATCCCCCCAGGGACCTCCCCCGGGCACAGGCGTGGCTGCCCGGCCTATTAGACACGTTGGGCCTGGTGGATTGCTGGCGACTAAAGCATCCCGCACAGCGGCAATACACCTTCCACTCGGGTGCCCATGGTAGCCTCTCGCGGCTTGATTACATCCTTGTCCCGGCGGCCCATGCAGGGAGGGTGGGGGAGGTGCGCCATCTGGCGCGGGGTATCTCAGACCACTCCCCATTGCTGTTACATTTCGATGTCTTCCCGAGGGGGGATGGCAGGGTGGCTCCAATCAATGCATGGTATTTGCGCGACCCCACCATTCGTGCCGATTTGATCAAATCCTTACAGCGTTATTTCGACGAGAATGTGGGGTCGGTCCCTTCGGCCATCTCCCTGTGGGAGGCTTTTAAGGTAGTTCTTAGAGGGGAGGCCCTCTCCTTTATCTCCCATGCCCGGCGGCGCGAGCGGGAGGAGGTGACCCGAGTAGAGGCCGAGATTGCAGAACTGGAGGGTGACCTGGGGAGCGGGGTAACAGATGCCAAGCTGCATGTTCTACACCTAAAGCAGGCGGCCTATCGGGCCCTCGTCACGGAGGCGGCCAGGGGCCTCAGTCGAGAGCAGCAGGGGCGATTGTATGATGTGGGTGATAAGGCTGGCAAATTGATTGCGTGGTTGGACAAGAGGGAGAGAGCGAGTCGCGTGGTGCCTTTGATTGAGAGTGCGGATGGTGCGTGTGTCACCGAGCCGGAAGCCATTGTCTCCTGCTTTGCGGATTATTTCCGCGAAGTCTACTCCCCGGTTTCCCCCTGCTCGGAGGAAGATTCCCATGCCCTGCTTCGGGACATTGCGCTGCCCTCCCTTACGGTGGAGGACAGGGCTTCGCTGGACGCTCCTCCCACCTCGGACGAAATTGCCTTGGCTATTCGCTCGGTTGCATCCGGCAAGGCCATGGGCCCCAATGGTATCCCCATCGAACTATACAAGCTACGCCCGGATGTGTTGGCGCCCCACCTGCGCGCGATGTTCCTGGCGGCACACTCGCAGGGTTCCCTCCCGCCGGACCAGCGTCTGGCTACAATCGTGGTGATCCACAAGGAGGGGAAGCCCCGTGAACGGGTCGCATCCTATAGGCCGATCTCGCTCTTGAACGCGGAGCCCAAAATCCTCGCCAAGGTGTTGGCCAACCGGTTGGTTGGCGTGGTGGGCGACTTGGTACACCAAGACCAATCTGGCTTTATACCACACCGCAACACGGCGCTCAATCTACGGCGCTTGCACGGTGTGCTCGCGCGTGTCCAATTTGTGCGGGAGCCGGCCATCTTGGCGTCCTTGGACGCCACAATGGCGTTCGACACGCTTGAGTGGCCATACATCTGGGCGATGCTGGCGAAATTTGGATTTGGACCGGGCTTTATTAGCTGGGTCAAATTGTTGTACTCGGACCCCTTGGCGCAGGTGGTGGTGAATGGGCGAGTCTCGGCCCCATTCGCGCTGGGGCGGGGCACGCGACAGGGTTGCCCCTTGTCACCTCTCCTGTTTGCACTGGCTCTGGAGCCCCTGGCGGAGTGGCTGCGGTGGCACCCTTCCATCCGTGGTCTCCGCTGGACCCCCGAGCATGAGGACCGTGTGTCCCTCTATGCTGATGATATCCTCCTGTATCTCGCCTCCCCGCGTAAATCACTGATCGTCCTGGTTGATGTTTTGCGCTCATTCGGTCGCAACTCAGGCCTTGTCATCAACTGGGCGAAATCCTGTGTATATGTGCTTTCCGGGGAGGCTCCTGTCCTACCACGGGACTGTCCGATCCAGATTGCCTCCCAGGGGTTTCGGTACCTGGGGATATATATCACTCTTGACCCGGAGGCCCGCTATGAGCGGAATTTGCTGCCCCCCCTCCAGCGCTTGAAGGAGGACGTGGTGCGCTGGCGGCGTCTGCCGCTTTCGCCGCTCGGCCGAGCGGCCTTGTTTAAAATGATGTCCTTGCCGCGCTTCCTCTACGCCCTCCAGAATACTATGGACTTGGTTCCGGCACGCTACTTCCGTGAGGTGGAGGGCCTCCAGCGGCGCCTGTTCTGGGACGGGAGGCCGCGCATTGCTCTGGCTAAATTGACGCTCCCGTGGTACGATGGGGGGGGTCGCCCTCCCGGACCTTAAACGGTATTACTGGGCCACCCAACTGGCTGCAATTAATCATGGCCTTTACGGGCCCGCCTTGAACCCGGCGTTTGAGATGGACAAGATGCTCCTGCCCGGTGGCGACTACAATCGAGCGCTTTACTCTGCCGCGCCCGACCCCCGTCTGACGGGACCGACGCGTGTCATGGTGCGTGTCTGGCACGCGGCTAATGCAGCTATGGGGTGGAAGGACCGTTTGACCCGGGCGTCACCGCTATATGCGTCTGAAAGGTTGGGCTCCCTGTGGACATCGAAGGGCTTTGAGAAGTGGGACACGATCGGAATCAGCACTGTGGGAGATCTCTGGACGAGGGGGGGGATTCAAGACTTTTGCGACGCTGCAGGCGGAGTTTCAGCTGCAGGGCAGTGAGTACTTTCGGTACCTACAAGTCCGCCATGCGCTGGGCTCCGTCTTCCCGGATGTCGCGTCCATTCCGGAGTCTTCCCCCCTGGAGGACAGAGTGCTGGATGGCCATGTCCCAGACAGCACGATCTCCCTCATATATAAAAAACTGATCAACGACAGATCGTGCCTGCTGACTAGTCTCCGCGAGGCCTGGGTTGCCGACGGGCTAGAGCTGGACGACGAGGATTGGATTTCCGCGGTGGCCTCTCCAAAAGAGGTGGCCATCCCGGCTCGCCTTCGTTTCGTCCAGCTTAAGATCCTTCACCGGGTTTACGTGACGGGGCCAAGGCTTCTACGTATGGGCTTTGCTGGTGACGGAATGTGTAAGCGTGGCTGTGGCGCGTTGGCAACTTTCATGCATATACTGTGGGAGTGCCCAAAGGTGGAGCGATTCTGGCGTGGTGTGCATGAGGTCCTGCGTGTGGTTACGCGTGTCGCGCTGTTGCCTGAAGCGAGGAGATGCTTGCTGAATGTGTGGGAACCAAATGACTATTCGGTCCCGCAGACGCGGTGGGTGACTCTGGGATACATGATAGCTAAGCGTGACATTGCTCAACTGTGGGGATCCCAGAGGCCCCCTGCGGTGTTGGCCTGGAAAGAACACATGGATTGGTGTATGTTTCGTGAAAAGGTGGTGTATGTGGCGAGGGGTAAGCCTGGGGCGTGGGTGAAAATCTGGGGCCCCTGGAACGCCTACCGCGGGGGTATTTGTGAGCCGCCACAGCTACCGGCTGCCTCGCCTGCTCCGTCTCCCTAGAGGGCCCCCCCTCCCTCGGCCTTGGGCACGCGGTCCCCCAGTCCCTGATTTATTCCCATTCCCCTCTCCAGAGTTCTGCTGCTGGTTGGGATCCCCCACTTATGGAGCACGTGCTGTCACTTTGGATCGCGGGTTGCCTTGCGGGTGTGGTTTTTTTTTGTGTTGTTTTGTTTTGATAAAAGGGAACCGTACTGTGGGCATGGAGCTATGCGGCCTGCAACATTGATTTCTCCTGTTTTGCTAATCTGCACTGCCAAGAGACTCTTACTGTATGTATGCAATATGCTTTTGTCACTCTAGCGGCCGGCCGAGTGGTTGTAGGCCCATACCTGTAACCTTTTCAAACTGCAATAAACGGTTTCAAAAAAAAAAAAAAAAAAAAAAAAAAGTTACTATAAAGAGCAAAAGACCAGGCTGAGGAAAAGAGCAGGTATCCGAACAAAGAGGCTTAATATGGATATATATATATATATATATATATATATATATATATATTTTTTTTTTTTATTCCAGATCACCCGAATGATGCAAAACCAAGAATGGCAAAAATGTCTACTGAAGAAAAATACTGAAAATACCAGCATCTTAAGCAGTTGAGGCAGCTTTTCTGTTTTAAGAGATACAGGTTTTCTCCAAGAAGGTCTGGACATGGGTTGCTTATAATCACAGTTGCTACTGACTATACATAGATGAATCGATCCCTTACCAACAACTCATTTACAAATACCTTCAAATTCTATGGCACAAACAGACACGCACCCAATAACAAATTGAAGCAGGAGACAAGATGCTATTGAGCATCAACCTAAGGTAAGAAATTACATTCAGTACAGTACTGGAGAGGGTGGTATTCAGGGCAGTTAGCTGGAGAGTAACCCACACAGATTTTCAAGGTCAGAAAAACATCTGACTGCAATAAGACCTTCTAACATCCAGCGTAACATTACTAAATCCATGTATCACTCATACTTCAACAACATCAGTAGGATTATGGTTCGAGATTAGACTTTAAATTGATGATCAAAGACCTGGCCTCACTGACAGGAGTGAGAAGGAGAAGTCCACCTCGAGGGAGAAACACCCTTGGTCAGTTAGCATTGCTAACCTGGCCTCACCTACTTTGGAATCTGCAGTATTTATGGATCCGTGTGTCAGGTACAACTCAAAATTTGCAATCAAACTTTTGCAGAGTGTTGGCGAGTAAAGTGTAGCCAGGCTGAAAGTGTACAGAAAAAGAAAAAAAAAAAAAAAAGAAAAAACACACCCCTTACTTCCTCTATGCCCTCACCAGAGTGAGCACACTGCAACTGAGTCAGTCTAAAGAGCATCTGCCTCCACCAAAAACAACTGCATTAGTACTCGAAGACTTGGACTCCAACTACTTCAGCCACTGCCTCACAACAGGTTTGGCAAATGACGGAAATGAAAGATAAACCAATTTAATATATAACCACCTACCGTGAGGTTCAAGGTCTGGCACAAGACTCCTCGTTGATAGTCTCTGCCCGATGGTGCAGCGTGAAACAATTAGGGAAGCAACGTCAATGGAGATGCTAAAGGAAGCAGTGTGTTCAATGCCCCATGAAAGAATCAAGTGGAATATAGACTGGTAAATCCAGGAGACAGGTTAAATGTCATTGGTGTATATGCCTAAAACAGGTGTATGGAAAAAGTCAGTTTCAGCAGACCCAAATTAAATCAGTAACGTTGAATTGTTGACACCATGACGCATTAGAGTTACTGAAATCTGCTGCCAACTTGAACACTTATCCAGGGGTAGCAGAAGGATACAGCTGCACTTCTGAAAAGTGTTCACAGCAATTACAACAATTTCAGCCTGCTCGCTCCACAACAAGGAAATAAGGGTCAATGAAATTGAAGATCAGCTGAATTAAACTGAGGACACAGCTTCTCGGACTATCGATACGTTCAGTTCAAATCTGGATTTCCAGAGAAAGTTTGGAGATCTTGAACTGTCAAAAGAAAATACAGGAGTGTTTAAATTATTTATATAGCGCGACACTCATTCCGAGAGGGATATCACGGCGTGCTTTCTGAACCTGGCATGGTCGGAAGTGAGGCACAGGTCCAGGAGGTTCCAATCGGGCGTTGCCAAGTAAAAGAGCGACCACCCATTCTGGCTTTTTTGACACGTTTGACTTTAGCTAAAGCCAGATTAGCAGATCTCCTGCTTCGTAAAGGTTTATAGAGTTCTATCTTATAGTTTAGAATTGCAGGTCCAACTTTGTAAAGCGCTTTGTGTATATGGCTCGAAACTTGAATATACGAAAATACGGAATAAACGAAGGAAGATGCTCCTCAAGGCAATATGAGTGACCTCTTAAGGTGTCTTCAGAGCTAAATGACCATTACATTCCTGTCCTTTATTATTATTCAAATGGACTTTGAGCTGCAATATCTTCTGCACAAAAAGATGCACTTCAAAGCTAAGTGGCTGTAGACAACGTGACGCAATTTGTTGGTTTGCTTTCAAATGAATGGAATTTTATGGACAATAGGCAAATATTAGTAGTATATTTAAGGCATGACTAATGAGTTCAAATATCCAAGTGCAGAAGAAGTATTACAAAAAACTGCTACACTGAAAGCAATATTCGAAGATCAAATAATTATGCTTTACTACAGACATGGATAATGCAAAGCTGGTGAGAACGGAGAAGGTTTATGGATGAAAAGGGGAAATGCAAATACACTTAGTACTATGTCAGTTACACTGATGAACAACTAGATTAGAATCTAATCCTGGAACACAAAGGGGTTGAATGTTAGATTACAGCGGTATCGAGTGAATGAGGATTTGAGATATTTCTCCCTCCTTAATCCAGGTCAGGGACACGTTAAAATTTATATATCAATCTTTATGCACACAAGGTTTAAACAGTGCATTTGCTCATGTAACAACACTGCTCTGCAAATTAACCATGGTGTTGCTAAATATAAGTTAGAGCAAAGTGAAATATATAGTATATTCAGCAGGCTGAAGGGCAGATATAAAGAGGGAAAAGGGGTTTATTGGTTGCAAAAACTTACAAATGAATTATCAAATGGAGAACCTAATTTGTCTGCATGGACTTCAGCGGTGTCTTACATATTGTAGGGCAAACGTAACCCCCAATTATACAAGGAAGATGAAAAAGGGTCAGTGTGCATCAAAGAAACAATGGGTATTCTCAGATTAATGGAGACCTGGGCAGCTGAACATCTAGTGGATAGGGAGAAGAGCACCCTTTTCAGCCACCCAAATAGACTTGGTACTGGCATCTTAAGTGACTAGCAATGAGCTTCAAACAACTAGTCATCCAATGGTACACACTCTGATCATGCCACTATATTGCTAGAGAGTATGTGGGCAGATGAAGGGAATCCTCTCCGATGACAGACCTTCCCATTATATATTTATTGTCAAGGGAGGACTTTACAGCACATTTTTTTTTAAAAAGTGCTCATCCCAGTATTATTGGGGTAACACTTGGAAGATCCCCAAAGCTCCAAAAGTATACCATTTTCAGAGAAAATATGAACTGACAGGTGCCTCATTCCTACTCCAATACATGATACTCTAATAGGAAGGGAGTGTTAGGAGTCAAATAAACCTGTCAGAGAAGAATACTCCTATGTTATAGCTATGTATTTTGCAGTACTTGTGTACAAATTATTTGTATCAGTATGATAAAAATACTAAATTCCGGAGATAACATGCAGATCAAAGCAAATGTTCGGTAGACACAATCAGATTTCATCACACAACCCTAACCTAGCGGCCTTTTCTCTACCCCAAGTACCCTTATTTTTTCAGCCATCCAAATAATAAAGGGACATACATACAAATCTCTTTTGAGGTCACAAATAGCCAGATTTACACTATCAGGCTGCTCACCCGCAAAAATGCATTTTGCAATTTACAAATGGCAAATTGAGATTCAGTAACTTGTTACCAAATAACAGTTTGGTTATGCAATTCGGCATTTGGAAGGAGTGTGTTTAGGGCATCCCTTCCAAATAGATTGAGTAGCAGTGATATCCATTAATGTTTGGCCACCTAATTCTGGTATCAATACATTAATATTTGTACCACTTTTCAAAGGAGGTGGTAACCCATTGGGAAATGTTAAGGGCCCCTCCACTTACCCTTTGAGACTGTACAAAAAAATGTTTAAGAGCAGGTAGTGGTCCCACAGTCCACTGCCAACTCTTAAAAAAACTAAACTTACGATACTTTTGCTTTTTAAATGCATACTGTGTTTTTTAGGAAAATGTGCTGCATTTAAAAACTAAAATGTGCTTTATTTATAAAAGCAATCTAAAGACATTTTGGTCAGCTCATCTCAGCAGGACACCATCCTTGTCAAAAGCAACAATTCTTAGTGGGTCTCATATTGGGACCTACCTCTAATATTCATGGAGGTGGGTTGATTTGCAACCCCAGTAGGAGTTGCCATTATAAAATACATTCTTTTGGACATTAGGAACTGCAATTTCCTCACTGCGATTCGCTAAAAATTGCAATTTGGAAGTCAGTTTTTAATTTTTGTACATCTGGCCCATAATGCTGTATTTGTTTTCTAAAGTCATGCCAGGCATAGTTTCCCCATATTCCTGGTGTGATCATGCAAACGGTCAGAATTAAGCCACTCAGCATCTCCCCTGAACAACCAGACCATGTGTCTCACTCAGTCCTTAAATATCTTTATCACTAATTCTATCCTATTGAGGTAGGAGGGAGTCATTTATGATTGGCTCCTGCTTTGCTACAAACATGTGTAAATAATTCCCCTTTGAAGGATTTTACAAAAGTTAATTCTACTTTTCCCTTCCAAGACTGGTCTCTCAAGCTAGTCTTCCTTTGCAGTGCAGCTACTACACGCGCACCAGAGAAATTGAAATGTTTCCTTCTCTGCCTTGTTAGATTGAAAGATGCTTCAGATAAAGTGGGGTTACGAAAATGAAAACAAGATGGTCGACTACACACATATTCAGCCCATTAGTCTGCTGTCAAATGCTACAAGCCTGTTGCACACATTCACAAATATAGAATGGAGCCCTGCTCACAGACAGCTAGGCAGCTTTACAGGTAACATGAATTAATGTAGGCTTTACTACACCACAATGACATACCACTTATAACAAACTGGCCCAGTACATGAGTAGAGCGCAAGCACTGGAGGGCAACAGAGGACTTAGTTGGGCAACAGTTAACACTTCACATACCTGTTCACCATCCCTCCCTTTCCTGTTCCTCGTTTACATCGCTGTCCACTCCTCCCACCCTACACCCCACATGGTGCACACAGAAAACTTACTGCCAACATCATAGCCATGTTATTGTGACCTGTATGTGTTTATCATGGATACGTGCACGCGTAACATCTGTATTTAGATTAAAAAATTAAATAACTAAGCAAAAAACATAAACTATCGCATTAACGCCCTGGCACTCAGGGCAGAATACTTACATTTTGTTACAATGCCTTCTACACAGAGCAGGTTACCAAGAAACTGAGCACCAAGCGTACGAGGGGAAACGTGCTTTGTTCCAAAGCTCCCTTCAAATCCAACATTGAACTCCTCAAACTGCTTGGAATAAGTTGCATCAATTGAGCTAACCATATCTTTCAGTGCTTTTTGAAAAGCAATCACTTCTCCAAACGAATCATTTAATAATCTGGAAAAGGAACACAAATGGTTACTTCATTACTCAATTAGAAACTCATCAGTTTCCAGTGTCAAGCCCTGCCAACTCCCAAGCATCGCTGGTTAATCGAACAATACTGCTTTGTCCCCACCACCACACTATTATACATTGCCACACAAATGTGCAGCTTCTTTACACAACTGCATGAGAAGGAGAGAGCAGGAGAGTACCATATTTAGAGAGAAACGGCACTCTCTCCCTAGCGCCAGTGCACAATCAGGCAGATGTGCACCATGCACACAACTTTGCACCATAGTGCAAGGGGGGGGGGGCTGTGGGAGTCTAGTATAAGTTTTGTACTGGAAGGGTACCCATCCATACAAAAGACAATACTTAGACTAACTTGAAAATGTTTACCACTTTGTATCTCTGCTGTACTGTGCAGCACACAGGCAAAGTCAAAAAAGAAAGAAGAAACAAAAACCTTTCTCCGTGATAGGGACTATTTGAAATGGGCATTATTTTTTTAATTGAAAAATGTTAATGCAAAACTCATTTTGTACATAGGGTTTTGCTTCACTAACCATGGGTGGTTGCATATGAACACCCATGCACCACCGATGAACCCCCCCCCACCGACCCCTCTTGGCGCTAGGAATAAAAAAAAGCA
Organism: Triturus cristatus; assembly: GCF_964204655.1. Classification (NCBI taxonomy): domain Eukaryota; kingdom Metazoa; phylum Chordata; class Amphibia; order Caudata; family Salamandridae; genus Triturus; species Triturus cristatus. Next base: position 709,704,714 of record NC_140587.1, on the reverse strand, counting down.
GTGCAATGTGCTTTTTTGCTTACTTTGATGTGAATTTCCAGTGCAAAACAAGTTGTGTGCCGTAAAGTAAATTAGGAAAAAGAAATAAAAAATTTGTACAGATGTGGGTTACTTTTGCCATGCAAACACGGCACAAAATCTTGTTAAATATACCACATTATGTTACAATACATTATGACGTGCAGGGGGCACGAGAGAGGCTTAAGGGGCAGTGAAAAGGGAGTGTAATGTACATTGGTAGGGGTACTAGGTGAGAGAACACATTTTGTGAAATAACCAACGTTATCATTCTCTTTCCAGACAGAGAGGTGTGTGTTTTGTGTGTGTAGAAATTTCTGTGAAATCCGACAAACACCTCACCATACCCGACTGAAAGCACCTGTACCCAACTATTAATCATTATCACAAAATACATTTAAGGGGGTGGGGGAGGGTTAACTTCCCAAATGCCACACCACCCCTAAATCTCCATCTCTGCACATCACTTGTGTTTGCTGTAAGCACGCTTCAGGTCTTGGCACTTGTATTTCATTGTAGAATGGGCATCTGCAGGATACTCCAAATGTTTTAACTAAAGCCAACTTTAACCCCCTGCATGTACTGTGGTGTCAAAAGCAGAGCCAGGACTAGAAATATGGGTTCTTGCTGCTGCCTTTGCACCCATGTCTAAGAAGTTGGCTTCATATAGATAGATGTACCTCTTCCCGGTTACATGGTATTTTCACGGTTATGCCTCAGTTTTATTGTTGACGACATAGGGCTGAGTGTTCCAGCCAATCCCCACTTATATAGACAAACTTTTATAAACTCTACCCTTTTCGGAGTACATTTTAAAATACGTGGCCTTTTTCCGCATTACCTGTAATGTTTCGATCACTGCTATTGCTCCAAGTGCACCATATCTTTGCTTCATACACTTCTTATAAATAAACTACAAGTTTCATGTAAAATTCCGTGAACATCTTATTGCGTTTTAAGCAATGCTACTGGCCCAAAATTTACTAAAATGAGCCGACGTTTGCAAAATGTATTAAGGGGCGATGAGCGTCTTCATGCAACTACAAAATACTTTGTTTTGACCAATGTTATTTGCCTCCAATGGTTTAGAAAACTCCATTTGGCATTCACAAAATGCGCCAGAGTGAACTCTTAAGCCAATGTTAGAGTTTGGCCGTCAATTATGGCTAGATAGGAGGAATAACGTTTATTAGATATATCACCCACTCACATTTGAAGCTAAAGGCACGAGAGATGTCCGCTCCTATTACAAGAGTTTAGAGTTAAAGATCAGAGACAGACGGGCGGTGGGCATAGAAAAAACTCGTATCCAGTGGATCCGCCATTACTAAGAGTTACTTTTGCGTTTTAGGTAGGTCCAGATACTCCCAGGTCTAACCAGACTCTTGGGCCGGACCCGAAAACAACACAGCTTCAAGATCCAAAAGCGAACAGGATTTCCGAACATATAATTGTGTTGTCACAACACACACCTTGAAAAAAAGCCAAACCACCTTCGCCAATAGGTGTCCATGACTTAAAAAAAAACAAAAAACCCAGAATTCTTTATTAACTCTAGTGGATCCAGACCATTTAGATTAGAAAAAACATGGTAAACAAAACAAAAACACACACACACCTACACACTTGTCTCCTAAAGAGGGAATATGAAACCAATGCATTTCAGGTTATCCCTCGTCAGCCTTTGAACCCACGATGGGGACGGGCAGGTTGAGAATTGAAAATGTAACAGTCGAATACGAAGCATTTTGAAAAAACGTATCTAAAGCATTGGGTACACGTCACCAGAAGTTCCATCATGAAACAGCGGGGTGCGCCGCCCTCACCGGTTGGCTCTGGCCTCGCTCTTGCGCCGCAGGTCGTTCAGGTTGACAATCAGCCGGTGCTGGTTCTCGCTGATCATATCCCGGACCTTGCCATGATACACGCCCTGGTCTTGCTGTGGAAAGAAGACGAACCGTCACGAGCAGCCGGGGAGCGATCAAATACCACGCGGTTTATGGGCAAGTCAAAAGCTAGCGTATAAAACAAACGGAAGTATATGTTGAATACCTACAGACCCACCGCAGCTCTCTTTTTTACTTTGTAACAGAAAGCTTCGATGAACTCTGCGAGCTTTTTGTTCCCCACCCCACCCCTCTCTCTCCCCCTCCCGCGGTTAAGTATTGTCACATCCTGGTGCAGCGGTACCCAGTCACAGTGAACCCCTCAAACACAAACTAAAAGCCTCATCTGAGGGCAGTCGGTACATTTTGACTGCTTGTCTTAGGGCCCGTGACGTCTTTGCTATGCTACGTTTGAATGGAGTAGTAAAAAAAAGTTTCATTTAAATGATCCCAGCACGCTTTGAACCCAAAACAAGCATTGACGGACGCGTGCTGAGCCATATAAAACAGCACCGGCATTACGACCTCTCATCAGACACCCCCCCCCCCCTCCCCCCTCCCTTCCAAGCCCATGAGTGAGGCACACGGCAGAACAAATGCTTGTTATTAATTATTCCCTTCGAGGCCATGGCCCGTACATCATCATCGAGAAAGTCCAGGTACTCCCGCTGTGCTTCCCGGAGCTCCTGGTCGTCAAAGCCCACCACATCCATTGCTAGAGACCACGACAAAAACAATCAGCCTTGCAAGCCGTTCTCAAATGCTCGAGGTGAGCGCGAGGACGTAACAACGTTCTAAGTAGGGCCGTGGGTTGCGCGTGCTTATGCGGGTCAACACGGCATTAACTCTAATTGGCCGTTTTGCACCTGGATCACACATCCCTTCCGTTCATTGCTTTTTTATCCATCGTTGTTTTGCATTGTGGGACTTATATTTTCTATGTTGCTATTCCAGAGACACACGCACAAACACCATGAATACGTTTCAATCCTTAGGTGTGTGAGCTCATGCATTAGAACCAGTCGCACTGTCCCGTGTTATTCCACCCATCCAGGCCGTTTTTTCTATTCAACATTGATTTGAATTCTGGGTACTGGAGTTTCAGATACGCCCCTTTGACTTCCTACAAGATAAGTGTTCTTGGCTTCTAAGCCTGTACCCGCTGCAGGCGTCACACTAATATAGAATCACATGGAAGCCATTAGATGAATGGAGGATACATAATTGTAACTGCATTAAGGGACCATTATGTAATGGAAAGAAAGGTTCTGCTGATAAAATAAACCACATGGCGGAGGGCAAATTAGATTGTAAATTTCACAGGAACCCGAGGAAGCTTCATTTGACTGTAGTTGACATGATACTAGTTATGTTTAAAAATAAATAAATACATAAAATAAGATATATTTCTTGAAAACAGGGAAATACTGAACCATCATGTTCAGTTGTCAGAAATAAAGGAAAGTGTTTGGGTGTGTTAGTAAGTAAGTAAGGGTTTGCTAGAGACAAAATGCTCTAGTATAGCCAGAAAATGTGATTTTACCTATGAACTGTAGTATTACATGTCTACATTTATTAGGACTGTTTTGACTGCACAGCTGCCTGCAGCAAATATTGTTAACAATGGTATAAAATATGTATTGGCTGCTTCCTAAGGAGTGTACCCTCTCACCTCATGTCATTGGCTGTTCGATACACCATTCCACCTTCCAGGAAGTGATTCTATTCCATGGAGGGCTATTTTAGATCTGAAATCAGCATGCGGTTTGACACATCAAATTCTGTACCTACTATAGACATTCTACACGAAAAAACAATATTTTTTACTGCTTTCATCCCAGCACCGACAAAGTCAGGCTTTAATGTGATAAACAGCATTTGTGCATGTAAGCTTCATTTGTGAATGCCTATGTTTACATGCGTTGGCAAAATAAAGCCAGACATTTTGGTTCTGCTAATGCTTTTTTTCACTGGTATGGTAAAAAATATATTAAACATGTTTTATTAGGCTACATTTATTTTCACTGGCACAGCATGCACTGCCAGTGATGATGATGTGGGCGGTTTTTCTCTCGATTTATATTTTTCACGTTCCAAATAACATTGAAAATTAGTCATTTTTTATGATAGATTCTAAATGTAGACAATGGAATAATATGTGTGCAGTTGAAACAAGTTTAATATAAGGTATAGAAGTGTGTTTATTAACATGCTTTGGTTATGTGTCACATTTTAGTGAAACTCCCATATTAGATAAAATGGATGCTGTTTTTGTGTCTGTGTCTTTGCTACTCCATTCACCCCTCCCACTAGGTCCCCCTGAGCGTCCTCTCTTCCCACAGGCTCAACAAAAGCAAAGACAACTCATGTACAGTGTTTTTGATCAATAACAATAGACATGTTTAGTAAGATGTAGCTTTTAGTGTACCAGGAACATGGCAACATGATTGTTTTTCCCGCTAAGTTTCTGAAGTAGAGTTCATTTTCACACGTTCATGACTAGCCTTTGTTACATGTTGCAAGTTGTGTTCAAAACGTCTTCAGAATTCCACTAGTTGCACTGCACCTACTTGACACTTGAGTGATTACATAGATTTAATAAAGTGTGATCTCCCGCCTGCATCCGACGTGGAGTGGAGCCAGCAACGTCTTGGGACTGTGCTAAATGGAGGACTTACCAGGACAGGATACTGCATGAACTGGGGAGGTCACGCTGGTCCAGATCAAGGCCTCAGTCAAGCACTGCTTGTAGGGAGTGCTACCGACTCCAATATAGGGACACAGATTAAACACAGCTTTGCCTTGTTGGGACTGGTGCTGGCCTAATGTCACATAGCAGTCCACTGGACGCGTCCTGCCACCCCGCCACGCTGGACAGATGGCGGGTGGACTTGCGTGAGTGGGGTGTGGCAGAAGAGCGACCACTAAGGCTGGTCCACACAGATGAGAATGCGGAGAGGGACCTGGAGCTGTGGGGTGACATGTTGGAAGGTCTGATGGCCGAGGTGCCACAGCTGCGTCCTCTGAGCACTCACCATTCACAGGTTTGGCGGTATCCTCTGAGACCACACAGACCGGTTCCTCGGACACCTGAATGGCATGCAAGTATGTTTGTGTGGTTCTGTGGGAGTGTGAGCGTGTACGTGTGTCAAGGAGTGAGTGTGTATGTATATGCCCATGGGTAGGGGGTGAATGTGCGTGTGGGTATATCTACATCTGCTGCCACTTCTGCATGCAAGATGGGGAAAGTTAGTAGTCCTGGGGCTGGGCTCTGAATATCCTAGGACCATCTAATTTCTGCCTCCTCAGACCCCCCTTTTACTTGGTAGATGACTCGAACCCCCTCCCCAGGGTCTCCCTGATTCACCGCTCCTGCCCCTCTGACGGACGGATTTCCCAGGGAGGACAAACACTCACTGATTATCTGCTGCCACTATTGTTAATTGTTGATTTATTGTTTGGGTTTTCCTTGGTTAATGCATTAATTGCTTTTTACCCTGCTCTGGTAACATACTCTCGCTCCACAACTCACCTGCAAATTCGCATGCTGTAACTTTGACACACATGCTTGGGAATTTATCCAGGGCTGCCCGATGTAGAAGTCATTGGCCTCAATTGTTGGACAACTGTACTGTATGTTCCCTTTTCACTGATGGCTGTACTGGATTGTATTGCTTTGTCTTCTGTGATGCCAACATGTATTATTATTTACCAAGGTAACACATTTTACTCCTCAGCATACCAGTGCAATGGAAGAGTTTCTCAACCAGCTAATGACCGCTTGCCTGCGGGTACGTATTTTCAGCTCCAGGAAGATTGACTTTTGGGCATGTGCACATGAGATGACCTATTGATTCCAATTTGTAGCCACATAATCAGCAATTTGTGTTTTGATAATACCCACCCTTCTATGTAGGGAGAAGGTCGTTGGTGTCAAATAAAACTAAATGAAAGAGCATAAAACTCTGTTTGATTGCTGGATGAAAGGGCCCAGAGACGTATGCTTGAGACCTCAAGTTGTTATAAGAGTTGCATGCCTTCACTGTGCAAGAATGTTTTTTTCTTGTAGGAGTGACAGCTTTTTGATGTAAAATTACTTAATTTGGCAAATGCAGCTTGACCCATCTTGCTGTCCCCTGCTTCTTGTAGCTCTTGGTCTACCAGAGCTCTCTCAAAATAGGCACCCCAGGAGTTGGCTTGTTTTCTCTCTATTTGAGCCTTTATCCCAAGTCAAAGCAGTTAATTTTTTCATTTGCCAGAATTGGAGGGTGCTATCAACATTTGTCAGGTAGTTGTTCATGTTGACTAAATATAAGTTGAACCAACTCTGGGCCAGAACGCACCCTTGTTTTAGGGCATTTCTTGTGTTAATCCTTGAAGTGATTCTACTGCCATCTCCCAATTTTACCAGTGCCCATGTATCACTGTGTAAAGCTATGATTGCATTGAGCATTTTCCCTGGCATGCCCTAGTCTTTAATTTTTTTTTTTTTTTTGAATGAACTCTTTTTATTAAAGTTTACTCAATTATTCATCTTGACAGATCACAACAATAGATGTTATGGCATTACAGAATACAGTTTGCATTACCAATCGTAGGTCAGACCAACAAGTACATCATTACGAGCCAGTGGCATTTTCCTCAAAAGCAGTTCTTCCATAAGTCGTTCTGCTTATTTCAGTGGCAGGAGCACTTACATGACCCATATGCACATTCCATTTACCTCATATCTTGTCCGACTTCTTGGGGTAACCTCTACCTTCAGAAATGGTCCTTTCCGCTACCATAGACCAGTCCATGTCTCGTCCCCACTCCTCAAGCGTTGGTTACTCACTTGCTCCTCATTTTTGCGCAATATTGTATTTTTTAATTGTAACCCCCAGAGCTACCCAAATTTGTTCCTTGCTGCTCAGATCTGTCTGTTCCCATATATTTTAAGAAGACACATTTTGGACGTAGGTTGAAGGTCTTTACCGCATACAATTTGCAATTGAGTCGTTTCAGTCTCTCAATATCGTTGAATGACTGGACATTTCCATAGTATGTGGTAAAACATACCCCTTGTTCACAAAGCCTTCTACATTTAGAGTCTTCTTTATGTCCCATTTTTGTCAGGGTACTACAAGAAAGGTAGGACCGGTGAAGAATTTTGAGTTGGATTAACTTTAATCTCGAAGATATACCACTTCCTTTGGGAGGACAATTTTTCCTGTCAGTCATCGTCTCCTAGTTCTCCTATGTCTTCTCGCCAGAGCTCACAAACCCGCATGAGAGGGTCAGGCAACTTATTGAGTAGACTTTGATCTGTCATAGATATTGCCCTACAATCTATATAGTCAGTTAGAAGCCTGTCCTCCAATTGTGACGTCTCTGGGAGGTTAGTATCCGGTAAGATGGTCGCCATAAGGGCATATCTTATTTGTAAATATCTATACATTTCTGTAACTGCCATGTCATAGTCTCGCTTTGGATCTGTGAACGGTATTTCTACTCCCTTTGACCATAGGTTTCCAACCCTAGAGATACCTATAATATCCCATTTGTAGAATCCCGGGCATCTGATTAGTGTACCAAGTCTTTCCGCCTCCCAGAGGGGCATAGATTGGGTCACTCTATTATGCAATCCCAGCCTCCTGGTCACCTATTTCCAGAGAGCGAACGTTTGTCATGTTGGGCCCATTAGATTCTGATGTTTAGGGTTTGTGTATAGAGCTTGTCTGTTGCCCCGGGACCCATGAGTAGTCTGTCCATCTGATATGCTGGATCATCGCACGATCGGTGTACCCATTGGGTGACTACCGCCAGTTGGGTTGCCCAATAGTATATCCAGATATAAGGTAGTGCGATCCCACCATCGTACCATCCCTTCGTGAGTTTCTTTATTGCTTTTGGGCGGGGGCTTCCCATCCCAGAGTAGGGTTCTTATCTCGCTCTCTATGGCATTAAAGTATGCTTCGGGAACCTTGAATGGTGTGTTTTGCAGGATGTATAGGAATTGCGGCAATGCCGTCATTTTAAAAAGGGCCGCTCTCACCCAACAGGGATGATGGTAATGGTCTCCAGTGTCGTACGTCACTTTGTAATCATGTTAGGGGGCCCTAGTAGATTGTGCTTATAGAAGAGGTCTGGATCTGTTGTGGCAAAGATCCCCAAATAACGGAAACCGTCTGTTACCACAGTCACTTCGCAATTTGGTGGTAATTTCGGGGTTGGGCCATGTGGAATAAATAGTCTGGATTTGGACCAGTTAATAGTATAGCTGGAGTATTTTCAGAAGTTGGTGAAAATGTGCAAAAGTCTATTTATTGAGGAGTGGGGCGATGCCACATACTCTCAGTCCAGCGCAGCCCTCAGATCAGCGGATCTCCTCTAATCTAAGTCACCAAAGGTTCCAATATTAGAGCAAGGTTTAGTGGCGATAAGGGACAGCCCTGTCGTGTCCTTCATTTAAGAGGAAATGTATGTGAAGTATGGCCGTTTACCACTACTTGTGCTATTGGTTCTGCAAATAACAGTCTGAGCTATGCCAGTATATAGGGCCGAAACCCATTTACTCCAAAACATTAAATAGGTAAGGCCTCTCGATGGTGTCAAATGCCATGTGGGCGTCAAGCAACAGTATCACTGCGTCCTCCATAATTATTCCCATTCTTCCCAACACTCCCTGAAGGCGGTGCAGGTTTAATGCTGTGTTGCACCCTGGCAAGAAATCAGATTGGTCCTGGTGAACCAGTTTGGTAATAATGTGGAGGAGCCTAGATGCAAGTAGTTTGTCCAAAACTTTTACCTCTGCATTAAGCAGTGTGGTAGGCCAGTAAGAGCTGCAGTTTTCTGCTGGTTTCCTATCTTGTATATTACTGCTATGGAGGACAATCTTTGATTTTTGGTAAGATACCCTTATGTCTACCTTCTTTATACATCCGGCATAGTTGGGGTGCTATTTTTGAAGTGGTGAGTTTGAACAATTCTATTGGAAGACCGTTTGGCCTCATTGCTTTCCTGGATTGTATGATTCGGATTGCAGCAGCTATTTTGTCCTCTGTGATGTCACCTTCTAGTGAAGATTTATCTTCAGGGTTAAGGGTAGGAAGAAGAAGGTGCATCAGTATTTCTCTAGAGTTGTTGATTGTGATGGATGTAGTGGGTGAGTATAGGTGCGTGAAGTGGGTCACCAAAGCCTCTGCTATCTCCTGTGGGTCCCTCATAGTCTCTCCATCATCTGTCCTAAGTAAGCCCACCCATCTGTCCGACCGCTCGCGTCTATCAAGCCAGGCCAGTAGCTGACCACTCTTATCCCCTGTCTCCTATATTTTGTGCTGCATCGCCACGTGTCTGCTTTTGGCTGCCTCTGTCACTAAGTTTCTGTACTGTTGTCGCTTTATGGCAAGGGTGTGTCTAGTAGTCTCATTATCAACGTTTACCATTTGTGCCTCCGTATCCAGTATGTCTCTATCCAGCTCCATCACTGCGGTCTTCTTGTCCTTTTTATGGCCCACCATCAGCAAGAGTGCCTGTCCTTTAATTACTGGTTTAAATACTTCCCAGAGAATCTGTGGGGACTTGACTGAACCCTCGTTTTCTTTGAAATAGTACTCCGTGGTCTGAATCAAACCTGTTCGTATATGCAGGAGCTTCAAATACCAGGGCTTCAGGGAAATCGTTTTTCGAATTGGTGTACCTAGAGTGTAGCAGGCCCATATTGGGGACTGATCTGATATTCCTCGTGCAAGTGTCGCACTTCTTTGAAATTAGGTTCTTGGTCGGCTAGTGTTCGTATGTAGTCTATTCATGAAGGGCTGTTGTGCGCCCCTGAGTGAAATGTGACTTGAAGAGATTGCGGATTGTGCATTCTCCAGACGTCGGGAAATCCCAACGCCGTTAGGAAGTCTGCCAGTCTGGAGCAAGCGCTCAAGTGGCATCTTAGGGGACTACGATCCTTCTGCTCATATAATGTCATGCTTAGATCTCCTCCCATCAGAAGATCACCATTAGGCAAGTTAAGTATTAGCTTACTCAAGTCCGGTAGGGCTATCCTTTGGAGTGCCGGTGGGATGTAGGCCAATAGGATATTAATTGGTCTTCCTTCCCATGTGCCCGCTATTGCTGCATATCTACCCTGTGGACCTGTCCAGGTCTGCTCTGTGATGAGGGGGAAGTATTCCTGTCCCTCTGGACCCTGAGGTGAACCCTGCATGTGCAAACAGTGTGTAGCCCCATCTATCTTAGGCTCTGCAGGTGTTACCTACAAGGTGCGACTCCTGTAAGAGGACCATGTCTCGCGTGTGATGTTTAATGAATTTGAAGCACTATCCCCCTCTTCAATTTTCTCTCCTAGCCCGTTAACATTTCAGGAGAGCAATCGGAGAGATGATTCCATTGTATTAGGTGCCAGCAGAGGTTTGGTATAGCCCGCCCACCCCCACCCCTTTCAGTGTATAATAGTAAAGGCAGATATCGTGTTGATTTTCTCTCTTGTCATCTCGCTCCGATTTAGTTCCCTGCTTTAGAGTGTCATAGGGTCGCTGCCATACAAGTTGTGTCATTGCTATTGAGTAAAACCTATCTCTTTCCCACTCAACTACTATGTAAAATGTAATCAGAACTTCCGCTTGCAACTTGGTGAACCCCCAACCCAGCTTCCCTGCATGACGGCTCATAAACTGCTCGCCTCCCCAACATTGCAGAGTGCCTATAATCCCACTCCAATTTTAGTAGCAATGGGGTAACCCAGTATCCCTCAGAACCTGGGTAATCGTATACAAAAGTAACAGTTGGTTCTGTCGGGTGAAAATTATTTCTTAAACAATTGAACCAATCATTGGTTTATTCATAGAAAAACAGTTAGTCATAAGTAACACACACAAAGACCATATGGGGTATTTAAGAGTTTTATAAATTGCGTCATTTATAAATACCCAAATTACATTTTGCAAGGCTGTCAAGGCACAAAGTGAAATATAATTTGTGACAAGGTGACATGTGGTGCTCAGTGATATAGTGATAGTGCGTAATATATACAGAGTGACTAGAAGGATTTCTACGATTTTAAAAACGCCAGAAAAACAGATATTTAAGTAGGTCTGCGGACTGAATAAATAGGTCTTTGCGCAGAGTCTTTCAACTGGTCCAGGGGATATTTGTCGACATTTCAACCCAGGATCTGCACTATCTAGTCAATGCGGGTCTTCATCAGGACAGGGACAGGGAAGTGATAGCCTGTAGGTAGTAAAGTGTATGGTCAGGTGTGTTCCAATTCTAGTGTGCTAAAACTAATCAGGGCACACATAGTGATGACTCACCTAAGAAAGCCCAGTTGAGTTTGCAGGGCGTGATAAAAACTCCTCGTTTAGTTTGGCAGATGCCCTTGTGAAAGCATGGGTCTCCTGCACAATGTTAAGGCCTCCTCTGTGGGGATTTCTAGATGTGGAAACGGAAAATACGTAGGGAAGTTAAAGACTAGCCCATTAATGAAGATACTGTCTTGGTTCTGACCAGATGCATGGTTATAATAACTCACCCAGTCTTGAGGTGCGATCACACTTCGGGCTCTCAAGCAAGGTTCTAAGGGGAAGGAGGAATTAGTTACCCTCTTCTAAGCAGATCGCATACAAATCAGGCATCTACGCATTCTTCAAATACCCTCTTATTACGCTCACCTTTTAATTCCAAAACAGAGGCTCCGGTTACTCTGAGAGGATCTCAGGCATTAGTCTTGTCTCCTCCCATCGTTTCGACAGCTAATTCCCTTGTACGGCTGCTTAATGAACCGGTTGTGGCATGTTGAACGTGCGCGTGTACGTAGCGCATACACGGAGCAACCGCGTCAGGAGCTGGTTGCCAGGTAACGTGCAGAGCGTAGTCCGTGGCTACGTCCTGAGCTTGGGGGCAGGTCTGGTTGCTAAGCAACTTTTGGTAAAGATACAAGATTTGTACAAGTTACCACGTAATTAATACTAGTCGCGGTGATCGCAATGTATGCAAACCGCGCTAGCCTGTATTGGCGTTTACTTGAAAGTGTATTGAATAAATATCCGCGAGCATACAAAGTGTTCATTCGAACATCATTTGAAGCGACTGGGGACTCGTATGTGTACATTGGATGTACAATTGCCGATATATTACACATATATAGTCAAGTCTCCTATATATTCCATTCATGTTGCATTACGTGCGTGTATGGGACATATAGGGAGGCATTAGGTACACAATATCCTAAAAAGATTGCATGCACAAATATATTGTGGTTAAGTACTTGCATCAGGTGTTATAGCAAACATGCGGTAGGCGTTATTTACACAATATATACGGTATCGTAAATACTTAATTGTCACCAGGATAAAAGTGCACTTGTATTAACAGTACCGGGGTCCCAATTAGAATTAAAATTCCAGTACGTCTACGATGTATTCATATTTAATATATATTAATTTCAGGTCTCTTGGTGCATTATTCCTTCAAACATTTTACATCATGTCTTCATGTTGCATGCATGTGTAAAAACATATTCACAATATTCCTAAAATGCGAATGTGTATATAGTAAAAATGTAAGTGCACAATTTATACAGTGTAACAGAGAGCATACCTTATGCTTTATGTGCAAAATATGTACTGTGCATTTGATAACCCAATTGTCTCCAGTATTACAGTAAACTTTCAAAAGAATAGCGACAGACTCAAGGTATACACTAAGTGGCTAGAGCTGTCCCATTTGTCTTGCAGTCTCCTCTATCTCGTTCAACCCAGTCTGTAATGAGTTGAGCGAGTGAATCCATCTACATTCCTTATAGTTTAGGACCATAGAAATTGAACCTCCCCTTGCATTGGGACTGATCTTTTCTATAATCCACCATCTTATATTGTCAGGGGAATGGTTGTGTGTCATAAAGTGTTCGACCATGGGTGCACCCTGTAACTTACATCTTATTCTACTCATATGTTGTAGAATTCTAGCTTTGGCTTTCTGGATGGTTTGCCCAACATATATCAGGCCACAGGGGCAAAGGATGGCGTATATCACGTGGGAGCTATTACAGTTGGTAAGGTCTGCGCCCGTCCGCGTTCGTCCAGGACCTGCCATCATGATCAGGAAACTGACTATACTGTCAGTGAGTTGATAGCATTTCATGCAGCCTCTATTAAACTTAATCTTAATCCCCTTGTATACTCTTGTGTAAAAGAACTCGGAATTTTGGCAGTTAGAACTACCTTCCCCAAAATCGGTAGTGTGCATGCCACTGGTCCATCCTTGACCCAACATAGCTTTGGACATAACACACGTAAGCTCTCTGTTGCATACTTGAATACTAGCTCATTGGTCAAACATCAGATGGATATTTTTCTGTTGCTCAAATTTGAGCAGCCTGATCTCCTCTTGCTCACTGAAACCTGGTTATCCCATGAATCATCTCCTGATATCCTTGCGGCACTACCCTCCGATTACCATATCATCCAGGCCAACCACCCCCAGGGGAAAATGGGCCGAGGAGTAGCGGCTATAATACGCCGCAATTATAACTATACAGCCTTGACGTCGCTAAATCTACCGTCGGTGGACAATCTAGTGATAAAATTCGATTTTGAACCAGATATTGCTCCCTTGGTATGTGTTCTGCTCTATAGACCTCCCTTTAGGATGCCTCTCTTTCCCCATTCTTTGGGTGAACAGATAGCCCACCTAGTGACCAACTATGGGAAGGTTTTGCTGATTGGGGACTTCAATTATTGGGCCAATGACATCCTTGGTGGCCCCCATTCGGCTGAACTGACCGAGCTACTTCTAGGTTTGAATCTTACTCAACAGGTATCCACGGCAACACACACTAAGGGACATATCCTTGACCAGGTCTGGACCACTAATATCATCATGTCTTCTGTTTCAGTTTTACCTTGCACATGGTCTGATCATCACATGCTCAAATTTTCTATTCAAGATAATTTTGCAAATAAAACCTCAGCCGTACTGGTTGCCTCCGCCGGAGTTGGAATAAGATTGAGAAACCTTTATTCTTTGACTCACTTGCCAACTCGGCTCCCCCGGGTAATCTTTCAATTAACCAGGCAGATATACAGTTAACTAGCTGGTTGATAGCCGCTAGCGACAAGTTTGCTCCTCTTAGGAGTCTCCATGTCCCTCGCCGCCATGAGGCCCAAAATGGTTTTCAATTGAACTGAAACAACAAAAATTAGCTCTAAGACAACTGGAAAGGAAATGGCGAAGTAACTACAAACCGGAAGATAAATTGCCTTATTTGAACTCTCTGAAAATCTATAAGAAATCTGTGTCAACTGCTAAAGTGGCGCATTTTTCATCCAAAATTCTATCGGCAACTAATCGTTTGAAGGATATCTTTCATATTGTCAATGAGTTATCTAATCCCGATAGAATACTTCGCAAATTTTCTCCTTCACAAGCATTTTGTAATGCTTTGAACTTCTTCATTGATAAAATTAACAAAATTAAGTCCAGTATCCCTGTCTGCCAAAATTCGGATTTTAGTTCTCATTCCATTTTAAACCATAGTTCTTTCACACACTTTCCTCCTATAAGTGAGCATATTTTTATTAGCCTTCTTTCAAAAGTCAAATCGGGCTCTCCTAATGATTGTTGCCCTCCCAACATTTTGAAGGAAATCTTCACTATCCTCCCTAGTCCTGCTCTTAGCCTCTTAAATGAGTCTTTGTCCCAAGGAACTGTCCCTGCTACCTTTAAAGAGGCAATTGTTGTCCCCCTTTTAAAAAAGGTGGGATCAGATCCACTTATCCTGACCAATTACCGCCCTATTTCCCTTCTTCCCTATCTAGCTAAGATTTTGGAAACCTATGTTACAGGGTGTCTTACTGCATTTTTGGAGGAATCCGAATTTTTGGACTCCCATCAAGCTGGCTTTCGTCCAGTGCATTCCACTGAGGCTGTAATTCTCACAGTTCTAGACACCCTACGTGGTAAGGTTGATAGTGGCTCCTCTCAAGCTCTCGTCCTCCTTGATCTCTCCGCTGCTTTTGACATGGTCGACCATCTTCTTTTGGTCGACCGTGTGAGGGATGCAGAAATTGAGGGCCCTGCCCTTAGCTGGATTAGTTCCATTTTGGAAAATCGCTCCCAGGCAGTCTGCACAGCCCAATTTACCGCTCCTAGAGTAAAAATCTCCTGTGGAGTTCCTCAGGGCTCATCTCTTTCTCCCTTGCTGTTCAATCTTTATCTCCTCCCTCTTGTCCGAGCTCTGAAGGAGCGTAAAGTCTGCACTTTCAACTATGCAGATGATTTTCAGCTTTTTTGCTCCACCAGTAACTCCTCAGAGTCGGTTCATGCTTTTCAATCGACCATGCTGTTCATCAGTCAATGGATGAACAAGAACCATTTAAAACTCAACCCGGACAAGATGGAGCTGGTTTTAACAGGTGGCATTCTTAAAAATCCATGGGGACCCAATTTTTGGTCTACAGAGTTGGGTCAGCCCCCTGTTCCTTCTAGCTCGGCGAAAAGTTTAGGGGTGATCATCAGTCAGGATCTTACTCTGAAGCCTCAAATTAGCTCAGTGGTCTCCGTTTGTTATTTTCAACTCCGTAGGATAAAAAAAGATTTGCAAATACCTTACTCATGATGCTCGGATTCAGGTGATTCTTGCTTTGGTCATGTCCCACGTGGATTATGCCAACTCATTATATTTTGGCATCCCCCTTTATCTTTCCAGACGGTTACAGATTGTTCAAAAACAGGCTGCTCCTCTGATTATTCATCATCCTAGGCGCATCATCATATCACTCCCTTTTTGAAGCAATTACATTGGCTTCCGGTTGTTCAGCGTTGTGCATTTAAGACGGGATGTCTTATTTTTAAATCACTCTATGGAAAGAGCCCTAAATTTGTTGGTAACATGATTAACAAATATACTCCTACACGAAATCTTCGTTCAGCTCAGAAAAATGTATTACTCATTCCTCATTTTAGATTAAAGCGCACTGGTGGTGCCAGGTTTTCTACCTTGGCCCCTATATTCTGGAATTCTCTTCCTCTCGATATTCGCTCCTGTACCAATCTCCTCGGTTTCAGGAGTCTTTTAAAAACTTGGCTCTTCCGACAGGCTTTCTAAACCCTTTTTTATGATCTGGATTTCAACCAAAACAGCGCCATGAAACCTTCCCGGTGTACGTGCGCTCTATAAATTCATTTTAACATAACATAACATAGCTTGTACGTTCTGTTGTTATGTGTGAAGGTGGTTCCCTCTTGGCATTGGTCACAAGCTTTGCATTGTCCACATTTGTGGTGACCGGTCACTGGCGGGAGACCCAGGTAGTTTCTAAGGTCCGGCTGCTTGGGGGGGTTCCATGAATGCCCTGACAACGGTGTCCTTGATATTTCTGCCTCTCTTCAAGGCGAAGATGGGGTCTTGGTTAGTCTGTAACTCACTTGCCACCAGATTCCAATATTTCTTCACAACCTTCTTAATGTCATTGCTCTTGGTAATGAATGTAGTTACACAGACGATATTATCTGACTCCCTGGATTTCTCCTTGACCTCCAGGAGTTGGTCACGGGTACAGTACCAGGCACGTTTTTTTCGCCCGTTTCAAGTCCAGTCGGGTATCCTCTTTCCTTCAGACGGCTTGTGAGGGTTTCTGATTCCTTAAAGAAGTCTATCCTTCTGGTACAGTTTCTTCTCAGCCTGAGGTATTGCCCATAGGGCAAATTATCCCTCAGGTTTCGAGGATGATGTGAATCATACATCAGCAATGTGTTTCTTTCCATCGGTTTTCAATAGAGATCACAGTATAGTAAACCTTCCTCTACTCAGAACGTGAGGTCCAAGAAATCTATTGACTCGTTGTTGCTTGTCATTTTGAATTGAATGTCCCTTGTCCTGGTATTAAGCCAGTTCTGGAATTCATTCAGTTCATTGGTATCGCTGGACCATACCATTATGACGTCGTCAATATAACGTTTCCATACCGCAATCTGATTGAGGTATGGATTTTCATGACTGTACAAGTGTTCCTCTTCGTAGTGGTCCATGAAGATATTGGCCAGACTCGGTGCATAGGTAGCCCCCATCGCCACTCCCTTGCACTGATAGTAAAATTGTTTTTTGAAAATAAAATAGTTATTTTTCATAGCAATCTCCAGTAGTGAAATCAAAAAGTCAGTTGGAATCCAGTGCGGTCTCTGCCGTGTGTCTAGTGTGGTTCTAATGACATCTAATGCTTTATCTTGGGGGATCGATGTGTAAAGTGAGGACACATCTAGTGTTACAAGTAGTTGTGTGTGCACATCGAATGCCTGCCCCTCCAGCAGTTGTATGATGTGCATGGTGTCTCTCACAAAGGATTTTGTTTTGGTGACCCAAGGTTGTAAAAAATGGTCAATAAATTGGTTCAGTGGTTCCAGGATCTAGCCACATCCAGAGACAATTGGTCTGCCAGGCGGCTATTCTGTCCGCTTGTGCACCTTAGGTAGTGTGTAAATCGTTGGAATCCTTGGTTCCTTTTTGTTTAGGAAGTCATATTCAGGTTGGCTCAAGAATTCATCAGTCATTCCATCATTAGTTAACTTTTCTATCAAGGATTTTAGGTGAGAAGTCGGGTCTCGTGGGATAGGTTGGTAGCTCTCCAAAACTCTTCTACATAGTCACTTGTATTCTGTAGTACCACTGCGCCGCCCTTATCCGCTGCTTTGAAACGATGGAATTATTGTTGCCCAGGGAGTGTAGTGCCAATTTTTTAGGTCTCGCCTGATCCAGCGCATGCGCTGGTCTGGCCGAGACATTTTGTATACAGGCTTTTCAAAGTGCTGCCGTGGCCTAAAGCTTCATTGCACGTGAACGTGCACGCGCGCAGCGCCATGTGTCTTTCCTCCGCAGCACGCGATCGCGATCACTTTCACTTTCGCGGCCGCGTCCGCTTCACTTTCGCGGCTGCGTGGCCAATGCTTGATTACTTTCTGCATAGGAGGTAAACAATAGCAGCCATGTGCATTTTATTGGACCTTTTTTAAAGTAGCATGATCCCCGCTACCATCGCAGCTTGTTAATATAGGAGGTAAACAATAGCAGCTGTGCGTATTTTTATTCTTTAAGCGTATGTTCTTATTGCAGCTTTTTTAAAGCAGCGCGTTACCCGCTTCCGTCGCTGCTTGGTAATATAGGAGGTAAACAATAGCAGCTGTGCGCATTTTTATTCTTTATGCACGTTTCAATATTGCAGCTTTTTTAAAGCAGCGCGTCAGCGGGACTTGCCATGCCTAATCGTGAGCAATGTAAGCCGTGTGCATTTTTTTCTTCAGCGCACGACTCGCCCAACGTATTACAGATCAACTTCTACTTATTGGGCGTGTCTAATGAGCAGCAGCTGTTAGTTGCCAAAAAGTCAGCTGCATGCTGTTTCCTTCGTTGTATGGCTCTGCTTTAAGGGCATTCACGGGGAGAAAAATGCTATTAAACAGCTAGTTTCACATCCCGTCTTTTGTGCCTATTTCTTCTTTGTTATGTTTATACGTTCAGTAACAATCTGCACAACTCAAATACGAAATAAATACAAAAGACGGGTTGTGAAACGCAAATGTTTAATGGCATTTCGCTCCCCCTGAATTCCCTTTAAGTGTGCAAGAAGTATAAGCGGTTAACTGTTACAAATATAGGTTTTGCTCAAAACGTCATTAAAGACGTTGCCTAGTATGTCTCTGGTTCCCTCTTTGCCAACCCCTCTGTTCTCGCACACGTTTATTGAAGTGCAGAGCCCTATGCATTGTCTGTCCTCCACCCATCTCCAATTTCCTCTCCCACCAGCTGCATCCAGTAATTAACATTCATACAGCAGGAGCTGGGAGCACTCTCCTCCCACCACTCATCGTTCGCTTTTCCACAGTGGACACTTTCAGAGGTAAAGAAACAAAATACGTAAACGTATTCAGCTGTAAATATATAATTTACTTTCACAAGGCACGCAATGATCCTATAATGTTTTGTTATTAGGAGTACTTTTTGAAGTTGCTAAATGGTCTCATATTTCTTTGCACGACAATGTGCACTCTGGGAGCTGTAGTTTTAGGCTGCTTCCAGCATGCTGAACGAATGCGTACAACAATATTGTCTTGTGGAAAAATTGCACTGTCAACAGCTTAGCTAATTCTCCGTTTTGTTGAATTTAGCTGTTTCCTTTGAACAGACTACAAAGTATTACAGTCTCATCTTTCGCCACTGTAGACTTGTTCCGCTAATTTTGTGTTGTTTGAGGATCAAAATATTTCTTCAGGTAGCTTCAAAAGGTCAAATGCTTATTTTTTGACATCTAGACTATGGTTGGCATATAAGCACATTGTAATGAGCGCACGTTTGACCTTTTAAAAAAACATTAAAGACACGACCACAAGTGTGCAATGCTAGAAGAACATTGAATAGTTTTGTCCTTCTGGTGTGAAAGGAGATAGCTACGCTATAAAACAAACATTTGCAATGCAACAGGTCTCGCATTTACGCGAGTTTGAGCTATTGGCACTGTAAATGATAATACCTTTTATTTATGTTTTGGTTTTTAAACCATAAATAAAAGGTATTGTCATTTACAATATTAATAGCTTAAGCTCTCGCAAATGTGAGACCTATTGCATTATATGTGCCAGTGAACCCAGCACACCAGCTACACAATTATTTCTATTCGCTGCTCATCCCTTATCAAAAATCTTCATTTCTGCAGTCCCCCGTACTCATTATGGGGTCGGATCACTGGGCCGCCTTCTTCAGGCCGGAGCTTCCTTCCACTTACACTGTCACAGGAAGAGTGCGGGGTACAAGTAGTATTATAAACAGAGCAGGAAGGGATCTTTGGGTGGGATATAGAATCCACGTCAGCCTCTACAGCCCCTAGTGGTCAGGCCAGCTTCGGGGATCAAGTGCTTGGCCTGACTTCTAAGCGTTGCCCCAATAATGATAGGGGACGGTTTCCACAGCAGCATGGCAGAATCTATCCAGCTAATCAGACCGTCAGAATTTATAAAAGGTGTGGCGTTTCACCCTTCGGGGTCTCATTCCAACATCCTGGCCTCTCCCTCTAGCTTCAGCTACTCCACCTCTCCACTCCTACTTCTGTTCACAGCCCCCGACTTCTGCTGCACATTTAGTCCCATGGGTTTGAGCCTCTGTCCTCTGTTGTCTTCCCGTCATCACCAAAGTCTGTTCCAGTCTGAACAGAATTGAAATATTGGCCTATATATACGCATATATATGCAAATGCTCTAAAGGCAAATATATACCAGGCCATTCATAATTTACTTGTCATTTGCTGCTTCATATTGTGTGAAATGTAAATACACAGCATAAATTGTCACCAGCGCTCTTTTATACTTGAAAGTGAGCCGTTTATAAAAGTGACCTTATTTTTTAATTTAACAGTTATAGCCTAACCAAACAAGCATTTGCAATGCAATTGGTCTCGCATTTTCGAAACTTTATCCTATTGGCGTTGTAAAAGACAAGACTTATTATTTATGTGCACTTTTGTACTGATAGTCATGGCTTGCAGGTTTTCAAAACACATAAATAAAAGGAATTGCCATTTACATTACCAATAGCTCAAAATCTCGCAAATGCGAGACCTATTGCATTGCAAATGCTTGTCTTCCTTGCTGATGTTGTATTGTATGTACTTTCTGGCCTTTTTAAAATCGTCGAAATCATTCTAGTCACTCTGTATATATTACGCACTATCACTATATCACTGAGCACCACATGTCACCTTGTCACAAATTATATTTCACTTTGTGCCTTGACAGCCTTGCAAAATTTAATTTTGGTCTTTGTGTGTGTTGCTTATGACTAACTGTCTTTTCTATGACTAAACCAATGATTGGTTCAATTGTTTAAGAAATAATTTTCACCCGACAGAACCAACTGTTACTTTTGTATGTCATCCCACCCCAACAGGAACTTGGGCGACTAGGACTCCCACATCCCTTCCCCGCCTCACCCTGTGTTCAATAAATGTATTGACTTGGTGTCAGTTTCATACATGCATATCGTTACTACCGTTACGTGATATACAATGTCACACAGTGAATAAACTCCGCAACCTGTGGCGGTCCTCATTAGACAGTTCTCTCTGTGTCCATTCAAATCTGTTTTTTCTGCCTTTCATTTTCCCTTGCTGAGTTACTTTGCTGTGGCAACCAATTTGATTAGGATAATATTTTCATCTGGTTGCGTGACACATTCACTTGCTATTAGTCCTTGTTTGGTTTTACTGCCATCGGGATAGTGTTCTCATGACTAGGGTCTGCATGTTTTTGCAAATAAGCAGGATGCCGTGCTCTTTTCCCAGATGGGCTGGAGCTTCCAACTCTCTGCCATCCGTCCTGACATTCCCACATCTTCTGGAAAAGAACCAGGCATTTCCTTCCACTTCTACCCTTAGCATAGCAGAGAAAAGCCTGGCGTATTTGAGTTCACTTTCTCTGAGGGCTTTCTTCATGTCTAGAAAGCTGCGCCTTTGTTTTTGTACATTGACGGGAAGTCTGGAAAAAATGTGATTGTACTGTTGTTGTATAGAATGAGCGGGGCACTACGTGCTGCCTGCAGCATGACGTCTCTATCTCCGAAATTAAAGACTCGGGCCAGTATCAGTCTTGGGGGGGGGGGGGGGCTGGTTTTGTTCTTCCTACTGGTACTCCGTGGGCCCTTTCAATAGAGGAATAGTTTGATAGTCCTCGAGGCTGTCGGGGTTTCAGCATCAGTTCTTCCACAAATAAATCAGCAGCAGGCCTCTCTGCTCGATCGGCCACTCAAATGAAACATACATTGCTCCTTTTTGATCTGCCTTCATAGTCTTCTAGAGACCTCAGTGTTAACTGTGTCTATTCGCGTTTCCAGTGCAGTGCGAACTTTGTTGATAGCGGCTATAATATCATGCAGAGTGAGTTCTTCTTTTTTCATCGTCGGCTGTGTCAGAGCCAGAGGTGGCTCCACCGGGCCCCGACCATGTCTTGGCTCTTTTGCAGCATGAATTTATCTAGCGTGGTCATGTGCGGTCCACTCTCTCCCTTTCCACCTGACATGGTGCACCTTCAAGTGTGGGCCGGTTCAGAAATGGAGACAATGCAGGTGGTCTTCCAGGGTACTTACTGCCACCTGCCCTGGGGCGAATTCTCCCCTTCTGCTTGTCGGTTTTACCCGGGTGGAAGTTCTTCAAACACACACCGGTTTTCTATGGTCGAGGCAGTCCTTATGGGTTTAGTGCTTTATGTACTGTGTGGTGTAGTGCCTCAACTTCAACACTGTATGCAATTGTCTGCAGAGGAACCCTTAGGTGCTATAGGTCCCTTGTGCTGATCTACAATGCTACCAGTCAGTATGGAGATCACTGCCGGGAGTCATCTCTCGTGCACAGGAGAGGCCCCACAAGTCCTCCTTTACTCCAGGGGGTCAGCTGTGCTGTATTCTGGGTGCTTCACTGCCCTATCTCCAATCAAGATGTGTGGTATGATTTGATTTTCTCACTTGGGGTGGGGGAGCAGAGTGTTTATGGCTCACCACTCATCGTCAGATATGCCTGGAGTATGTTATACTCCCACTCAGTGTCTCCAACACTACACCGGTGCGGCCAGTTCATCAAGATTGGGCCCATCCTGGTTCACGCTCCTCAGGTTGCCATCGATGCGCGGAGGGGCTCGGCTTCCTTCTCACTGGCCGTATGTGCCTTGTCTTGCCGGACGGCAACCCTCGCTGCTGCAGTTCAGGCCATCACTGTACCACAGGCACACCCCGGCCTCCAGTGACGCAACAAGTGTCCTGTCGGGCCACGCCGGTCAGCAACCCCAGACCTATCCACAGCACCACAGCAGCACCACCCTCAGCTTTTAGTGGTATGATGCCTCGCTGCCACCACATCACCTCACCAGTGACCACGGCAGGGACGCGCTCCGGTTCTTTTTGCTGTGTTTTACCCCGGGGCGTTTCTCTTCTTATGTCGTGGTAGCCCGCCGGGCGCCACACCCACACTGCAGTCGCTGCAGAGCTCATTGATCTCCCCTGAGTGCATAGTTGTAAAACGGTCGGCGGTTGCACTCTAGCTGTTCTGCTCTTGGTGTCTCTGCACGCTCACCTCTCTGTGAGGTCCCGCAACTCCACTCCCCGGCTTCTTTTCGTGGGCAGGCCCCACCTCAATCTCAGTGTGTTCTGCTCTGACAACTCCTGGATTATTTCGCTGCATGAGGGAGTCATAGGTGAATGAATACACCCACAGCGGTTATGGCACAGTGTAATCGGATTAATGACAGGTTAAAGTGGGATGCTGGGTTTGGCTCTCGGGAGCTTCGCTAGTGTGTGGCCATTTTCCTTGGTTGCATGCCATGCCCTGTTGTTTCAGTTTTGACCAAAGGCTTTCACGCAGCACTCAATCAAATGCTGATTTGAGGTCGACAAAGCAGGCAAATAGCCTAGTTTTCCTCCTTATTGCATTCTCTATCAAGATACCCAGAGTTGCTATGTTAGTTGCCATTCCCATGCCGAGTCTGAACCTCGTTTCTGTTTTTGGTATCAATCGTTTCTCTTCTGTCCAGGCTTGTAGATCTTGTAGGATACAAGTGGAATAGAGTTTAGCTTCCATGTAATTAGAGCTATCATCCTGTAATTGCCTAGCTGCATGTGACTTCCATTTTTAGGTCTCGGCTCGAAGGCTGCGCTTGCGCAGTCTCGCTCTGAGATTTAATGTTTTGGAGTAGAGGGGCTTGCACCCGCCCTCTTCTCCCCTCTTCTCCATTGGCTGGCCTCTTGAATGCTGGCCAGCCATTGGAGAAGAGCTTCGTCACTCCGAACAGGCCCCGTCCTTTTCGGATTCGGGGGCGTGTTTTTTTCAACTTTTCTGATTATCTCCTCCAGCCAATGGCAAGAGGAGAACACTCCCCCGAATCCGAAATCGCCGCTGCCTTTCTCCGAGGCATTTCTGCTTCGCCTCAGAGAAAGGCAGTGGTGTGCTTGTTGTCGTGGTTTCCAGCACCCTCACACGAATTGACTCCTATGAACTGCCGTGTGTACATTATTGTGAAAGGGCAAATATGCTGCTTTTGCACTAATTAACTGTTTAAAAATTTGAAAAATGATTTATATTTGTTCCTTTATACAAGCTTGGACAAATCAGTTATTCTCATTGTGCCGACAAAAAACGTGACTGTGTCCTTGTGTAATGTTAACTGGTGCTCGTGTAAAGCGCTCCAATAGCTACGGGTCGAATTCGCGCAATATAAAACTGCAACAACACAAAATTGCATTACAATACAGACAAGTTCAATGAGCTGGCAGCCACACACTGTTAGCTGTCACTGGGGGAATGCCAAATTATGTCTCAGTAATTTTAAAGAGCAAAAAAACAAGGAGTGGTTTGAAGGGGAGGGAGGGCTGAGGGAGAACAGGGGGCTCGGCAAAGGGGGGAGGGCGCGCGTGCAGAGCACGTGAGGGAACCCAGACACAGACTGCAGCAGGACCTGCGCCCAGGCGCCCCCCACATTCAATACCTCGACCCCTTATCTTGGAGTCAACTTGCGTGCGTTTCTGGTGAGTTGAAATGCCGTGTTTGCTCAAAGAAAGTTCTGTGGGTTCGTTCATGTCTTCGCAGCTGGCTCCACAGTGTGCAACTTGCACCTCACAACCGTACTAAGCAAGCGTAGTGGGTTCATGCGCAGCAGAGACCTGGAATAAGGGACAGACTTCGCAAGTGGCCGCCCTCGAAAGTTTACACAGTGAGGAACCCGTTCGCAGCTGCCATAGCACATCACACCCCGCTCCGGTCACTGGAGAGAGCCGCGGTGGGCTGGGGGCTAAAACCAGCCCTGGGTGTCTTCGTACCAGCGCCTCATTGTACTGAGCCCAGCCGTCTCCAGGAGGACTGCAGGAGCAATAAAGTGTTTAAGTGTATGTCATAAGGCTGTGTGTGTTCCCCCAGGGTTGTGTAAGCAGGGTGGACGGCCAACGACCGATCTATCCGTCCACCCCTAAAAGCAGCTCTCTGGTCTGCAGCCTGTGCCCCACTTGGGCTTTCCAACCCCGTTCCCGAGCTCAACTCAGTTTCCATTAATTCTTCTGATGAGCTCGAGAGAAAATTGTTATCTACAGTTCTAAGAATCCCTCACCTTGGCAGCAGCAGCTACAGGAAACAACGACCCTTATTATTCCAGTGGTCCCCTGACAAGGTGGTGGGTAAAGTAAATCATGGGCGACTTTCGCCTTTTGTTTTCTTTACCGAGGATAAAATCCAAGGTGGGTTTCACAAGTGTTGTCAAATGTGTTCGTGACTGGCGGAATGCCAAAGCTTGGGCATGGGAGAGGAAGTCGCACCACTTCCCTCAGGAAAGGCAGTTTATCTTTTTGAGGGGCAGACATGGCTGCGATTTATCATTTCCTTGCCACACAGGCTGATTAGGAAGATTAGGAGGCACAGTGTGTGAGGGTGGCTGGACTGTTTCTTTAAATGTTTTAAAAACTAAAACATAAACAAAAATAATGTCATGAGCAATGCCAATAGCTCTAACTTTACCAATGCCGAGACCATTGCATTGTAAATGCTTGTTATACATTGGTTGGAAAATATTCCTTTTACAAGAGGTTGGTGCGCTGTTCCGGGAATAAATGTGATTGAAAAGAGGTGTTAAATACCTGACCCAAAAAAAGGCTACATTTTGCTTGAATATTGCATTGGGCAGTCCATTAGGGCCAGCAGCTCCCTCTCGCTTCAGTTTTTTTTTTATAATTCCCTCTAGTTCATTGCTCTGTGACAGTTAGACTATACCACTAATGAACATCTGCTTACGTAGAAGACTGGATAGAGCAAAGTATACTGCCATTTATGTGCTATGATCTGATTTTCAAAAAGAAATGTTATATGGATCATGCCGTGCTGAATCTGTGCCTTACCTTATTTTCTAAGCGAAAGTTGTGAAACAGAACCCCTTAATTTTGGGGGGTAAGACAATTTTTCCCAGCAGACTTTCTCATTCTGTTTGGGACGCTGTTCGACTTTTTTCTTGATTTTGCTGCTCATTTGAGACTTTGAATGATTTATTGACTTTAATTATTCCGTAGAACTCAGCAGTTTTCGAAGCCTTTATGGCATTTATTCCCTACTACTTGAGTTCAGATTTTTGTAATAAAAGTCTTTAATTTTTCCCTGATCTAGAACTCGGTTATTGAGTGGTCTTTATGACTTATTATGTTACTCACTCTGCTAAACTGATGTTGGGTGGGGTGTTCTCATACGCAACTTGGCGTGGAACTTCTTGAGGTAAATAGTGATATTTAGAATTTTCAGGGTGTCTGGACTACTGGGGTACAGTCCTTAATATTTAGGGCTGGGGGTTCTGGCTCCACAATAAATGAAGCCAAAAATACATGTTATTTATAGCAAGTGTGATAAACAGAAAATCAAACATTTATTTCTGCAATGCGTATATCATAACACCTTTTATTTACAGTGGGTTGACTAACATATGAAGGTGCGCTTTTTGGCATATGAAGTTGGCTGTGTTGTCGTATCATAGTGGGTAATTTAACCTATGATGGTGGATGTGTGGACATATGATGGCGTTTTGCTTGTGTGGACATATGAAAGTAGGTGGGTTGGCATATGAAGGTGAGTTAGTTAGCATGTGAGGGTCACTGTATTGGAGTATGATGTGGTTTGTGTCAAGATATGATGGTGGGTGTGTTGGCATATGATGATACATGTTGGCCTATGATGTTGGCATATGCTGTTGGGTTTTTGGACATATGATTGCCAGTGTAAGATGGTGGGTGTTATGGTGTATAATGTTTGTATGGATGTAAGGTGGAGAGTTTGCTGGTGTATGATGTTTATCACATGTACCTATGATGGGCATGCTGGCATATGACAGCATGTGCGTTGATGAATGACTGTGGTTTGTTGGTGCATATCTTTAGGTATGTTAGAGTATGATGGCGTATGTGCTGCATATCTTGTGTGTCTGCTGTATGTATAATGGTTGGTGTATTGTTTGATGTTTGTTGTGTGGATGTATGATGGTGGGTGTGTTGTTATAGAATGTCCGTGGGTGCTGGTGTTAGAGTATGATGGTTTGTGTTGGCATATGGAGTGGGTCTTGTGGACATATAATGATTGGGGTGATGTTGGATGCTGTAGGTTGTGTGGACGTATGGCAGGTGTTCCTCTACTTTTCCTGCACTCTGTGTGTATTGTGGCCTGCCTGATACTGTATCCCCTGTATGTGGCACCCAACCCTCCAGCAGTAAATTTCTATTCCTCTCACCTTCCCTACATCCCATCAATGTGCATCTGCCTATCTGAAGCCTTCCCGTGTGTCCCACTCCATTACAGCGCATGTGCCCCCTGTCCTATCCATGGTATCCCTCTGTGTGGCCTGCCTGATTGCAGCCCCTGTGTTCTGCCCAACCCCTGCTTCTCTTTGTGCCCCACCTCCCTGAACCCCTCTGTGTGTGTCCACTCCTTCCGCTGCATGCCTTTATTGTGCCCATCCACCCACAGTAGCCTCTATCTGGCCCTTATCATATCTTCAGCCTGTGTGTGCTGCTCTAGCCTGCCCCTTGCTGGCCCTTTTGGTGCTCCTGTTCCACCTGCGTCCTTACCATGGGTCCTGCCCCCCTGCTGTTCTACATTGTGCCACCAGCATACCATCTGTGTACCTCAACACCTTATATTTATTTTATTTATTTATTTTAAAGGTTTTATATAGCGCTGGCTAGACCCGGAGGTATCAGAGCGCTTTACATGAGTATCAGACCATAATTGCAGGTTACATCGTTACAAAGGTTACACAGTTATTAGAGCCTGGCAACATAGTGACAAGTAAGGTCGAGACAAACAAAAAGGACATATATGTAAGGGAAAAAGCAGGCAAGGGGAGAAATTCAGGGGAGGGGGGTAAGAGCAGGGGAAGTAGACAGAGAATGGAGGAGGGAAAGAGGAGGGGAGGGTGAGAGACACAGCATGGAAAGAGGAGGGGGAGCGTGACGGGGACACAAACCGGTAGATGAGTCAGAGCTGCGTCCAAAGTCCAGTAAGCTGTGATCCCAGGGGAAGAGGTATCATTTCCCCATCTCTGTTGCGAGAGGCTCCCTATACGTAGTGGACTCTCTCAGAGGGGTCTCTGAGACTCAAGGCCTACATACTGGATCCTTCCCCAAAAAGGGGAGAGGAAGTGCTTTGGCAAGGGGTGCCATACCATACCTCAACTGTGAGTGGCTCCCTAGGCACTGTGGACTCTCTCAGCGGGTTCGCTGAGACTCCAGAGTACAAATATTGGATCTTTCCCCTACAAGGGATGAAGGAGTGCTTAGACAAAAGGCACAAAAGGAAAGGGGGCTAGGCGGTGTAGCAGGCAAGGGGAAAGATTCAGGTGAGAGGGGATAGGAGCAAAGGAAGTAGACAAAGAAAGAAAGAGTGCTAAATGGGAACAGATAGATAGATAGGAGACAAGGGAAAAGCAGAGTTACATAAATACGATGGGGGGGGGGGGGGGAGGAGACGGGGAGAAAAACTGTGCCCAAAGTCCGGCTGGGTAGGTGATGGTCAGGGGATGAACCAAGGCCGATCTCCTCAATAGCTGAACAGAGCAGCTCCACCGGGTGTCGGCCATAGTGCTCGGACTCCGCTGTCAGGATGGAGATCAGGAGTACTCAGAGATTGTCAGATTTGTGGGGGGGGGGAGAAACCATGATCTGAATGAATTCCAGACGCCATCTTGAGGTCAGGCACAGTCCTGGTAGGATTCTGTAAGGAAGAGTTCAGCGGGGGAAAAAGTCACAACTGGCGGCCATGTTAGGGTCAGACATCCATCATTCTCAGCTGCGACCCTGTTAGGTTGTGAACTAGTAACACTTTCTTAGGACTCTTGGAAGGCAAGTCACTTGATAGGGATCACACCTCAGGCTTCCTACCGAGAACATCTCCACAGTGGAGCCACCATCTCAGGTATCAGTGAACAGGTCAGTCCAGGCAGATCAGACTCGTGCACATCCAAAGGAGATAGTTTTAAATGTTTAGATGTCGCAGGCATACAATGTGGATTCTGCACACATCCGCATTCATCCGCTTTATATTAGGGTTCTGGCCATGCACCTGACTGTAATGGAAGCCGCCATTTTAGGTCCTGGCATCAGGGTCAGTCCATTCAGGCGGGAAGGATCGGTAGACTACCGTAAACAGAGCACAATGAAAGAGAGATGTAAGCTACCTATCCACTTTTTCCTTTCTTATTGATACCGCCTTGCAAGTGCGCTTTGCGAGTCCGTTGTCAGGCCTCATACAGGGAACATCTTCGTGGTGTGAGCTGCCATCTTAGGTACCAGGTCAGTCAAAACAGACTCGTATTCCTCCAAGGGAGATTTCCCAATCTGCTTTCTCTTAGCAAGCCTTATTGAATTTTTAAATGTCACCTGCATACACTGGCGTACAATGTAAGATCGCGTACAGGTGCATTCAATCGCTTTTTATATCACATCTCCGCGGTGGGAGCCGCTATTTTAGGTATTGACATCAGGGTCAGGCAAGTCAGGCATGACGGGTCGATGGCCTTTAGCAATGCAGCACAACGTTTATTCATTCACCCTATAGTCCCGGTGTGCTGTTATATGCCCCATGCAGCCCCTTTGTGTGTCCCTCTGCAAAACTGTTGTAAGCACCACCACTCCTTATTGTGCTTCTGCCCCCCTGCAGCTCCTGTTTGTGCACCTGCACCCAGCAGGCCTTGTGTGGTGCTTGGTCCCCACCTCTGCACCCCATCTTTGTTCCCCTCCTCTGCCAGCATCCCTCCTGGGAGTTCTTCTCCTGTATGTAATTGTTGTATCTGCCTCCCTCCTGTGCCACCATGTCCCCCCATGCAACCTCTGTGTATCCCCCTTCTGGCCATCTGTGTGGCCCTCGCTCACTGACACTGCTACCTGTGCCCCCCGCCTGCCCTGCAGAAACTCTGTGCACCATCCACCCCCTCCATCCCATTTGTGTGCATGCTGTCTTGCCATCTCTTCTACCGTCTTTCACCCCATTTGTGTCCGCCTGCATCACTTTTGTTATATCATCCTTAGGGTGGTCTTCCCCTGGACATTTTGTCTTTTGCCTCCATGTTTTGCTAATTCTTTTCATTGGGCTCAGGACTCTGACCACTTTAGCACTACTAACCAGGACTAAACTGCATGTGTTTTATCCCCTGAGCTTGGTGACACTGGTGTATACATGATTAAAATATTTGTTGTACTAGTACGTCCTTTATAAAGTGGTATATACCCGGGCCTGTATTTCAAATGCTACTAGTGGGCTGCAGCACTTATTGTGCCACCCACAGAAGTAGCCGTTCAAACCTGTCTCAGGCTTTCCACTGCAGTGCCTGTGTGTGCAGTTGCCAAGCTTCAAACCCCCTTTTTATTACATATAAGTCGCCCCTAAGGTAGGCCCTAAGAAACCTTAAGGGCAGGGTGCCGTGTAAGTTAAAGGTAGAACATGTACTTGTATGTTTCGAATGTCCTATTAGTGACAAATAGCCTATTTTTTATTTCACTACTGTGAGGCCTACCCCTCTCATAAGCCAGCATTGGGAATTCCTTAATACACTTTTAAGCTGTAATTCCTGATCAGAGAGGATACTTACTGGTGAAGTTGGATTTAACATTACTGTTTTACAAATGTCACTTTTAGAAAGTGGACATTTCTCTGTACTTACTACTCTTTGTGCCTGACAGCCTGCCTCCAATACACATCTGGCCAACAGCTACACTTTTGTGTATTCCCTCTAGACAGCCACAAACACAAGAAGGTAAGGCGTATCTGCATTCTGAGCACTCATTTGTAGCATTTGCATTCTGATGGATCTTCCTGGGCATGGAGGAATGGAATGGGCTTACACTTACACTTTAATAGGTTGCATCCTGTCCACACACCAGCACTGGTTTAGCCCCCCCTTTGACCCCCCACAGATTGCCTGCCAGACAGGACAGGGTTGAAAGGGATGCTTGTGCACTTCAGAGAGAAGTCACCCCTACATTAAAAGCACCTTTGAGTTTAAGTACTGAGTCTCTGAGCCCCTGAAATCAGACATTTCTCGATCTTGAACTGAACCTCTGTCAGAAAGAGTGCTATGCTGCTTAAAAGACTCAACTAGGCTGCTTTTCTTGAAGGACTGCTTTTCTGCTTGTTGACCTGCTGCTCCCTGACTCTGCTGAAGGAGAGCTGGACTCTGCCATCCCTCCAAGTGATCTCCAAGGGCTTGCCTCCTGTGTTCTGAAATCTCAAGGACACAAGAGACTTCCTACAATTCTGCTGAGGACTCTGCCTTCTGTGAGTCCTATCCTTGCCTGAAGTGCCTCCGCAAAGTTCTGGGCCTCAGAAGTGGGTTCTGCAGCTGTTTGTCTTTCAAAACCAATGCATCGTCACCACTACGCCCATCAGAACCAATGCATCTCCTTTCGACGCTGAAACAGAGGCTGTTCAACGACAGTGATTTTACAGCCTGTGTGGCCTGACAGCGACGCTCTGTGCGGGTCGATAACAACGCATTGCCTTCACTTCAGCGAAGCTCAACGACTACGCAGTGACACAACTGCACAGACAAGGTCGACGCATCAAGCCTTCAATGTCAACGCTTTGCTCCATCCAAGGTACTTTCTCAGTGGGCCCTGCATGGATCCTGTAGCCGGCCTTGCCTCCATGATCGTCCTCCTGAAGTTTGGATTTGTACCAGTCCATCGCGACCTCGAGTAACGTTTGACCGCTAGTGACTTCTAAGCACTATTTTTGCATTAAATCTTAAAAAATTCATATCTCGACTTCAACTGATTGGATTTTTGTTGTTTTGGTCTTATTTTGCTCAGATGTTCTCTATTGTTGTAAACCTGTGTGGAGTCTTTTTTGTGGTGTATACATTGTGTTACTGTGTATGTGTTGGACAAACACTTTACACATTGCCCCTTTAGATAAGCCTGACTGCTCTGTGCCAAGCTACCAGACGGTGAGCACAGGTTATCTTCTAGTTTGTATCTAGCTTACCTGACTAGAGTGGAGGTACCTGCCTGGCCTGGTTGCATGACTCACCCAGCCTGGAATCCCATTTCTAACATTGGTGATCATCGTTGAGGATAGGACTTGTGTTTGTACAATACCATATAGTAACTCATTGTTCACTACAACTATATACTTGAACCAATTTGACCCTTTTTTGGTTCTCCCTGTTCTGACATTGTAGGAATTGGGGTGCTCAGAATGGGAAGAAGAGAGGGACCACAGAACTCAGTCGTGGGGTGAGGAGTTAAATGTTTTATTTATAGCTCAATTGTAAGTCCTCCTTGAGCGACTCACGGGTACAACCACAATACTGTGGGATGACTTCCTCAAAAAAAAAGAAAAAACAGAAAACAGGGTAGCATCCCCTCCTTGTCTCCTCTTCAGGGGTCTTCTCTTCTCCTTCCAGGACCGACAACCTCTTCTGGACTAGGGGCTTCTGTTTCTTGCCTCACTTGGGCCCGGGGAGGACAGAAAAACAGGTCAGGTTTACTGTTGGGTCCTCTGGGTTTTCCACTAGCTTGTGCTACCATCACCAGGGAAGAAGGAACGTGAGGGAGTGATGTCCGCTTAATAAATCGCCACCAGTGTGCATCCCTGCTTAGTGCTCCCCCATCAACCCCACCCGAATGAACCCCAGAGCGGTACTCGCCTTAGGCCATGACCCATCTCCAGGACCGTGGCGTAGGGACCTGGGGCGTCTTCACTCTGCAACAGCCCTCCGGGTTCTCGTGGTATACGGCTGCTGCCACTGGTACTCCTCGTCGTTCCACTTGCTCCATCCTCGTCTCCACCTCCTCCGTCGCTTGCTTCCACCTTCTCTGTCTCCTCTCCTTCTCGATTCCGAGCCTCACCCCGTCTGCTTCCTGGGATATCCCCGTCTGCTGACGTCACCGGCTCCTCCTCTGACATCACCGGCTCCTCCCTGTCAACTCCGATCACGACCAGCTCGTTTGCTGACGTCGGTGGGATGGGAGGGGCTTGTTCATTTGACTGCTCCTTCCAGTCTTCACCGTACTCGTCCTCCTCACAGACATCTTCTGATTTTTACAAAGTCCTTTTGCCCAAGTCCCATTTTCTCTGCAATGTCTGTAGTCCTGTCTGGCACTATGGAATTTAAGCTGGCCAATCTGGAGGCATACACAGTGTCCAAGCTCATGGGGCTCTACCAGGGGAGAGGGGTGTTCCACAAGTGAATTGCCAAGAAGGCAGAGCTTCAGAAAGTCTTGAGAGCATAGGCAGCAGTCAACCCAGAAGGAAAAGTGGATGAGGAGGATGGATCTGTGTCTGAGGAAGGATCAGAGCGAGACCTGACAGAGGGTCTTGTCATGCAACCTGTAGAGGAAGGGAGCACTTTTCTCCCAGGACTGGCTGTCCACTCTAGACCAGGCAGCAGTGTGTCTCTAAAGAGCCTGTCTCCAGAGGAGCTGCCAACTTAAAGAAGGAGCTCAAATTGAAGACCAGCCTATCCTGCCAGTTTTCTGTGCTAAAGGTGTTTTCCGTATTGTAGCTGACATTTTTATGAGCAATCCAGTAGAATTTGATTACCTTTATTAAGGATGGACGTGTTCCACATCCCAAAAGTTGTGTTACTGTGGGCAGGAAGTTATCGCTGTGCATGTGGCATAGATGAGGCACTTATTGAGGCTGAAATCTTTGGAAGCAAAACTGTCCGTTAGTAATGAGCAGAACTCATTATGTCTGTTCGTTACAAGGTATGCTCATCATAACTGAGGCTATAGAAACATTGCATTGGATTTTTTTCTGGATCAAGAATGACAAATTAGGTTTTGCATATTCTATCTCAGAGGGTGAACAAGGCACATGGCGCACTTCATTGAAAAGGCATAATGCAAAGCCAGTCAATGTTCAATACACTCAGATCAAAATCAGTAAAACCTGAAAACCAAGTTCGTAGAGTTTGTCAAAGATCGTGAAGAAAAATCTGAAATTTGCAAGTACTGGGGAAATGTTTTAAACATAATAGCTCTAGTGAGAAACTTGGTACCTGCTGATCGGGAAGGTGATTGCGGGCAGCACGAAAAGACTGTTGATTCACTGATTACTGAGTTTCGCGAATTTGACTGCATAAACTACTTGAGATATGGGTCCTGTTATTTGGAAAGAGTGAAAAAGCTAGAAGTGGAAAATCCATACCTCTATAGAAAATTCATCCAAAGTTATTTTGTGGTGAAAGACAAAGAGGGAAGGTTCAATGCTGTGGCTCAAGATATGAAACTGAACAGACGATTCAGAGATCACAGAAAAGCCCTAAGGGAATTGTTAGTCAGACACGTAAAAGTGAATATGTTTCTTAATTGCAGCTAGTTTACCATGAAATTCTTTCTATTTGCAATGTTTGTAGAGAAATGACAAATTAAAAATGAATGGACCATCGTGAAACTGTTCCTCACCACGAACTTGTGGGAAAGAGAGGGGAACATTTTAATAAACATATTGACAGCCTTCTTCATTTCAAGCAGCAGCAAGAAAACCTCTTTAAAATGACTGAGCCTGTGCGACTACATAACTTCGTGACCAAATAAAATGTGGATAACGATATAAAGACACGTCTACTAGATGTCCTGGAACATTGATCGAAACTATATGCAGATCTGAAGCAGGAGGGATTTGTAATGAAAAAGAAAAGCTGTTGGGCATAATCACTAAAGCAATCAATCAAAGTATGCTTTATTCGAAGGATATTCATAAAAGCAAAGTACAACATACAATAACAATTCATTAAATACATTAAAAATACTATTAAATACAATACATTCCGATACTACATACTTTGAGAAAATCTAGTTAAATTACACCATAAGGGAGACATTAATTCATTTGGCGGGGGTACTATTCAGATCACATACGAGTTGACATCACTGGAGCCCTGGATTAGACATTCCGTGATAATAACAGTGGATGCTTACTATTAAAACAAAAGGTATTTAAATAATTAAAAGTTTTTAAAACAGAGTACATACAATAAAATCCTAGAAATTAGCAAGGGGGAGAATAGTAAAAAAACTAGCAATC
Source organism: Triturus cristatus (assembly GCF_964204655.1). NCBI lineage: Eukaryota > Metazoa > Chordata > Amphibia > Caudata > Salamandridae > Triturus > Triturus cristatus. The sequence continues at coordinate 709,669,751 of NC_140587.1, read as the reverse complement.
TCCCCCATTCAAGAGAATAGTCAATTGACTAGCAGTCTCATTCTAATCATCCACGCCCATCCTAGATACTTTGCAGTGGCAATTAAAATCCAAGACAATGTACTAGTGCATATAATGCGTAGGGCAACAGTCCCTCTAGTGGTTCCTAAATTTTTACACATGGGAGTAAGCCATTTACGCCGTGGAGCAGCATAGGTTTCACAAGAAAACAAGAAATGACCAATAGTTTCATTTTTTGTGCCACAGGCAGGACAAATTGCACTGTTTCCCACTTCCCATTTTGCTGTTAATGATCTAAGTGGGAGTGCTCCAGCTCTTAGTTGGAATAGAAGCTTCCTATCTCTTGTCTTGGTTATGGTATCCCAGTAAGGCTCAAGATGGGGGTACATCTTGGCCTCTAGGAACTCTCTAGTCATGTTACCAACACTTGAGCTACACCAATTCCGCTGGGCAACCTTCTCCCAATAAATAATCTTAATCATACTTTTAGAAGGGAAGGTTGCTCCTGCAGGATCTTCCCAGAGTGTACTCAGACCAAGCTCGAACAAAGATGCCCTAAGCGCTTTCAGCCAGCCTATTTTATGGTGAAGGTCTGTTCTTATAATATCTAAAAAACCCCCAGCGTAGTGGGTAAGCGCAGGCGTGGTCCATAGCCTGCGCCAGTATAATATTGGGCGGAGCCGTGCCATGTCTACAATGGCTCTTCTACCCAAGTCGTACATAAGGGGCAGCAACGGGGTGCTTTTGGGAACGCCTGTAATGGCCCTAAAAAATGTATTTTCTGCAAGTTGAAGTGCCGGCATTTTTTCGAACCCCCACAACTCAGCACCATAAAGTACAGAACCCAGAGCTTTAGCTTCGTAAACCTGTAAAACAGGTTTCACAGGTTTAGTGAATGACTTTCTGTGTTCTGAGCTGATTGTACCTGCCAATTGCCTATGTTTAATTGTTGCAATTTCAATATGGTGCCGCCAAGCCTGCGCATTGGATATATGCATTCCCAAATAAGTAAAATTGTTGACCACCTCCAATGGACGACTATTTAAGGTAATTTTTGTCTTACAACTGCGATGGGGTTTAAAAGTCATCAGCTTCGTTTTTGTAATGTTTACTTCGAGGCCATACTCTTTGCAAAATTGGTCAAAAATTGACAAAGCACACTGCAATCCACTTGGCGTTTTTGCTAGGATGAGTGTGTCATCCGCGAACATTAAAATAGGAATTTTGACACCATCTAAAACAGGAGCATCCACTTGAACGGAAGTCATACGTGCTACAACATCATTGATATAAAGTGTGAAGAGGACTGGGGCCATCGAACATCCCTGTCTAACGCCCCTCTCTACAGGAAAATCTGAAGTAACTGAGCCCAAGCCACCCCACTGTATTCTTGCATAATTCGATTCGTGGAGTCTCATTATCATAGATAACAAATCGTTTGGGATGCCCTGCTTCTGTAAAACCGACCATAGCTTTAGTCGAGGGACTAGATCAAAAGCGGCCCTTAGATCGACAAAGGCCGCATACAAGCTTCCTTTGCCGAGCACCACCGTCCTCCATTGAATCAAGGTGAAACGAAAACCTGATCCACCGTACTTGTAGAACGTCGAAAGCCAGCCTGGAAGGTTGAGAGGGCCTTGGTCTCTTCCGCCCAATCCAAGAGCCTATTGACGATCACTCGCCCCACTACCTTTTGGATGGTATCTATGAGACTTATAGGGCGGTAATTGCCAGGCAAAGATCGATCTCCTTTCTTGAAAATGGGGATAATCACTGCACCCTTCCAGGATTTTGGTACTGATGCACCCAAGGCAATGGCATTAATAAGATGGTAAATGTATGAGCACCAGCGCTCTTTGTCGTTAGCAAATAAATCCGCTGGCACACCATCAAGACCTGGGGCTCGTCCACAGGCAACTGCATCCAGAGCCGTCATGATTTCGGTAAGACAAAAGGGATTTTCTTTTGGGAGGTCTACACAGATTGTCTCGTGCCGTTCAGCAGCATTAAAGACAGCATATTGGTTTTTAAAAAACTTAACCCATTCAGTTTCAGGGACATTGTTTTGTGGGGATTCAGGACCACCTGATTTTCCCCATCTGACAATGTGCCAGAACTGTCGAGAATCCTTGCTATCACTGGCTGCCTTTAGCTCACTCCAGTATTGCTCGTCCCAAGCTTGTTTAGCTTTCACAATACAAGTTTTGTAGTTTTTCCTGGCGGCTTGGATTAAAGCTGTTTGCCCTCCCTTTATAGCATTACCCAGTGCAGATCTACTCTCCCTGCATTCATCGTTGTACCATTTGGATGGCTTGGGGACCCTGTCACCTTTGTCCTTGACAGGCTTAAGGAAGTGTCCCTTGATAATATCAAAAAGGGAATTATGGATTCCTTCGACCCGGTCTAGGCCATTGCTCAATATATTGCAATCCTCTAGGTCTAATATGGCTTGGTCAACATGGCTATTCATACTAGCAATAGCCTGTTGGTTGATTGCTACCTTTTCCCAGCGTAACCTCCTCATGTTATTGGTGGGAACAACCGAGGTGGAACGAGCACAGGAAGTTCCACAGGCAAGCCAGTGTGAGTCCACCACTTATGTGACAGGCACAAAGGATTATGGTCGCTCTCCAGCCGTCCCTCCACATGCATGTTACCAATAGATGGCCATAGCTTTAGACTACATAACAGATAGTCAATTCTGCTATTGTACCTACCATTATCAAATGTACTTACACCTTTTCTATCTCCACTAGTCCTGCCATTCAATGCTCTTAGCCCCTTGCCGAAGCATAAAGTATTTAACCCAATTACATCAGCAGACCATCGCACTATTGGAGGCAACTCTAGTTTAGGCACGCCCCATAGTCGATCCTCCTCTTCTCCATACAGATCATCATTGCTAATCAAGGGCTCAAATGTACTATTAAAATCGCCCGCAATGATAATATTGTTGGTCGACGAGTGTATGTCAATGAGGCTATCAAGGTCTTCTAACACCTCTGACCTCCCTTTCTTCTTCCTCCGGACATATACATTGTAAATGTCTACACTACCCAACTTATCTAAATCTAATCTAATTAGTTGGATATCCCTGCTTCTTGTGTCAAGAACTTTAATGCCCAGTCTTAAAGCTTGACGCACCCATAGTACAAGACCCCCCATTGGTCGGCCCCTCGGGCCTTTAACCGCAGGGACAAAATAATTCAAATAGCCCTGCATGTAACATGCTTCACAAGCCCAAGTTTCCTGGAATATGCAAAGATCAAATTTATTAACAAAGCTCACCCACTCTGGTGATTCCATTTTGGAGGCCAGCCCAGCAATATTCCATGAAAATAGGGTGCCTGATAATTCCTGGGTAATAACCCTAGCGGTATCTGGAGCAGACAAAACAAGATCGACCAAACACTCATGGGGATATGCTGCCTCTTCTGAAGATGGTGCAGTAATGGACTCATTATAATGCCTACTTGTATTTATCTCGGGCGCCGCATCTAGTTCTCTCGTGGACTCATACTTATTAAGTCAATCCACATCCTCTAAGCTTTCTAATACCTCGAATCTGTTTCTCAAGGGGATCATAGGATTATGTTGAAAGTTAGATGAATTCCCCGACTCAGAGGTGATGGCTAATTTTGGTCTAGGAAAAAAATAGGTGAGTTCCCAAGTAGTAATCGAGGAACTCCTATACAGCGTTTGCCAGTTCAAAATATGAGCAACCGCTCTTGGGTCCCTAAAATTAATAAGGATAACATCCCCATGTATGGTTTTTGAAGTGTTTCCCAACCAAGGCAGGCGTCTTACATGTAAAATTTCCCCATTAATATAAGAAGGGAGTGGGCGATTTTGGCCTAGCCAATGGATAACTTTGTTTTTTAGTTGATGATATCCTTCTTCAGCGTCTGATTTTAACATAGGAACCCCTGCAAGCACAACGACCAAGGGGACTGCCTCTGGTGGTAAGTTAATGGACAGCGGACCTCTTGGTTTCACTAAAGCTAAACTTCCACACTTTAATTGCCATAGTAAGAGTTTCATCCAATCAGTCACTACAAAACAGGTTACAAAAAACAACTTTTGCAAGCTCATGGAGAGATGGATGCAGCAAAAGAAAGGGGAATTTATCAAGTACATTCTGTCACATAAAATTCTTCCAACTGGCTCTGTTCGCCACTGTAGAGGGTAATCTAATGGGGATTGTTCTGTAACAGGCGTCAGCAGAATCACCATGGATTTAGTCCAATTTATACTCAGTCCCAAGTAATCTTCAAATCGTGTATATTCTCTAATTAGTGGGTTTAAATTATCTTCCGGATGGCGTGTATATAAAACCATATTGTCTGCATAAAGCGATATGCTGATGGGTCGTAGCTAGAACTGCAGTGCTGTGTTTGCGTGTTTTTGCCGGATTTTGCATGCCAGTGGTTCAAGTGCCAAGGAAAATAATAGTGGCGAAAGTGGGCACCCATGTCGCGTTCCTCTATAAATATGAAAGGGAGCGGCTGTAATGAAGGTAATCCTAAGCCTTGAGCATGGATCTATATAGAGCAATTTGATCCAGCGCAGGATCGGGTGCGAAAATCCCATCCTTCGCAGGACAGAAAATATGAATAACCATACTACTGAATCAAATGCTTTAGCTGCGTCCAAAAGGGCAGCAGCTGCCGGTAAGTCTGGTTGTAATTGGCGGAAAAGTGCAAAGATGGTTCACAAGTTATGTGTCGTTGAGCGTGTTGGAATGAATCCAGATTGGGCCGATCGCACTTATTTCTGCATTAAGGGTTGAAATCGCATGCCTAATATTTTTACTAGTCGTTTGACATCGGAGTTCATAAGGGACAGTGGACGGTAGGAGTCACATTGAGTCGGGTCCTTATCCGGTTTAAGTAGTGTGATTAGTAATGCCTCCCTTGAAGATGGTGGTAAAGCCCCCTTTTCATATGCTTCCGAGTACATAGTTGCTAGAGGGGGGATGAGCAAGTCGCTATGGGGCACATGCATCAACGATAATACCGATCGCAAACGGGCAGATTCGCAGATTAGCAGAATCTGCCCCTTTGCGACCGGTATTTTTGCATGTGGAATGCATCAACCCAAATGCAAATTCACAATATAAGTAATCGCAAAATTTGCAATTACTTATATTGCGAATGCATTTAGGGAATCGCAAATTGCGATTCCGTAAATGCAATGCATGATGCAATTTCCAATTGCGAATTCGCAAGTAGGGATCGCAAATCACCATCAATTTGCACTTGATGGTAATTTGCACAAACTTTGAAAAATGCACTAAAGTGCATTTTTCAAAGTTTCATATTACACACACACATGCCCTTGGGGCATGTATGTACGCAACTTGTGGTAACATCTCAATTTCAGGGGTGAAACAGGGTGTCCTTTTGGCACCCTTGAAATTGCATGCGCAATTTGCGAGTACCTATTTGGTACTCGCAAATTGTGCATGCAATTCCCATTCATTCCTTTGGGCCTCTAGGCCCATAGGAATGATTGGGTAGCTATTCCGTAATTGCGATTCGCAATTTGCGAGCCGCATTTAAGGAATATGTATGCATAGGGATTTGCGAGACCTAAATAGCGATTTCTTAAAATGTGCTATTTAGGATTCGCAAATCCTGACTTTGATGCATGTGGCCCTATATTCTTTGTAGAATTTACCCAGGAGTCCATCTGTTCCTGGGACTTTGTTATTCGGGAGGGACCTGATGGCTTCTTTTAGCTCATCTTCCGTTATCGGATGACTGAAGTTTTCCTGATGCTCATCAGAGAGCCAAGCTAGGGCTATGTCGTTTAGATATTCATTTATGTCTTCCTCAGAAGCGGATAGTTGTGTGGAATACAGTTGCGAACAATAGTCCGAGAATCGGTCTATGATAGAGGGTGTGTCATAGTGTGGTGTACCTCGCACATCTGCGATTTGTGTAATGTGTGATGTTTGTATCCTACCCACTAGCATACGGCCTGGGCGTCCTCCTTCCCCATACTTGCGCACCACATACCTACCTGATATATATTTCACCTCACTGTCTGCAAACTCGTGGTATGCCTTCATTTTATTTCTGATTTCTGCAAGCAGTGTAGGGTTCAGAGTTTCTGCATATTTGTTTTCTAGCATCTTAATATCTTTCTCTACTCTGTTTAATTGCTGCCGTATTTCCTTTAGGATCCCCGCTTGTTTGCCTATACAGAACCCTCGGATAGTCACCTTAAAGGCATCCCAAAGTACTCTGGCATTATCAACTGTTCCTGTATTATGTGCGAAGTACTCCGTTCTGGCCCGTCTCAGCTCCGTTTTAAACACTTGGTGTAGCATTGCAAATGTCTGAAGGCGCCACACAAACTGTCTGGGAGTATGTGTAGGGAGTGCCAGCACCAGGCAAACAGGTGCGTGGTCAGATAATGTCTTGGGCATAAGGTATATGGATTTTGTCCATGTGCTAACTGCGTGAGTTGCTATCCAATAGTCTATTCTAGACCATGTATTATAAGTTGTGGAAATACAGATTCCCTCTCTGCACCCTGGGTTCCACAGCCGCCATAAGTCTACCACCCCCCATTCCTCTATGCCTTCTCTGAGCATCTTGGCTGCTTGTTTGCCATATTTGTCATTACACGTAGATCTATCCACTACTCGGTCTAAGCATGTGTTTAAGTCTCCTCCCCAAAGTATTTCTGTTGGCCCCAATGTCTGTAGTTTTGCCCAGACTAGTGCAAAAAAAGCCAGGGTGCGGGCCTTATGTATTAACTAGGGTTAATATAGTGCCGCCAAAGTCCCCTTTGACTATAATATAGTGGCCCTGACTGTCCGTGAGGGAGTACAGCAATGTGAATGGGATGCCATGCCTGACAAGTATTATCACTCCTCTAGCATATGTAGAGTAGGAGGACGCTATCAGAGTGAACGCCCAACGAGCACTCATTCTTAATTCTGAAGAGTTAGTAAGGTGAGTTTCCTGGAGACAGTCCACCTCCACCCCATGTCGGTCGAGGTAGGCTAGTACCTTTATTGTCTTCTGTGGATTGTTTAGGCCTAGCTCATTCCATGTTAGCAGCGTTAAAGGTCTAACCATGTGTGTCAGGAAGCCAGCCACCTGTTATAGTGACAGTGTGTGTATTCTCTGGTAAAGGTGACCCAATTATACCAACGATTGTGATGTCTGTGTTCATGCCTTTGACCATTATTTTTACCTTTTCACCCCTGGCTCCCCCCCCGCCCAGTCCATTGCCACAATTGCATCGGAGACAATCCTCAAAACTCGGTTCTCCCGCCCCCTCCCCCCTTAACATTCCCCATTCACTCATAAACTTGGTGTGTTGTACACATGTGAGCAGGAGTGGCCAGCCGATGACCCAGGTGGTGGGATTTCCAGGGGGTCGCATAATATTTCTAGTATGTACTTGTATAAACATAATATCATTCATAACTATAGAGCATCGTTGTTGCTGTGGCAGTCACAATGTATCCCTAATCTCTTGATCACAACTGATGCCCTAAATTTAATTTAACAGCAGTATTCATATATCTAGCTTCTACAGTGCCACTTATTTGTGGCTGTAGGTTCACTTATCTGATATCAACGTGAATTAGTGTATCGTCTGAGTCTCAGATGGGGCCTTTATTCAGTGTCATCTAGTCCTGAAGTTTGTTCTTGATCATTTGCTCCGCCTCTTGGCAACTTTCTCCATGTGCCCTGCTGTCCTCGCCGCTGTAGATATTGTTGCAATGCTTTAGGGCCATTAAAAATGCTGGTCTTGCCTTCGTCAGTGATCTCTATGCGGGCGGGATATAGCATTGCGTATGGTATTTTTAGGTCTTGGAGCTTCTTTTTCACCGTCCTGTATTTCTTTCTCGCCTCTTGGACCTGGGCTGTGAAACCTGGATATATAGAGATTTCTGCGCCTTCATGCCTCAAAGTTTGCAGTTCCCTTGCACGGCATAGTGCAGCATCTCGGTCCATGTAATTAAGCAACCTTGCTATGATGGGCTGTGGTCTAGCCCCCGGGGGTGGATGGGGTACCAGGGACCTATGTGCTCACTCTACTCTGAACACTTCCGAAAAAGTCTCTCTACCCGGTAGGTCTGCAAGGAGCTTTTCTACATATTTTTGCATGTTGCCAGTCCCCATTATTCTACGATTGTTCCGGCAGGATCGCCCTTTCAAATCCTCTGCCTTGGCTTGAAGAACTGTCAGAACTTTCTCCAATTTCTCACGTTTTGCACGGACCAGCTGCTGGGTATCTTCAGAGTCTGACACTCTTTGTTCCACCATGTCTATGCGTTCCACATGTTTGTCCAGGCACTCCATCATGCGGTCTACTCAATATGTTGACGCATCTATTTTGCCATCTATGTTAGTTAGCGTGGTTTGCATGGCCTTTAAAATCTGCTTTAGATCGCCGCTCATCCCCGTATCTTGGGAGGGTGTGGCAGTACCTGCAGTTTCCTGGTCATCGGAGTGCGGTCTCACCGTTTTACGTTGGTCAAATTGCAGTTTAGATTGCATTTTATCTGCTTTTCCCATGTTTTTATAGGGTGACAATCAGTCAGGGGTCTAGGAAACTGTTCGCAGGGATGAGTTTGTTAGTGGTGCAAAGGCGAATGAGCACCCAGCCACGTGTCCAGTTTTTTTCCCCCACTTTGTCACAGCAGCCTCTGAGAGGTCTTGTAGCCCCAGTTCAAGTGCCAATCCTGCTCCCAGTCAATCTATTTGTAGTTATTTTTCCCCCTTTGTTCCTGCTCAATGCGTTGTGTCACTATGTCGCCGGAGCTTGCAGATTGACTATGCAGGAGGAAAATGTATGTCTCTTTGTGATTATTTATTTTCAGGGCCTCCCCCACATGGAGATTTCAATCTTCTCTTTCGTCCTGTTCAAGTCTGTTTCTGGTACCTCAGTATGAGGGTCCCTGGCACCTCGCTGTATGAGTAGGCTGTAATCAGTCCGCCGCTCCGTCAGTCTTGCCGACTCACCAGGGCAGCGTTGCACTGATATGTGCCTGCCGTCGCTGTGTCACGTCTCAGCCGGGGTCTCACCAGAACCGGAACTTGAGGTAGCGCCCCAGGATCATTTCCTCCGGTAATCTCTTTTGTCCAGGGCGCCGGAGGATCAGGCCAGCATCTCCGTTCCAGCAGTCAGGGTGCATCTGGGGTCTCCAGGCCTCTTCCTCAGCCACCGACGCATTCTATGTGCCCGCACCAGACTCCGCAGCCCCAAGCAAGGATCTGTGTCCTGATATGAGCTCGGAGGTGTCAGGCCCCCACCCAGCACCCAGTGCGGCCTCAGTCTGCAGCGGCAGAGAGAGCCCAGTCTCACCGGCCGGGCACGGATCTGTCCCCAGTCCCGTCTCCACTCTCTCCGCAGCTCTGCAACGACAGGGCACAGCGGAGGTGGCAGTGCACGGGCCATGCGCCCCCAGTCAATATTCAAGGGTCCTTGTGGCGAGGAACGGTTCCCCCTCGACCATCGGCCTCTGCCAGCCCTCAGTAAAAGGCCCCGCTCCTTCCACCCACAATTGCCAAGCCTCACCTCGCTGTCGCAGTTTCGGGCAGCACGATCGGCGCACACAGCCTCATTTCCTGGGTCTGAGCCACTTCACCCCCGGTATCATCGGCTTTCAGGCATTCGATGTAGGTAAGTGGCACGGTTTTTGCGGCTGTATGACACAGGATGAGGAAGGATTTTGTTATGTGGCTGAAGGAGCTCGCTCAGAGAGCGGCCATCTTCGGGCTTGGCAAGCTCCGCCCCTCCATTGCTCAAGAACTTAACAGCAAATTAGAGGAAACTGACCTTCGTGTTGTGCCACATGTTGAGTGTGCTCTTTGAAATGGTTTCAATTGCGTCATTGTACTGTCAAATGACAGAGATGTGATTATTGTGCTACTTAATTTTGTTGCAATGTTCATAAGTCAAGAATTGCCAGAGTTATGGATACGTTATGGAACAGACGACAAAAGACACTTAATCGTGCTTCATATTCTATACAAGAAACTTGAACCAGAGATGCTCAGTGTTCTTATCAAGACACATATTCTTATGGGTGATGACACTATGAGCAAAATTGGAACTAAGCTTGGCGCTTTAACTTCTGAACCTGACGTTTCTAAAAATGAGTTGCTGAGACAGAATAAGAATGTGACTTTAAAGACATAGAAAAAGACCTTGTGCGTGCGTGGAAAATGAGTTCTGACTGTCACACAATTGACGATTTTCGGTACAGTGAGTTCAAGAGATCAGTCCCGCTAAGTGACCTTCCACCGACATCATATTCTGTGTGGGAACACATTAAGAGAGTGTTCTACTTGATCAGAAGATGTGTAAATGTTTTGGATCATGCATATGTGGAGAAAGATCTGTGTGAATTTGGTTGGGAAGATATTGATGGGGTGCTAACCTACGAAATTTCTAAAGTCTCTACCCACAGAACTTATGAGATCATGTACTTGCAAAACCTGTCCTTCAAATAGATGTCCCTGTCGATATGCTCTTCTCGAATGTTCAAAATTCTGCAAATGTACCACGAGCGATTGCTGAAACAAATCAGGTGAACTAGGAAAAATGTGTCTAAAACAGGAGTGATAAATATTTTTTTTCATATTCAGATCATAAACATTGTTAGATGTATACATAAAAGGATTAAAAATCATTATTTGTTTTATTTCTATATATGTCTCTTCTTCCTCTATTATCGCTGCTATTTTGGAAAATGACGGAAGGGTTGCTCTGAGGAGTTATTTTCTGTCTCAATAAGACTACTTGACCCCCAAAGCCTATGTTTTGACACCAAAATGAAGAAAATAGGCCTCATGGTTCCTGAAACATTACATCATAACTGCAACACATCTGCCATTTTTAAAATAAATGTAGTTCAGAAATATCGGCCTAGATCAGCAATGTCTACCCAAGCTAAATTACTTCTCAAATGATCCAAAAACCCAAATCAAAAATGAAACTCTCTGGACAACAATTTTTTAGGGAGGTATATCAGGGGGCCAGGATAAAATAGGTCAGGTGTGCTCCAATCTCTGGCACCATGCCTCTAAATGAGCTGCAGAGTTTTGTACAACCTGGAGTTTATTAATTAAATTGAGGGGCAATTCCAAGCAATACACAGCATTGCCATAGTTTAGGCAGGAGCCTATCCGGGCCTTCACTGCCATATATTGAGTTTCAGAGTTGAGATATGGAGAAATATTCCTTTTCTAGTACCCAATATGTAGGGAAAGAATTACATCTGACACATTGAGGTGAGGGAGTCATGCTTGCGCATTATGACAAGGCAGTGAATAATATATTAACATCCAGAAGTATATTGGCTTAATTTAGATTTAACTAGAATGGGGATTACGTCTCTGAGCACGATATCCATGTTGCGTTCCTTCTGTTAGATATCCCTCCTGTCAAGTTATACAGTTTCCTGCACTCAGTGATGACTGGAACACTCTTTGAGAACAATATAATGATTAGTTTCGTGAAACATAGGAAATGTAGGAAGAAGCTCATGTGTACATTATTCTCTTCCACAATAAATCATTGTATTTCGCTCTAAAACATGGTGGCTATGATTCCCTGTGTTGTTATGTAGGCCTTGATGATGCAAAATTGAGTTTCTCATAAAATGCTTTCATGTGTAATGAGACTAGAGTTACAAATTAGGTACAGTTTGTTGAACCTTCCAAAATGTTTCAAGTTGGTATGTAAGCCAGCCCTGAGATATGGACACCAGCATTTTCAACACAACATCAAGTCCATGTAGGATGCGGTGGAGACAGGTATAGCTGGCCACCAGAGCAGGGAGGGGTCAGTGAGTTCCAGATGAGGTCCAGAGGCAGGCAATGTGTAGGAGTGTAGGAAGTGTAGGAAGCAATACAGACTAAGAAGTGTAAAAAACAAAAACACAAGACAACAGGCCTGTTACATCTGTGGACCCAGGGTCTGGAACCACATTCCTGTATCCGTTAGGACAGATTCAAAACTGCTTCAATTTAAGAAAGTGTTGACAAATCACCTCTTTCAAGGGCACTAAATCACAATGTATTAACAACTCAGCTTCCTCTCCTGTAACTCGCCGACCTTAAGCTTGGCTTTGACCATGAACAGCACTGTGCTGCCTTTTGGCTAAGTTTGCACTATAGAAATACCATACACATACATATGTATACATACATACGTAAATACATACAGGAGACAGCTTGGACCGAGAGCAGCCAGGGAGGAATGGAGATTAACTGGTTGTCGCGCAGTATCACCGATTTACCTGAGAGAGGGGCTACCAGGCCTTCCCGACATCTGGGCCTGCGGTTTGGTCTGATGGATATGAAAGACGGACACCTCAAATTTCATCCCAGTATTAGGTAATCATATAATGAGACACAAAATGTGGGGATTGACAAAGTTCTCTTAATCTGCAGTTTCATTAGAAAACCTTTCCAAACATAATGCATGATTTTGGTGCTGTGAGGGAGTGGGCGCTAAAACTGTTCACTCTTGGAACACACCAAGGCAGAAATTTCTACTTGGCACTAAACTCTATTCTTAAACGCACACAATTAACTACATACAAATAGAGAAAAATATATAATCTTCCTGTGGGTGTTGTAGTCATTCAATGTTCTTTGTCAACTGAGCCCAGGCAGTCTCTAAATCTCATGATCATTGAGTGTCTACAAATGCTCATAAATAAAACCTGCACAATGCTTCCACGCATGCTGTCAACACACAAGTAAGAGCAGCCATGCTAATTGTTGCTCTCAGTGATCTGTGCACTCCCACATGGACAAGAAGGCCGAGGTAAAAGTGTATTTAAGCTTCCAATAAACCAGTATTTAATTTGTGGAAAAAAAGTTTTAAAGTTTGGCTATATTTCCAATGCTGGACTGTGCTGACAAAAGTTTGTTTTAGTTAAAACGAGTAGAGCAACACTTGAGGAGTCATTTATGTCATCTTTAGTATTAAAGACAAACGTTTTCTGTGCACTGATGACGTAAGGTTTCTAACAGGAATGCACACCTGCATGTTTATGAAAAGATCTGATGTAAAATATTTCATTGTGGTTCAACATTGCAGACTCCAGACTAATTAAAATGAGATTTACAAAAAGGCTAATAAAAATGCCTATATTGATGTGATTTAGGGCCAGATTTTCAAATCTAGAATTGCAATTTCCTAATTGCAATTCTTACCAAATCGCAATTAGGAAATCGCAATAATTGATGTAACAAAACGTACATCTTTTAAATAGCGATCCCTAGTGGGTCGCAAATTGACCTACCTCATGAAAATTTAATGAGGTAGGTCACCATTTGCGACCCATTAGGAATCCCAGACATCACAGGGAAGGTGGCTTGCCGAGGTCAGAAGGCCGTCTTTGATTGCTTTTTACTTGCTTTCCTTAAAGTAAAACGGGATGAAACTTTGAAGCATCATTTTTTAAGAGTAGTCAGTGGTCCCATCCACTGCCTGTTCTTAACATTTATTTTTTTAAATTCTCAAAGGAGAATGGATCCTAAAAATGGTTGCCACTACTTTTTAGTAGTCGGTAAATAATGAATGTTTTGAGACTGTAATTTGTTTATAAAACATTCATTGCGATTCTGTATTTGGAAGGGACGCCCTTAACACTTCCCTTCCAAATATCAAATCAGTATGTATTTGCAAATTGTTCTATGCACATAACAAAAAGCAGCGTGCCGTTTCTGACCACAAAAATTGTTTGTTCATATGGTCCTGTGTCACTAAAAGAACTAAAGAAAGTTTGTAAATTTTTGTTTCATCTTAATAGCACTTTACCTGTAATGTTGAGCATTTAATTTAGGAGAATTGCTGATTTCCATTTTGGCTTTATTTGAGAACTAAGGGGCACATGCATCAACCTAAATACCGATCGCAAACGGGGTGATTCGCAGAATCGGCCCCTTTGCGACCGGTATTTAGGCAATTGGGATGCATCAACCCAAAACCCATTCGCAATATAGGTAATCGCAAATTTTGCGATTCCCTATTTGGGCTGCATCAAAGCCTTTCCTAAATGCGACTTCGCATTTAGGAAATGCTGATACCATCAACTTCAAGTTGATGGTAATTTGCAAAAACGTAGAAAAATGTACAAAAGTGCATTTTTCAAAATGCCATGTGGCGCACACATATGCCATCAGGATGGCCTTTAAGGGCCCCTAGCACCCTTCAAATTGCATTTGCAATTTGCGAGTTCCTATTTGGTACTCGCAAATTGTGAATGGCTTCCCATTCATTCCTATGGGCCTCTAGGCATTCCTTAATTGCGAATCGCAATTTGTGAGTCGCAATTAAGGAATTTCAAGGAATCGCATTTTTTTTGCGAATCCTTCATGTATTGCATTTTGCTTTTTCTAAATAGCGAATCGGTAAAATTCACTATTTAGAAATCGCAAAATGCGGGCTCGATGCATGTGCCCCTATATCTCAATGTATATTGGAAAACTGGCTGATTTATTGTGTTAAGGCTACATAGAGGAGGGGTATTATCGTCATGTGTAGTGTTAAGTAAACTAAAGAGACATAGTAAGTGAGGGGGTGGTCTGTCAATAGGAAAACGAGTTTTAATGCATAAAGGAAACTATGACAGGATTCAACATTAAAAAAAGAAAAGCTTTCAGTTTTGGGAAAGGATGAGTCGTCTTTTTAATATTGGGCATGGCAAATATGACTATGCTGACTTGAATCTCTTACAGACTTCCCAGTATGTTTGCTCTTGAGAATTATTAATTTGGTGGCCTATAGAAGCTATACATGATAAAGTGCTCCTGGAGTAGCATATGTACATCACTTGGAGATGGGCAGGGGCTGCAGCTGTAACCCCACGCTTGCCCATTGCAAATCCAGGCCTCAGAAAGGAAAAGAAAGTTTGAAGAACACAGGGGTGGCTTGTCTATATGGGTGTCGGGGCTACACCATTCTTGCTTTCTGCCCATTTTCTGATTATAGCAATAGAGAATAGTTGCCTATTATTTGCTAGTAACATGAGAAAAAATCAAGCACTAGGAGCTGGCACTGAACCTTCGCTCGCAAGTGAGGTAATTAAAATAAAATGCTTTTAAATGTTTGTTGTGTGCATGCGCTTGAGAGTGAGTTTGTGTGAGAGAGACAGCGTGTATATGTGTGAGAATGTGGATCTATATGTGTGAGAATGTGGATCTGTATGTGTGAGAATGTATGTGTTTGTGAATGAGTGAGTGGCAGGTGAGTGAGATAGTGTCAGAATTAGCAAGATTAGGTGAGTGAGAGAAAGAGTGACTGCAAGTTATAGTGAGAATGGTCAGTAAGAACAAGTGTGAGGGAGTGGTAGACCGCGCAAGGGACAATAGGTGACTGTGTGAGCAACTGTGAGTGAGAATGAGTAAATCAGAGTGAGAATAAGTGAGAATGAGTGAGTGAATGTAAGTGAGTGTGCAATAATGAGTGAGGTAAGTGAGCATGAGTGAGAATGTGATGTTATGCTTGCAAGTCTGCTATTGGCCTTGGTATACTGATGGTCATTCTTGACTTATCGGTGCACCCACAGTGGTCTGGCATACTGGAGGCCCTTCTAAGCATGACTGGCACCTTTGATAAAGTACTTGGATACCAGAGGTAACATGTGGCATATGGGACACCAATGGCAAAATGTTGGTGCTGGCACAGTGGAGGTACTACTTGGCATAGCAACACAATGGAAAAATGCTGGTGCTGGCATACTGAAGGAAATTGACATGGGCATCCATCACAAAATGCTGGTGCAATCACACTGGAGACAATTCTTGGCTTAAGGGAGTACAATCATGGGACATGGGGGATGGTGGATTAGGTTTTATAACTTAAAATGATGCAGAAATGCAATGCCTCCTCTTCTGATTAACCCCTTGGATGCTCATGACGGAGCGGTTCCGTCATGAGCAGCGGTTGGGCTGTGCTCATGACGGAACCGCTCCGTCATGAGGACAGCCCCTGGGGGAAGCGTTGGCGCTCCCCCCCTGGGGCATCGATCGTGCCCCCACAGACGGGGATGGCAGCGGAAGAGTTTCCGCTGCCATCCCCGAGCCCCCCCACGCTTCCTGGTGACGTCAGCGCGCACAGCGCACGCCGGCGTCATCAGGAAGCGCTCGGACGCCTGGAAGCCATTTGCTTCCAGGCATCCACAGAGGCAAGGTGAGTGTTGTTTGCTCCGGTGGGGCGGCGGGGGCCTTTTGGAGTGTATTGAGGCATCGGGGGAGAGGAAAGAGTTTTTCCTCTCCCCTGATGTCTCAATACAGGGCATTCCTGCTCCACGATCGCGCACAGCGTCGCGATCGTGGAGCAGGGATGCCCCACTAGACACCAGGGATGTGTGTTTTTTTTATTTTGGAAGCGACCCCTTGGGTAAGGGTCGCTTCCTGGGGCCATAAATTATTTGAAGACTTTTCTGCCCCCTCTGGGGGCAGATCGGTGTTTTTTTTCCGCCGTTTCTGCTCCCAGGGGGGGCAGAAAAGCCCACTAGATACCAGGGATATACATATTATTGTAGGAAGCGACCCCTTGGGCAAGGGTCGCTTCCTTTGGCCCATAAATTATTTGAAGACTTTTCTGCCCCCTCTGGGGGCAGATCGGAGTTATTTTTTCGCCATTTCTGCTCCCAGGGGGGGCAGAAAAGCCCACTAGACACCAGGGATATAAGTATTATTGTAGGAAGCGACCCCTTGGGCAAGGGTCGCTTCCTTGGGCCCCTACATTTTTTGAAGACTTTTCTGCCCCCTCTGGGGGCAGATCGGTTTTATTTTTTCGCCGTTTCTGCTCCCAGGGGGGGCAGAAAATCCCACTAGACACCAGGGAATTAGTTCAATTAAAAATAGAAGTGACCCCTCGCTTCCAGGGTGCAATTTGTTTTCTGCCCCACCTGGCACACAACCCGATTGACCATTTGGGTAGTGACATAGCATGTTATAATGTTTATTGTTATATTTTTTGTGAATTGCAATTGTAATGTTTTTTTTTTTTACTTTTTTGTTCTAGGTGAAGGCTTTTCCTCTTTTCACGTTGCCGTTTTGTTACTGGTGGTTCTGCTGTTTGTGTAGTTTGGTAAGAGACTTTTTTTGTACAATGTAAATGTGTTTGATTTCTCTGCCTGTTTTTTTTTTGCAAATGGTGTAATAATAGCAGTATGTTTGGTTTTTGAGTGTCAAAAACTTTTTGCATTGGTGCTCGATGTGTATTTTGTTGTCTTGTGAGTAATTTTTTTTTTTTTCTTCTTTCTAGTTTGATATCGTTGGTTTTTGCTGTGTCACTGCAGAGTTGGTTTCTGGTGAGTGCAGCTGTCTCTTGTAATTGGATTGTATAGTTTTTGAGTACATTGATCTTTGTGATAAAGGTACACATTTCTTTACTTACTTGGTTTGCACATTGTTGGTTGTTGTTGACTTGTTTGTGCAGTCTTCTATCTTAGTAAGTATAATGGCTAGCCGCAGGATTACTGCTCAGCAGGTTGTTGGTTTGCTGTTTGAGTCTTCCTCTGACCATGGTTCAGAGACTGACTCTGCATCTGAGGGAGAGGAGGCAGGGGACGATTCTGGCAGTGAGTTATCTCTCCGTATGGGGTCATCGGATGATGAAGATACTCTTAGTGCGGATGAAGTGCCTGTGTTAGAGGAGGAGACTGAAGTGCCGATAGTGCGGCAAGAGGCATCTGGGCTGCAGCCTGGGGCTGCAAGGCTTCCCGTTGGTGTAGTGCGGCAAGAGGCTTCTGGGCTGCAGCCTGCGGCTGCAAGGCTTCCCGTTGGTGTAGTGCGGCAAGAGGCATCTGGGCTGCAGGCTGGGGCTGCAAGGCTTCCTGTTGAAAGTGATGACCTCTGGGTTGCCCCTGGCATGGTGCAGCCGGCATTGCCAGAGTTTACTGGTGTTCCAGGGTGTAGAGTGAATACTGAAAACTTTTTGCCGGTAAATTTTTTTCAGTTGTTTATGGACGATGTGTTTTTGGCAGAGATTGTTGAGCAGACTAATTTGTATGCCGAACAGTTTTTGAGGGACAACAGTGCCAGTCTTAAGCCACACTCTAGAGCTACCCGGGGGACTCCCACAAATGTTGAAGAGATGAAGAAGTTCTTGGGTTTAACTTTTTTGATGGGCTTGCTAAGGAAGCCATCAATGTCTTCATATTGGTCTAGCAGTCCCTTGATGGCAACGTCTATTTTTCCGGCAGTCATGAGTCGTGACAGGTATTTGCTTCTGCTTCGGATGATGCACTTTGTTGATAATGGTTTAGCGTTGCCACGAGATCACCCTGACTGTGACCGTCTTTTTAAGATTAGGCCTGTCCTTGATCACTTTGTTGATCGATTTTCTGAGATTTATGCCCCTGGTAGAGAAATTGCAGTGGATGAGTCTTTGGTGTTGTTCAAGGGCCGCTTGGTTTTTAGGCAATACATTCCTAGTAAGAGGGCACGCTATGGAATAAAGCTGTATATGCTGTGTGACAGTAGGACTGGATATGTCTCTAATTTCAGGGTGTACACCGGTAAGGAATCTAGGTTTAACCTCCCTGGTTGTCCGTCCACTTTTGGAGTGACTGAGAAAATTGTTTGGGAACTTGGTAGAGGATTTTTTAAAAAAGGCCACCATTTATATGTAGATAACTTCTACACTGGTGTGCGGTTGTTCAGGGAATTTGCCAAAGTGGACACTGTTGCTTGTGGCACAATCTGCTCTAACCGTAAAGGTTTCCCGAAAGAACTTGTTTGTCAAAAGCTTGTGCGGGGCAGTGCAGTGCGTTGCGTTGCCAGGAGCTTCTTGCTGTGATGTTTACAGACAGGAGAGATGTCTACATGCTGACTACCATCCATGATGAAAGCACTGCACCTGTGACTGTTTGGGGTCAGGTCGCTGAAGCGCGCAAACCTGTGTGCATTTTAGACTATAATAGGCACATGGGTGGTGTTGACAGAGTAGATCAGAGGTTGGAACCTTACACTGCTCTTCGTAAGGCTTACATTTGGTACAAGAAGTTGGCTATCCATCTTTTCCACTTGGCAATGTTTAATGCTTTTGTTGTGTTCCAGGATTCTTGCCCTGAGTCAAAGATGACTTTTGGTAAGTTTCAGGAGTCTGTAATAGGCAGCCTTGTTGTAGTGGAACAGGCAAGTGTTCCTAGAGTTGGAGTGGTGGAGGATGTTGCTAGATTGAAAGAACGCCACTTTCCAGATCACATTCCTCCTACACCCGCAAAAGATTTTCCCAGTAGGAGATGTAGAGTCTGTTGGCGAAGAGGTTCGCGGAAGGAGAGTCGTATGTACTGCCCCGACTGTCCCTCTCATCCTGCAATGTGTCTCCCTGCTTGTTTCAGAGCGTACCACACGCGAAAAAATTTTTGGGAGCATTCATGAGTGGTAAAGTGAACTGCCTGGTCTGTATTCTTTGGAAAATTTGATTCTGTTTCAAGGTTGGTGTTAGTGCAATGTATTTAGTTGCTGATTTTCTGTTAGAAGATTTGTATCTATTTGCAATTTGTTTGTGTTTTTATTTTTTTCTAAAAAAATCCTAAATGTGATGGCGGTGTGTGTAGGCTTGCGCTTGGCTGTTGGTGTGTGTGGACTGGCACTTGGTTGGTGGTGTGCGTGGAATGGTGCTTGACTGGCGGTGTGCATGGACTGGCGGTGTGCGTGGACTGGTGCGTGGCTGGTGGTGTGCGTGGACTGGAGCTTGGCTGGCGGTGTGCGTGGAATGGTGCTTGGCTGGCGGTGTGCGTGGACTGGTACTTGGCTGGCGGTGTGCGTGGACTGGTGGTGTGTGTGGACTGGTGTTTGGCTGGTGGTGTCCGTGGACTGGAGCTTGGCTGGTGGTGTGCGTGGACTGGAGCTTGGCTGGCGGTGTGCGTGGAATGGTGCTTGGCTGGCGGTGTGCGTGGACTGGTACTTGGCTGGCGGTGTGCGTGGACTGGTGGTGTGTGCGGACTGGTGCTTGGCTGGTGGTGTCCGTGGACTGGAGCTTGGCTGGCGGTGTAGGTGGATTGGCGATTGGCTGCTGGTGGGCCTGGACTGGCGATTGGCTGGCGGTGTGCCTGGACTGGCGATTGGCTGGCAGTGTGCCTGGACTGGCGCTTGGCTAGCGGTGTGCGTGGACTGGCGTTTGGCTAGCGGTGTATGTGGACTGGTGCTCGGCTGGCTGTGTGTGAGTAGTGACTTTCTGCTGGTCACTACACACACTACTAGCTGAGTGCCACTCCACACAATCCATCAGCCTGTGTAGTTGCTGTGTCTGGATTGTGGGCGTGTGAAAGTGATGGGCCCTTGAATGGCGCTGTGTGCTGGTGTGAGTTTTGTTATGTGATGGGCCCGCGGCTGGCGGTGTGAATGGTTTTGTATGTCTCACACGTATGAATGGCCTGTAAAGAGGTTGGTGCCTTGTCGTGGCTTTACAGCTCACGAGCTGTGAGTCAATGGTTCCGTTTCTCGCCTTTTCAATTATTGCCAGTGCATTTCATTTCTGTGAAATCACTTGCTAATACAATTGTATCTACTGAACCATCACTCACCCTCGTGCCAAATCCAACCAGTATGTGTGTGTGCTTGCGGATTAGATGGCTGTGCAGTAATATTTGTCTTTCTGAAGCAGGGTGTACCTTGTCCCTTTTTGGTGAATTATGAAATGTGTTGCTTTTTTGCCTGGTGGTGCGAATGGTCTTGTTTGTATCACGTATGAAAGGTGTGTGAATGGCCTGCAAAGTGGTTGGTGCCTTGACGTGGCTTTACAGCTCACGAGCTGCGAGTCATTGGTTTGGTTTTTTGTGAATTTAATTATTGACAGTGCATTTCATTTTTGTGAAATCTCTTGTTAATAAAATGTAATACACTGAACCATGACTCGCCCTCGTGCCAAATCCAACCAGTATGTGTGTGTGTTTGAGGAATAGATGGTTGTGCAGGAATCTTTGTCTTTAGTTTCCCTGCCAAGGTACACTTTCCATGCAAGAATAACCCACCAACTGTAGATATTGTCGAAAACCCATGGGAGTTCATGGTGATGTTTCTCTTGTGAATTGAAAAATATTTTTTATCCCCAATGTCCTGAAAAACCTCAAAATGTCTGCCACATTTTCTTTGCAATATTATTCCAAAATTCTCACGCTGTAGTAACAATAGTTAATCTGGTTTTGCAAGGGGGGTTACTTTGGTTTTTGGCCCGGTGCTCGGCGGCCATCTAGGGAAACCTACCAAACCCACACATTTCTGAAAACTAGACACCCGGCGGCTTCCAGGGAGGTATGGCTTGCATGGATCCCCCAACGTTTCCTTACCCAGAATCCCCTTCAAACCTCAATTTTTGCTGAAAAAATCACTTTTTTCACACATTTTGGGGTGGGAAAGTTGTGGCATCACCGGGCTCACACAAATTTACCACCACCCAGCGTTCCCCCAGGTCTCCCGGTAAAAATGGTGCCTCACTTGTGTGGGAGGCCCAAGTACCCCCGGCAGGCAAGGGCCCAAAACGTAGTGAGGCGACATCAAAATGGCCTATCGCAAAACCACCTGGTTTTGCAAGGGGGGTCACTTTGGTTTTTGACCCGGTGTTCGGCGGCCATCTAGGGAAACCTACCAAACCCACGCATTTCTGAAAACTAGACACCCGGCCGCTTCCAGAGAGGTATGGCTTGCGTGGATCCCCCAACGTTTCCTTTCCCAGAATCCCCTGCAAACCTTAATTTTTGCTGAAAAAATCACTTTTTTCACACATTTTGGGGTGGGAAAGTTGTGGCATCACCGGGCTCACACAAATTTACCATCACCCAGCATTCCCCCAGGTCTCCCGGTAAAAATGGTGCCTCACTTGTGTGGGAGGCCCAAGTACCCGCGGCAGGCAAGAGCCCAAAACGTAGTGAGGCGACATCAAAATGGCCTATCGCAAAACCACCTGGTTTTGCAAGGGGGGTCACTTTGGTTTTTGACCCGGTGCTCGGCGGCCATCTAGGGAAACCTACCAAACCCACACATTTCTGAAAACTAGACACCCGGAGGCTTCCAGGGAGGTATGGCTTGCGTGGATCCCCCAACGTTTCCTTACCCAGAATCCCCTGCAAACCTCATTTTTTGCTGAAATAATCACTTTTTTCACACATTTTGGGGTGGGAAAGTTGTGGCATCACCGGGCTCACACAAATTTACCACCACCCAGCGTTCTCCCAGGTCTCCCGGTAAAAATGGTGCCTCACTTGTGTGGGAGGCCCAAGTACCCGCGGCAGGCAAGGGCCCAAAACGTAGTGAGGCGACATCAACATTGCCTATCCCAAATGTCGCCTCACTAGGTTTTGGGCCCTTGCCTGCCGCGGGTACTTGGGCCTCCCACACAAGTGAGGCACCATTTTTACCGGGAGACCTGGGAGAACGCTGGGTGGTGGTAAATTTGTGTGAGCCTGGTGATGCCACAACTTTCCCACCCCAAAATGTGTGAAAAAAGTGATTTTTTCAGCAAAAAATGAGGTTTGCAGGGGATTCTGGGTAAGGAAACGTTGGGGGATCCACGCAAGCCATACCTCCCTGGAAGCCCCCGGGTGTCTAGTTTTCAAAAATGTGTGGGTTTGGAAGGTTTCCCTAGGTGCCGGCAGGGCTAGGGTTCAAAAACTACAGCTAGTCACTTTGCCAAAAAAGGGTCATTTTTCACTGCAAAATTGAGGTCTTTGGGGAACGCGGGGTGGGTGGAAATTTGTGGATCCACGCAGATTCCAGAACTTTCCATCACAGAAATGTGGGGAAAATGTGTTTTTTTTGTCAATTTTTTACGTTTGCAAGGGATTCTGGGTAACAGACCATGGTGGGAGGCAGTCAAGTCACCCCATCCTGGATTCCCCTGGGTGTCTAGTTTTCAAAAATGTATAGGTTCGCTAGGTTTCCCTAGGTGCCGGCAGGGCTAGGGTTCAAAATCTACAGCTAATCACTTTGCCAAAAAAAGGGTCATTTTTCACTGCAAAACCACGTTGCGTTTTGCGCCATTTCCTGTCGCGGGCACTAGGCCGACCCGCACAAGTGAGGTACCATTTTTCTCGTAGGACTTTGGGGAACGCGGTGTGGGTGGAAATTTGTGGATCCACGCAGATTCCAGAACTTTCCATCACAGAAATGTGGGGAAAATGTGTTTTTTTTGTCAATGTTTTACGTTTGCAAGGGATTCTGGGTAACAGACCATGGTGGGAGGCAGTCAAGTCACCCCATCCTGGATTCCCCTGGGTGTCTAGTTTTCAAAAATGTATAGGTTTGCTAGGTTTCCCTAGGTGCCGGCAGGGCTAGGGTTAAAAAACTACAGCTAGTCACTTTGCCAAAAAAGGGTCATTTTTCACTGCAAAATTGAGGTGTGACCACGTTGCGTTTTGCGCCGTTTCCTGTCGCGGGCACTAGGCCGACCCGCACAAGTGAGGTACCATTTTTCTCGTAGGACTTTGGGGGACGCGGGGTGGGTGGAAATTTGTGGATCCACGCAGATTCCAGAACTTTCCATCACAGAAATGTGGGGAAAATTTGTTTTTTTTGTCAATTGTTTACGTTTGCAAGGGATTCTGGGTAACAGACCATGGTGGGAGGCAGTCAAGTCACCCCATCCTGGATTCCCCTGGGTGTCTAGTTTTCAAAAATGTATAGGTTTGCTAGGTTTCCCTAGGTGCCGGCAGGGCTAGGGTTCAAAATCTACAGCTAGTCACTTTGCCAAAAAAAGGGTCATTTTTTACTGCAAAACCACGTTGTGTTTTGCGCCGTTTCCTGTCGCGGGCACTAGGCCGACCCGCACAAGTGAGGTACCATTTTTCTCGTAGGACTTTGGGGAAGGCGGGGTGGGTGGAAATTTGTGGATCCACGCAGATTCCAGAACTTTCCATCACAGAAATGTGGGGAAAATGTGTTTTTTTTTGTCAATTTTTTACGTTTGCAAGGGATTCTGGGTAACAGACCATGGTGGGAGGCAGTCAAGTCACCCCATCCTGGATTCCCCTGGGTGTCTAGTTTTCAAAAATGTATAGGTTTGCTAGGTTTCCCTAGGTGCCGGCAGGGCTAGGGTTCAAAATCTACAGCTAGTCACTTTGCCAAAAAAAGGGTCATTTTCACTGCAAAACCACGTTGCGTTTTGCGCCGTTTCCTGTCGCGGGCACTAGGCCGACCCGCACAAGTGAGGTACCATTTTTCTCGTAGGACTTTGGGGAACGCGGGGTGGGTGGAAATTTGTGGATCCACGCAGATTCCAGAACTTTCCATCACAGAAATGTGGGGAAAATGTGTTTATTTGTCAATTTTTTACGTTTGCAAGGGATTCTGGGTAACAGACCATGGTGGGAGGCAGTCAAGTCACCCCATCCTGGATTCCCCTGGGTGTCTAGTTTTAAAAAATGTATAGGTTTGCTAGGTTTCCCTAGGTGCCGGCAGGGCTAGGGTTCAAAATCTACAGCTAGTCACTTTGCCAAAAAAAGGGTCATTTTTTACTGCAAAACCACGTTGCGTTTTGCGCCGTTTCCTGTCGCGGGCACTAGGCCGACCCGCACAAGTGAGGTACCATTTTTCTCGTAGGACTTGGGGGAAGGCGGGGTGGGTGGAAATTTGTGGATCCACGCAGATTCCAGAACTTTCCATCACAGAAATGTGGGGAAAATGTGTTTTTTTGTCAATTTTGTACGTTTGCAAGGGATTCTGGGTAACAGACCATGGTGGGAGGCAGTCAAGTCACCCCATCTTGGATTCCCCTGGGTGTCTAGTTTTCAAAAATGTATAGGTTTGCTAGGTTTCCCTAGGTGCCGGCAGGGCTAGGGTTCAAAATCTACAGCTAGTCACTTTGCCAAAAAAAGGGTCATTTTTCACTACAAAACCACATTGCGTTTTGCGCCGTTTCCTGTCGCGGGCACTAGGCCGACCCGCACAAGTGAGGTACCAATTTTCTCGTAGGACATTGGGGAACGCGGGGTGGGTGGAAATTTGTGGATCCACGCAGATTCCAGAACTTTCCATCACAGAAATATGGGGAAAATGTGTTTTTTTTGTCAATTTTTTACGTTTGCAAGGGATTCTGGGTAACAGACCATGGTGGGAGGCAGTCAAGTCACCCCATCCTGGATTCCCCTGGGTGTCTAGTTTTCAAAAATGTATAGGTTTGCTAAGTTTCCCTAGGTGCCGGCAGGGCTAGGGTTCAAAATCTACAGCTAGTCACTTTGCCAAAAAAGGGTCATTTTTCACTGCAAAACCACGTTGCGTTTTGCGCCGTTTCCTGTCGCGGGCACCAGGCCGACCCGCACAAGTGAGGTACCATTTTTCTCGTAGGACTTTGGGGAAGGCGGGGTGGGTGGAAATTTGTGGATCCACGCAGATTCCAGAACTTTCCATCACAGAAATGTGGGGAAAATGTGTTTTTTTCGTCAATTTTTTTTCGTTTGCAAGGGATTCTGGGTAACAGACCATGGTGGGAGGCAGTCAAGTCACCCTATCCTGGATTCCCCTGGGTGTCTAGTTTTCAAAAATGTATAGGTTTGCTAGGTTTCCCTAGGTGCCGGCAGGGCTAGGGTTCAAAATCTACAGCTAGTCACTTTGCCAAAAAAAGGGTCATTTTTCACTGCAAAACCACGTTGCGTTTTGCGCCGTTTCCTGTCGCGGGCACTAGGCCGACCCGCACAAGTGAGGTACCATTTTTCTCGTAGGACTTTGGGGAACGCGGGGTGGGTAGAAATTTGTGGATCCACGCAGATTCCAGAACTTTCCATCACAGAAATGTGGGGAAAATGTGTTTTTTTGGTCAATTTTTTACGTTTTCAAGGGATTCTGGGTAACAGACCATGGTGGGAGGCAGTCAAGTCACCCCATCCTGGATTCCCCTGGGTATCTAATTTTCAAAAATGTATAGGTTTGCTAGGTTTCCCTAGGTGCCGGCAGGGCTAGGGTTCAAAAACTACAGCTAGACTCTTCACAAAAAAAGTGTAAATTTTCAGTGTGAAAATGTGGTGCGTTCACCTTAGGTTTTGAGCCACTTCCTGTCGTGGGCACTATGCCTACCCACACAAATGAGGTACCATTTTTATCGGGAGACTTAGGGTAGTTCAGATTTGTAAAGCAACTGTTATTACCTATTGATTTTTGATGCATTTCTCCCTTCCAAATGAAAGACATTGTGTAAAAAAAAAAGTCATTTTGAAAAATGACCAATAATTGTCATGCAAATATGAGTATTCCCAATTTCGAAAATGTGCAAATATGCACTGTTTCTAAACTCTGTAATTTGTTCCCATTTCAGAAATACATAGGTGTCTTTCATACCGATTTTTCCATGTGTACATTTTCCCACAATAATTGCTATATACCCGGAACAAAAAAAAAAAACATTACAAAATGCTGCTCAGTTTTCTACTCTGGGTTCATTGGGCTCTTGGTGAACCTACAAGTCCTATATGTCCCCACAACCAGAAAGGTCCACCGGATGTAACGGTACATTGCTTTCAAAGAGATGTCATAATTCGAAGAAGTTACAGGTGAAAACGTTGACTCAAAAGGCTGCTTTTTTCAACAAATTTTTAATTTTTCCTATATTTACCTGTAAGTTTCTATAAAGAAACCTTGATGGATCTACACAAATGACCCCTTGCTGAATTCAGAATTTTGTCTACTTTTCAAAAATGTATAGCTTTCCAGGATCCATTATTGTTTTTGTACCCATTTCTACCATTAACTGGAAGGAGGTTGAAAGCACAAAAATAGCAAAAATGGGGTATGTCCCAGAAAAATGCCAAAACTGTGTAAAAAATGTTGGTTTTCTAACAAAATTCTGTCATTCTCTAAAAGCTGGAGAAATGGTGATTTCAGCCCCACAAACCCTTTTTTGATACCATTTGCAGAGAAAAACCCAGAAGCTTTCATTTGCAGCCCGTTTTTCCCATTTTTCACAAAAAAAACAAAATTTTGCTGGATTTTGACCAATTTCTGGGAACCCTCTAGGAGAATCCACAAACCCTGGGTACCTTTAGAATCCCCAAGATGTTGGAAGAAAAGGACGCAAATTTGGTGTGGATACCTAATGTGGTCAAAAAGTTACAGGGGCCTAAGCGCGCACTACCCCAAATAGCCCAAAAAATGCTTAGCACAGGAGGGGAAAAGGCCTAGCAGCGAAGGGGTTAAATAAAGATTGACAACAAACACATTTTCTTTTGTTTTTGTATTCAGCATCATCTTCTGGACATTTTCATGATGCCTTCTTACAGTATTTTGTAAGAAGGGATACATGTTACAGCTCGGTGTGCTTTATGAACAGCAGCATCATTGTCAGTATTTTGGGGTTTAAGCATCTAAAACAGTGGGGAGCGGAGCTCGGCCGGGCTGCGTAATGGCCAATCTCTAGAGGGGATCCGCCGACCGAGTCCGCAATCCAACAAGAATCCAGCATTACATGAGCTACACACCCACTAAGCGGACTAAAATAATGGGCACTATCAATGCCGGTGTAGTGGGGGGTGCTTTGGATGCCACCTCACCCTCTTGGTGGCCATGCTGTACAAGAGTGAGCGCCGGCCGGCTGCCAGCAGGGCCAGGCCTGTGACGCGAGATGGATCCCAGGCATAGCTTCGCAGTGGAGATCGATACGGAGCGGACTCTGCGGAGTGGCCGGGAGACTGTGAAACGGCTTTGGCTTGGCCGGCGGTGACCTGCAGGCAGGGTTGGATTGGGATTAGAAATCGGCATGGGCACACTTAAAAAAAAAAAGTGGCCCACATTTGCATATTGCCTTTCCTCAAAGCGCTGCTTCGGTGAAGTTTTATAAAAACCTGAAAACAAGTGAGGCTCCTTCTGCTCAGGCTCCCTGCCGCCGCTCGGTATGCACACATTAATTGGCCGGCCCAGCGAGAGAAAGGGAATGACACCGCTGCCCATTGATAAAAGGGAGGTAATGGACGCCCATCTGTCTCCAGAAAGGCCACTCAGGGCCTCACTGGACCGCTGGCGACATCTGATCACACTAGACATAGCCCAAATCGGCCCACCCCCCCCCCCCAGGCTGCCAAAAAAAAGCAGCCCACAGCTGGAACTTCGACACCGGCCCCTCGGCCATTGCCCGAGTGCCCGCCTTACCAATCCGACCCTGGGAACTGGATGGACCTGGGGAGAGACTGAGACCTCTGGGAGCTGCAGCCATCGTGAGTAGGTGGTGGTGAGTGGCGCGCTCAGGGTCCCCCGCCTAGCCACATGTGTTGAGAGCGGCGCCTGGGCAGGGATTAAGACCACCAAGGCGAAGAGCGGACTCAGGTGGCTGCCGGCGTGGTATACTGGTGCAGAGGGGCAGAATTGGATATTTGCATGGTTGGGTAACCAATGAATGCACCACAGCGCCCCCCTTCACAAGCACACAATTTCACTGTATGCATTGTCACTGCACGCACTGAGAGAGGCTGGATTTACTTATGGGGGTAAAGTACAGACCCTAGCATCCTGAATTAACTATTGGCTCCACTGCTGTGGGGGGGAAGACTCCTGATTGGAAACTGGACCTCCATATTTACTAATAACTAACAGACCAACTACGGGGGTGTTTGAGCCAGTTTGTGGAGCTGTGATGGTGGTGCAAGGCTCCAATGGGCGTAAAGTGACTATTACTGCTGCTGCTCCCCACTGGACTGCTTGTTCTGGTGGAGCTTTGGGTCATTTCCTGCTTGTGCCCCCTGACTAGGGACCTGGTTTGGGTGTGCCCGGGCCCTTACTTCATGGCTGTGAGGCACTGCCCGCCAGACTGTGGGGCTTGCCTTGAATCCCACTGATTTCCTCTGGACTGTCCCACACCCACAACAGAGTTCTTTGCCAATTATTTCGGATAGCATGGACATTACATTTTAACAATGGAGAAAAAGAATGACAAACAATCAAAACTTCAGTTTGAAAGCAGGCGCCTTACAAGACAAGGGGATATGGGGTTGCACTCTCGGGCGTCACTTTAGCACTCTGAGGAGGACCTGCACCAGGAGATCAATTTAAAAGAAATCCTGGTTAATTGAAGGTCGAGCTTCAAGGCCATAGACACAAAGCTCGACATCCTCACAAGCCACCTGGATCAGGTCAAACAGCGGGTGGATAAGCATGAGGATCACATTGACCATTTAGAGCACTGCATCTCGTGAGCAGATTATGCACATGCCAAGACCAGGGAGCAACTATTGAAAATGGACAGAGTGCTGGAAGTGATTAAGGCTAAAAATGAAGATCTTGAAGCGCATTCCCATCTCAACAATTTTAGGATTACAGGGTTTCCCGGAATCCAAAAACAAACAATGCTCCGTGAACTCTTTGGGGAAGGCTTTTCCACTTTGTTTATTATGAAACGTGCACATCACTCACTGGGACCCAGGGTCCCCCTGGTGTGCCAGCTCGTTCCATAGTGGAACGCCTGCTGAACTACTGGGACCAAGACGTGGTCTTGCATCTGGCGTGGGAGTGTGGGTCAATCCAATTCTAAGGGAACAGCATATCATTCTACCCAGACTTTACAATAACGGTGCAGGCGGCCTGCCGTAAGTTTTTGCCAGCGAAACGGATCCTTCAGAAAGTGGAGATTCCCTATACCTTAATCTATCCGGCCAGGCTGAGAGTGACTTGGGAGGGAAAACGTCATTTCTCCCAGGACGCCAAAGTAGCTTTAAAATTTGCTAAGCACATCATTAAGGGCAAGGGCTCCCCCGATCTTCACATGGTAGGGGTTGTCGCTCGCATACTCTCTGCCCTCAGGGATGATTCCTATTCAAGCATTTACTTTATGGGAGTTTGGGGAGAGTGTGGAATACTACACAACCAAGTTTGAGGGTTGGTGGGGGTGGTAGGCTGGAGGTTCTGTTTTACTTTTTAACATTGACTTTCACTCAATTCGATACTCAAATGATTACCACACAAAAGTTAATGGTTGGCGTTTACTACCATTGCACCCTCGCATTAAGCCCACATGCATCCACTTAAATTACTAACATGAAGCAGCTGTGGTGTAAATGATCATCGCAAGACCCGACAAGTGTTTGCATATTTACAAAGGCCCTCCATATATATGTGCCTATTACAGGAACTATCACTAGACTGAGATCCGGGTGGATAGGGGAAACATATGTTGCTACATATTCCAATTATGGTGGCAGTGTGACGATTACTTACTAGAAAGGAATTGGCCTGGTGCACGTGCAAAGTTCAATATGACACACCGGGCAAATTTGTTCTACATGCGGGAGTCATTCAAGATTATCCAATCAATCTGTCTGTGGTCCTAATATAGATGAGCCCTAATTGTTTGCGGAGGTATGGCAGCTAGCTGAGGCGCTGGGACACGAGGTGACTGTGTGGATTGGAGATTTTAATGTTATACATAGTCCTGGGATGGACAGATCAAGCGATTTCAGATGCCCCCATTCACGGCCCACTTGTGCCTAATTGTGGAAGGCTTTGACTTGACTGACCTTGGGTGCTTCCACCATGCAGACCAGAGGAAAGGTACCTGCATAAACACTTCATTTTTAGCTGATATTGCATGACATTCTGGCATGGTCACCCTAAGCATCCAATTTACCACAGAAGTTCTCTGTTCTTCTAGAGTTGTTCTAGAGTTGTTGCTCCCAGGTGGTCGATCCCGAGCCTTTACTTGGAAACTCCCATCGGGCGGGCAAGTTGGCAGGGTATGCTCAGACGTGAGACCCTTGCTCACTTTGCCACTGGATTCAAGCAAGCCTGGCTGAAGACGGCTGAAATGCCAGAAACCAGTCCTAGGAAGCTTGTTTCCGGTCCAGGGAAGGCATGGCTTGGCAGTTCGGGCTGGACTGTACCCATGAGGCACAGGGACAGACTGATTTGCATATGGCCATGTCTGAACTGGGGTGGCAGAGTGGGCTAAAGAACGGTGATGGATCAAACCCAGATCTGTTGACAGGGTGTGAGTGTTTGATTGGTTCTGATGCTCCGTCCATCACCACCCCCTTTTGTACCGCTTTGTTCGCCATAAGTTGGCAGGGTATGCTCAGACGTGAGTCCCTTGCTCACTTTGCCACTGGATTCAAGCAAGCCTGGCTGAAGACGGCTGAAATGCCAGAAACCGGTCCTAGGAAGCTTGTTTCCGTCCAGGGAAGGCATGGCTTGGCAGTTCGGGCTGGACTGTTCCCATGAGGCACAGGGTCAGACTGATTTGCATATGGCCATGTCTGAACTGGGGTGGCAGAGTGGGCTAAAGAACGGTGATGGATCAAACCCAGATCTGTTGACTGGGTGTGAGTATTTGATTGGCTCTGATGCTCCGTCCATCACCACCCCCTTTTGTACTGCTTTGTTCGCCATAAGTTGGCAGGGTATGCTCAGACGGGAGTCCCTTGCTCACTTTGCCACTCGATTCAAGCAAGCCTGGCTGAAGACGGCTGAAATGCCAGAAACCGGTCCTAGGAAGCTTGTTTTTGGTCCAGGGAAGGCATGGCTTGGCAGTTCGGGCTGGACTGTTCCCATGAGGCACAGGGTCAGACTGATTTGCATATGGCCATGTCTGAACTGGGGTGGCAGAGTGGGCTAAAGAACGGTGATGGATCAAACCCAGATCTGTTGACTGGGTGTGAGTATTTGATTGGCTCTGATGCTCCGTCCATCACCACCCCCTTTTGTACTGCTTTGTTCGCCATAAGTTGGCAGGGTATGCTCAGACGTGAGTCCCTTGCTCACTTTGCCACTCGATTCAAGCAAGCCTGGCTGAACACGGCTGAAATGCCAGAAACCGGTCCTAGGAAGCTTGTTTTTGGTCCAGGGAAGGCATGGCTTGGCAGTTCGGGCTGGACTGTTCCCATGAGGCACAGGGTCAGACTGATTTGCATATGGCCATGTCTGAACTGGGGTGGCAGAGTGGGCTAAAGAACGGTGATGGATCAAACCCAGATCTGTTGACTGGGTGTGAGTATTTGATTGGCTCTGATGCTCCGTCCATCACCACCCCCTTTTGTACTGCTTTGTTCGCCATAAGTTGGCAGGGTATGCTCAGACGTGAGTCCCTTGCTCACTTTGCCACTCGATTCAAGCAAGCCTGGCTGAAGACGGCTGAAATGCCAGAAACCGGTCCTAGGAAGCTTGTTTTTGGTCCAGGGAAGGCATGGCTTGGCAGTTCGGGCTGGACTGTTCCCATGAGGCACAGGGTCAGACTGATTTGCATATGGCCATGTCTGAACTGGGGTGGCAGAGTGGGCTAAAGAACGGTGATGGATCAAACCCAGATCTGTTGACTGGGTGTGAGTATTTGATTGGCTCTGATGCTCCGTCCATCACCACCCCCTTTTGTACTGCTTTGTTCGCCATAAGTTGGCAGGGTATGCTCAGACGTGAGTCCCTTGCTCACTTTGCCACTCGATTCAAGCAAGCCTGGCTGAAGACGGCTGAAATGCCAGAAACCGGTCCTAGGAAGCTTGTTTTTGGTCCAGGGAAGGCATGGCTTGGCAGTTCGGGCTGGACTGTTCCCATGAGGCACAGGGTCAGACTGATTTGCATATGGCCATGTCTGAACTGGGGTGGCAGAGTGGGCTAAAGAACGGTGATGGATCAAACCCAGATCTGTTGACTGGGTGTGAGTATTTGATTGGCTCTGATGCTCCGTCCATCACCACCCCCTTTTGTACTGCTTTGTTCGCCATAAGTTGGCAGGGTATGCTCAGACGTGAGTCCCTTGCTCACTTTGCCACTCGATTCAAGCAAGCCTGGCTGAAGACGGCTGAAATGCCAGAAACCGGTCCTAGGAAGCTTGTTTTTGGTCCAGGGAAGGCATGGCTTGGCAGTTCGGGCTGGACTGTTCCCATGAGGCACAGGGTCAGACTGATTTGCATATGGCCATGTCTGAACTGGGGTGGCAGAGTGGGCTAAAGAACGGTGATGGATCAAACCCAGATCTGTTGACTGGGTGTGAGTATTTGATTGGCTCTGATGCTCCGTCCATCACCACCCCCTTTTGTACTGCTTTGTTCGCCATAAGTTGGCAGGGTATGCTCAGACGTGAGTCCCTTGCTCACTTTGCCACTCGATTCAAGCAAGCCTGGCTGAAGACGGCTGAAATGCCAGAAACCGGTCCTAGGAAGCTTGTTTTTGGTCCAGGGAAGGCATGGCTTGGCAGTTCGGGCTGGACTGTTCCCATGAGGCACAGGGTCAGACTGATTTGCATATGGCCATGTCTGAACTGGGGTGGCAGAGTGGGCTAAAGAACGGTGATGGATCAAACCCAGATCTGTTGACTGGGTGTGAGTATTTGATTGGCTCTGATGCTCCGTCCATCACCACCCCCTTTTGTACTGCTTTGTTCGCCATAAGTTGGCAGGGTATGCTCAGACGTGAGTCCCTTGCTCACTTTGCCACTCGATTTAAGCAAGCCTGGCTGAAGACGGCTGAAATGCCAGAAACCGGTCCTAGGAAGCTTGTTTTTGGTCCAGGGAAGGCATGGCTTGGCAGTTCGGGCTGGACTGTTCCCATGAGGCACAGGGTCAGACTGATTTGCATATGGCCATGTCTGAACTGGGGTGGCAGAGTGGGCTAAAGAACGGTGATGGATCAAACCCAGATCTGTTGACTGGGTGTGAGTATTTGATTGGCTCTGATGCTCCGTCCATCACCACCCCCTTTTGTACTGCTTTGTTCGCCATAAGTTGGCAGGGTATGCTCAGACGTGAGTCCCTTGCTCACTTTGCCACTCGATTCAAGCAAGCCTGGCTGAAGACGGCTGAAATGCCAGAAACCGGTCCTAGGAAGCTTGTTTTTGGTCCAGGGAAGGCATGGCTTGGCAGTTCGGGCTGGACTGTTCCCATGAGGCACAGGGTCAGACTGATTTGCATATGGCCATGTCTGAACTGGGGTGGCAGAGTGGGCTAAAGAACGGTGATGGATCAAACCCAGATCTGTTGACTGGGTGTGAGTATTTGTTTGGCTCTGATGCTCCGTCCATCACCACCCCCTTTTGTACTGCTTTGTTCGCCATAAGTTGGCAGGGTATGCTCAGACGTGAGTCCCTTGCTCACTTTGCCACTCGATTCAAGCAAGCCTAGCTGAAGACGGCTGAAATGCCAGAAACCGGTCCTAGGAAGCTTGTTTTTGGTCCAGGGAAGGCATGGCTTGGCAGTTCGGGCTGGACTGTTCCCATGA
Organism: Triturus cristatus; assembly: GCF_964204655.1. Lineage (NCBI taxonomy): Eukaryota > Metazoa > Chordata > Amphibia > Caudata > Salamandridae > Triturus > Triturus cristatus. The sequence goes on along the minus strand of NC_140587.1, from coordinate 709,635,633 downwards.
GGCACAGGGTCAGACTGATTTGCATATGGCCATGTCTGAACTGGGGTGGCAGAGTGGGCTAAAGAACGGTGATGGATCAAACCCAGATCTGTTGACTGGGTGTGAGTATTTGATTGGCTCTGATGCTCCGTCCATCACCACCCCCTTTTGTACTGCTTTGTTCGCCATAAGTTGGCAGGGTATGCTCAGACGTGAGTCCCTTGCTCACTTTGCCACTCGATTCAAGCAAGCCTGGCTGAAGACGGCTGAAATGCCAGAAACCGGTCCTAGGAAGCTTGTTTTTGGTCCAGGGAAGGCATGGCTTGGCAGTTCGGGCTGGACTGTTCCCATGAGGCACAGGGTCAGACTGATTTGCATATGGCCATGTCTGAACTGGGGTGGCAGAGTGGGCTAAAGAACGGTGATGGATCAAACCCAGATCTGTTGACTGGGTGTGAGTATTTGATTGGCTCTGATGCTCCGTCCATCACCACCCCCTTTTGTACTGCTTTGTTCGCCATAAGTTGGCAGGGTATGCTCAGACGTGAGTCCCTTGCTCACTTTGCCACTCGATTCAAGCAAGCCTGGCTGAAGACGGCTGAAATGCCAGAAACCGGTCCTAGGAAGCTTGTTTTTGGTCCAGGGAAGGCATGGCTTGGCAGTTCGGGCTGGACTGTTCCCATGAGGCACAGGGTCAGACTGATTTGCATATGGCCATGTCTGAACTGGGGTGGCAGAGTGGGCTAAAGAACGGTGATGGATCAAACCCAGATCTGTTGACTGGGTGTGAGTATTTGATTGGCTCTGATGCTCCGTCCATCACCACCCCCTTTTGTACTGCTTTGTTCGCCATAAGTTGGCAGGGTATGCTCAGACGTGAGTCCCTTGCTCACTTTGCCACTCGATTCAAGCAAGCCTGGCTGAAGACGGCTGAAATGCCAGAAACCGGTCCTAGGAAGCTTGTTTTTGGTCCAGGGAAGGCATGGCTTGGCAGTTCGGGCTGGACTGTTCCCATGAGGCACAGGGTCAGACTGATTTGCATATGGCCATGTCTGAACTGGGGTGGCAGAGTGGGCTAAAGAACGGTGATGGATCAAACCCAGAGCTGTTGACTGGGTGTGAGTATTTGATTGGCTCTGATGCTCCGTCCATCACCACCCCCTTTTGTACTGCTTTGTTCGCCATAAGTTGGCAGGGTATGCTCAGACGTGAGTCCCTTGCTCACTTTGCCACTCGATTCAAGCAAGCCTGGCTGAAGACGGCTGAAATGCCAGAAACCGGTCCTAGGAAGCTTGTTTTTGGTCCAGGGAAGGCATGGCTTGGCAGTTCGGGCTGGACTGTTCCCATGAGGCACAGGGTCAGACTGATTTGCATATGGCCATGTCTGAACTGGGGTGGCAGAGTGGGCTAAAGAACGGTGATGGATCAAACCCAGATCTGTTGACTGGGTGTGAGTATTTGATTGGCTCTGATGCTCCGTCCATCACCACCCCCTTTTGTACTGCTTTGTTCGCCATAAGTTGGCAGGGTATGCTCAGACGTGAGTCCCTTGCTCACTTTGCCACTCGATTCAAGCAAGCCTGGCTGAAGACGGCTGAAATGCCAGAAACCGGTCCTAGGAAGCTTGTTTTTGGTCCAGGGAAGGCATGGCTTGGCAGTTCGGGCTGGACTGTTCCCATGAGGCACAGGGTCAGACTGATTTGCATATGGCCATGTCTGAACTGGGGTGGCAGAGTGGGCTAAAGAACGGTGATGGATCAAACCCAGATCTGTTGACTGGGTGTGAGTATTTGATTGGCTCTGATGCTCCGTCCATCACCACCCCCTTTTGTACTGCTTTGTTCGCCATAAGTTGGCAGGGTATGCTCAGACGTGAGTCCCTTGCTCACTTTGCCACTGGATTCAAGCAAGCCTGGCTGAAGACGGCTGAAATGCCAGAAACCGGTCCTAGGAAGCTTGTTTCCGGTCCAGGGAAGGCATGGCTTGGCAGTTCGGGCTGGACTGTTCCCATGAGGCACAGGGTCAGACTGATTTGCATATGGCCATGTCTGAACTGGGGTGGCAGAGTGGGCTAAAGAACGGTGATGGATCAAACCCAGATCTGTTGACTGGGTGTGAGTATTTGATTGGCTCTGATGCTCCGTCCATCACCACCCCCTTTTGTACTGCTTTAAAATTTGCTAAGCACATCATTAAGGGCAAGGGCTCCCCCGATCTTCACATGGTAGGGGTTGTCGCTCGCATACTCTCTGCCCTCAGGGATGATTCCTATTCAAGCATTTACTTTATGGGAGTTTGGGGAGAGTGTGGAATACTACACAACCAAGTTTGAGGGTTGGTGGGGGTGGTAGGCTGGAGGTTCTGTTTTACTTTTTAACATTGACTTTCACTCAATTCGATACTCAAATGATTACCACACAAAAGTTAATGGTTGGCGTTTACTACCATTGCACCCTCGCATTAAGCCCACATGCATCCACTTAAATTACTAACATGAAGCAGCTGTGGTGTAAATGATCATCGCAAGACCCGACAAGTGTTTGCATATTTACAAAGGCCCTCCATATATATGTGCCTATTACAGGAACTATCACTAGACTGAGATCCGGGTGGATAGGGGAAACATATGTTGCTACATATTCCAATTATGGTGGCAGTGTGACGATTACTTACTAGAAAGGAATTGGCCTGGTGCACGTGCAAAGTTCAATATGACACACCGGGCAAATTTGTTCTACATGCGGGAGTCATTCAAGATTATCCAATCAATCTGTCTGTGGTCCTAATATAGATGAGCCCTAATTGTTTGCGGAGGTATGGCAGCTAGCTGAGGCGCTGGGACACGAGGTGACTGTGTGGATTGGAGATTTTAATGTTATACATAGTCCTGGGATGGACAGATCCAGCGATTTCAGATGCCCCCATTCACGGCCCACTTGTGCCTAATTGTGGAAGGCTTTGACTTGACTGACCTTGGGTGCTTCCACCATGCAGACCAGAGGAAGGGTACCTGCATAAACACTTCATTTTTAGCTGATATTGCATGACATTCTGGCATGGTCACCCTAAGCATCCAATTTACCACAGAAGTTCTCTGTTCTTCTAGAGTTGTTCTAGAGTTGTTGCTCCCAGGTGGTCGATCCCGAGCCTTTACTTGGAAACTCCCATCGGGCGCACTGAGGGATCAGGTATTCAGGGAGGATATTAAAGCATCAATTTTGGAATACATCAAGCAGAACGATAAGGGAGATATTCTAAGGGGCTTCTCTTTGGGAGGCCTTCAAGGTGGTCATTAAGAGAGCATGCATTGCCAAACTGGCAGACTTCCTCGGTGACCTGCGGGGTGAATTAGTGCCCGTCGAGGGTGAAAACAGAAAAATCTAATTACAGCTCTATGCTGAGCACCATGCTCCCAGTCTACCAACCAGATGAAATAAACTCTGAATATAAGGAGGCTTCCCAGCAAGAAGCGTATTATTTGGGAAAGGAAGCACATGCTAGACCTCTTGGAGAGATAGATATATCAGGTAAGTCCCTGGCTCAGTTGCTTCGTAAGCCATGGGTGAGCGACTACATAACGGAACTGCAGGATGACAATTCACATGTACATATCGGCACAAAAGCAGTCAAAAAGGTTATGGTGGCTTTTTTTTTCTCCCCATATAGCTAGGCACCCCTGCAAACCTAACAAACTACCTTAGCTCGATCCAACTTTTGTGCCTTGAAGAGAGCCTTAGACGATATTTGACTGAACCATTCACAATCGAGGAAATTATTGGGGTGGTCCGTGCTATGCCAGCAGACAAGGGCCCTGGAATTGATGGTTTCACTGTTGCATTCTATGAAGAATATACATCTTTGCTTGCACAGCACCTAACAGCAGTGTATGCAGAGGCTCTCTCCTCTGGTGCTCTGCCCCCCTCCGTGTGCGAGGCCCTCATTATTACCATACTTAAGCCTGGTAAGGACCCCTGCCGCTGTGATTCATACAGTCTGCTATCCGTAATCAATACAGACAATAAACTTCTTGCCAAACTCCTTGCCTCAAACGTTCTCCCCTTAATTTCTATTGTGGTGAGGCCTGACCAGGTGGGGTTTGTGCCAGGTAGGTCCACCTCTCACAACTTCTGCACTTTTTTTGTGCTGCTCCATACCAATGACCCCACCTTATAAGCTATGGCCGTTTTTTTAGACACCACCAAAGCGTTTGATTCCCTTGAATGGCCATATCTCTTTACTTTGCTGATACACCTCGGCTTAAGTTGCACCTTTATTATATCTATTGGCCTGCTCTATTGCCTGCCCACGGCACGCTTGAGAATCAATGGCAGTATTTCTAACCCTTTTGTAGTCACTAGAGGTACCTGCAAGTGGTCCCCCCTTTCTCCCATACTTTTTGTGCTATGGAATCACTAGCGGCCCATCTCCATCAGCATCATACGCACCAGGGTTTGGCATTCACCCCTTGCAGAATATTAGTGTGATTGTATGCAATGTTATACGTCGAAGACCCACATGTTAACTTGGGCCTCCTTATTAGGGAATTCACCAGATTTGGCGGGAAAGGCAGGGATTGAAATCAACTATGTAAAATCTACTGTCTTCCCCCTGACAAACGGGACTCCCCAAACAGACTTGGAGTTCCCCCTAGTCTGGGCAGATGGCACTGTCAAATATCTCGGATTGTAGCTTAGCAGAAATACTGACAACTTTTGGAGGAATAATTATGGCCATCTGCTAATTTGTCTGGACAATAGACTCAAGGGCTGGAAAAGACTCCCACTTTCCCTGACTGGCCACCTGGCAATAGCAAAAATTAAATTCTCTCCAAAGTACTCTACTTTTTCATTAATTTACCACTACCTTTGCCCCTTCACTTTTGTTGACAAATTAGATCATGCCTTTTCTCCTTGGTCTGGGCGGGTAGACAGCTGCGAATAGCCTAGGAGATTATGACACTCCCCTTTGAGAAGGGTGGCCTGGGTGCTCGACTTGTAATATTTCAGTGCACAGGCCCAGTTTGCCCATTATTGGTTGTTTCCCATTCAAGTCATAGCCCACACTGCCCCTTGTCCTTTACAGATGGCCCTTTTCCTGCCTCCTGTGCTCCCGGGCGGGCGTATTGACACAGTGGTGTGTACGGTGTGGGTGTGAGGTGAGTTGAGGCGCCTGGCCCTTATTGAGAATATCTTTGCTTCATCCATGCCACTTATTGGACACCCTTTGCTACCCATCATGGACACCCTTTGCTACCCTAGAACATGTGCTAAATTGCGTAAATTGAGCTTCACAACTATAGGTGTGTTCTATCCTGACAACACATTTATTTCACCACAGGAGGCCTTGCAAGGTGTCAATACTACGTTATTAGATACATTTACATACTACCAATCACACGCTGCAATCCGTGCACTGTACACTTCATTCCCTGGGGCCCCACCAACATTCCAGGCGCTGGAGATGTTTCTGACCTCTCCATCCCCTCAGAGACTTGTCATGAAATCATATGCTGCAATGCAAAATTCAGCACCCATTTGCATTCCTATGAGCGGGAGTTCATGGGATGCTGACATTACGCCCCAGCTGACAGACACACATGGGCACTATTGTTGCACTCAGTCTCGAGACTTATACCCTAACTATCGCCTCCGCCTTATTCATTTACAATATATACACCGACTGTACCATACCCCTCATGAGACTGTTCAAAACGGGACTGGGCACAGATGCATGCTGTAACCTCTGCCACTTCCCAACCGCCATTTTTTTTTACTCGTTTGGGACAGCTTAGGCATCTCAGATTATTGGGATGAAATTTTCACTATGCTTGCCGATATTATGGGTTACTCCATTGAGCAGTCCTCTAGTGTAGCACCTTTGTGGTGTGTTCAGGAGGTGCTGCCTGAGAGGCACAAACTAGCGAGGCTCCTCCTTCTGCTGGCCAAGCGCAGGGTTGCTATGAGGTGGGGACGATGTGCAATACTGCTTGCAGCAGACTGACTCAAGGATGCTACATAATGTCAAGAGCAGCTTACCACTTTCTGGGAACTCATGCCCATACGGTCTCGGCCTTAAGACATTTGGCTCCCAGTGGAGGAATATTTAAGAGCTCATGCCGACACGACAGCGGCAGTGACTATAGTGTCTGAACCATTGCATTAGTATGTTGACACTTACATTTACCATGTTTCATAGAAGCCCTCTGCTAAAAGGCTACCACCTAAATCATGTATATTGTTGTAAGAATTACTAAGTGGGTGTCTTTTTCTCTTCATTTTCTGTTCTTTCCCTTTTTTCTGGTATCTACTTTGAGTGGACTGTGGCGAACAATATTTCCTTCACTGTACTGCAACATTATACTGTAAGCACAGAGATACATTCTATTACTGTAGCCACTGTACAGGTTTATAAACTCAATAAAAAGAGGTTTTTTTTAAAAAGCATCTCAAACAGCAATCATACTAGGTTCCGGTGCATATCTCTACTTTGCTGGACATATGTCCAGAGGTTAAATAAGGTTTCTAGCTAACTCACACCATACTTCTAAGTCCTCTGCTAATTTCTCATCTTTGTTAATATTATTCACATTTCCTCTGTTAGTGACTATTCCTCCATATCTTTTATCCAGTCTTCCATTTTGTGTGTTTTGGTGTTCAACCAATGTATTTCTACACATCGTTTTGTGAGGAGAGTGAAGTGTACAATTCTTTATTTTCATTTTGATTTTAGACTGGCAAGCATTTATAACCAAGATCCATGTTCACGACTGCAATCTCTGTTCTTTGCTTATTCATTCTTTGTATTTCTCTACAATGTTTTTGCAGAATTTATTCAACCTGGACCAGCAAGCAAACACATGTTGTTGCCACGGTATGGACTTTGCGGATGATACACATTTTTGTGTTTGAATAAAAGCTTCACCTCTGGGCTTTACTCAAGTTATTCTTCCTTGCAGATAATCACTTATCTACATATATCATAAATTATGCTTTAAGCCAATGACATAGTTTCTATTTCATAAACGGTCAATATCAATTTAGAAATATGGATATAACTAATATTTTGTAACTCTCTTTTTCCACTCCCTATGAATTCTCAATAGTTGTTGCTGTACACAACAGTGGAACCAATACATCATGCCAGTTTGTGTTATAAATCAGTTAGGCTCCAGTGCTATTCTTTGTTTTGTGGAACTATATCTCTTTCAGATGAATATTATTTTTTCCCTGTAATTACAAAGCTAAATGAGTAATATTCCCTCGGCATATCGTATCAGTACCTTAATGTGGGTGCTATCTAAAATAGACATTTGAATGTGTTTTGTTGTTCAATTAATTATGCAGTTATTTTAAAAAGAACTTCGATGATATCAAGTATTGTGGTGTCATCAAGACTATATGACATCACTTTCTGGGAAGATTCGGCCAAAAGTCATCTGATGTCACTTACTTTGATGTCATTAGGGTCAAAAGGTGTGTGATGTGACTTCTGCTACCCCTGGAATTTTGGTCAATCGGCATACAGGGAGTATCATGGTATCCCGTTGTAGCAATCTAGTGTTTCTCTTGAGAAGCTATATTGGGGTTCATACCAATGTTCACAGAGACAGACCTTTAAGGTTTGAAGGCTTATATGTTCCATTTCATGTAACTCTGTTATGAGGAAGTCAGTGTGGAAAAAAAATCCTTCATGATCACTGACAATATCGATGCATTCAATAATGAAACAATAATATCAGACAATACATATTGTTAACAAAAATATCACTTTCCTATACTTAACTAACACAAATATCGGTGTTCAAAATATTGATTTTTACTGTTATTGAAAATACAAATATCGGAAACAAAAATATTGTCACCATTAAATAAACATATAATATGTCAAAAATATTGATTCACACAATATTGACTACAATAATCTCGCCAAAAGAATTATATGAGCATTAATATAAACCAATTATGATATAAAACAATTATTTAAACTAAACATAACATATTTTATACAAGTTTACATTCAAAATAAATATATTACTGAACCAAAATACTTACAGTTTACCCCCCAAAAATATATAATTAAATTCATACCAATACAACCGGAAAAAATTCCATTAACTACAAACATTTATATAACAACTTAAAACATTAATAAATATATATAGATACATTTTTATCTATCAAACTTTATAAATAAAACCTTAATTGGTGTTTACCATAAAAGGACATAATTCATTAAAAAAATTACAACTAAAACTAAACTAACCAATAAATTTAAACTATAAACAACTTTAACCAATAAGATCATACAGACAATAAAATCAACAATATAAAAGACACACTGATTTTATCAACAAAATGCTTCTTAAACAACAAACACTGCAAGACAAGGAAACTCTGCTGGCCTCTCTAACCAGTCCCTTAATGAAGAAATATATTCCTCTCAACAACTACCTAATCTAGTAAGTAAAACGTATATTTAAATTAAAACGTACTTGTAAATAAACGTACAAATGTAAAATAGCGAACAAAACACTTTACAATTTCTATTTCTTTACCATGTAAAAAGAAAACACAGCCACTACAAAAAGTGATAAGCTGCTAAATAAAACACCTATCACTAATCAACAAAAAGACGTAACAAACTAAGTATACATAAATTATTAAAAAATATAAACTCACCCCAATAGAGTAAAAATAAACCTAATTACCTCAACCTAAACAACACACCAACAAAATACATTTAAAATGAAACTGATGCTCCACATTAGAACACCCCAATAGAAATTCTGCAAAACAGTGTGAAATGTCTATAAACTTTAAAATAAATGTATTTATTTATACTATTACACTACTTTCAGCTACAATGACAGAGAAAGCCAAATACATACCATCCCAGAAAGGAAAGCAATTACTAAGTCACATGGATTACACTTACAACCAAGAAAGTGCATCAACCGAGAATATGAATTGTAAATGTACCAAATATTATTCTAATGCATACTATGGGAGGGCCACTACAAAAGGTGATGCAATTCATGTAAGAGATGACACAAACTCCCTCCAAATGTGATAGAAATAGAAGTAAGGGAGGTATTGCATGATATTGGAGAGACTGAGGTAATAAAAGAATATATAAATAATTTTCAAGAAAAATGTAAACCTAACCAACCAAAAAGCTCAAAGAACAAACCCAATCCATCACATAACATAAATACAACACATAAATCACTAATTTCCAAATAACTATCACATAGTATTTACACAAACAATAAAATATAACATTTCCCACCCAAAAGAAAAACAAATAATTATGACTTGTGGCTTGTTTATGATGGCAGTCAAACTAGCATCTGACCGCTATACTGTCTGGAACGGGACCGGCCGACAGGGAGTCAGCAGACCCACCTGACAAATTACCGCCCCCCGTGGAGGCGGTCGTAAACATGCCTCTTGGCATCGAGGCCTGTACTGCAGCCCCGAAAAAGGGCTGCAGCACAAGCCTCACTCCTAAGAGGCATGTTTGTAAACATCCCTGCACCTTATGACAGGCAACATATGGTGCCTGTCACACAGTTCAGGGATGTTTAGGGGGCCACCATAGGTGCCCCCCAGAACCCATAGCTGAGAGCCAGGAGGGTAAGGGGGCCCCCTAGGGGCCCCCAAGTCATTTTCCGCTTACCTTTACATGGCGTGCGGACTGATGTGAAATGGCAGACAGAAAGGAACATTGTAATCCCTACCGCAGTGCCTGAGCAAGCACTGCTCCTATTCTAGGAACTACTGTCCCTTCGACGGTCCAAAGGGCTCCTTGGTGGAACCGCCACCGATGGCCTGATGGTGGTGGTCCCAACGCCATTGTAATCCAGCCCTGTCTGTTCTGGAGCTGCAGATCTTCCTCTGTATCCAGGTAAAACAATAATTCTCCAAAAACGGGAAAAAGGTTGTCAAAATAAAAAAGCGAAAATAAACCCAATCCAGTAGACATCCCACAATGCAATCTAAAGTATCTAGGAACCATAAAATCCCCAAAAAGTGTTGATAAAAAAAGACTCTCCTAGATCCCGAAAACAAGGAAACCAGAGTTAAAAATATTGGCTTATTAGAAACCAAAAAGAGATTCTATCAAAATAAAAGTTAACTCCCAATGCCCATAGGAAACCCTTGTTGACAAAAACCTTTAAAGTAAATAAAAACACCTGCCCACAAAGACACATTACAAATCCAAAAACATATATACATTAGAGTTTATCATCATAAAATAAGCAACATAACACAATGTAACACAACAATACATTAATAAAACAGTTTACAAAAACCCCAGACTACCCACTAGTGAAAATCAATACTATTAATACAACTAATGGGCCTAATATGATCTCGTCGGAAAGCCTCTGACCTTCGGTCTTTCCGACCAAGATCGTCAGTTTCGAACCGACTACCTAATTACATATAGGCGGTCAGAATTGAAACCGGCCGGTCATTCTGGCTGGTTTCCGACGGACTCAAGGAGCCCATTGGCCAGTCAGAGGCCAGCCCGTAATCCCAATGGACAGCGTTTTCGCTGCTGGGATTACGATGATCAGTATCCCACAGACTTTAATGCAAGGCTTTCTGGCATGGATAGCCTGTTGGAAAGTGAGTCTGGGGGGCCCTAGCAGAGCCATCTTCTCTTTGTGGCCTCCAGCTTGTGGCCAAGAGGGCACCTATGGTGCCCCCCTGTTGGTCCCTGCACCATGTGGCAGACACCCGGTGCAGGGATGAACTCAATATCCTATTTCCCTATAGGAGCCTGTGCTACAACCGGTTTATGGCCGTAGAACAATCTCCCATTGGGGAAAGGGGGTATTTTTAGCGCACACTGTGCGGTCGCATCAAAATTAAGTGGTCAGAACCACCGATTGGACGTTCCGTGATGATGTTGGTCAAAGGAAACTCTGACTGACTTCATAAGAGGGCCCTAAATGTTCAATAAACCCACAAACAGCACTGTGACTAACCTATAGACCTCCATCTACACCCCCACTACTCTGAAAGCCCTTAAAAAAACTTAAAAAGGACTTACCTGTTTCAATGAACAGCAGCACAATACCATGACCTGGAATAGACTAACAATGACACAAATAGACTACAAAATAAAAGGCAGTGGCAAAAGAAAATGGCTGCTAAATAAAACTGAAACAAAAGACCTCCTGATTGAAGTTAATAAGAAACACGTAACAATGCTGAACGAATGTATTAAACAATGTTAAAAAAATATTAAACATGTAAAACATGTAAAAAAAATGAAAAACATGTTAACAAATTGTAAAGAATAAATTAAATAATGCATACAACATATACAAATATTTGATATACTCAATAAGCTTATGTTTGTTTCTTCTTTTTATTGAAAATCCACAGTATCAAGCATTATATACATAATCAATAAATCATAATTACAAGCCAATAATACATACATACACCTAAGTTCATTCCATACCATACATGTCACATCAGAAGATCAAAGAGTCAAGTGATCACAAATAGGACCCCATGTTTGCAAACCCAACGCACGCTTCCGTGAGCCTTTAAGCAAATACAAACAGAATTCTAAATTAAAGATATTATAAAACCTAGCACGCCACATTTTAAAAGTAGGTGCCTCTGGGAGAAGCCATGTAGATGCTATACATAACCTTGCTACTCCCATAGCTACAAAAATAAAATACCTATATTTAAACATCAATGTCCCTTGACGCAAATCCTCCCCAGTACCCAATAACATGATCGAAGCGGAAATATTAATGACCACACCCGTAACCTGTGACAGAAACCTCTCAATATGCTGTATAAGGCTAATTTAGTGCAAGAGAAAAAAATATGTAAAATATCAGCATCGTCGACGCCACAGCGAAAGCATTTCCCATCATACTGGCTCCCCCATTTCTTCATCTTTGCGGGGGTATAATAGAGATTAAATATTGTTTTATAATGCTGTTTTTTCAGATTCGCCGCTATAAAAATGTTACCTGCTAGGTCAATCGAATCCTCTAAAAACACATCTTGTGCAGCACGGTTGCAGCCTTACCTCTCGACCCTCATACACCCTGACCAGTCGGGATTTATGCCCCACCGGAACACCGCTTTGAACCTGCGGCGTCTCCAGGGCATCATTGCTTGCCGCTACTCGATCGAGGAAGATGCGGCCATACTGTCGTTGGATGCGCGGATGGCGTTTGATAGAGTGGAGTGGCCTTTCCTCTTCGCCGTTCTCCGCCACATGGGGCTTGGCCCCAAGATTTGCGCGTGGATTCAACTGCTGTACACTCAGCCGCTTGCACAGGTGGTAGTAAATGGCCGCGTCTCTGACGCCTTTCCGCTGGGTCGGGGGACTAGACAGGGTTGCCCCCTCTCCCCGCTCCTCTTTGCTATGGCTCTCGAGCCCTTGGCGGCGTGGGTGCGACAGGATCCGATGATCCGTGGCCTCAGGTGGACGACGGACTGGGAAGATCGCATATCCCTTTATGCGGATGATGTGCTCCTCTATCTTGCCTCGCCGGCGCGCTCTATCGCCTGTCTCCTCAACATATGTGAATCGTACGGGCGGAGGTCCGGATACGAAATAAACTGGGAGAAATCCATTTTATATATGCTCCGAGGCTCCCCGCCTCGGCTTCCGCGAGGATGTAACATTCTAGTAGCTCACGACGGGTTCAAATATCTTGGCGTGTACATCACTGCCGATCGGGACAAATTTGTTGCGGAAAACCTAATGAAGCCCCTCCAACGGCTTCGCACCGACGTCAAACATTGGCGCGCCTTGCCACTGACATTGCTTGGAAGGGCTTCGCTCTTTAAGATGCTCGCCCTCCCGAGATTCCTCTATGCGCTACAAAATACCCCCTTCCCAATTGCGCCCTCTTATTTCACTGCAGTCAATGCTGAGATCACTCGTCTTCTTTGGGAGGACAAGGCGCCCCGTATTGCTCTCCACAAGCTTACCAGTGGCTGGTACGATGGAGGTATAGCCCTCCCAGATATTAAAACCTATTACTGGGCGTCACACCTCATGATTATCAATCAGTGGCTCCATGTGCCGGGGGAGGACCCTGCATACCGTATGGACAGACAACTACTCGGCCCCGGAGGGGTGATGGGAGCTCTTTACAACCCAAAAAGAGGCCGCGTTCCGGCGGGGCCCGCAGCCCATACCCTCCAGATATGGCACGCGGCGCAGCGGGCGATGGGCTGGGCTGGGAGGATTACCCAGGCAACGCCGCTTTGGGACACTAAGCAGCTCGGGGTACTTCGCACTACCAAGGGATTCCACCAGTGGGATCTTATTGGTATTTCCAGGGTTGGAGACCTCTGGCGTAATGGAGAGGTGATCACTTTTGCCCAATTGCAGGCGGAGTACGACTTGGCGGACACCGAACACTTCCGATATTTACAAATCCATCACGCTCTTCGGACGGCGATTCCACATGGGACTCGTCTCCCTGAGTCATCGCCCTTGGAAGACCGGCTCCTCATGGAGCATCTGCTCCAGAGAGCGACGTCCCTAACGTACCGGAAGATAATAAATAACCGCCCGACCCTTTTTCCACCCTTAAGGGGAAATGGGAGGCAGAGCTTGGAGAATTCGATGAGACGGATTGGAATTCCGCGCTCTCGTCCCCCAGGGAGGTGGGCATATCTTCCAAGTTAAGACTGGTCCAACTTAAAATTCTGCACCGCACATACTATACCCGTACCCTCCTATTCAAACTCCACCAGGTGGAGTCCCCGCAGTGTCTCAGGAACTGTGGCCTCGAGGGGACCTTCCTGCATACCCTCTGGGAGTGCCCTATCATAGCGACTTATTGGAAAGGGGTGTTGCGTATTCTTTCCCAGGTAACCAAAATTCCCACGCGGCCGGAACCTCGGCTCTGTCTCCTTAATGTCTGGGAACAGACGGACCACAATAGAGTGACCCAGCTGTGGGTGACATTGGGGCTCATGCTTGCGAAACGTAATATAGCCCAGAGATGGGGATCGGGGCAGGTGCCTACCCTGGCGCATTGGATCCGGGATATGGACCTTGTAATGGTGACTGAAAAAACTGTGTATGTTCATAGAGGGTGCCCCAAGAAATGGTCCCAGGTCTGGGGTGGATGGAATGTTTACAGGGGGAACATCTGTGAGCCCCCACCGGATGCAGCAGATTCGGACCTCAGTGACCATGACTAGTGGCTCCACCGCCGGCGATGGGCGGGGAAGGGAACGACGGTACGATACCTGTGGGCTGTTTATTTCTCTCTGTGACACCTGTGCTGCCAGTGCTGCGATACCTCGAAACCTTTGTATGCCATGCCTTGCACTATACGAGTGGTGTTTATTTTCTGTGTTGTTGAAAAACTCAATAAAAATATTTCAAAAAAAAAAAAAACACATCTTGTAACCCGAAGACGCTCCCCCACTTAAGATTGTGTTTCTCAAGATCATCAGTTTTGGCAGCTTGTAATATGTTATAAAGAACCCCGATACTTTCCTGAGTCCTAATAGCTTCAACTATCTTATATGGTTTTAAAATAGTGACATGTTTGTTTAGAAAATTACGTATCTGAAGGTATTTAAAAAAATGACATTTAGGAGCTCATATTTAAGCGACAAGTCAGAAAAGGAAATAAGCTGCCCTTCTGCATTCATGAAATGTCCCAATTGTGTAATTCCAGAGAGTCTCAATTTCCCTGCCACGCTGTCTTGAAATATTGATGGGAGAATCCCTGCAGCTGACAGGGGTGTATTAAACGAGAGTCTGTTAATCTGCAGATGTTTTCGGACTATCTTCCAAACTTTATAAACAGCCCCCAAAATCTTAAAGCGAGTTCTCTTGTAGTAACTACCATCGACTCTTAAAAAGAGACAATTTTTTGCCTGAGACCGAAGCACCATCTGATAAATTGGTGGAGCTTCAGAAGGATTATCAACTACCTCCCCCGTTAACAAAAGTCGAATATTGGCTAAAATACAGGCATAATAATATAGTGCAAAATCGGGAACAGACCACCCCCTCTCGGGGTAAAGTCATAAAACGTGCTGCCCTACATGGTTTCCCTGGGGCCCACAAGAATCTAGAACAGAGAGATTGCAATTGTTGTAATTGTAAGAGAGTGATTTCCAAAGGTACCGATCTAAAAAAGTATAACACTTTCGGCAAAACATTCATTTTAAGCACATTGGCTCTCCCCACCAGAGATAGATGAAGGCATTGCCACCTATCAAGAGCTTGTTTAATGCTTCCCATCAAAGTCCCCCAATTGGTTTCAACCAGTTCTTTTAAACACACCCGTATCTTGATACCAAGATATGTAACCTCCTTAACAACTCTTGGATCATTGTTAATATGTTGGTTAGTACACAAAACCTGGGTTTTAGATGAGTTAAGCTTATAACCGGCCATACGGCCAAATTCATACGCAAGGTGTTCAATAAAGCTACTATACAAACTCTGGACGTATAGCTGTAGATAGTCATGGGCGGTGGGCAATTGTTGAATGTATAACGGTGGGCTTTCAATTTACGTTATGTACAATATATGGGTCTAATCTGGATGAAGCTCCCGTTCTTGAACACCTAAATATTGAACTTGCATTGTGGCCTACCCCTCTTGTGCTTTGTGGGGACTTAAGTATTAATCTGGCACACGGCGAACTATTGGCTGGCACTCAGCAGTATAAGGGTCGGAAACCCAAAATGTTTAAGGCTCTGTTTCATCTAATTTCGGATCATGAGCTAGTTGATGTGTGGGGTGCACTTAAAACACTTGATCCTGGCTATACATTTTATTCTCACCTGCACGATAAATTAGTCCATCTTGATTCTTTTTTTATCTCTCCTTTATTATTAACTGAAGCTCAAATCCAAGTCTTTCCCCAAATTACTTCTGATCATGCTCCAGTTGCTATGGATATCCCAGCCTTTGGTGGCAATGTGGTACCGAGGGTATTTACATTTGATAGAAAACTTCTTTTGGACAATGGTTTTATTGAGCATATGAGTAAATGGATTAGAGATTTCTTTCTGAATAACCGTTATTCTACAAACTGTGGGAACGTTTGGGATGCTTTTAAAGCTTGTTTTAGAGGAGATGTGTTGAGCTTCGGATTGTACAGACAGAAACAGGCCAAACGTATGATTCAGGAGCTATATGATAGATTGAAACTAGCAGAGGGAAATCTAGTATACGGGATTCAGTCCGTAACTAATCTTATTGAAGTGCAAACTGAAGTGGCCAGATGTAAAGCCAATATTAATTTGACATGGAGCAAGAAGATTGCCGCAAAATACCAGCTCTTTCAGAAACAGCGCTATGAGTACGGGGAGGGTACAGGGCGTTGCTTAGCTCAAAGGCTACGCTCTAAAGAAGCATCACAAAGAGTAGAAGGTATGAAGGATGCTTCGGGCAGACTCACACATGATCCCCAGGAGATCTTAGAGATTTCTTACAATTCTATCAAAAACTCTACACTGAACAAAATGGAGAAATTAATGACTCGGGCCCTGGACTTTTGGATCTCCAACTCCAGTGGTTAGCTCAGGAGGAGGTTGGAGCATTAGACAGTCCTATTACAATGGATGAATTAGAGCAGGCCATTAACTCTATGACTCGGGGCAAAGCTGCAGGCCCAGATAAACTTCCATCAGAATTATATCAGATTTATTTTCAAGACCTCAAAATTTACTTTTTGGCAGTGTGTCAGGCCGCTCAAACTGGTATGGCACCTAAATCATGGAGCAATTCGACTATTATTGTGTTTTAAAAAGAAGGACAAGCCTTCAGATATCCCGGGGTAGTATCGCCCAATTTCGCTTATAAACTGTAATGGGAAGATCTATATGAAAATCCTGGTGAATAGGCTGGCTGAGGTTGTATCCTCCTTAGTTTCCCTTAGACAGCATGGGTTTATTCCTGGCAGGGGGGCTGTGAATCATATAGCGAGAGTTATCACCTTACTGGACATTGCCCAAGTGGAGGCCAGAGACGGTGGAATAGTGCTGCTTGACGCCGAGAAGGCATTTGACCGGGTCTCGTGGAACTTTCTGTGGAAAGTTTTATCTGTGATGGGTTTTCCTCAGGGTTATATTCAGGCTTTACAGGTCCTGTATCACTCCCTCGTGGCTCGGATTTGTTCTATGGGTCTAACATCTAAGGTAGTTCAGATCACGAGAGGTACACGTCAGGGCTGTCCTTGCTCTCCGCTCTTGTTTGCGCTTTAAATCAATCCTTTTTTAGACATGCTTGAGCGGAGCGCTAGGATAAGACCCTTTATGGTGGGGCAAGATCAGTATCGAGTCTGTGCATATGCGGATGATATCGCAATTATAACATCTGACTCAATGATGGCGCTACCCGAAATTGAATAAACTTATGTTAAAATGATGTTGAAAATGTGTATATAAAACAATGTAATAAATGTTTAAAAAAATGAAAAAGAATAGAAGAAAGTGGAAAATGTACAACATACAATGCCAATTAAAATGAATTACATTTGTATGTAATAATAAAAATGTATTTAAAAACTATCATTTATGTATGTATAAATGTTTTTTTAGTTCAAATATATATGTTTAATAATGTAAAAATATGCATTAATGTTTGAAAACATAAATGAAAATAGAAAAATGCGTTAGTCTTATATAAAATGAAAAAATAATTCTTACAAATATATAACTATTTTTTATCATATTTCTAAATACTTATTAAATAGCACAAACTATTTCTACTACATAAAAGTACAATTTAAACAAACTATTCCACACTAAAATTTGAGAATTAAATAATCACACTTCAAGGTAAACCATTTTTAAGAAAGGGTTGTACACTAAAGGTATGATATTTACTATTCCAACTCCAATCTATACCGATTTCGAGAAGGTGTTGGAACTAAAGGGGTGACATTTACTATTCCCACTCCAGTCTATGGCCCTTATTATGAGTTTGGCGGTGAGAGAGTCAGACAACCCTGCTCCCACACTGCCAAACCCATGTTTGAAC
Organism: Triturus cristatus; assembly: GCF_964204655.1. Classification (NCBI taxonomy): domain Eukaryota; kingdom Metazoa; phylum Chordata; class Amphibia; order Caudata; family Salamandridae; genus Triturus; species Triturus cristatus. The sequence continues at coordinate 709,617,639 of NC_140587.1, read as the reverse complement.
TCCCCACCAGATTAGGAGTTTTTTCCTGTCTGGTGTGCTGTCCTTTGTCATTCCCAGGGTGGTGCCATGAAATAGGCACCACAATGGGAACGTCAAAGGCAGAACCTGCATGGCATGGACTGCTGCAGTCCATGCAGTGCAGGTACTGGTGTGCATGCACACAGAGGGGCCCATGTTGTGCCCCCATGTGCATCCACATGGCATGAGGCACCAGGGGGGTCCTGTAGGGCCTCCTTTGTTTCCTCAGACCACACTGTGCATGGTGGGCACACTGCCATGAAAAGTGTGGTGGTGAGGAAACTCGTAATATGCTTAGCAGATTCGTAGCGGCACTGCCGAACATATTGCGGCCTTAATCCACCGTACCACCGCCATGAATCTATGATCCCTGGCCATTGATGCTTTTCTCGGGCAGCCCGACTGCCCTGTTCCTAATAGGGCGGTCGGTAGACTGCCACTGCTGCGCTCCCGTGAGTCTGGAGGTCCGTGGACCGCCAGACTTTTAATAAGGCCCTACCAAGCTGGGGAAAGTGTTGGACACAAAAAGGGTGACATTTACTATTCCCACTTCAATCTATACCAATTTGGAGAAGGTGTTAGTCACTAAAGTGGTGATATTTCCTATTCCTACTTCAATCTTTACCAATTTGGTGAAAGCACTGGACAATAGAAGGTTGGCATTTTCTATTACTACTCTAAATTAAACCAATTTGGCAATGGTGCTGGACACTGAAGGGGTGACATTTACTATATCCACTCCAATCTATACTAAGTTGGGGAAGGCATTGGACACTAAAAGGGTGAAATTTACTATTCCCATACAAAATTAGGAATGTAACAACATTGATTTACATTTTTTACAATATTAATTTGCATATCATTAAAAAAATTAAATGAAATATACATTACAATATCCACTTGTTAAAAATCTCCCCACCCTTAGACACTAAAAACCCAATACCTCGCTGCTAAACACAATTATAAATTGATTACTTTTATATAATAATGAATCTGAAAACTATTATTTCAACAATCCCATAATTAATAAATTACCTAACTAAAACACACGCAAAAATTAATAAAGAAAGAGAATCAAACACACTACAATATATTACATACAAAATACCACTTACCAATGAAGAAGTACCCCTTGTGATAGGACTTTAAGGTGCTTAAAAGCAGTAGGTATCTCACTTGTTGTTGAATCCCCAGAATGAGATTTATCCTGAGGGAAAGTCCATGTATGCTATGAAGACAATCCAATTTCATGCACAAAATGTGAGAAATAGAGTGATGAGATACAAAGGCATTTCTCTCTGAAGTAAAAGCACATAAGACTATCATAATCAAAACTGTGCATGTGCATTTGCTTCTGAAATTGTGCTGAAATTATCCTTCCATGATGAAGCTACAACAAATAAAGCATTAACACATAACGTATTATCCTTGTGCTAATGTATGGTGTTGTTTTATGTAAGGTGTGTTTTCACTAAATGCTGGGATTGAAACGTTAACAGTATTGGAACAAGGGGGCGTGGCTTTACCACCTAGCCTGGCGGCCACACTTTGAAACACCTCTGCTGGCATCCGGGCTCATCTGCATCAGATAGGAGCTTATGTTGTATAACTTGAGTCAGCAATTGTTGAAGGGATGCCACTCATGCTAGATCCTCATGGAATCGGCCCGAGCACCACCCGCATTCCCATGACAGACACGCTAGGCCGACCCGCACTCCAGCTGGCCCTCTTCCTCCAGAGTGGCACTGTTTCATCGGTTCCTGCGATATCGGAAGTGCTGCAGAACGCGCATGGATGTCTATCCCCAGTGATTTGGTTGCTGCAAAGTCTGCAATTGGGGAGCACCGAGCCAGAATCTTTTAAAATCAAATTGGAGGGATTCATCAGGTCAGCCCTTGCCCCAAATGTCATCTTCCTTGGCGTGGTACAGTGCTCCACATAGGATTCAGATCCTATGCTCCTGTGTTTTATGCCCTACGAGGATGCCTGAAATTGCCAGACGCTGACTTACCAATTGCAGCGAGTACCCTGCAGATGCATCCCACCGGGCTCAGGCCTTACCTGCAAGATCCCCGGACTGATTGGTCTTCTGTGTTCCTGAACGGCCGCTCTGGGGGGCTTGAACTACCCTGAGATATTGGGAGTTCTTTATTTGGAACTTTGCCCTTTCTTTCTTATGGGGATAATGCAGGGTAGCATGACCACCCTTGCCTTCGGACTTTGATTGTACATGACGCATTGAACTCTATTACTTAGGGGATCTCAATGTTCCTTTTCTTTTTTGAGCTGGCACACTATCTGTACCATCTGCCTCCACTTTGAAGGGGCTAATCATAGCTGCTATATTACTGAATAACCTGGGCACATCGTACCTATGGTGCAGGAGAAAGAGAGGTCTGCTCCTGAATTTCATTCTATACCAGGTGAGGCGAGACAATATATGCATAAAGCTGTCTGTTACTTTGTTGATTTAGGCATATTGGGGAACCTGCCTTCATTTTATATTCCATCATTCGTCTAATTTCTTCAAATGGGCAAATTGTGTGACACTTGCAACCCTGCCCCATCTAGAAATGTTCAGGTCATCCATCCCTCGCAGTCAATGGACATTGATTCTTCTACTTTACCAAACATGAATACTGATTCAGGCGACATCTGAAAAATTGGACATTATTCTGTTTGCAATAGTAGACACTTGTCTGTTTTTGAAACTGAAGTAGATGCCTTAACTATAAATGTTGCCCTACTTTGATAAAACCAATGCAAATGATCGGAAACGGTTTTGCAAATACCCTTACTATTCCTGAGTTGAGATCTTGCAGCATGAACTTATCTCGGCAAAACCAGCATCTTGCAAAACGATGGCACAACATGGAGAACAGACTCAAAGATACAGAGGGATGCTCCTCTGCAATAATGTTCACATTGTTTGCCTGAGGATGCTGAGGGTACCTCCACCACTGACTTAATTAATAGAGACCTGGTTGAAGATTGACATAGCCCCAGATTCATTATCCCCATAGTTGTCATGGAGTGAGCCCATATAATTCCAGCACAGTGTCAGGATTTCAGCCCATGCCAATGGTAGCTAAACCCTTAACTACAGAAACACTATTCTATAAGAGGCTCAAAAAAAGACATGTATCAAAATGTGCAATGCTACAATTGTGCTCTCCCCAGACTATATTTTGGCAGTGCAGCACAACCACTCCTCATTTACGCGAGTGAAGAAAAGGCTGAGATCCTTAGGGCTAAAACATGCACTGGTGTATCCATCAAAACTGTGCATTACAGATGGTCAGTGTGCACATTCTTCCACAGAACCTGATCCAACTTGGAATTGGGTTGAGGCCTTTGCCAGGAGTACTCAAATCTCTTGTCCTACATATTGCGCTTTGCTCCACAGCTCAATAATGTCTCAGTAACAGTCCAGACAGTACAGTGCCAGAGGACTCCAAATAGGGATCATACTATCTCACAGGTTTGATGGGAACAGCGAAGGACAGGAGCAATGACTGAGTCTGTAGGAGAGTAGGATCTGCACTTATGTTGCCCCCACTTTTTTCCTGATGTTAACACTGGTTTCTAGCTATGGTCTGGCTGGGTCCCTGCTAATCAGGGCCCCTGTCTCTCTGTTCTCTCTAAACAACTTGGAGTGCATACTAGATGCACTAGTGATTGGATACTGTGGTGCCTTATGAACCCCTAGTATATGGTACCCTAGGTACCAAGGGCATAGGTACTTCACAGGCCTACCAGGGGCTGAAGCATGTATTGTGCCACCCCTGGGAAGCAGACTAAATCTGACACCACAGGCCTGCTACTGCAGCCTGGGTGAGGTAGTGTTAGCACTCCTCACTGAGGTATAGGTTCCTATATCTCACCTTACACACACATATAAACCTATCAGTCACCCCTAAGGCAGGCCCTATCAATCCTGAGGGCAGGGTGCTTGGTTTACAATGTGAGGGGGTGCCTCTGGCAGAGTCTATTCTCTGTGGCTGTTTGTGGATGCGGTTAAACTATATACTCTTAAGTGCATTATAACCTACCGGTAAATGCTAACTTTGGAATGACTGCATCAAAACATGTAGTGTTCGGTGTCAAACAACTTGGAATCATACCCCCACACCAGTAACTGGTGTGGGAGTATGATCCCACCCTTCTAGAGGGGACGACATGTACCTACTCTGGAAACACGGTAGAAATCTGAAAGAGCCCTGGCATCACAAAATGGATGCCACCAGCACAGAAATTGGGCTGCCCTCCTGCTGCTGACTGAAACTCGCAGTGGAGGAGGCCCAACAATAGGCATCCTGTCTTCCAGGCTTCCAGACAGAATTTAGTGTATTGGAGCTGGGTGGGTGCACTCCTAGATGCTTTGAAGTCCTGCACTGGGGAGCAGTAGGCTCCTCTGTGCATATGCCAGCTCAAACCGGTTCAGGGGCTACCTGTCCCTGCTCTGGCGTGAAACTGGACAAAGGGAAGTGGGTGTAACCACCCACTCCCCTGACCCTCCCAGAGGAGTGGTCATAGAGCTAGTCCCTCCCTTCCTTTTAGTATAAGTTAGGGAAACCTTGCCATTGCAAATCAGATATCCCTGGACGACGCTTTACAAGAAGAATCCTGGTCCTTCGACGTTCCACTACCTTTGGAAGACGGAAGAATCTCCCTTGGAGTCAAGGAGTGACTCCCCTGCTTGGCAGGCACCAAAACTTGAATCAACGGTCTCAAACTTTCCCGCTCCCGCCGGAGTCCGAAGTCCCTGCAGCCCCGGAAGTAGATTTCCTGACTTCTCGATGGCCATTGTGAGTCCCCAGCAAAGCTAAGGCGAGTGGACCCCACGAGTGATGAGGAACCGCAATGCATGGGAACCGTGCACTATTGTCAAGTGCAACCTCTTCACGACGTTCTACGAACTTGTGCTTTGGACCATTTGTGGCCCAAGCCTCCAGCAGGTTGTGCAGTGAAAATCAGAGGCCTACCCCATCCCGAGTGACCGTGGGCTCCTGTAAAGCATTTCCTCACAAGGCGTCTTTGCGATCTCTTGTCCATTGGCTTGTGGGTCCCCTGAAGACTTTCTTATTGAACCAAAGGGCTCCCCTGGTTGGTCCAGGCCTGCCCTCACTCACCTTTGCTAGTGAGTCCCTCAGACCTTGCTGGTTTGCACCATTGACTTTATTCACTTTTCACAAGACTTGCTGTTACCAAGGCTTGTTGGCTCCAATCCGGTTGCTGACACCTCAGTCAGCTGCAGACGTCATGGGACACTCCGAATCCAGCTGCTGGTCATCATCGATCTCTCCTGGACCTCGTTAGCGAAGAGTCAAAACACCCTTGATCACCTGAAATCACCCGACATCCGTGGGCATCCATCTTCCTGGCCCCGGGTCACTGGCAAGTGACTGTGAACACTGTCCCTTCTGCTTTCAGGTCATCTTAATCTTGAATCCAGCCTTGGACTCCACCGGACACTTCTTCAGTCTTCGCAAGCAGCAAATCTTCTTTGGCTTCCATAGAAAACAGCGACGCGACCTGACACTAAAAGACACCTATGCAACCAGCTTCCCTGGGTGAGGTAACTCGTGCACTCCGGTGCCCTAGTGTGTGCTGGCCCTCGAATTACTTACCTTGTAAGTGGCTTGCTTGTAGACTTCCTCGAAGTACCCTTAAACTTTAAAAATCCAACCGCGACTTGCTCCATTGTAATCAATAGGGAACCCGCGGCTGTGTTCTCACGTTGCATGCGTCTCCCGTGGGTCTTTTACTTACCTGCCTTGGGTGGATTAGTGAAGCCTCAGCGATTGCAAGTTGACTTTCCTAAACCTCTTTTTTAGTATATGGGCTGGTACGTCCCTAGGGCCCCAGCCATATTTGTGCCTAACTTATTGTGAAACGTTGATATTTGAATGTGTTCGTGGCTTCTAATCTCATAAAGAGATTAGTAGAGTGTGTCTAGAAATAAATACATATATATTTGATATATATATCTGTGTGGTGTCCTTTCATTTGGTAATTCTAGAGATTATAAGGTAAAACAAGCTGCTTTACATTCCTCCGAGACTTAGCCTGAAGGTTGCTCTCCACAGCTACCACTAGGATAGCTTTCTTTAAAAGGTTGTCTTAAACCTATCTACCATAAGAGTCGAATTGGACTGGTGCAAGGTGGCCACTATAACTAGTGACCAGCATATGCCAGGCCAACTTCCCACATTGGTGGCAGCGGTGGGATTCCAGCTTGCCATTGTTTTACCAGAAAATCTCTATTTGAATTACTAAATGAAAATCACTAAAGGTACTCAAGGTACATATACAAGTCAAGCTTAATATCAATCAGTTCTACTGAACTTAGAGTTGTTTGTCAAGGGATAGCACACCCTTGCTACAGCTCAATCTAGGATCAGTAGGCCACAAACTAGTGTAGGTAGTACAACACTGCACAACACTAGAATGTCCTCAAGGGATGGAGCCAGTGGGTCCACCCAACCTCAGTATAAGGACATGACCTTCTTTGACTTGAAGGCCATGTGTGTTGCAAGACACCTGGGGTTAGGACAGAGTCCCTCCACACAACACCTGATAAATCTACTTATAGCAGATTATCTTAGACTGGCTCTAGGAGCTAGTGGATCTGGATCAGGGGGTGGGTCAGCCATAGTCTCTGGGTCTGATGATGAAAATCAAGATGACCTGGAGTCTGTGATTGAACGGCCAGATCCACAAGGATCTGAAAGGGACAGAGGAATTCTCCCTAAGAGAGCTGACAGAGTAGAAGAGAGGGTTAGGTCCCCTTCAAGGGAATCTGACCACTCAAATCACTCTGGCAGAGAATATGCCCACCAGAGGAACTCATATTCTAATAGAAGAGAGACCTCCTCTGAAAGAAGGTACACGGTGCTCCAGTATGAGAAAGCAAGGCTTGTCCTCAGAACCAAGCAGTTGGCCTTAGATAGAGAAGCCTTTGAGCTCCAGAGAGCTTTTAATAAAGAGTGGTTAGAACCCCCTGTTGGCAGCAACAGTGTCCCTAGAGGCCGAGATTACATTCCAGACCATAGGAACCTGTCCAAGGTTGTTCCTCCCTACCAGAGTGGGGATGATATCCACAAGTGGATAACTGCTATGGAGAGGGCCTGTAAAGTTCAACAGGTCCCCCAGAAACAGTGGGCAGCAATCTTGTGGCTCTCCTTTTCAGATAAAGGTAGAGATAAGTTCCTCACTGTTAGAGAAGAGGATTATGATGTCTTGAAAAGTGCATTAATGGATGGGTTTGGCTTAACCACTAAGCAGTACAGGTTGAAGTTCAGAGACACCCAGAAAGCACCAAATCAGGACTGGACAAACCTTGTAGATTGTGCAACCAAGGCTCTGAAGGGTTGGCTGGTTGGTAGTAGAGTTACTGATTTTAAGGGATTGTATAATCTTATGATGAGAGAACAGATCCTTAATAATTGCCAAAACCAGTTGTTGCATCAGCACCTGGTGGACTCTGATCTGACCTCTCCCCAAAAATTGGGAAAGAAGGCAGACAAATGGGTCAGAACCAGGGTGAGGCAGAAAACCCAGAACCAAGGGGGTGACACTAAGAAGCAGGATCCTAAAGGCTCTGGGAAAGGTGGGGATAAGTCAAAAGACCAGAAGTCTTCACAAGGGCCCCAAAAATCTGCATCTGGTGGGGATTCACAGTATACAAAGGGAAAAGGCCAAAAGAAGCCCTGGTACAAATTCTGTAAACAGAAAGGGCACTGGACTTCTGATTGTACCAAGTCCAAAGACTAAACCACCACCACTCCTGCCCCTAAGGCAACTGTTCCCCCTAGTACAGCTACTGGTGGAGGAGGTAATCAGAGTAAGGGTGTAGTAGTGTTGACCCTGGGTTCTGATGTGGACTCTGGCCTAGTCATAGTACCCACTCAGGCATTGCTGATATGTGAGGGAGACCTTGACATGTCCTTCCTAGTGAGCCCCAGTAATCTGGGCAAATACAAACAGCAGCCTATAATAAATGGCCATGTCTGAACTGGGGTGGCAGAGTGGGCTAAAGAACGGTGATGGATCAAACCCAGATCTGTTGACTGGGTGTGAGTGTTTGATTGGTTCTGATGCTCCGTCCATCACCACCCCATTTTGTACCGCTTTGTTCGCCATAAGTTGGCAGGGTATGCTCAGACGTGAGTCCCTTGCTCACTTTGCCACTGGATTCAAGCAAGCCTGGCTGAAGACGGCTGAAATGCCAGAAACCGGTCCTAGGAAGCTTGTTTCCGGTCCAGGGAAGGCATGGCTTGGCAGTTCGGGCTGGACTGTTCCCATGAGGCACAGGGTGAGACTGATTTGCATATGGCCATGTCTGAACTGGGGTGGCAGAGTGGGCTAAAGAACGGTGATGGATCAAACCCAGATCTGTTGACTGGGTGTGAGTGTTTGATTGGTTCTGATGCTCCGTCCATCACCACCCCCTTTTGTACCGCTTTGTTCGCCATAAGTTGGCAGGGTATGCTCAGACGTGAGTCCCTTGCTCACTTTGCCACTGGATTCAAGCAAGCCTGGCTGAAGACGGCTGAAATGCCAGAAACCGGTCCTAGGAAGCTTGTTTCCGGTCCAGGGAAGGCATGGCTTGGCAGTTCGGGCTGGACTGTTCCCATGAGGCACAGGGTCAGACTGATTTGCATATGGCCATGTCTGAACTGGGGTGGCAGAGTGGGCTAAAGAACGGTGATGGATCAAACCCAGATCTGTTGACTGGGTGTGAGTGTTTGATTGGTTCTGATGCTCCGTCCATCACCACCCCCTTTTTTACTGCTTTGTTTGCCATAAGTTGGCAGGGTATGCTCAGACGTGAGTCCCTTGCTCACTTTGCCACTGGATTCTAACAAGCCTGGCTGAAGACGGCTGAAATGCCAGAAACCGGTCCTAGGAAGCTTGTTTCCGGTCCAGGGAAGGCATGGCTTGGCAGTTCGGGCTGGACTGTTCCCATGAGGCACAGGGTCAGACTGATTTGCATATGGCCATGTCTGAACTGGGGTGGCAGAGTGGGCTAAAGAACGGTGATGGATCAAACCCAGATCTGTTGACTGGGTGTGAGTGTTTGATTGGTTCTGATGCTCCGTCCATCACCACCCCCTTTTGTACCGCTTTGTTCGCCATAAGTTGGCAGGGTATGCTCAGACGTGAGTCCCTTGCTCACTTTGCCACTGGATTCATGCAAGCCTGGCTGAAGACGGCTGAAATGCCAGAAACCGGTCCCAGGAAGCTTGTTTCCGGTCCAGGGAAGGCATGGCTAGGCAGTTCGGGCTGGACTGTTCCCATGAGGCACAGGGTCAGACTGATTTGCATATGGCCATGTCTGAACTGGGGTGGCAGAGTGGGCTAAAGAACGGTGATGGATCAAACCCAGATCTTTTGACTGGGTGTGAGTGTTTGATTGGTTCTGATGCTCCGTCCATCACCACCCCATTTTGTACCGCTTTGTTCGCCATAAGTTGGCAGGGTATGCTCAGACGTGAGTCCCTTGCTCACTTTGCCACTGGATTCAAGCAAGCCTGGCTGAAGACAGCTGAAATGCCAGAAACCGGTCCTAGGAAGCTTGTTTCCGGTCCAGGGAAGGCATGGCTTGGCAGTTCGGGCTGGACTGTTCCCAAGAGGCACAGGGTCAGACTGATTTGCATATGGCCATGTCTGAACTGGGGTGGCAGAGTGGGCTAAAGAACGGTGATGGATCAAACCCAGATCTGTTGTCTGGGTGTGAGTGTTTGATTGGTTCTGATGCTCCGTCCATCACCACCCCCTTTTGTACCACTTTGTTCGCCATAAGTTGGCAGGGTATGCTCAGACGTGAGTCCCTTGCTCACTTTGCCACTGGATTCAAGCAAGCCTGGCTGAAGACGGCTGAAATGCCAGAAACCGGTCCTAGGAAGCTTGTTTCCGTCCAGGGAAGGCATGGCTTGGCAGTTCGGGCTGGACTGTTCCCATGAGGCACAGGGTCAGACTGATTTGCATATGGCCATGTCTGAACTGGGGTGGCAGAGTGGGCTAAAGAACGGTGATGGATCAAACCCAGATCTGTTGACTGGGTGTGAGTGTTTGATTGGTTCTGATGCTCCGTCCATCACCACCCCCTTTTGTACCGCTTTGTTCGCCATAAGTTGGCAGGGTATGCTCAGACGTGAGTCCCTTGCTCACTTTGCCACTGGATTCAAGCAAGCCTGGCTGAAGACGGCTGAAATGCCAGAAACCGGTCCTAGGAAGCTTGTTTCCGGTCCAGGGAAGGCATGGCTTGGCAGTTCGGGCTGGACTGTTCCCATGAGGCACAGGGTCAGACTGATTTGCATATGGCCATGTCTGAACTGGGGTGGCAGAGTGGGCTAAAGAACGGTGATGGATCAAACCCAGATCTGTTGACTGGGTGTGAGTGTTTGATTGGTTCTGATGCTCCGTCCATCACCACCCCCTTTTTTACTGCTTTGTTTGCCATAAGTTGGCAGGGTATGCTCAGACGTGAGTCCCTTGCTCACTTTGCCACTGGATTCAAGCAAGCCTGGCTGAAGACGGCTGAAATGCCAGAAACCGGTCCTAGGAAGCTTGTTTCCGGTCCAGGGAAGGCATGGCTTGGCAGTTCGGGCTGGACTGTTCCCATGAGGCACAGGGTCAGACTGATTTGCATATGGCCATGTCTGAACTGGGGTGGCAGAGTGGGCTAAAGAACGGTGATGGATCAAACCCAGATCTGTTGACTGGGTGTGAGTGTTTGATTGGTTCTGATGCTCCGTCCATCACCACCCCCTTTTGTACCGCTTTGTTCGCCATAAGTTGGCAGGGTATGCTCAGACGTGAGTCCCTTGCTCACTTTGCCACTGGATTCATGCAAGCCTGGCTGAAGACGGCTGAAATGCCAGAAACCGGTCCCAGGAAGCTTGTTTCCGGTCCAGGGAAGGCATGGCTAGGCAGTTCGGGCTGGACTGTTCCCATGAGGCACAGGGTCAGACTGATTTGCATATGGCCATGTCTGAACTGGAGTGGCAGAGTGGGCTAAAGAACGGTGATGGATCAAACCCAGATCTTTTGACTGGGTGTGAGTGTTTGATTGGTTCTGATGCTCCGTCCATCACCACCCCATTTTGTACCGCTTTGTTCGCCATAAGTTGGCAGGGTATGCTCAGACGTGAGTCCCTTGCTCACTTTGCCACTGGATTCAAGCAAGCCTGGCTGAAGACGGCTGAAATGCCAGAAACCGGTCCTAGGAAGCTTGTTTCCGGTCCAGGGAAGGCATGGCTTGGCAGTTCGGGCTGGACTGTTCCCAAGAGGCACAGGGTCAGACTGATTTGCATATGGCCATGTCTGAACTGGGGTGGCAGAGTGGGCTAAAGAACGGTGATGGATCAAACCCAGATCTGTTGTCTGGGTGTGAGTGTTTGATTGGTTCTGATGCTCCGTCCATCACCACCCCCTTTTGTACCACTTTGTTCGCCATAAGTTGGCAGGGTATGCTCAGACGTGAGTCCCTTGCTCACTTTGCCACTGGATTCAAGCAAGCCTGGCTGAAGACGGCTGAAATGCCAGAAACCGGTCCTAGGAAGCTTGTTTCCGTCCAGGGAAGGCATGGCTTGGCAGTTCGGGCTGGACTGTTCCCATGAGGCACAGGGTCAGACTGATTTGCATATGGCCATGTCTGAACTGGGGTGGCAGAGTGGGCTAAAGAACGGTGATGGATCAAACCCAGATCTGTTGACTGGGTGTGAGTATTTGATTGGTTCTGATGCTCCGTCCATCACCACCCCCTTTTGTACCGCTTTGTTCGCCATAAGTTGGCAGGGTATGCTCAGACGTGAGACCCTTGCTCACTTTGCCACTGGATTCAAGCAAGCCTGGCTGAAGACGGCTGAAATGCCAGAAACCAGTCCTAGGAAGCTTGTTTCCGGTCCAGGGAAGGCATGGCTTGGCAGTTCGGTCTGGACTGTACCCATGAGGCACAGGGACAGACTGATTTGCATATGGCCATGTCTGAACTGGGGTGGCAGAGTGGGCTAAAGAACGGTGATGGATCAAACCCAGATCTGTTGACAGGGTGTGAGTGTTTGATTGGTTCTGATGCTCCGTCCATCACCACCCCCTTTTGTACCGCTTTGTTCGCCATAAGTTGGCAGGGTATGCTCAGACGTGAGTCCCTTGCTCACTTTGCCACTGGATTCAAGCAAGCCTGGCTGAAGATGGCTGAAATGCCAGAAACCGGTCCTAGGAAGCTTGTTTCCGGTCCAGGGAAGGCATGGCTTGGCAGTTCGGGCTGGACTGTTCCCATGAGGCACAGGGTCAGACTGATTTGCATATGGCCATGTCTGAACTGGGGTGGCAGAGTGGGCTAAAGAACGGTGATGGATCAAACCCAGATCTGTTGACTGGGTGTGAGTGTTTGATTGGTTCTGATGCTCCGTCCATCACCACACCCTTTTGTACCGCATAATCAATGGCAAACAGGCTTTGGCATTCAGGGACACAGGTGCTAGTGTCACCATGGTGGCAGAGGATTCAGTGGACCCTGCACAGATCATCCTGGGCGAAATGTACCAGGTTACCAATGCAAGCAATGTCAGAACCAACCATAGTCTGGCAGTTGTGAATTTCTCCAGGGGAGGGGTAACTGGCCTCAAGAAAGTAGTAGTCAGTGCAGACCTCCCTGTCGAATGTCTATTGGGCAATGATCTAGAAACTTCAGCCTGGTCTGAAGTAGAGTTATGGACTCATGCTGAGAGGTTGGGCATACCTGCAGAGGTATTTGCTGTGACCAGGTCACAGGCCAAAATGCATAAAGCTGAACCAGCTCTGGATCCTGAAACTATGGACCAGATGCTACCCAAGAGGAGGAGCAGTAGGGTTAAGGCAGTGCCTTCCCCTCTGTCTCAGATCTCAGATTCCCTTCCTGTGGGAGGAGAAGCAGAGCCTGAAGAAGGAACTGCCCCAGAGGAACTTGAGCCTGGTCAGGTTGAGTTCTTGGGGGCAGGGGGACCTTCCAGGGAAGATCTGAGTAAGGAGCAACAGTACTGCCCCTCTCTTGAACCCCTCAGACAGCAGGCTGCTGCTGAGGCTGGTGGGAGTGCTAGTGGGTCCCATAACGTTTATTGGGATGAGGGACTCCTCTATTCTGAGGCTAGAGATCCTACCCCTGGAGCCACCAGGAGGTCGGTAATATCTCAGAAGTTTTGGGGGGTCCTCTTGACCCTAGCACATGATATCCCATTGGAAGGACACTTGGGACAAAACAAGACCTGGGATAGGCTTGTTCCACATTTCAATTGGCCACACAAGTCAGAGGACACCAAGAAGTTTTGTTCCTCCTGTGTCACTTGCCAAGCCAGTGGCAAGTCAGGTGGCACAAAAAAGCCCCCCCTGATACCACTATCTGTGGTGGGGGTACCCTTTGAAAGGGTAGGGATTGACATTGTCCCCTTGACCCTCCAACAGCATCTGGGCACAGGTGTATCCTGGTGGTAGTGGATCATGCCACCAGGTACCCAGAAGCAATTCCTCTCAGGACCACCACAGCCCCTGTGGTGGCAAGAGCCATCATTGGAGTCTTCTCCAGGGTGGGTTTCCCTAAAGAGGTTATATCTGACAGAGGTATAAACTTCATGTCAGGGTATCTAACTGCAATGTGGAAGGAGTGTGGTGTAAACTACAAGTTCACTACTCCCTATCACCCACAATGCAATGGGTTAGTTGAAAGGTTCAACATAACCGTAAAGGGAATGATTAAAGGCCTCCCAGAAAAGCTTAGGCGAAAATGGGACCTTTTACTTCCCTGCCTTCTGTTTGCATACAGGGAGGTTCCACAGAAGGGGGTTGGCTACAGCCCTTTTGAACTTCTGTTTGGGCACCCTGTCAGAGGCCCATTATGTTTGGTGAAGGAGGGCTGGGAGTTACCTCTCATACCTCCCAAACAGGATGTGATGGACTATGTACTTGGTCTCCGTTCCCGGATGGCTGAGTACATGAAGAAGGCAACCAAAAACCTGGAGGCGAGCCAAGAACTACAAAAAGCTTGGCTGTACTGACTGTTTATCAGCCAGGACAGAAAGTGTGGGTGTTGGAGCCTGTGGCCCCAGCAGCTCTCCAGGACAAGTGGAGTGGCCCCCATACAATTGTTGAGAAAAAGGAAGAAGTCACCTACTTGGTGGATTTTGGAACTCCCAGGAGCCCCCTTAGGGTGTTCCATGTCAACAGATTAAAGCCATATGTGGACAGGGCTGGCATGGGCTTGCTCATGGCAACTGATAAGGAACAGGAGGAGGAGAGTGACCCTCTCCCTGACCTGCTCTCACAGAACCCTGATGATGGGTCAGTAGATGGTCTTCCAAATCTACTATCCACGGCGTCCAGTACGTCTGGCGATGACGTAAATCTGTAGACAACGTGCTTTAAAAACATTGCATCCTTGCTCTGCTGTATTCTTGAGTTAAGAATGATTTGAAAACTATTTCTATATGTGAGTTTAAGTGTGGCGCTGTGGGTATACTGTGGTATAATGCCATATTTATTAACTATATTTGAAATTGTTGCATGTCTCTGATGGTTCAACAAGTGGATGGAATTAATCACTTGGAAGTTGCTAATATCGTCTTTTTACTGTTTAAATAAATGGACTCGGGCCGAGCACCAAGATGGCTGCTTGACAGAAAAGCTCCGGAGCTGCTGCACCATTCGCAGCCACGCTCTGCTTCATCGATGTCCCTGCAGCGCTTGACCATGCCCACGGTGCCTGCAGGTCCTTGGAGCAGCCTGGGACTCTTGGCTGTGACTTTTGGGGATTCCTATGCCGCGCGTAGCCCCTTGCTGGCCAAAGCCGGACGCCGCCCTCAAATGCCCCGCGGCGACAGGGGTTGCGGGAGAGCCTGAGGGCTGGGCTGTGGCTGGGGCTGAACAGCCACGCAGAAATTGAGGCTAGAGTGGAGGGGATAATTTGATGTGCGGTGGCACGACAGACACCTCAATTCTGTGCATGCCGATCTCTCAGCAGCCTGC
Organism: Triturus cristatus; assembly: GCF_964204655.1. NCBI lineage: Eukaryota > Metazoa > Chordata > Amphibia > Caudata > Salamandridae > Triturus > Triturus cristatus. Next base: position 709,602,615 of record NC_140587.1, on the reverse strand, counting down.
AGCGGTGAATCTCTTCCCCCTGTTTCTGACTTGGGTCTGATGGTCTCCAAGAACATCGGCCCAAAGTAGGCACGCAGAGTGCCATTGCCACTAGGCCCCATGGCCTGGGGAAACGTGAGGTATCATTTGAAGTACAACCCTCCCCCGGCACCTCACTAATGATTGGCGCAAGGCTATGCACGGCGATGGGTGAATGGGAAGAGCTACAGTAGATGATTTCTACCCTCATTCATGCTGCGGGCAGAAGTCGACATCTGGGATTAAATTTGGTGGTCTACACCCATGTTTTGTATTGCCCTAGTGGTTGTGGGGGAGTGTTACTCTGCTAACGTGTTTGAGTCTGAGCAGCTGGCCCTCGTCTGCGACCTCTCCTCCCAACATGCACCGAGATACCCGATTTCACTTACCAGCGGTAATACCACCACTCTACTTTTACCGCACATTATGCGTCGTGGGGACCCTAAGAAGCGACATTTGCAATTGAGCGGGCCCACAGAGTGCTCACTCCTAGATCGCCCCCTAGCGCTCCACCACGACTGATTATAGCCTGACTCCTGAACTAACACGATCAAGACACTGCTCTGCGCATGGCCCGGGATAAGGGCAAAATTCAGAAAAAGGCCATGTCGCTTGAATTTTTTCCTGACGAGTTCAAGAGGCCCGTCGCAAATTCCAGTATATAAAACAGGCCCTTTGAGGGCGAATGTTCAATATGCCATGCTTTACTGTGCGTGCCTGCGCTTTCAGCTCAACGGAAAGACCCATATCTTTGACCCACCCGCTGAAGCTGAAGCTGTAGGTAATGAATAACCGCCTTCCAATTTTTCACCCCTCACGAGCTGCTGAAGCCAGATGCTCAGTGAACTGCTACGTTGAGCTTGATCCCACTGCTACTTGTCAGATGCACCGATAATCTCTCTCTTGTTTGTAAAACTCTTTTTATTCTTTTTATCAGTATTGGCTGTACATGTTTTACCGTAACAACTAATATAACCTACACCAGCCTCCTTTGGGTGTTGCTTCCCCCCAAGCAGATCTCCTACTGTTTGGATGGGAAAAATGGTATTCACTGGATCAGGCTGGATGGTTATCCAATGTGGGTGGTGGGTGGTTATTTTGTGTAATAAAACAAATGTTGGTTATATGCAGGCTGTTGAATATATCAATGGCTGGCCTTACGCAATTCTACATTACGGAGCTTCCCTTTACACTCTAACATGGCTACAATGACACGGTCGGGTGGGAACATCGGGGCACTGGAGTTAAAATACATGTCGTGGAATGTGACGGGCCTGTCTAACCCCCGCAAAGAGAGACCGGTCTTAGGTTACCTCGCCTGATATGCTGTGCATATAGCTTTTTTACAGGAGACCCACTATGCTCAGGCCTCAGACAACTGCTTTGCTTCTACCCGGGGCGATAATTGTTTTTTTGCTAATTATAGCACCTATTCCAGAGGGGTTTGCATCTTGATTCACAAGACAGTTCCATTTCAAATACAAAAAATTATTAAAGACCTCGAGGGGCAATACTTATTGGTTGCTAGGTGCTTTGGTATGAAGCAAATACTACTCATCAATGTATATGCCCCTAATATAGACACACCTGACTTTTTCACTAATATCTCCACACACATCTCCAGCTTTCCCATTGACTACATTGTATTGGTGGGAGACTTCAATCTCATGTTGCAGCTCGCCCTCGATACCACCAGATTGGGACATGTCACCAAACCACAATCCGCTAAAGCACTCCAGGTCATGTTGGAGACTCACTTATTGACAGACGCTTGGCAACATCAACACTTCACTGACAGAGGTTTTACCTTCTCCTCAGCGCCACATGGTACATGGTCCTGCATAGACCATTGGTACATTTGCCCTGATCTTTTGATCCACACGATCTCTGTGGATTATTTAGCCCGTACCTTATCAGATCTCTTGCCAGTACTACTGTCTCGTACGGTTCCCAGTATAGCACGACCGTATAGGCCCTGGCGTTTCCCAGCAGAAGCCCTCCTTGATACCATATTTAGGGAACAAAGTTAATGAGGCCATAACTGACCACTTCCAGCTCAATTCAGGATCAGTGTCCCAGTATGCCACTCTATGGGAAGCTTTTAAAGTTTATATATGCAGCATATGTATTACCACACAGGCTGGAGTGCTTTGGTCCATTCGTCGTGACCTTGACGTGACTGAAGGGGCATTGTGAGAGCTTGACGCACGCGTCTTGGTAGGCGACCCTCCCTCCTCCCTACATCTGAGGGCAAAACTTCTTGCGGAGTTTCAGGAACTTGTAGCCCGTGAAGCCAATTACGTGGGCCAGGACATACGGGGAAGGGGAGAGACTGGGTCAAACATTGACCAGACTAGTTTGCCCCCAACATCAATCCTTTGTTACCCATTTGCAATTGGATGACGGCACATCCATTACCGAGATCTGATATCTCATATGCCTTTCTCTCCTACTATTCATGCTTATTTACCACTTGTTCTTCACCAACTGATGCCGCTCTCACCGACTATCTCGATGAGATGGTGATGGTCTGAACAGAGGAGGGTCGACGCCAATTCGTGGCCTCACCTATAACCGCGACTGAGGTCTCACAAGCCATAGAAGAACTTGATGGATCCCGTGCTCCTGGCACGGATAGCCTCACTGGCATAATTTACAAAACATACAAAACACTATTAGTTCCCCACCTTCTGGAGGTATATGCAGAAGCATTTGAATCTGGGGTGCTGCCCCCTACAATGCGAGAAGCCGTCATCTCCTTACTTCTTCAGCTGGGTAAGCCACCCCATCGATGTGCCTCTTACAGGCCTTTATCTCTGCTTAATCAGGACTATAACATTCTGGCCGATGTGCTTGCGATTCGCATTTCACTCTTAATAGATCAAATTATATCTCCTTTTCATACTGGTTTCGTCCCGATCCAATCAACATCTGTTAATCTACGTACAGTGTTTGCAGTAATTAATCAAATTGAACAAGAACTCTCCACTGCTGCATACTATTAGATGCCGAAAAGGAGTTTGATTCATTAGAGTGGCCTTTTCTATACGCTACGCTGTGCAAATTGGGGTTTCCTTGTGGGTTTTGTAATCACTTCTGCCTCTTATATACAAGCCCAGTGGCCCGGCTTCGAGTGAACGGAGAACTCACAGATCAGTTCACGTTATTGCAGAGCTTCCCGCTTTCGGCCCTACTGTTTATTATTGCTATGGACCCCCTCGCGAGACATCTCCAAGAACGACATTTGCAGCGCGGCCTCAGATTTCATCGTGGCCCCCTCTTGGCCTCACTCTATGCAGATGATGTTCTGCTACTTGCAGGCGCGCAACACCCATTGGGCTCACCGGGCTTCAGCCCCCCCCCCCCCCCCCGTCGTGTGTGACAGCCCGGCTGAGACAGCCTCGCGGGCTGGCGTCCGTCTAATTGCAGCCGCACCAGAGTACTTCACGGGTCTTTAAAAGACCATTTACTCGTTAATGAGGCTTTTGTTGTGTTTTCGCCCTTTCTTACAGCCACTCTGCCTATGGCCGGAAGACTTAGCCCCCCCCCGAAATCTTTTTCAGCCCCCCCCCCGAAATTTGGCTCTAGTTGCCCGCCTGGCTACTTGTCAGTGAACCTGAAACTAACCTTCCTCCACTGCTCGGGAGGTGGTGCGATTCAGAGTCTTTTCCGGCTTGGTTATAACTTGGTCCAAGTCCGAAATATTTCCACTGACAGAGGTCACATTTCCCTTTACCCAGGACTTTCCCTTACACTGGTGTGATGAGCCGACGTTACTTAGGCATTATTCTGCATCATAGGTCATCCGCCTAAATATGGGCCCGCTATTGATCGGTTGTCCACTCAAATAGATCGATGGATGAAGCTTCCGCTATCAATTGCCGGTAGGATTGCTGTTATAAAGATGATTGTATTGCTCTGCTTTTTATATCTCTTTCGTAATATCCCCATTCCACTCATGGCTAAATTCTTTGAAATGCTTCAGAGCATGCTTATAAGGTTAATCGGGGCAGGTGGGCAGGCCCACATTGGCTGGCAGACACTCACAATGCCTTTTGGGCGTGGAGGATTTGGGGTCTTGGACTTTTAGTTATAATAATTAGTAGTATAAACACACTATGCATGCTTTTGGTATCACCCTGACGCGAGGCTACAACACCTAAAGCCTGAGTGGTCACATGCTCGCCCTGGCTCTCTTTCGACTATCCTCCCCCTCGGGCTTGCGAGATCGCCCACAGAGATACAAACACTATGCACTGTACACTGGGCTTGGGAGAAACTTTACCAATATTTACTCCCCACACTTGCCACTACTAAACAACCCAGAGGCTCTCCCCAACCACTGAAACATTGTCTTAACAGTCCGTGTCTCGATGTGACTCCACACTGTGGGGGTCCTGTTTCAAGATGCCCAAATGCGTTCCGTGTTGGACCTCACAGAGGGACATAATGTGTCATCAATGGACAGATTCCTTCTGCATAGAACACGCGTCTCCCCCATACCACGCTACACTCCTCAGTAGTGGAACCAAAGGATTTCTCCCAGCTTTCCCTTGTCATTACATCGCCCAACAGGGCTCATCTGGTTTCCAATTTATATCAATTAGCTCAGACGCTCCGACCAGTGGTGGGGGGGAAGACACATGCAGCGTAGGAGGAAGATTTGGGCCGACATTGTGGGATAAAATATGGGCATATTGTGAGCAGACCCGTTTCATATGCAACAATTACAGACACAAACTATTCAACTTCAAGTATTTGCACATAGCCTACATTACACCAAAACTTCTTGCCAAAATGGACCCCTCTAAACCCCATAGTTGCCCTAGATGTGCACCTGAGAATGCCGAATTCATACACTTGGCTTGGTACTGCCCACCAGTCTCACTGTACTGGAAGACAGTCTTCCGATACCTTGCGCCAGTGATTGATTCTGAGTTGACCCCTCTCCATTACTGGCACTGTTGGGATATGTCAAAACATTGGGTACTGGAATTCCAAGTTTCACTTCCATTGCCTTACTTTTCGTAAAGAGTCAGACCTCCATACATTAGGGTAGTTCTGCTGCCCCAGCAGTCAAGGCTTGGATGAGGGACCTAATGCACTGTGATACTACCAGCGATATATATGCAACGCAACTGCCCCCTGCCCTCCTCCAGGCCCAAAAATATTTGGAAACCCATTTGTTCCAACCTATTGCTCCACCCCGAGGAGAGAGATTGAAACTGGGCACTCCTGACCCAATCTGAGACCTTATAGATAGGGGTGGATTGGGACTATGGGGAGTGTTGGATAGAGGCATGTGGCAATTCTATTCTGTGATATAATGATGCCATGCTGACTCTTCTCTTGCTATGAACTCCAGTCACCTGACCTTGCTCTTGTTTGCTATTCAAACTGGCACTTCATGTTAACGTGCAATTGTGCTGTTTCAGTTCCAGAAGACACTGTGGCCGCAACCTTATTATGATTGATTCTTTATTTCCTTTTCTTACTTGTTCTACATGTTTGCACTGTTAATTTAACTTTTTCATTCTTTTTCCTGAGCTGGATGCTGCTACTTCGACCCTTACCATTACTTGTCCCACATGACTTTGAATGTGTCTATTATGGCAGCTATAAGTGAAAAAATGCAATAAAAACAGTTAAAAAAAAAAATGAATAAATGGCCTCACTCCTCATTACCTTTAAATATTAGAGTGCCTGGGCTTCGTGCCACCATTTATTTGCACGCTCCCCTCCTTTATGCTCCGCTGCTTGATTCGGCCTGAGGAATTGGCTTCTGTTTTGCCTTTAACTAGTGATTGAGGCTAATAAGTTGGGGACTCTGTCCTGTGTTTATTTACTGTTTTTGTTTCCTGCATTACTTTTTTGTCATGCTACTATTCTAATGGTCCAACACCCTTTGCACTGCAGCATATTGACATTTCTCCTGTAGGTTTTGGGGCTCAACCAAGTGGTCCGTTTTTACTATGATTGTCATTTCCTGTTCACTACCCCATATACTCATAAACATAGGGATCCACCCGTGGGTACAGTATGTCAAGAAACTCCTGTAGAAAAAATGTGTATCCCACAGTCGTGGAGAATACACATCAGTTGTTTAAATACCCCTCACACACCAAAAGGGCCCTTGGTGTCATGCTTCATCATAGGGGTCTTCCCGCCCCTCTACGGGACGGGGCGTGCTACGACCTACGTCTGCGTGGGAGCACTGTTATTATTGAGACGACTATGTGTGATGCGAGGGTGTGAGAGGAAGGGTCAGGAGTGGATGGAAACGTGAATTAAAAAATACCTGGCTCTTTGGTCAAAAGAAATTTATTATACCGTTTGAGCTGGTATTAGTAAAAAGGTGAGGGGGAGGAGGGAGTGTGCCTCAATGAGCTGTGCCTCCTAGTGGTGCCGACATGTTTCGAAGCTTCCCCATGCTTCTTCTTCAGGACCTTAAGGATCCCTTCCTAAAACTCACTGTGATGTGTAAAGATAAAGAATAATGAATGAATAAATGAATAAGGAAGCAAATAACCTCCTCAGGTTAGTAATGCCTAGATAGGTCTTACATGGTCCATTGACTTGCCGGAGCCGACCAGGGTGGTTCATTTGGCAGGACATTGTTCCAGGGAGTTATAGCCGATTTGGCACTTCCACCACTCGGTCCACGAGCTCATGAGGTTATTTTCTCTCTTTACAGCAAGTCAATGGACCATGTAAGACCTATCTAGGCATTACTAACCTGAGGAGGTTATTTGCTTCCTTATTCATTTATTCATTCATTATTCTTTATCTTTACACATCACAGTGAGTTTTAGGAAGGGATCCTTAAGGTCCTGAAGAAGAAGCATGGGGAAGCTTCGAAACATGTCGGCACCACTAGGAGGCACAGCTCATTGAGGCACACTCCCTCCTCCCCCTCACCTTTTTACTAATACCAGCTCAAACGGTATAATAAATTTCTTTTGACCAAAGAGCCAGGTATTTTTTAATTCACGTTTCCATCCACTCCTGACCCTTCCTCTCACACCCTCGCATCACACATAGTCGTCTCAATAATAACAGTGCTCCCACGCAGACGTAGGTCGTAGCACGCCCCGTCCCGTAGAGCGGCGGGAAGACCCCTATGATGAAGCATGACACCAAGGGCCCTTTTGGTGTGTGAGGGGTATTTAAACAACTGATGTGTATTCTCCACGACTATGGGATACATATTTTTTCTACGGGAGTTTCTTGACATACTGTACCCACGGGTGGATCCCTATGTTTATGAGCGTATGACTGGGAGGAAGTATCCACCTCCACCACTCGTGCGAGTGGTACCTCTCTACTCCCCACTTTGTTCCTTTTTGTACACTACCCCATATATTCTTTTCACTTGGAACATCAGGGGGATGGACTCTCCACAAAAGTGATATACAGTTTACTCTGCCCTGACCCACTGAAAAGCCCAGATAGTATTCCACCTATAAATGCTTCTACTGACTCCCAAAGTCCCTAAACAACAGCACAAATGGCAGGATCAGTCGTTTGGAATAGGACACTCGAAAAATGCAAAAGGGGCTATGATTTGGATTAAGCCTGGGGTCATGCTTGAAGCCAAAACTCCACATCTTGATGAGGACGGTCGGTATTTTTTAGTGAAGGGCCACCTAGGTGGGAGGCTTTTATCCGTGGGAGTTCTTTACATATTAGCTTTCTGGCTAGGCCACAATTCCCTGGATTATTGAGGGGATTTATTGAGGGGATTTTAATTTAATCAATTAAGTAGTACTTGTATAGCACAGCTTATTACCCAAGAGTGTAGCCCGGCGCTGTGCTGCAGGTATCAACCGAATAGTCAGGTCTTGAGTCCTTCCTGAAGTGGGTCAGTGAGAGTGCAGTGAGGAGGTAAAGGAGGAGTGTGTTCCAGGTTGTAGCAGCAAGGTAAGAGAAGGAGCATCCTCCAGAGCGGCAGCGGCAGATACCAGGTGTCCAGAGCGGAGATTCCAGGTCAGTCGGTGGAAATGCAGGCGGTGGTTCAGGTAGGCTGGTCCTTTGTCGTGGAGGGCATTTGCAGTTGTGGGTCAGAAGCTTGAAATGTCATTTCTTCTGGACGGGGAGCCAGTGGAGGTCCTTAAGGTGCTGGGTGATGTGTGTCCTCTTGGGCAGATTGAGGACCAGTCTGGCTGCTGCATTCTGGATTGTCTGAAGTCTTTGCATTAGTTCGGTGGTGGTGCCTGCATAGAGTGTGTTGCCGTAGCCTAGTCAATTAGTGATAAGGGCCCTTGTCACTGTTTTCCTGGTGCTGATGGGGAGCCACCTGAAGACTTTGCAGAGCATGCGGATCATGTGGAAGCAGGCTGAGGAAACACAGTTGACCTGATGTTTCATGGAGTGCTCGCTGTCCAGGATGATGCAGAAATTGCAGGCATGGCCTTTCAGCGTGGGGGTGGGTCCGAGCTCCACCAGACGCTAGATGTTGTTTCAGAGGGGGGTGTGTTTGCCGAAGGTCAGAACGTCCGTTTTGTCCATGTTGAGCTTCAAGCAGTTGTCGTTCATTCATGCCGTGATGTTTTTCATACAGTTTTGGAAGTTGGTCTTTTTCGAGGTGGGGTCCGCTGAGAGCGAGAGAACAAGCTGTGAATCGTCAGCATAGGAGATGATGTTGATGTCATATAGATGTTGAGGATGGTTGGACTGAGGGATGAGCCTTGGGGTATGCTGCAGATGGTATGCTTGGGTTGTGAAGTGAAGGGACAGAGCCAGACTCTCTGTGTGCATCCCAAGAGAAAGGATGCCATCCATCTAAGCGCATCATCTGTGATTCCAATCTAGCGTAGTCGATCGATGTTTGTGTTTTGGGAAACGGTGTCGAAGGCTGCGGAGAGGTCCAGGAGGATAAGGATGACTGATTATCCTCTGTCGAGTAGGGTGCCGATTATGTACTAGATATCTATGTAGATCGTTCAGTGCCCCCACCTCCATAGTCTCCTGTGTTGCAAAACGTTAAGAGCCTTCAATGATGGTTACACGGTTGGTACTTAGGTAACACCTAGCCCATACGCCATCTGTAAGTGATTTCATTATTAATTGAGAGGTTGGGGGCACTCAAATAATATACGCAATCCTTATAAGCGTTAACCACAAAAGTCACTTAATAAGTAACTTAAAAAGTAACTTAAAATCCGAATTTACCATTAAAGAGGATTTTAAGTTGCAATTCATTTCAGTGAAAACAGAATTCCTTTACCTTATCTAAACTTAAGTTATCATTCATTAGGTGTCATAAGGTAACCCAGTGTTAGTCTATGCAAGAGTTAACCTTTCTAGATCAACAAACGAGAGGGGGGGACCAGGAGCCTGTTTAGGTCCAGTGTCCGTGCTCCACAAATTACAGTTAAATCATAGGGGACACTGTTCCGAATTGAGGATGCAAAATGTCACCCAATCAATAAAGAGAAACATAGAGAATAGAGTAGATGGTGAAAGGAGGAGGAAAAAGAGAGAGAGGCAGAGGTGCATCCCCAGTATCAAGGATCCAATCCCGAAGGGAAGGGCCGAGTCTTGCCTCTTAGTTGCCCTAACACACACCGAAGGATGTCATGCTTCATCATTGAGCTTTTGCTCCTGGTCAGGCTGACGCTGCAATGCCCGACGGGCCCCCGAAGGGTCGCTTTCACAGAAATCTTTTAAGAGAAAAGCCGTTAGGTGAGTGTGGGTGTGTGAGGTGGATCCAGTAGCAAAAGTGGTGAAGTGCGTGCAGTGAAGGATGTTTGAAGATAATTAAATAAAACTACCTAGGAGTGTCCACAGGAAGACCCTTTAATAGTGTGGTACCCCTGGTAGATTAAAAAACCAAAAGGTTGGTGAGTTACTGTGAGGCTTAATGTGCCCGTGTAACTGTCAAAAGGTCAACATGTTTCACGCCTGATATGTCTGAATGATCAATGGTGTTTCTTTAGGACCTAACTGATGTGATAGTAGTGCACGCAAGAATGGGGTTTCGTAGTGAAAAATGGTAACCCACAAAAGTGAGAGATAGCTTGGGGGTAACCACAGGGCTATGTTCCCTATTATGTGGTGTAAATCTCGACTCGTAGATCTACCCAAGCCAAAGAGGTACCTAAAGAGGATGACAAGTAAATAGAGAAAGACATAAGGATTTATGTGTCAGACGTGCCATGGCAGAGGTGTTCAGTGAACCTTTGCACATAAAACAGGGTAGCGTCTGCAAACAACATCACTATACCAATGGGCATTAGAACATGACGGTATGGACTCACAGTAATTACATTTGTAGCTAGTAACAGTTCTCAGCCGTTACCCACAGGTACATGCAGAGATCCCTTAGCAACGTTCGGCCATGCAGAGTGGTCACAAAGTCTGGCTATTACGTCTCGGATATCCCGCTAGTCCCCCGAGGGTAATTGCCATGGTTGTGGTCTGTAAAAGCAGAGAAGAATTCAGCGAAACCTACAGGTGCAACGTATGGTGCGCGACATTCCCAGGAGAGTCCAAGTTCGAAGGCCCCACCGATGGTATGTCACGCAACCAGTGGCGGAACACCTATGCAACTCTCAATCTTTAGTTATTCCAGAACCACATAAATTGAAAACAAACTCTCGGAACCACATACAGAACGGAATGAAAGGTATTTGTCCGGCTTACCCTCACGATAGCGGGAGAAGTCTCCCAAGGCTAGTTTCCGCTGGGTGCCCGCACCCTATTCGCTAAAAACAGGGGAGAGAGTCCAAAAACGGACAAAGTAACAGTGACTATCAGTTGCATTGATGCGGAACAGATTATTGAAGCCTGTTGCAAAGAGTATTAAGTACATTCCTGCACCGCAGTGGTGTTTCTTACTCACAGTTGCGTCGGGTGCCGGCTCATTAGCACCTACCCTCTACCAGCGAAGTAAAGGTTGTATGTACATCATGGAAAATTGTCCCCTTATCTAGATGTTGTGAATCCATGGGGAGACTCATATGGATGAGTGTTTTAGACGGTTGTCAGTGACCCTTAATGTCTCCCAACTCTGACTAACATTGGTGCAAACCCAATGTATATATCTGGTAAGGGCCAGTGTGGTCCTTGCTGCTAGTGAGTTGTCACTAGTGTGAAATAAGGAAAAGTCAGGTAAAGGGTGGATAGAGCTGCCGGTGATAGTGGTCAGGGGCATACATGTGTCATGTATTGGTGTTGAGATCGCATTCAGCGGAAGGTCACAGTTCCACCCAGGGTATTTCATCATTCAGCCCTCTGATCTGGGTATGTAAGCGAAAGACCCAACGTTGTTCTTATCGTAGGAGGGCTTGCATGTCCCAAGTGGATCTAAATTCTAGGACTGTCCATGCAATCTGGTCACAGTTGTGGCCTACCTCCAGGTAGTGGTTAGTCAGCTTGGTGGCTGTCCTTCCCTGTTGTATGGTACTTTTGTGTTCGCTTATCCATGTCTTGATTGGACGCGAGGTCATCCCGATATACCTGAGACCACATGGGCATGTGATGAGGTATATGCAGTTTTTAGTGTTGCAGTTGGAGTGTCCCCGTTGTTCCCAGACAAAGTCGTCTAGAGTTAGTGTTTTCGTCTGGGTAGTGGTAGAGCAGGCGTTACAGTTGCCACACGGGTAATGCCCTGAGACCGGTGGTAGGTTCCAGAGCGCGGTGTTCTGTGGGTTCTTCTTTTTGTTCAGTGGGCGTGTGTTGACCAGGGTATCCCGTAGGTTAGTCGTCCTTTTGTATGCAAAGCGTGGTTGTTCCAGGTTTAGTGTATTAATATTTAGGGTCTTCCAGTTCCGTCTAATGATGTTTTTAAGTTTGTTGGATAGGGGTGTGAAGGCTACTGGATCCACCCCACACACCCGCACTCACCTAACTGCTTTTCTCTTAAAAGATCTCCATGAAAGCGACCCTTCGGGGGGCCCGTCTGGCATTGCAGCGCTGGCTCGACGAGGAGCAAAAGCCCAATGGTGAAGCATGACATCCTTCGGGGTGTGTGAGGGCAACTAAGAGACAAGACTCGGACCTCCCCTTCGGGATTGGATCCTTGATACTGAGGATGCACCTCTGCCTCTCTCTCTTTTTCCTCCTCCTTTCACCATATACTCAATTCTCTATCTTTCTCTTTATTTTTTTTTATTTAAATATGTTTATTGGTTAACATCACAGCCATATACACAAAAGAGGACGATATTTTTCCGACTTATACAAATACAGTACTGTAGTGGAGACGGAGGTTCATGTACACACATTGCTATGTTAGCATAAGCGCCTTAGAAGTTAAAACGCCATCTTGCCACTTTTGCTGCTTTTGCACACGACACTGCTGATAGATGTTATTATATGAAAAATGCTTGCTTGCCTTTTCTTCACATGGGAACAGTCTGTTGTTCACATCCCTAGACGTGCAACGCGACCTTGGTCTGAACATTGTGTGCAGACACCGTCAGGGCTAACAAACAATGTATGCTTTTGAATTCAGGTTGATCGACCCACTCTCTAGCCATAACACGCACACAGCTGCAAATCTCTGAAATTCGAGCGCCTTTAATATTACAGTTTGCATGCATGAGACACACATTGGAGAAGACTTGTTCCAGACACCGAGCAAAGCTGATCCTGTGATGTGATTCAGCTAAGCTGATATTTACGGTATAGGGTTCCCCATTCAAACCTAGAGACCTTCTATTAGTCTAATAATACTAGCTTACTTATGAAGGGAGGGTGGTTGTATTCCACATTCATTTGTAACATGATTTCTCCCTTCATTTTCTATGGTATTGTAACAATGCGGATGGTCTTAGTTTTAATCATTTGTCTGTTTATGTTAGCCAAAGTACTGCATCTTAGGACACGTAGTTTATAAAATAAACATTTTAAACTTTACTGTGTCTCTGATTACTCTTGTTGTGGACTGATATGAGAATAATAACAAACAGGTATTTCTGATTCCCACCATTCCTGAGAGTACTCTAAGTCGCATGTTCTGGGTTGTCTAATCATTGGTAGTTCCGAGCTGATACGGAGAGCGAATGAGACACTGATGCTAGTCGGATAGGGTTTCTGGGTACTGAGGTGAGTTTTTGGTACACCGCAATTCACTGAGGTCCTGGTTTCCTGTGCATAGTTCTGTGCATGAGCAGAATCCCTGCAACAATACCTGGACAATCAGTAGACAGAATTATACATTACCCAAAATCTGCACTCTCTGTACGTCTATGCATTTCCAATTCTACCATTGGGGACACAACAGGATCACCCCGATACTTATTCCAGTATTACCATTTCCGGTCCCATTTTTTGGGGCACCCCCTAGCTAGGAAGACTTCCGTTTCCGCCAGCATGCATCTGTCATGTTCTTTCGCCCACATGGTGACGCGTGGTGTGTGTACTCCCCCCACCCTCTCGCTATCTCCCTCTTAACTAACGTGTATCTGAGCATTGTGAATTGCTTTTCTACTTCCGTGAGGTCGGTTACCTCCCAAATATTCAACAATCCCAGTTGTGGCGTTAACACAATCTCCTTACGTATGGCTGTTTGCATATGCTCCGAGGCCCCCTCCCAGAGGATACGTGTCTTTGGGCAGCTCCACAAAGTGTGGTAAAATGTAGCCTGTTGACCACATTCCCGCAGGCAGAGGTCATCAGGTCTGGAACCTATTTTCGCTAGGGTCTGTCCTGTCATATAAGAGCGGTGCAGTATCCTGAGTTGGATCAACCTGGATTTAAGTGTGATGGCCGCCTCTATAGGGGACATGAGGGCCTCCTGCCAGTCCTCGTCGCTTATCAATCCCAAATCACTCTGCCACCGCTCCCTGAGTCTCGGAAAAGTATCCGGGAGGTTATTGCATAATTTCTTATATGTGAGAGATATTGCTTTCGAACTTAAGGGCCCGTCTAACAGCCTATCCTCAAGAGGTGAAGATTCCGGTATGTCAGTGAGGGACTGAAAGGCCGCCATAAGTGCGTGTCGGATTTGCAGATATCTATATGTTTCTCCCTGAGCCAGGTGGTACCGTTTCTGGAGGTCCTCAAATGTAAGTATAGCCCCCTTTCTGACCAGATCTTTTACTGCTGAGATACCTATGAGGTCCCACTTGTCAAACCCAGGCTGGTAGCACAGCATGCCCAGTTTCTGTGTATACCAAAGTGGCGCTACCTTTGTGAGGATGCCAGCCCATCCCAGACGAGAATGTACTGTATGCCAGATCTCTAACGTGTGTAAGGTGGGCCCAAAGAATCTCCCTTTATTTTTCCTATCGCTAGTATACAGGGCCCCCAAGTTGCCAGATCGGTCAGTTTGGTATCGGTCAACAGCAAGCATATGCAGGGTCATCCGGGGGATGGTATATCCAATGATTGACAGTTATTAACTGTGCCACCCAGTAGTAAAGTTGCAGGTCGGGAAGCGCAATGCCTCCATCATACCAACTTTTAGTCAGCTTCTTCAGCGCCACCCTTGGGGCCTTCCCATCCCACAAAAATGTGCAGACTTCACCCTCCACCGCTTTAAAATATGAGTCCGGAACTCTGTGTGGGCAGTTGTGAAGGATATACAGGAAGCGAGGGAGGGCCAGCATCTTAAAGAGTGCAGCCCGTCCCAGTAGTGAAAGCGGAAAGGACCTCCAGTGTTTCACATCCGCTCTCAGTCTAGCCAACATGGGGGCTAAGTTGGAGCTGTAAAAGAGATCTGGATCTGACGTGACGAAAACCCCCAAGTACCGAAACCCACTCTCTGCCACCACTATGGCACAGCCTGCCAGAAGCCTGGGGACCTGACCCCGCAACATAAACAATACAGACTTATGCCAATTGATCGCATATCTGGAGTACTTGCCGAAATTGGTGAAGATGTCAAACACCACCGTAATAGATTGGTATGAGGAAGCCAGGTACAGCAGAATGTCATCCGCATATAGGGATATTCGGTCCTCCACGTCTTCCACCCACCTCAACCCACGGACCATAACATCTCGGCGTACCCAAGCCGCAAGGGGCTCCTGTAAAAGGGAAAATATCAACGAGGACAGAGGGCATCCCTGTCTAGTGCCCTTTATTAACCCAAATGTCCGGGACGTATAACTTTTACCCTCACTTGGCCCAAGACATCCGTGTGTAGCAGCCGAACCCAGGCTATATACTTGGGACCCAGACCCAACCTTTCCAAAACTTCGAACATGCATGGCCATTCTATGGAATCAAAGGCCATTGAAGCATCGAGAGACAGCAACGCGGCATCCTCCTCAATGTATTTTCTACGAACCATCACATTATGTAGGCGCCTTAGATTAAGGGCCGTATTTCTTCCAGACATAAACCCAGACTGGTCTGGGTGAATTAATGTTGTGATCACCGTCACCAGCCTATTGGCCAGGAATTTCGCTAATACCTTTGCCTCAACATTGATTAGCGAGATTGGCCTATAGGAGCCACAAACGTCCGCCGGTTTGCCCGGCTTGTGAATCACTACAATGGTGGCCAATCTTTGATCCTCTGGCAGCTGGCCCGCCTCCAGGCTCTCATCATACATGGCCTTTAAATGCGATATCGTGCGAGAGGCAGTGGCTTTTAGAAATTCAACCGGGATGCCACTAGGCCCCATGGTCTTCCCCGATTTAATCTGTCCTATAGCTGTGCCAATTTCCTCATTTGAGAGATCCTCATCTAGGGTCTCCCTCTCCGCCTCTGAGAGGGCCGGTATGTCACTGTCTCAGAGGAGCTGGCATGAGTCCTCAGCCGTGTAATGAGTGGAAGGGGAATATATCTTTTCCAGGTGAGCAGCGAATTCCTCCGCAATTTCCCGCGGGTGTGTCACAGTATCACCTTCTGATGTTGTTAACCTATGCACCCATCTCGAACCCTGTTCCCGCCTCTCTAACCAAGCCAGTGTCCTGCTCGCCCTATCTCCCATTTCATATATTCTATGCTGGGTGTGGCGATGTTTAGCCATCATGTGTTCCCTGGATTTTATCCGATATTCATCTTGCTTCAGTAGAAGCATATTGGCGGTGTCAGGCGAAGGATTCTGTGCATGTTCCCGCTCTAGGTCAAGAAGTTCAGTTTCCGCCTGTACCAAAGCTTGCGTTTCTTAGCGATGTATCCCATCTTCAAAGATAAAGCCTGCCCTTTCAGGACTACCTTGTATGCCTCCCAAATTGTCCGAGCGGAGTCAACCGAGCCCACATTTTCGGTGAAGTAATTCTCTGTTTGTGTGCAGAGTTCCACCCTAATGTCAGGTATGTGTAAAAGCCATGGATTAAGAACGATAGTGGCGCGTGCTTGCGTTTCCCAGTGTGTATATTCCACCCAGACCGGAGAGTGGTCAGATATACCCCTCGGTAGAACTTGAGACTTGACAAAATTTCCCACCGATGACAGGTGTGTAAGGAAATAATCAATACGCGATAGGCTGTGGTGCATATTAGAGAAAAAGGTGAACAGCTTGTCCGTGGGCTGGAGCGCTCGACCCACATCCACCAAACCCAGTGCCTTCGTAAAGTCAGCCATTAATACATTGGATTTCGCACTAGACCTCGGTTGATGGCGATCGACTGTGTCATCTAGTGTCATATTGTAATCACCTCCCATAATTAATGTGCCTTCCTGGAGTCCCGTCAGCCTACCTTCAAGGTCTTCCAAAGCTATTTTACCCAAAGCGGGCGGTAGATAAACTGAAATTATGTTGACATCTCTACCATCCCATTGGGCCTCCACTCCGGCGAACCTCCCCGCCGGATCCGCCCATGTCCTATGAACTATGAGAGATGTTGTCTTCTTTACCAGGATTGCCGTCCCCCTTGATCCCGAGGTGTAATCTGCATGGACCAGGAGTTTATACCCCCATCTAGTCAGGGCCTTAGTCTTCTGCCCCACCAGGTGCGTCTCTTGCAGCAGCAAAACCACGTCAGGAGATTGCCTCTTCAAATACTCTCTTGATCTTGTCCCCCATCCCGTTAACATTCCAAGTTAGTACAGAGAGTATCCGATCTCTATCCCCCCCATAACCAATCACGATATGGTCAGCAAATAAACGGATCAGAACAGTCGGAGAGAAAAAATGTAACATCCTGTCCAGCATTGATCGTCCAAACTTCATCATGGCCACTTCAGGTGCAAGGATCTTCGACCCACCCAACACACCAATAAAACAATGAACCGTCAAACACCCTCCATCCCCCCACCCCACAACTCCCACCCCCCTCCCTGCCCCCCTGCCCGTGGATATAGAACTACCCACTCCCAAACATGGCAGAGTGCCTCTCTCCCCCCCTGAAATGCTGAAAATGCACGGGGTGTGTAACCCCCCTCCCCGCATGTACACATCACAATTTACTTTTAATAGTGTCTGATCCCACTCGGATCACATCAGTGAAAACACATCAGTCTGCAGCATTGCACAGGATCCCCTTTTTTAAAGTCTCTCAATGATGGGTACATCCACCCCTCCCCCACATCCCCCTACTTGCGCTTTCAGTTGGGCATCAGCTCTCCATCCTTGAAGCCCAGGGTTGTCAGTCCTGCTCCTTCAACTGACTTTCTTCCTCCACCAAACCATTGTGTGCCGCTTCCACACGGATACCTCTGTGCTGTCTAGGCCTCCCAGAGCGGTCTCTCCTTTGGCTTCCGACCGTGCTCCAGCCTTCCATCTAGTCCCAGACTGCCTCTGGCGAGTCAAAAAAACACGATTTGCTATCCGACTCCACCCTCAACCGTGCAGGAAAGAGCATCGCGTACTTCACCTCTCGATCTCGCAGTTCCCTTTTCACCACCTGAAAACTGCGATGTTGGGCCTAAACTTTGGCCGGGAAATCAGCAAAAAAGGCCACCTCATAGTTATCTATCTTCAGAGGGGGACTGGATCTCGCAGTCTGCAAAATAATATCCCTACCTCAATAATTAAACACTCGAGCAATAAGGGGCCTCGGGGGTGCTCCTGGTTTTGGTCTACCTCCTGGTACCCTGTGGGCTCTCTCTATAGAAAAGTAGCTGGACAAAGTCTTAGGCTTTAGGTGCTTCGTGATGAGATCTTCCACATATCGGTCTGCTGTCGGCCCCTTCGTTCTCTCCGGAACCCCTAAGATACGGATGTTATTACGGCAGGCCCGGCCTTCGTAATCATCAAGTTGTTGTGACATCCTCTCCTGCTTCTTCTGCATTTCAAGCATTTGCGTTTGAAGTTCCGACGTATCCCTCTGTAGGGCGCTCGTGACTATCTTAAGCTCCTTGACCTGATTAGAGACCTCCACCGTGACCAAGTCCAGCGAAGCATGCACCCTGTTAATAGCCACCATGACATCATGTAGGGTTGGCTCCGGTCCTTGTTTAAAGGCAGCTGCCCCACCATCCTTCTCCGCTTGCGGCGAATCACCTTTCTCTCCTGTTTTGGACCATGCGAATTTAGCAAGCTACTTCTGGGCATTGGCCCTGGGACCCTTCCCTCCTGTCGCCATGGCTGCGCGTTGATAGGTGACTCACTGGGTGAAGACACAGGGCAACCCCGCAAGAGTAGCCACAAATCGTTAGTGGGAGTGACTGAGTTTGTGCGTATCACTTCTGGGGCTGCCTCCCTGCTCTCACTGCCCCAAGCGCCGATTGTCCAGACTGGCCCTTCCCACTCGTTTCGACTTTCGTCGATATGGCGTAATGTCCTTCACCAACTTCCTGCATGGGGCGTCCCCGCCCTCTATTCAAGTCACTCGAGCTCAATAGTCACTTAAGGGCTAGAACTTTCAGCACCCCTTCCCCAACAGTGCTGTCCGGGCACAGAACACCCTTTTGGTCCTAACCGCAGCTCCCGTAGCACCGATCCGTCCGTGATCAATTCGGGGAGACTCATGAGTTGCGGCGCCCCCCCTGAGATCAGTCCTTCAATACACGCATAGCCACTTCTGTGACCCAGTAGGAAATAGCAGCGGCCCACCGCTCCATCGCAGTCAAAATGTAGGCAGCCTTCAGGGCTAATCACCTTTAGTCCAAAGCGCCCTTCACAACCTTCATTTGGCACAGCTTACACGGTATCTGATCCCGGTGTATGTCCCAGAGTCACTTCCGCGCAGCACTGTCGGCCTAGTCCATGCGTCAGGTCGCCTCTATAAGGCCCACTTCTTTCAAAGTCGTCGGTCAGAGGACCATCCAGCCGTGACCTCAGCTGCGCAATCAGGCCCAATGGTCAGCCATAGTCACCCACTCCTCCTACCTCCTGGTCCACTGGGCCCCATGTGTGGCAAGGTTGCCAAGCGTCCCTCTCCGAAAGGCACCAGCCGGTATCTCTCCACCGGTCTCTAGTGATCTTCAGGCATCACTGAGCACCCCATGCCGATTTAGAAGGTCAAAGGCAGCAACAGTCCGCGCCTCTACTCCAGCACCCGTTCAATGTCCCTCACGCGTGTAGGCCGTAAGCCGGGGCCTCAATTTAGCCCGGCACGGCCAGGGCGGCGCCTGTTGAGCCTCTGCAGTCCGTTACTCCCGTGTGCCTCCAGACCCGTCAGCGGCAGCCAAAAACATCCAAGCTGCCCAGCCGGGTCCTCACCACACACAGACTTTTGTCCGGCACCTCGTTTTGGAGCCTCCACGCTTCTTTACCCCCGAGCCGCAGACACTGTGTCAGCGCGGCCGAATCCAGGCCTTGAAGCCGGGGCCTCAGTTAGTTGTGGCTCTCACCGGGGTTCACAATCACAGGCCGCAATGTCGGGGGAACAACCTTTACAACGCAACTTTTACAACGCACTACCATTACAACGCATTTTTTACAACGCATAATCCATTACAACGCATGATATTACAACGCATGACACTACAACGCATTTTTAAAAACTACCTTTACAACGCATTCCATTACAACGCATACTACCATTACAACGCATACCATTACAACGCATAATATTACACTATACTATCCAACACTTACCCTACTGATGCACCCCCTGGAGTTAGAATAGTAATTTTTACCCCTATACTATCCAACACTTACACTACTGATGCACCCCCTGGAGTTAGAATAGTAATTTTTACCCCTATACTATCCAACACTTACACTACTGATGCACCCCCTGGAGTTAGAATAGTAATTTTTACCCCTATACTATCCAACACTTACCCTACTGATGCACCCCCTGGAGTTAGAATAGTAATTTTTACCCCTATACTATCCAACACTTACCCTACTGATGCACCCCCTGGAGTTAGAATAGTAATTTTTACCCCTATACTATCCAACACTTACCCTACTGATGCACCCCCTGGAGTTAGAATAGTAATTTTTACCCCTATACTATCCAACACTTACCCTACTGATGCACCCCCTGGAGTTAGAATAGTAATTTTTACCCCTATACTATCCAACACTTACCCTACTGATGCACCCCCTGGAGTTAGAATAGTAATTTTTACCCCTATACTATCCAACACTTACCCTACTGATGCACCCCCTGGAGTTAGAATAGTAATTTTTACCCCTATACTATCCAACACTTTCCCTACTGTTGCACCCCCTGGAGTTAGAATAGTAATTTTTACCCCTACACTATCCAACACTTACCCTACTGTTGCACCCCCTGGAGTTAGAATAGTAATTTTTACCCCTACACTATCCAACACTTACCCTACTGTTGCACCCCCTGGAGTTAGAATAGTAATTTTTACCCCTACACTATCCAACACTTACCCTACTGTTGCACCCCCTGGAGTTAGAATAGTAATTTTTACCCCTACACTATCCAACACTTACCCTACTGTTGCACCCCCTGGAGTTAGAATAGTAATTTTTACCCCTACACTATCCAACACTTACCCTACTGTTGCACCCCCTGGAGTTAGAATAGTAATTTTTATCCCTATACTATCTAATACTTACCTTAAATGTAATTTAATATTATGCGTTGTAATGGTATGCGTTGTAAAGGTAGTATGCGTTGTAATGGTAGTGCGTTGTAAAGGTATTTTTTAAAAATGCGTTGTAGTGTCATGCGTTGTAATGTCATGCGTTGTAATGGATTATGCGTTGTAAAAAATGCGTTGTAAGTGCATGCGTTGTAATAGTGTGCGTTGTAATGTCATACATCCCAATGTCGGGTGTCGCTATAACAATTCGCTGCCTCAAGCTCCTCTCAACCACTCTCTTCGCAAGGGGCACCCCTCGACTCCTTCCGGGACCTACCGGGTCCGATTTTCTTCATGCCTTGGAGGCTGCCCCTCTCTCCGATCCACGCCCGGGAGCCACCATTACTACTTAGGACGAAGCGTCTGAAGGACGATTAAAGGCACCTCTGCCTTCGCTAATGACTCCAAAGTTCTCCAGGGGGGCTGGGAATGAAACACAGCTGTTACAGTGCAATTTCCCTTCGTGGATGGCACAGGATAGGGCAGGATTGACGTCGGGGAGTTGGGAGCTCACTTAGGCAGCGGCCATTCTCGACGGCTGCTAGCCACGCCCCCTATCTTTCTCTTTATTGATTGGGTGACACTTTGCACCCTCAATTCGGAACAGCGTCCCCTATGATTTAAGAGTTAACCTTTCAACAGTGAAAAATGGCTTCAGGAGCTTTTCATTGTCAAGACATGTAAATCTTAAAAATTTACGTCCTACTTTTTCAATACCATACACCCTGCCCTATTAGTGATCAGGGCCTACCGTTGGGGGGACTTATAAGTACTGAATAGGAAGGTTTAGGCCGAGCAATAAGTTTATTTTGTCAGGTCGAAATGGCAGCTTTAAACTGTACTATAGGCTGCAGTGGCAGGGCTGAAACAGCTGTTACAGTGCTACTTAAGAGGGTGGCACAATGAGTGCTGCAGCCTACTGGTAGCATTCATTTTACAGGCACTTGGTACATGTAGTACCATATACTAGAGTCTTAAAAGTAGTTTAAATATACTAATTAGGTATAGGCCAATTTTACCCTATTTTAGAGAGAGAACAGAAGCCTTTTACCACTGGTTAGCAGGTGGAAAGTGCACAAAGACCTAATGCCAACAAAAACATAGGAGTGAAGGCAAAATGTCTGGGGGAATACTACTCCAAGGATGGCAGGTATAACACTATCCCTCACGCGGGGAATACTTGTTTTACTCCCCTGTACATAACATATATTTTAGCCTAGGCACATTTGTTTGTACTCCCATAATTCATACCCAAATCTCCTCTCTCTCTTACTACCCTAGGACACTTTCCGATCACAACCTTCTACATATGGTCCTGCATTGGGTTCAGCTATTGACCCCTATTACAATGCGGCTCTTAGAAGCGGGCTTGCTGGAACACTCAGTATTTCAACACATTCTTCAAGAGCACATAGATACATTGTTTTATGAGAACGAAGGGACCTCAACCTCTTTCTTAATGGAATGTGAGGTGTTTAAAAATACTCAGTGACTTGAATTGCCACTGTGCAACACTGAAAAGCTTATCCCAATAATTCGGCACATGGTTGAGAAATTACACTCCCTAAAATCAACTTTTTTCGATAGGCTAGAATCGCTGAGATGCCAAATAGGATGTTTCATTACAAGATTGTGAGATGCTCCTTATCAGATACAACCCCACACCAACATTTTCATGTTACTTTCTCCTTCTCAACAGACCACCACCTAGCAATGCAACATTCCCAAACATATTGCTAGACAAAATATCTTACCCTCTTACTTTATATTCAAACCTATGCATCCTTGGTGACCTCAACATATGGTTTGACATACTTAACATGCCACACCCTAGAACCATCCTTGTTAGCCTAGAAACACACAACTTACAGAAACTCATTTCTAACCCCTGACACATCTCTGGACACATATTAGGTAACGTTTTTGCCAATCTAAACCTAGTCATATTCTAAAGAATTACTCCTGTCACATGGTAAAACCACTTCCTCATTGCCCTCCAACACAAGACACCAAAACCCACCACAACTAAAACCATCCTACCCTATACCCTCACCACCATGGAACAAGCTGAATATGGAGGAACTAGAAAATCTACTTACCTACAACATAGATCTGGTCACCATCAATTCAATGGAAGCTGAGAGCTTTTGATCTCCTAATTCTTCAAAGACATAATAGGCATAATAAAAGGAGCGCGCCCCTTGGATGAAAACAGAATTTAAAAAGATCAAACAACAAAATGCTAAGCTTCAAAGCAAATTGCCAAAAACAAAAAACCCTGAGAACAAGATATGACTACACAGACACAACAGAATATTCAAGTCAACAATTAAAAAAGCAATAAAACTATACTATTCAAACCGAATCCACAACGCAAAGTGTGCCAACAACCAAATTCTACAAAATACTCTCCAAATTCCGTAATCTAAAATGCACAGAAGCTACCAATACCATTTCCCAAGATCTTTGTGATAAACTAGCTAACCATTACAAATCTAAAACAAACATGTTAGTTACCTACTTAAGTAACAAAAAAAAACAACAGCCGCAACCCATTTCCAACCATACGCTCCAGACAAAGGAAAACACCGTAACTACATTCCTTCAAAGAACTATCACCAACTGAAGAAATGTGATCTTTTGCATGTACACATCACCTGTTTATTTATATGTCCGTGTAGTGTTTTTCCTACATGGGCTAAGTGGATCTGTTGGGGGAAGGAGATATATATATATATACACACACCACAAATGATGCTTGTATACAGATTTATTTATGATGGAAATGTATCCACAGGCAAACAAAGGGATACAGAGGAACTCCTCGGTGAGTGGATCAACAAAAAGCTTTATAAAAGTGCTTTGAGTGACAAACTGTAACTATATATACTGTTTAGTTATGTAGTTATGTTTTGATTTATTTTTGATTTCTGTGAAGAACTAACAGGAATTAATAGATTTGGAGTTTGATACATGGTAAAAGATTGAAAGTTTTTTCACCATATTCATTGTAGTCTCGCCCTGTGTGTTTTAAAATGCACTGAGACGGACCCGCGATCATGTGACCAAGACCTTGTTATAGGTTGAAACACATCTGCGTTCTGCCAAAAATAAAATATAAATTGCACCTGGATTCAGAGTGGCTCGTCATTCTCACCATATCGAGTGAGAGTTTCTATTCTGTATATATATATATATATATATATTCACTGAAAAAACCATAGGTTTCATGCACGTTATAGCTAGGAATTGGCATTTAAAAAACCTTGGAAATCCACTGAAAAAACCATAGGTTTCAGGGGCATTATAGTTAGCTGGACATTTCCCGAGTACAAAACCCTAGAAAATATCTTACTGCAGACTAGTGACTAAACTGTGTGAATGTCTGTATCTGTCTGTCTGTTGGTGTATAAGTGGCTGCATAGTTTTGTGAATAGCTATATGAGTGTCTATATGGGTTATTGATTGGTTGTCTGAGTATCTGTATGGGTGCCTGAGTATTTGTGTGGGTAGGGTGTGTGTGACTCTGTGCATAGATGTGTGAGTGGGTGATTCTATGGGTGCATGGTTTTAAGAGTGCATCTGTGATGGACTGTATGGTTGGGTGAGTGTATGTATGGGTGTGTTAGTGATTGAATGTATATCTCAGTTGTACATGTGTCAGTAACTACATATGTGAAAGGCAGTGTATATGTGTGTAAGAGTATATAACTGGCTATATGTGAGAGTGTGTGATTGTCAAAGTGTCTGTATGGATGAGTGTGTGCTTGTATCAGTAATTTTATAAGAGCGTAAGAATGTGGTAGTATTATTATGAGTAAGTGAACTTGTGTGTGTATAACTGTATAGGTGAGTAAATTGGAGTGTGATTAATTATTTGCATGACTGACTAGGTGTGTGAGTACGTCTATGGATGATTGGCGTTGCCTGAGTGTCTTTATAGGTGTATAAATGCATATGATAGTCCTGTACTGAGTGACTGTAAGTATGTGTGACTGTACAGGTGAGTGAGTGGAGGTGTGTGTACACCTAAGAGTCAATGAGTGGGTATGTAGTTATTGGTATTGGAGTATTATGGTTTTGAGAATGGCCATCTGAAATTTTGAGTCGGTGTATCAAAGGTTATATTAGGGTGTGAGAACATGCACTAATTTATCACATGGATGACGTCATCAGTGATGTCATCAGTGATGTCATTTGAGATGTTATCAGTGATGTCATCAGTGATGTCACTGACCATGTCATGAGTGATGTAATATGTGACGTCATCAGC
Organism: Triturus cristatus; assembly: GCF_964204655.1. Taxonomy (NCBI): domain Eukaryota; kingdom Metazoa; phylum Chordata; class Amphibia; order Caudata; family Salamandridae; genus Triturus; species Triturus cristatus. The sequence goes on along the minus strand of NC_140587.1, from coordinate 709,577,471 downwards.
AGTGCATTGCGGGGGCGCGAGTTATAGTTAGCTGAACTAACTATAACGGGGGAATTTCTAGGGTTTTGTACGAGGGAAATGTCCAGCTAACTATAACGCCCCTGAAACCTATGGTTTTTTCAGTGAATTTCTAAGGTTTTTTAAATGCCAATTCCTAACTATAACGTGCATGAAACCTATGTTTTTTTCAGTGAATTTCAAAGGTTTTTTAAATGCTAATTCCTATCTATAATTTATCACTAAAGTTATGATGTTTAATGATTTTCATTGGATTTCTAAATTTTTCTATTTCAGCCTGTCAATTCCTTTAATTGTTTTTTTTAAATTCATTTTTAGCACCTTTTTTTAACGTATTTTTTCAATTAATTCTTTTAAAAATTAAAAAATATTATGTATTTTTTCTGGTTCTTTTTAAAAAATGTTAATGTTTTAAAATATATTTTTATATTTTTTAAAAATAGTTTTTAAACTATATTTTCAAAACTTTATTTTTTATTTATTTTTTCAATTGTTTTGGGATCCGCGCAACCTATGCGCACCCTTCTCGACCCCTACGCATAAGCATCTGCGTATGGTAAGTGTTGGGTACGTGTTAGGTGCGCGATTGCAATGCGACCGGTACGCGACTCCAAGCCTATACGCGACCCTTACGATGCACGTTGCGTGACGCTTGTGCGCTTCCGCGATGCGTCATGTACGTGCAAGACGCGGTGGGTGCGCAAATCCTGCGAAATATTTTACATTTAAAAAAACATATATATATATGTATTTTATGTGAATATTAATTGAAGACAAACTGTAAACTACTCATAAAAGTAATATATTTTTACATTTAATCCTATATTTTTCTTAAATTCAATTTCGCGGATGCACGCTGGGTGCGTGCTGCGTAAGCGCACGGTGCGCGGATCCCATGTGACCTGAAAAAAAGAGATTTGATTGGTTCATTACACTTCCTGTTCTAACTATTAAAAGACCCCACCCATTTCAATCATTCTTCTTTGACCTTCTTTGGAGGAGTATCTCTTTGCAGAGAAGAACCTTTTTTGACTAGGTTTTAACTTAGCTCAAACTTTCTTCTAACCAAACAATGGCTTCAGAGCAGCAGGCATCTCCTGGATCTCCTCATTCATCTGAGGATGATTTTTTGGAAGAGCCACCACGCACACCACGTTTTTCATCTATAGTGTGGAAATGTTTCACATATCCAGAGGGGCAAACAAAGACCAATGCCACCTTGGTGACCTGCAAGATCTGCCAGAGAGTGCTGTCTCGTGAGGATCCAAACCAAAAATATTCATGCGGAACTGCGAGCATGATGAAACATCTAAGGACCCTTCATCCAGTAAACCTTGGTCGGGAGGAATACCGAAGGATGAGAGTCATTCCTGCTCCTACGGATTCATCATATCCAAGCACTTCAAGAGTGCATCCTTCTACACAAAATCTGGACATCCGTCCGCAGTTCCAAAATTTGAAAGTGCTCTGCATAAACTGCAATGCTACTTTATGCTACGGGGAGCAGTCTATTGATCTGATCTGCCACAAGCAAGAAAGTCACCATTGCTAGTTTTTGGGGTTTTTTTCCCCCTGAAGTTCATAGTTTTGTTCCTCCAGTTCTATTTTTTCCTTTTTTTTTTCAAGAAAATCCCCCAAAAATTAAAAATTGTTAAAAAAAACCAAAAAATATATATAAAAGAAAAAAGAAGAAAAAAAAAGTTCTTCTAAGAACTAACGTTCCTGGTTTAAAAAAAGAGCTATATACTTGTTTGTTGGTGTGTGAAAGTTTAGATGAATGTATGTGTAGAACGTAATTGACTGAATGAATGCATTAATAGCGTATGGTGAATGTATTAGTGCAGAACTATGAGAGTGCTGCAGCATCACACAGTAACCTCTTTAACTGCAGTGTGCTGTAGTACTTCCGAAGCACAGGGATGCAACATATGTACATAAATATGTTGCACATCTATGCTTCTCTCTGCACGGCTGCTTAAATTGCAGCCATGTGGTGACACAGGCACCCTTGAACCATAGTGGAAGGACATCTGTGTCATGTGCTGTTTGTTTATGTGCAGAAAGACACACCTTCCTGCACAAAAACAATCAATAAACGCATTTTATCTCCTTCAATGTATGCTGAACATTTTAGCTTGCATTGAAGATTTAAAAATGAGGAGAAAAGAAAACAATTCTCCTTGTTCTGCTTTCGTACACCAATTAGAGAATGGTGCAGCATTCACAAACATATCGAGATTTATGATTTCTGATAAATCTGGAGATGTGTCTTGTTCTATGAGTATTCAGTGCAATCATGCACAACAACACTTATAGAACAACCTTTCAACGCAAAGTGGTGTGTATGATGAGGTTGTATTTACATGGAGTAGAAAAAGTACACATAGCGCCTTTCACTCTCTTTGTAAATACGAAAGAGTGTCTTGCGCAATAACTATGTTACAAAAAGTGACATATTTCTGTTTTCAAATTGCTTCCGAATAATAAAAGGTAAGCACAGAGTTTTGTCTGCAAAGTTGCTCAAACAAGAATGATTGAAATGATTGCGGTCCTTCAATAGGTATAATGGGAAATATTATGAACCACTCAAATCTGTGTTTTTTGGAGGTCACATAATATCCGGTAACAGAGAGATTTCAAAACAACATCGGTATAAACAGAGTGTTCTTAAAAACTTGTTCAATCTTTGTAGGTTCTTGCAGATCTGCCCATTCTGCATATTAATACTTAGTTAAACTTACCTTCACAGTAATAGAAATTAAAAATGATATACATTTTTTTCAGATTTGTTTTGCAATAAAAATTTATGTAAACTGCTTATTTTAGAATTAGGATCTGTAAAGAAAAGAAAACATAGTTATAACATGTAATAATTCATTTTTTACAACACAGCATAATTTCAACAAAGTAATTTGTTTTCCTTTTTTGCTGTTCTCAGAATATATTGAATTTCACTAGAAATAGTGATTTCAATCGTACTCATCACTTAACAGCGGGTAAAAAAAAAACAATCAAAAAGATTGTTTTAAAAAAAACAACATGCTATTCTCAGTAAAATACCACAAGATACAAATCACACATATATGAAATGCTTATGGCTAACAACATTTTATAAATTTAACTTATAAAAACTGTAAATGTTGTCGCTTAAAAATATTCACCAAGTCAATGAGCACAAAAAAGTCCATAATTCAAACATATACCTTTCCTTGAGGCCAAATGGTATTTTTGCACTCCTTTTTATGTAAATTGTTCAATGGTGGTCCTATTAAATTATAATAATAAATTTCTCAGAGAATGAATTATCTTCCTAAAACTTTGACTTTAAAAATATTAGGTTGGAATTAGGTGATTCCCTAACGTTTGAAAACCAACTGGGAATCATTACAAAGTGTCCAGCCTTTGTCACATTTTAGATAGGCAGTGTAATGTCCAGATGTGGTGGAAGGACCATCATAGAAAATTATTGCAATTGCTACAAAAGTCCTTCCTGATTTTGATAGTTGTGTTGCTACAAACTGCTTTATTAGAGTATCCAATTTTCTTCCATCAGCTGTACAACGTTGCAGCATTAAAATTATGTATTGTCCATATTTTGTTAAAAATAATGTGGATAACATTTCTGATTTACATTGGCTACACTCCATGTTTTGATTTGCACCTTTAACTAATTTATTGAAAGACACTGATTTACAGTCTGGTAATGTTAAATACAGAAATCTTTCAGTGTCTACATTAGTGGAACATGTATACATGCAATTTTCACAATGATGTTCCCATTTGTAAGAAAGGCCAAAAATATTTTCTATTTCTACACCTTCATTTTCAAAAATGGTAAGCATATTCATTAAAAATTTCTGAGCATCTTGTTGGATATTTTGTGTAAATTGTGTAGAACCAGAACACACATCCAAAAGATTACGAACATCTGAAACAGATTGTATTTTACCTGTATCTGTTGTCAATTTTTCATAAACAGAATGCAACAGAGAGCAAAAACTTTTTTGCCGATTCTGCATAATTTGTTCTTGAAAACCTTCAAGATTAAAAACAACATTGACCATTACATTAGCATAGCAGTTGACACCTGAACTATTTTCAAACTGATAACCAACAACCTCTTCAACAGTGTCCAATTTCTTTTTACTTGCAATCACAACATTATCTTGTTCTAGTCCCTCCTCGACACCTTCAGAACAGATATTCTCAAACCTTCTTTTTTCGACCAATCACACGCTTTTCAAATACAGGATATTGACCTAAATTTGGAGCATACACCCTTCTTAACCTATTATACTCTTTTACACAGTTTGCATCTGCAGTAACCTTTGTCTCATCAAAATCAATCAAAAACAAACCAGATAATGTTCTGACTCGCGACAAAGCAACATATGCCATACCCTCTTTAAATACAGTAGATCCAATGTTCACCAATGCACGGTATACACTTAATCCTTGAGATTTATGAATAGTCACTGCATATGCCAGAGAAAATGGAAATTGTTTCCTACGGACATATAAATCTTTAACAAGCAAACAACGAACCGAACGACCAATTTCTTTAACATCTTCAATCTGATCAAATTTAATTTTTAAAAATTCAATTCCTTCTTTTTTCTGATAATTAACAAAATCCACCACTTTACCCATTGCGCCATTAACTAACCCTTTTTCTACATCCAAATTACGCCTTAAAATTACCCGACAGTTTACACACGCATATAGTGTCTTTTCTAAACCAGCTGTTTTAGATATTTTTTTTTCTAAAGAATCCAGTTTTGTTTTCAACTTTCCCGTCAAAATATTAGTGATTCCTTCATGCTCTATTTTTATAATTTCTTCATTTTCCAGTTTCAATAGTTCTTCGTTGAATATGGAACACTCGCGCAGTGTTGGCATTAAACAGATCACTGATTTATTTTCTGCAATTTTCATGTACACTTTTGCAGGAACTACATTTTCATTTGGAAAGACATTGCAAAGTAATCGACTTTCCAAAACTTGTTTGCCATGTTTTGTAAGAATTCCAATTCTTATATCTTGAAGAATACTTCCATATTCAGTATTATTTGCCTGTCGCATATTTGTTGTCAGTTCTTTGTATTCAAAATTAGTCCAAATGTTCACATTACCAACACTACCAAGAGACTTTCTGGTATCTTCATGTGCAAGTGTTTTAAATACTGGTTGTCCTTTTACTGGAGTTAGTTGCAATAGATCTCCAAAAACTATGACGTGTTTTCCTCCAAATAACACGTCATACTCTGTTTTAAGAATTTGCTGCATTCTTAAATGCACAAAGGCAAGCATCAAGTTTGACACCATGCTCATCTCATCAATAATGAGAGGTTTCATTTTCTTCAAGACTCTTGAAACTTCACAACAAGCTTCTCCAGATAGCTTGTGGTATTCCAATTTGTTCTCATGCTCTACTGGTAGCATTAGTAAATGATGTAAAGTAATTCCTTTAATGTTATGCGCTGCCAACCCAGTTGGAGCAGTGACAACACAAGACAAATGCGACTCAGTTGTTTTTTGCAGATAACTTGTAATTACTTTAATTAAGAAACTTTTTCCTGTTCCAACTTGACCACTCACATACATTCAGATAGGTTGAAATGATGTACATGAGCACCCTTTCTTTTCATGAAGAAATCCATGGTCAATCTGCTCTTTCACTTGTTGATATATTTGTTTCTGTTCAACATTTAGTTGTTCTTCCAAGTTTCCTAGCTGTACATCTTCTTGAGCTTGATACATTGCTGTTTCCACCTCATTCATGGCAGTTGCTGCTTCATTTTCAACAATTGGTTGTCCAAGTGGATCTTGACTCAGTGCAGCAGAACTTTGACTGTCTTGAGAACTGCAATTGTACCTTCTTGATCAATTTCATCATTCAACATTTTCACATAACTTGCAAAAGCACTGCATTGTATGCTATCTTTACAAGCATTAAATGAATCTTCATAGCTCTGAAAATCTCCAAGTAATTCCAGTTCTGAACGCCATGGTTTGAACATTTGCAAAAGGGCTAAATAGTAAAATTCCCTTTTATCAGCAGTGTCGCAACTCAGTTTCCTGTGATGAATTACATTTGCTTTCCTTTGTTTCACCAGACATCCTTCGGAACCAATCACTGCATATTTTCCATCATTGATGTTCTCTGTAGTATTCCGTTTAAAAGTGTAGTTTTGCAGCACTTCATAGAGACACATGTTCTCAAGATGATGACTTCTGTTTCGGTAATATGTGTCCAACATATTCGTTTTCAAAATATCTGTACTTTCTGGTTCTTTTTCTGCTAAATATTAAATTTCTTGAATAGATTTCAGTACCCGATTTCGCATTCCTGCAAGACGTAGACTCACTCAAATGATTCTTCTACTTTTGGAATATAGACTTGCAGATGATAACCGATCTGAACATTCATATGCTCCAATTTCACGATGCGATAACATCTTCAAACTGAAACTGTATAATTTCTTACTTAAGAGTCTTCTCGTGAGAAATCTCTTCCCACATTTCTTTCAATTCCGTCTTTTCTGATTTAGTAATGCAGGACGTTACATATCGTGCAACAGCAATGGAATTGTCCGCAACATACTGAATATCCATGTTAGCATTCCACATGGATAAAATAACTGGATTCTAGTCATTTATGTATTTTGAATCTTCACTTCTTCTTAAGTTGTAGGTATTTTTCGGAGACTTTCTTGTCATGGTATGTCGCATAGCTGACATAAAACTGTTCACTCTTCCTTTGGATAATACAGGACGTGGAAATCCAAAACGACATTTGGTATAGAACTTATCCTTTGACTTGTACTTTCGTCGACAGTATTTTTCCACATCGATGGCTTTGGAATCGTAAGACTTGTTGTTTTAAGTTTCTCTGCTATTGGGTACAGCACATGTGGCATAATCTTCAATGAAAGACAAAACAGTTTCATCTGAATCTGTTCCAAATTTGGGGGCGTCCTTGATCCATAACAACATATGTATATGAGGAGCACCTCTTGCTTGATACTCCTTTCTCCAGAAGAAATCCACAACTTCTCCAAGAGGAGGATTCTTTTTATTGCAGATGAATGACATCATAGCTTCAAATCTATGATTGAAATATCTGCATACATTAACAGGATCCAATGAGCACAATTCTCCAGGTGTCTTGTATTCAATATTTTTTATATTGGAATTTGCCTCTCGAAGAAATTCAAGGAAATCATCCCAAGCATACTCAGCACAGTTTAGTGTAACAAACCATGTAGGAGTTCCCAAGTTCCGTAGCATACATTTCAGTTCTCCATGACGACAGAACCAATATTCATTAGTCCCACGCTGACATGCCATCAGATTAATCAACTGAGATTCTAAATGATCATCTCTCTGATGCACTTTATCCATAAAATCCTTTGCAGTTACATTTTGCAGATGCATTCCAGTTTTTAAAATGTGATTTACTGCATATGAAAGTCCAGACAAGTCACTTTCAAACAGAAGATGAAACATATAAGGGATACATTGTCGAAATCTTGGATCTTCTGCATATAATCTTGTTGTCCGATATTCAGATGCAGGAATCTGCACAGGACGTTCATCATATCGTCCACCTTTTCCTGTTGGAAACAACTGCGGGAAATAACGAGCTTCCAAGCTCTCTTCCCATACACTCATGGGACTTCCTGTTGCTTTTTTCATTTGGAACAACTCAATCGTATTCCCCATCACCTCTTTGGATTGAAGTGGATGTACACTGTAATGTTCATAGATTTCTTCACATCTGGACATGTCCACTTTTTCAATTTGTCCACTTAATGTTTCAGTATCGTCTGCTAAATTTATTTCTTCTTCTCCTACAAACACATTTCTATAGTACTCATTATTTTTTAACAGATACAATGATGCCTTTTCTAACATCCACTAACTCTTGCCATATTTTCTTATTCTTAGTAGGAACACCATTAACTAGAATGACTAGTGGCTCATTTTCTGCATGGTCTACACCAATAGTTTCAATATTTTCCCTTAACTCTAACGGTAAATACACAACTCTTCCTTTCAATCCTCTTTGCAACTCTGATGGAGGTAATTTACCTGTTTTAGGCTCCATACGAACAATAACCTGAAACGGGTGAACACATTGAATGAAAATAGACTCATAAGTATTTAAATCTATCTGGAGTAATAGCAACCAACTCTAGATTATTATGAACAGCTCTAGCAGGCATTTTATTCTCATCTAATTTGTTATAACAATATTTGCAAATACGCTGCTCAGATCCCAAATCAAAACAACCCTCTACCAACAAATAAGTCGCAAATTCCATCCACTTATCATTATCTTCTATTTCACTTTTTAAATACAGATTGACACCCCTAGTCTGATTTTTATAGTGAGTTTGCCGACAACAAATACAAGAAACATTTGGTCTTTCACCTGAAATTACCTTAAACTTTGTGATTTCATCCTCAAATTTTTTTGTAATTACGGGTTCTACATTGTCTTCAACATTTTGTTCTACTAATGTGTCAGTTTCTGCACTCTCTTGCTTAGGACCAAAGTAACAAAACTCAATATCATCACAAACCTTCTTCACATCTGATACTGAGCCACGCAAAAGAGCACTGTTCAACTCATTTAACTTTAGTGCTGGACTTTTCGCATAATACAATCTTCTCACTAACTTCCACATTTGAGTATGATGTACTGCCAGCATCCTGAAATGGTGAAAAACACTTTGACAAACTTTCCTAGAAAGACAAGCCAGAGAATGACCTTGCAAACCAGTATTTTTTCTCACTCTGCAAGGGTCTAGTCCTTGCAACACCTTAATCTTTTGTTGAACACTTTTTTTACTATATGCTCGTAAAAAACTACATAATTTATCAATAGATTCCTGTCGTACACTACAAATACTACTGCAATCCCAAGTATACACAGGGTGTTTAGGACGTCTCCCTAGAACTTCATCAGCTATCGCTTCTTCTGCATTTCTTTCAACCATTTTCTCTTTCTCAATTGGACAACCATCTCTAACTTCATAACCTCTAGCACTGGTGTCAACTGCAAACAGTCATTTTTTGCTCTGTAAATAACTCTCTTCATTAAAGAAAGGCTCTGAACTGGAACTGTGTTTCCATTCTCCCCAAAAAAACACAACATTTTCCTCCTACTTTCGGCCTTCATTAAATTGATTGGTTTATCTAGTGATCGAATTCTGTTTAATACTAAAATGAATAGTTTCCTTTTTACTTCAAACGCCTTTTCAATAGAGCTCTCTTTTTATATTTCTTCACATCTTTCAGCAAATTATGTACTACTCTCTTGTAAAATATTTTTTTGCGTAATTTCTTATACTGATTTTGCCTTCTTTTAGCATACTTTGTCTCCTTTGACTGAACATCTGTTTTTTTGCTTTTCCTCTTATTTTGAATTTGTTGAAACATTCTCAGTGGTTACAGCGTTCTGTACATTCTGTTTGCTCCTACAAACATTTTTAATAAATTGCTTTGTGATCTTACCAGAAGATTTTTTCTTTTTAGCCACATTATCTTGTACATTCAATACTTGTGGTTGATTTTTCTTCAAGTAATTCTTCTGTCTCTGTTCTTTTCTTTTTCTTTTTTTTTTCTGGCATGATTTCTCTATTTTAGAGTTGAAAAACAGTATCTGTAAAAAAGAATCACAAATAAAAGTATATTAATAACCTTCAAATTTATACTATTCTATAACTGTAGAAACACATTTTATATAAAAACTGACTAAGAAACTATAGCCCTGAAGCACAAGTGTGATGATGGTTAAAACACTACATGCATAGTGCATACTACTTTGAAGCAGTTCATGCCCTAAAGCCTAGCTCACTAAAAGACTACATGCTAACTGACTGAATGATTACAATACTATAAGGAGACACACTGGGTGAGTGACAGGGTGTTTCCTAGAAGTGTATGAATACTGACATGGATATTGATGGTGTGAAAGACAAGTGTGTAGGTAATTAGAGACCTACATGCATAGTGGACACATGTTTGAATCCATCCATATGTTAAGGCCTGTCTCAGTCCAATACTACTTGGATACTGACTGAATGATTAGAGTACTGCAAGGAGAGTGCCTGGGTGAATTTATAAGTGTTTGGGTTTTGGCACAGTGAATGGAGTAGTCCATGGTGCTGAATGGGTCACTAGAGGACTGCATGGGGAGTGACAGGGTGTTTGCTAGAAGTGTATGAATACTGACTAGGGAATTGAAGGTGTGAAAGACAAGTGTGTAGGTGGTTAGAGGACTGCATGCATAGTGGATAGGCATTTGAAACAATTCATGTGCTAAGGCCTGGCTCACTGCATGAGTACTTGGGTACTGACTGAATGATTAGAGTACTGCAAGGAGAGAGCCTGGGTGAATTTATAAATGGTTGACTTTCGGCGCACTGAATGGATTAGTACATGGTGCTGAATGGGTCACTGGAGGAGTGGAAGGGGAGTGATATGGTGTTTGCTGCAGTGTATGTATACTGACTGGGGAATTGAAGGTGTGAAAGACAAGTGTGTAGGTGGTTAGAGGACTGCATGCATACTGGATAGGCGTTTGAAGCAATTCATGTGCTAAGGCCTGGCTCACTGCATGAGTAAGTGGTTGGCTTTCGGCGCAGTGAATGGATTAGTACATGGTGCTGAATGGGTCACTGGAGAAGTATTAGAAGAGTGACAGAGTGTTTACGGGAACTGTATGAATACTGTCTGGGATATTGAAGGTGTGAAAGACAAGTATGTAGGTGGCTAGAGACCTACATCCATAGTGGATAGATGTTTGAAACAGTCCATAGAGTAACACTTGGATCACTGCAAAACTACCTGAGTACTGACTGAATCGTTAGAGTACTACAAAAAGAGTGACTCAGTGAATCTTTTTAAGATTTTGGATTCTAGTGCAGTGAATAGGTTAGTACTTACTGCCAAATGAGTCAGTGGAGGTGTGCAATTAAAGTGACAGAGTGTTTATTGGAGTTTATAAATACTGACAGAGAAATTGAAGGTCTGAAAGGCGATTGTGTTGGTAGTTAGAGTCATCCATGCATACTGGAAACACGTTTGAATCAATCCATGTGCTAAGGCCTGCCTCACTCCATTAGTACTTAGGTACTGACTGATTGATTAGACTATTGCAAGAAGCGTACCTGGGTGAATTTACAAGTATTTCAGTTTTGACACAGTGAATGCATTACTACATGGTACTGAGTAAGTCACTGGAACACTGCAAGGGGAGTGACAGGATATTTGCTGAAAGTACATGGATACTGACTGGGGAATTGAAGCTGTTAAAGACAAGTGTATAGTATGTTAGAAGACTGCATGCATACTGCATATACATTTGTAGCCCTCTATGTGGTAATGCATGAGTACCTGGAAACTGACTGAATCATTAGACTACTGCTAGGAGAGTGCCTGGGTAAAACTTTTAAGTTTTTCAGTTTTGGCGCAGTAAAAAGATTAGTACATGGTACTGGATCAGTCACTGGATGGGGGCAAGATGAGTGACCGGATGTTTATTGAAGTATATAGATACTGACTAGTTAAATAAAGAAGTGAAAGACAAGTGTGTAGGCGACTAGAGGCCTGTATGCATACTGGATAGGAGTTTGAAGCAGTCCATCTTGTAAGGCCTGGCTCGCTGCATGAGTACTTGGATACTGACTGAATGATGAGAGTACTGCAAAGAGAGTGCCTGAGTGAATTTATAAGTGTTTGGGTTTTGGCGAAGTGAATGGTTTAGTATATGCTGCTGAATGGGTCACTAGAGGAGTACATGGGGAGTGACAGGGTATTTGCTTGAAGTGTATGGATACTGACTGTGGAATTAAAGGTGTGAAAGAGAACTGTGTAGATGGTTAGAGAACTGCATGCATAGTTGATAAGCATTTGAATCAATGCATGTGCTAAGGCCTGCCTCACTCCGTTACTACTTGAATATTAACTGAATGTTTACAGTATTGCAAGGACAGTTCCTAGGTTAATACATAAGCAATGACTGCCTTCTAATTCTACCAAAACTTAAGAACAGGAAAGTTTTTAAGCAGTTATGCGTATTCAAAGATATGAAGTACCCAAATGCTTCTCTCACAGTGGTTCCCAAATGCACACAGACTCACAGTGTGATTCTATACGAGCAACACTATCCCTAGGAGTTTACCTAAACTCATTCACTACTGTGGAAGGGGTAAGGGGACTGCACACAATCTACATATTTCAGTACTGCACTTTACTGTCAATGCCTGACTCATTTTATCAATGCATAAGCAATGACTGGCTTCTAATGCTACTAAAACTTAACAACATGACAGCTTTTAAAACAGTTATCTGTCAACAAATACATGATGTTACCAAATGCTTCTCTCACAGTGGTTCCCAAATGCACACAGACTCACAGTGTGATTCAAGACGAGCAACACTATCTCTAGGAGTTTACCAAAACTCATTCACTACTGTGGAAGGGGTAGGGGGACTGCACACAATCTACATATTTCAGTACTGCACTTTACTGTCAATGCCTGACTCATTTTATCAATGCATAAGCAATGACTGGCTTCTAATGCTACTAAAACTTGACAACATGACAGGTTTTAAAACAGTTGTCTGTCAGCAATTACATGATGTTACCAATAATCCTTACCCAAATGCACACAGACTCACAGTGTGATTCTAGACAAGCAACACTATCCCTAGGAGTTTACCAAAACTCATTCACTACTGTGCAAGGGTAAGGGGACTGCACACAATCTACATATTTCAGTACTGCACTTTAGTGTCAAAGCCTGACTCATTTTATCAATGCATAAGCAAATACTGGCTTCTAATGCTACTAAAACTTGACAACATGACAGGTTTTAAAACAGTTATCTGTCAGCAAATACACGATGTTACCAAATGCTTCTCTCACAGTGGTCCCCAAATGCACACAGACTCACAGTGTGTTTCTAGACAAGCAACACTATCCTAGGAGTTTAGCAAAACTCATTCACTAGTCTGAAAGGGGTAACGGTACTGCACACAATCTACTTATTAAAGTACTGCACTTTAGTGTGAAACCTGACTCATTTTATCAATGCATAAGCAAAGACTGGCTTCTAATGCTACTAAAACTTGACAAAATGAGAGATTTTAAAACAGTTATCTGTCAGCAAATACATGATGTTACCAAATGCTTCTCTCACAGTGGTTCCCAAATGCACACAGACTCACAGTGTGATTCTAGACAAACAACACTATCACTAGGAGTTTACCAAAACTCATTCACTGCTATGTAAGGGGTAAGTGGACTGCACACAATCTACAAATTTAAGTACTGCACTTTAGTGTCAAAGCCTAACTCATTTTGTCAACACATAAGCAAAGACTGGCTTCTAATGCTACTAAAACTTGACAACATGGCAGGTTTTAAAACAGTTATCTGTCAGCAAATACATGATGTTACCAAATGCTTCTCTCACGGTGGTTCCCAAATGCACACACACTCACAGTGTGATTCTAGACAAGCAACACTATCACTAGGAGTTTACCAAAACGCATTCACTACTATGGAAGGGGTAAGGGGACTGCACACAATCTACATATTTAAGTACTGCACTTTAGTGTCAAAGCCTGACTCATTTTATCAATGCACAAGCAAAGACTGGCTTCTAATGCTACTAAACTTGACAACATGACAGGTTTTAAAACAATTGTCTGTCAGCAAATACATAATTTTACCAAATGCTTCTCTCACAATGCTTATCCAAATACACACAGACTCATAGTGTGATTGTAGACAGACAACTATCCCTTGTACAAAACACATTTACTAGTCTACAAGATCTAAGGTGACTGCACACATTGCAGAAAATCTACTACTACAGATTAGTACCAAAATGTTTCTCTCAAAATGATTCCTAAATGCACACAGACTCCCTGTGTGATCCTAGACAAACAACACTATCCCTTGCACTATACCAAAACACATTTCTTAATTTACGAATACTACATTTTAGTGTAGAAACATGACTCATTTTGCAAATTTATAAACAATGACTGATTTCTAATTGTACCAAAATATAAAAACAGCACATTTATCTTTCTGCAAACACATGAAAAACACAAATGCTTATCACAGAATGATTTCTACATGCACATGTCAATAAGATTGTAGACAAAAAAAGTACTCCCTGCACTTTACCAGGAGAAATACATTAGTCTGATTAAAATCAAAATACAGCACATACATCCCCTCACAATTAAATAGCTCACCTTTCAAGTTGTTTTGTAGATTAAGAAGTATATCAGTCACACACCAGATTTTCTTATACAGAATCTCTGCACTGTGCACCTGTCAGCAAAATCAAAGAATGGCAAAGTTTCCCTCAACATCAAATCACATTCCTTCCCACATAAATTCAAAAGCAAACACACATTTCTATTGGTTAAACATTTCAACCGTTTCCAAATGACATAAATTTGAACCCTACCCCCAATCTGCCTTCTGCCTGTTACCATAGGAACAGATCATGGAACACTGAACTGAGCACACAGCTAACAAGTTCAGCCCACAATGTTGCTAATCAAAACAGCAAGTGTGCTTGACTTTTCAACATATCAGCTTATCATATATAATGTTCCTTTCACTCACTTTTTGTTAACCAATAAGAATCATGTGTTTAAAAAACAGAAACATGCACCCTACCTTTCAGTGTAGAAGGTTGTCAAACAACCAATGATTTCTTGTCTTTTTTCAAAACTGCATCTCAGCCACCATTTTAGAAAAATCTTACTTTTCAAACTGCCATTTCATTTACAGAGACCATCTGAGTGCATCCAGACCTCCCTTCAAGATGCTTAGAGTGTGGATTGTGGGACACAGCTATATTTTCTGGAGCCAAAGGTATGCAGAAAACAAAGGCATTCACAAAGACCTAGGTTTGCCAAATGTAGACATTAAATGGATTGGACAGAGAGGGTTAAAGTGGCACCAATTGATGCCATTGGTAAAATCCTTTATGCATATCCAACACCCTGACCTCATAATAGTGCACTGTGGTGGCAATGACCTAGGCACTTTGACTGGGGTAGGTCTGGAAATGCTTATGAAGGACACCTTTCCAGAATTGATTTCACTTTTTCCCAAAATTGCCTTTGTGTATTCTAACATATGCCAAAGGCAGAAATGGAACTGGTCCAATCATTTTTGTCCACAAATTGAGAAAGCTAGGAAACATGTGAATAAATCTGTTTCTGCTTTTCTCCGAGACTATAGAATGGGGTCCATTTACAATAACAATCAGCGCTTTCACATGCAAGAGATGTATAAGAGAGATGGAGTACACTTTACTGATGAAGGAAACAGAGTCTTCCTCAACAACTTTAGACTCTGTATAGGTACTTACTTATAAGTACCAAAAACTCTCAATGAACACAACGGCTCTTTTTAGAGCCACTCAAGAACAAAACACTTAAGCTTGATGTTTATCTCCCAAAAATGTCAGCTTTTTTTCCTTGGATCCGGGCACCTAACGCGTTAGGAACCGCGCACTCAACGCGAGAGAAACCGTGCACCCAACGCGTTAGGATGCGCGACTCCTAATTTTATCGTAAAAAAAAAATAGCCCCTATCACTAATTTTTATTATCCCCAGGGACCCCCCGGGCTTATAAAAAAACGTTGGAGACCGTGGGGGAAGCCCCAACGCCCCCACGGTCCCAGCCGGCTCCCCGCGTCCTTCGGGAGCCGGCATTGCTTTTCCACATGGGGAGCTGCTGACATGCAGCTCCCCGTGTGGAAAAGCAATATCGTTTGGATTTTTAAAGAGAGAGCAGGTTTCCCTGCTCTCTCTTTCAAAATCCTAATGAAGTTTGCTATGGGAGGGCAGGAGACTCCCGCCCTCTCATAGCAACAGTGTCCTGGGGGTGGGCATGCCAGGACACTGTAGGAGCCGGCCCTGGGGGGTGGTGGTCCCCAGGGCCCTCGAGGGCTCCAGGAGGGGGGCCACGCAGCCCCCCTCCAACCTATTAATTTACCAACCTTTTGCCCCCGGGATTTGGCCCACCCGGGGGCTAATTATTAACGAAGCGCGGAAGCCCACGCTTCGGGTTTTTGTTTTTTTCGGCCGGTTCCGCGCACCCTGCGCACCCTGCGCGCATTTCGACAATTTTTTTTTTTTTTTTAAAAGGGGGCCCCAGGGGGTTCTTCGGAGACCCCCTAAGCAACACTAGAGGGTCAGAGTATTTCTACCCTGCCCCCTTTATCTGTTTTAAACACTTATTCCCCTTAGTTCTTCAGCCTCGCTTCTACCGAGGCACAAAATGGCTGCCAACAGTTCCTGGTTTCGAATGTAGACGGACACTTGACAGCCAATTAGCATTCAGCGTGTGATCGGGAGGGTGCGCGCTCGGTTCGGGGAGGGTGCGCTTAGGGTGCGCTTAGGGTGGGCGGATCCTCCAAGGCCATAGATATATCTATCTGTTTTAGTCTAATTTTCTCAGGAACTACTGAACAGATTTACACCAGTTATGCAAAAGCCACGAGTCTGAACTGAGGACTACCTCTTTGCCAAATTTGGTGTAATCCCGTTCAGCAGTTCGGGCTGTATGTGCGTCAACAGGTCCTATGGGAAATTGCATGGGGAAAACACGTTTTCGGACCCCCCTTTTTTCTCAGCCCCCGCTTGAAAAATTAGCACGACACTTTCAGGATAGGAGCAGACCGGAGCTTCCCAACAGTTTGGAAAATTTCACGAAGATTCGTCAACCGGCGCCAGACTTATTGGGAATAGAATGTTGCGGATTTCCTATGGAAAATAGGTCCTAACTATAACTACCTACTGGCGAGCGCCAGTAGGTACTATATATACATATATATATATATATATATATATATATATATATATATATTCACTTAAAAAACCATAGGTTTCACACATGTTATAGTTAGCTGGACATTTCCCTTGTAAAAAACCAATGAAATTCCCCCGTTATAGTTAATGCAGGCAACTATAACTCACGCAACCGCAATCCTCTGCTGATGACGTCAGATATTACATCACTGTATTTAGACACCTTTTTACCCATGTCTTCTTCCATTAATCTTTAGCTATACATATATTACAAATATTTATTTTTCAGAAAGACACATATTTAATCAGTGATGTAATATCTGACGTCATCAGCAGAGGATTGCGGTCGCGTGAGTTATAGATGCCTGCATTAACTATAACGGGGAAATTTCATTGTTTTTTTACGAGGGAAATGTCCAGCTAACTATAACATGTGTGAAACCTATGGTTTTTTAAGTGAATTTGCAAGGTTTTTTAAATGCTAATTCCTAACTATAACGTGTGTGAAACCTATGGTCTTTTAAGTGAATTTGTACGTTTTTTTAAATGCTAAGTTATGTATTTATTAATATATATTTTTTTCAGGTTCCTCACCGTGCGCGCACCGTGCGCGCACCGTGCGCGCATGGTGCGTTGTCCGTGCCGTGCGCGCACAGTGCGCGCACCCCGCGCTTTTTTGAAAAAAAATAATAATAATTTTCATCCTTGGGGGTCCTTCAGTGACCCCCTGACAAAGCCTAGGGGGTCAGGAACTGTCCACCCTGCCCCCTTTTCACATTCTCCACCTTTGTTTTTCACTGCCTCAGACTGCGAGAGACAAAATGGCGGCCGACACTTCCTGATTTCGACCGACTGGAATGTTTACTGTCATGTAACCACCAATCAGAATTACGCTCGTGCACGTCAGCGTGCACGTACGGTATGCTTACCGTACGCGCACGGTGCACGCCTATAGATATATATGTACTTTTAACTGAAATTTTCTCAGGAACTACTGAACAGATTGACTCCAGATATTCAAAAGGCACATCCCTGACCTGAGGACTTTCTCTTTGCCAAATTTCAAATAATTCTGTTCAGCCGTTCGGGCTGTACCTTGCACTAAAGGTCCCTATGGAAAAATGCATGGGGAAAACGCGTTTTGGGACCCCCCCGTTTTTCTCGGCCCCCGCTTGACGAATCCCCCCGAGACTTTCAGGGTAGGAGCGGAGCGGAGCGCCCCACCTATTTTGAAAAATTCGCGAGGATTCGTCAACCGGCGCCAAAGTTATTCAAAATAGAATTTTCAGATTTCCTATGGAAACACGGTCCTAACTATAACTATCTACTGGCGACCGCCAGTAGATTATATATATATATATATATATATATATATATATATATATATATATATATATATATATTATCTACTGGCGGTCGGAGGTAGAAGGGTAGGAGGGTGCAAAGGCAACAATTTAACCACACTGAGCAGGCAGGAAGGGCCGTGGCAGCACAACAGACTATGGAGGGCAGTGGAAAGGGGGGCAGGGGCAACGAACCAACAATACAGGACTTGCAAGAGAAGCTGTGGCAATGTAATAGACCATTGTGGGCAGAAGGAAGAGGCAATGGTAGTACAACCATACATGCCAACAGACCCGATTCAGCCAGGAAACGTCCAATGTTTTTAAGCTCAAATGGGCTTTATTTGATCTGTCTCCTGTCTACAATCTCCTCTTTTTCAATGTAACTCAAAGGGGAAAATCAATACCCCAGTTGTTTTTCAAAATCTCCCTCTTACCAAGTTCAAAATGTTCGCAAGTATGGTACATTGGATCATGGAAGAAAATGGGGTAGGGACATGGACTTGGATAACAGAGGACAGGAGGGACATGGAGAGGTGCACCAAACTGACCCTGCAGGGCAGGCATCAGGGTTTGCAGCAGCACAATACACCACACAGGGCATGCGGGGCGGGAGTGCAGCACAACAATCCATAGAAAGATAGAGGGAGGGGACAGGACCATGCACATGGACAACAGAGAACAGAGGGGCAAGAGGCAATGGTAGCTAGCTGACCATAATGGACAGACAGGAGAGAAAGCTGCAGCATAACAGACCATAAAGGGCAGGAGGGACGGATCAGGGGCATTACAATGGAACAGACAAGCCAGGAGGGAGGGAGTAGGGGTCTGCACATGTAAACAGAGGGCTGGGGGCAAGGGGGCAGGGCAGGAGCAGCAAGATAGCCATGGAGGTCAGGCAGGATGGGCACTAGAAGCAAGACACACCATGAAGAGCAACACTGAGACTGTGATGGCATACACACAGACCATGGAGGGAAGGTGGGAGGGGGTCAGGGGCAGCTAACTGACCACACAGGGAAGGTGGGAGGGGCCATGGCAGCAAAGAAGACCATGCATGGCAAGTGGGAGGGTTAGTGGCAGCACAATGGCTATGATGGGAAAGAAGGAGGGTGCAGGGGCATGCACAAAGGATGATGGAGGTTAGAAGGGAGGGTCAGGACCTGTGCACAGACAAGAAAGTTCAGGGGAAGGGGCCTCACAACAGACCGCACGGGGCAGGCAGGAGGAGCAGTTGCAGCACAACAGACCAGGGAGGGCAGAAGGGTGTGGCAGTACAATGGACCATGTAGGACAGGAGGAAGAGGATAGGGGCATGGCATATGGACAGGCAGGGTGGAGGTGGCAGGGACAGGTTACAGTCATCTGACAATGCTAGGCAGGTGGGAGGGGAGTGGCAGCTCAACAGAACACTCAGAGTAGATAGGAGTGGCAGGTCCATGGAACATGGTGGGCAAAAAGGATGGAGCAGGGGCATGCACAAAGACATCGGAGGGCAGGGTGAAGGAGAATAGGGGCAGCAAGCTAAGCACAGAGTTTAAGCAGGAGGTCAATGATGGGGCATAGAATTGGGCAATGGAGGGCAGGAGGAGTGGACTGGTACATCATACTAAATTGAGGGCAGTGGCAGCACATCAGACCATGATCGACAGGAGGGAGGAGGCTAGTCCATGGATTCACACAACAGAGGATAGGGAGGAGGGGGATGGGGCAGCAAGCTAACTGTTCAGAGAAGGCGGGTATTAGGAACTTTATTGTTTTTAAAACGTGTGTCTGTGCGAACTACTTAAAATATGAACAAGTATGCAGCATAATCTCACTTTTATTCAGGAAGAAGAGGACGTTTGTGACTGTGACTCCGGGCTCACTTTGCAGAAACACCCCCTGACCCTCCACCCCCTATCACAAAATGTAATGCCCGTGAAAAGGGTAGGTGAACACAGTGTTATATAGAACATAGAACATAGTCCTGAGAGCACGATTGAAAATGAAAACTAGATATAGTGTATGGTATAAACTATGCACCAAAAAGTGTGATATAAGATAAACCAGCGTGAAATATAATATGCAATACATTGTGCGCAATTACAGATTCATTGGAGAGCGCGAGATAGCACAGGCGCACTAGCGCGTGCTATGCGATATGCGCCTTGGAGTGTAATATGCACAGGGCAGTGTTGTGTAACCTAACTAGTCTCTAAAGTTGTAATATAAAATATGTGCTGGGGAGTGTAACGTTGCATATGCACTGTGACAAAGATATGGATCCCGTCCAGTGCATTGCGGGCGCGCGAGTTATAGTTAGCTGAACTAACTATAACGGGGGAATTTCAATGGTTTTGTACAAGTGAAAAATCCAGCTAACTAGAACACCCCTGAAACCTATGGTTTTTTCAGTGAATTTCTGAGGTTTTTTAAATGCTAATTCCTAACTATAACGTGCCTGAAACCTATGTTTTTTTCTGTGAATTATATATATATATATATATAGATATATATGTGTATATATATATATATATATGTATATATATATATATATATGTATGTATGTATGTATAAATTATTTACTTTTTGCTAATTGAAAAAAAAAACCTTCGGTTCTTCCCATCCCTTCTCCCTCTGACTCATCTCAAACCTTCTCACTACTGTGAACTCCTTAAAATTCCCTCACCTCAATCATTCACCCCTCCTTTAGCCATGCCACCCAACTAACAAGCACACACAACCACTCTTTACAAAACAACTGACTAATTCCCCTTTTCAAACTCACCCCTATCATTCTATCCCTACCCAAACTCTACTAAACACACAAGAAAGCAAGAGCACGTCCCTAACACGACTAATGCACACATGCAATCTTGGATTCCAGAGTAGTGTGCTACTCACTGCAAAAAGCGCTTCAATGCCTCGTCAGGGGTCAGAAGCACTATACAAATACATTTACAATAACTATTCCTCCTCTCAGGCCAGGATTCATAATGAGGTGATAGATCAAGTTGTCTTCTTACTCATTTGGCTAACCCGATGGTACTTTACACTGCTCCCCTTCACATACATTGACCTTCAGATGGGACGGCTTCCATTCAATCTGATATTATTGCGGCCCTCTTTATGTATTTTAGCATGATGTATCAGACACCGGCAGATATCTACACAGACAAGATTGACACTTTTTATTGCCCATCCAGTTACCTCACCTTCCGTTGCATGCTAGGCAAACTTTTGATTTACCCCTAAACAACAGGACATACAGCCAATCCTTCATGATTTACCATGTGGAAAGACTCTGGCAGGATCCTGTCCAAGTTTTACACAATATTTCCCCCACAGCTAGCATCTCTGCTACTTATATTACACACTGTGGGCAGATTAATCATCAGTTCACGCAGTGCAGCAAGGCACCTAGCTGCGCTGCGTGAAAGGGCAGAATTGCGCTGTATTTAACATCATACAGCGCATTCCTGCCCTTTACTTGAACTGGTACACAATGTTCTGCCTAGCGCCAATGCAGGCACCCTTGCACCGTGGTGCAAGGGTGCCCGCGTTGCAATAATCTGAGACATTTTCCTCATTCTATGTGTGCAGCAGAATGCAGCACACATAGAAAGAGGAAAAAACGAGGAGAAATAAAGATGTTTCTCCTCGTTACGCCACACCTGTGGAGGTGTAGCATTTTGACGCATTCTCAGGTCCTTCACTAATGGCAAATCTGGGAATGTGCCAAAATCCATGGGTAGATGCGTGGGAACACCTCGCTCCACCCATGGAACGCCACCCTGGGCCAGAGTAACACAACACAGCAATTTGCGCTGCATGCGCTACTCTAGATTTATCAAGCCACACAGGGCCACGCAAGGTGGCCTGGCATGGCTTGATATATCTGACTTGGTAGATGCGTCGCCCTTGAGCCCCTTGCATGGCGCAAGGGCGACACAACTCAGTGATAAATCTGCCCCTGCGTCTTTAGCTTCTTTGTATGAGGCTATCATCTCCACAATGTTGAAGCCTCCTAAAGGTTCCACACACATGGACTAGTATCACCCCATGTCGAAGTTGAATGCAGACTTTAAAGTCCTGTCTAAATTATTAGCCTTTAGATTACTACCCAAATTGCTGCAATAAGTTCATATGATCAATCAGGTTTTATACCTGTCCAAAACAATTCTTTTGATCTGCAGAGGTTTTAAATGGCATGACTGGTGCATCAAAGCTGTTCCTGAATGTAGCGTGTGTTGCCTTAGACTTGGAAAAAGCTTTTGACTCCCTGCATTGGGAGTATATGTAGAAAACATTGGACCATTTCGTATAGGCCCTATTGCCACAAGTGGTTACGAATCTTATACTTACACCCAATGTCTAGGGTCAAACATGGCAATGTATATCTCTTTGTAGTGGGTAGGGTCACCAGCCAAGGCTGCTTGTTATTACCATTGTTATTTGCCTTAGCTATGGATCTCCAGGCAGCCCTGCCAAGATGTCTTGGGATGCAGTGCAGTGGGTTGCGGTGGAGAATACCTCTCAGGGACACGCTGCCTACTCTCTATGCAGATGACATGCTTCTGTATAGTAGGGTTGTGTAATGTCTCCAGTGAATTGGGCCAAGTCCTGCATCTTACCCCTTAAATCGGGATTTACCATCCTGTCCCACCTACACTTAGATGACAGATTATTGTGTGCGCTGACAACATATAAATATCTGGGTATTAATTTTTATCATTCCATTGACGATCTTCGCGATGAACCTAGGAAGCGCTTCAAGAACAGTATACCTTTTGTTCCACACTACCTCTAGCAGTTATAGGCCGAATAGTGCTAGTTAAAACGGTGACATTCCCATGTTTATTACATTATTTCACCAATCTTTCATTAGCCCTCTCTTATGCCCTCTGTAAGGATCTTTATAAAATGCTGGGAGAATGTATATGGAATTGGGGTTGAAGCTAGGTTGCTATTTCATTTTTAAAACTCCTTGTACAAGGTAGAGACCTTGGTCTCCCAGACTTCAGACAGTATTACTTAACTACACAGCTTTAGTTAGTCTCCAAATAGTTGGCTGGTCACTGTCTCCCTAAAACAGGGTTTAGTTTGTTGATTTACAGGAGACAATCACTACATTCAGTGATACTTTCCACGAGATGCTCTCGGTCTGACCTCCCCTATTGCCGAGCATAGCCCTGTTCATGTTTGCGCCGCTCTCGGTGCTCACTGAGCGTGGTATCCCCTATGATCCTGCTATACGCAGTAGCCCTTTATATAGGGCTACTGACCCAGACAGATAGGATCCGTACGAACCAGATCTGTTCATGGTCTGGTAAAGAATTGTGATGCCTAACAGATGTGTTTTCCAGTGGCGAACTGATGGATTTCCTGACGCTTATGGCAGATTATGAAATTCCTCCGGGTCATGTTTTTTACCTATGAACACATAAAACAGGCTTGTGATTTTTTTCAAATCCAACTTGTAGAACCCACTACTCATGCAATATATCAGATATTATACTATTTATATGGGGGTTGTAGTAAATTAATACAATGTCTTTATAAAACTCATCTCCTCTATTTGTATTAATCCAGAACATCCCTTTGAGTATTTTGGGAGGAGGACCTATTACTCTCATTGCATGATATTGAGCTGCAACAAATGCTGATATATCCACATACGGCGTCTCTAGCAATTGATACAAATATATATATTTTTTTAAATAGAGCGTAACTAATGCCTAAACGTTCTGGTAGAATTTATCCTGGTGCGATCTTGACGTCCCCCGATGCTGTACACTGGATTCTGATCTACCTCAAATGGTTTAGGCTTGCGGCTCTCTGTCACTCTACTGGACTGGTAATCGAGCTACTGCTCTGCAAAAGTTAGCCTATTTGTTAATGCTCTGCATTCTTAGTGCCATGGACTTCATTTAGGGTTCACCAGAGGTTGCAGTTCTCCTTTGCGACCCCGGGCATTTTTCTTGCGACCCCTGGTCTCAGTAGTGACCAGGATGAACCAGGAAAAGAGAAATCTATTTCCTGGGTGCACTTCTTCTTTTGAAAGAAGAGCAGGCTGGCTTAGATCACTGAGATTGTAAACAGTTGCACTGCAACTGTTACACTTTGTCCGGTGACAGAGCGACCCACCTTCCAGGCCCAGGGTGCATGGAAGCTCAACTGCAGTGTATATATTTGGGACGACCAAATTAACAGAAAACAACTAGAAACAAAACAGGTTCATGGAACAGTCAATGTTGAAATAGGTAGTATTTGTAGGTAAACATTTCAAAATTGTTGTCATATTTTTGGATTCCCTGCTTGAGTGTGTGTGTTCGAGCGTGAAAGAGATTGTGTGTGAGTGAGAGCACGCGAGCAAGTATGTGAGTGAAAATGACAATTCTGTCACTGGCATATTATATGCAATTATTGGCAAAAGTCTGGCACTGGTATGCTGTAGGCAGTTCTTGGTTTAAGGGGGAACACCCATTTCATATAGGGTATAGACATTGGCAATTAGGGGACAGCCACTTCACATTTTGAAATAAGTAGGTCAACTCCTGGGTAGCGTCAGGCTAGCTAATCTGGAAAAAATGCGGGGCCCCTGTAAACGTGATAAGTGCCTAGTACAGGGAAAATAACAATTGGGAAAACGAAGCCTAGGCAAGGCGGTGGAACTTAGTGGTAGAAAGGCAAAACGCAAGCTATAACTAAGGCTCTGTATAAAAACATGCACAAGTACTGTCAGATTTTTATGTAATTTATTATATAGGAAAATATATTTTATGTTTTGTGTTATCTTTTGCTAAAAAATACATAAAGTTACCATAAAGTGACAATTGTTCATGTACGGTTATAGTCAAGACTAATATTGCTGATACTTTCAGAATTTTTTTCCGTCAGTCAGTACTATTACATGTACATTAGTGTGTTAAAATTCTGGACATATAATCATAGGCCAAAACCTTGAATTGCTCCTTCCAACTCTTCCGTTACCCACTCAGGTAGGGGAAGTAGTTCAAATTTTCTGGCAGAGTGGCAAGAAATAACAAAAGATACCCAGGTACTGAATATTATTTGCAATGGATACTGTCTCAAGTTCACAAATCTTCCTCCGACCATACCACCAAAGCCATCCAATAATCATCTGAGGATGCTGAGGTCAGAAGTCAACATCTTGCTTCAAAAACATGTAGTGGAGGCAGTTCATCGTCATCAACGGGGAACACGCATTTATTCCAGATATTTTCTGAAACACGAAAAAGGCAAGATATGATTTCAGACCCAGTCTCAATCTAAAATTTGCCAACAGATAGATTCGTCAGGAAACATTTCCAGATGCTGGCCTTACATCAGATCTATCCCCAACTCCACCAAGGAGATTGGCTCTGCTCCATCGACCTCCAAGATGCTTATTTTCATATCCCAATTGCAAAGAAACAACGGAAATTCTTGAGGTTTGTGGTGGGACAGGACCACTATCAATACCAAGTACTACAGTTCGGTACAAAGTCAGCACCCAGAACATTCCCCAAATTCAATCCAATCATGGCTGCCCAAGTCAGGAAACACCGGGTCTTCGTCTATCCATATCTAGTAGATTGGCTCATAAAGACGTCAACCTTTCATGAAGTACAGCTTAATTTCAACTGGACATGTGATCTCGTCCTATGCTTGGGGCTTTATGTCAATCACAGCAAATCACAACCAATCCCAGTTTACACCTTGCATTATCTGGGAGCCTCCATCGACACCGTTCCAGCAAAAGTGTGTCCTTTGGAGGAGAGACGCTAATCAATCCTTCAGAAATGTCTCTTTCTTATGACAGCATCTCATCCCAAGGTGAGAACAGTCTCATCCCTCCTCAGTTCGATGGCCTACTGCATCTGTCTCATTCCAAATGCCCGTCTCCACATGCGACCTCTGCAAGAATGCTTTGAGGACTGGTTGGATCAGCTTAGGGGATGACAGGATCGAACTGTCCATCCATGCAAAACATTCCTTCAAATGGTAGTGTTCCCCTGCCAATCTGCTTCAAGGAATACCTTTTTACCAACAGGTTCCTTCTCAGACCATAGTGACGGACGCATCACTACAGGGGTGGGGAGCCCACATGGATCATCTACAAATTCAAGACACATGGTCACTGAAGTATATGTCATATCATATTAACTTCCTCGAGCTTTGGGCGGTCCATCTTGTGCTCAAAGCCTTCCGTTCATTATTCAAGTGACAGACCCTGCTTGTTCAGACGGACAATATCAACACAATGTATTACCTCAACAAGCAGGGGGGGGGGGCAAGGTCCAAGTCATTGTTACTAGAAGCCCAGACAATACGGAAATGGTTGATCGCCCAAAACCTGCAAATCATGGCAACTCACCTTCCAGGTGTACAGAATGCACAGGCAGATGCCCTCAGCAGAATTCTGCAAGAAAACCACAAATGGGTCTTGCAGGAAGACGATGTTCAGCACGTCTTCAAACTATGGGGCACGCCCTCCAACAACTTGTTCGCCACTACACAAAACAAAAAACGGCTTCACCTCCAGGTGCTACCAACCAGGGACACTAGGGAATGCCATATGGATCAACTGGTCCTGCAAATTTCTTTACGCTTTTCCGCCAATTCCCCTGATCCCGGCAGTCCTAATCAAGCGGCTCCACTCCAAAGCCAAGATGATCCTCACAGCTCCAGAGTGGCCATGTGGTAGTTCTAGTACCTGCTTCACCAGTCACAGCTTCCACATCATAAGCTCCCATGCAGACCAGACTTGTTGATGAAATTCGGAAGCCAGATGGTACACCACAATCTCTCCTCCTTGAGTTTGGCTTCATGGCTGCTGAGCTAGTGCAGTATGGACATTTGAGCCTGCCACAAGACTGCATGGAGATAGCGAAGGAGGCCAAGTAACTATCTACCCTGTCAGCATATGCCTTGAAGCGGAAGAGATTTTGAATCTGGCGCTCCTCCAAAAGTGTGGACCCTACAACTTGCTGAGAAGATGTAATTATTCTATACTAATTAAGTCTTCCAAAGTCTAACCTGCAATTTTCTTCCATAAATGTTCACTTTGCAGCTCTTACTGCATACGGGAAATGTCCTTCACAAACCTCTATTTTTTAGAATCCCCGTCATCGATTTCCTAGAGGGTTTGAAGAAAGATTTTCTTCGCATCAGGCAGCCTTCCCCTCCATGGCAGCTTAATGTAGTCCTTTCATGCCTTATGCAGGATCCCTCTGAGCCCATACAAAAGGAATCTCTGCAACACCTGTCTAGGAAAACCACTTTCCTTGTGGCTATACCATCTGCCCACAGGCTTAGCGAATTCCAAGCACTCTATTCTCATGAACCAGACACTGTAGTTCACTCTAGCAAAGTGATCATGAGAACTCACCTGAAGTTCCTCCTTTTAGTTTAAATAGCTTTATTGAAACAATTGAAGAACAAGGTAAAGAATTATAATAATGTTCATACAGGCGGTACAGAAAAAAACAAGAAATAGATATACAACACAAAGGATTAAAAATTGCTAATTCGTACAATATCAAGAGCAAACACCAATGATAAAACAAAATTAAACATGTTTGTACCAAAGTAGATTAGCATTTTTTAAGTTTTGTGGGGGAAGAAAAAAAAGAGAAAGAGGAAGAAAAAGAGAGAGAAGGAGATGGAGAAAAAGGAAAAAGAAAGATAGAAAGAATCAACATCTTTATCAAATAATCTAATGAGACTTTCCGTTGATAAACAATATAAAATCTGAGAGAACAATATACATTCAATAAAATATGAAAAACTTTGAACACAATACTCAGGGCGGCTGAAAGGCGAAGTTACTATCCTTGGTGCGAAATGCATATGAGGATAGGTGGTTAGTAAGTGGAGACCAAAAAGCTTCTTTTTGAAGGAGTTGCTGAGAAGTAGTTGCAGAGGCTCTAACTAGCCTATGATGGTAGCATAGAAGATTCCACCAAACAGAATAGGAAACTTTGGAGGCGTCCTTCTAATTGAATATAATTACATGAAAAGCAATGGCAATTAATAAATCTACAAAAGAGCCCATTTTACGAGCACCCAGCCAGTGAATGGAATTACTACCCAAAAAGATGGAGTAGATATCAAAAGGGAAGTTGGTGGAACAAATGGAAGCAATTGATTTACATACTTTTGTCCAAAAAACGGAAATCTGAGGGCAAAGGAAGAAGGAATGTAGATATGTGCTAGGAGTATTCTTACATGAGCAACACTTGGGGGATGTGCTAGAACTAAATTTGGAAACAGATAATGGGGTTAAAAACAATTTCTGATACAAATAATAAAACATTTGAGTTGTGCTAGCATTTCAGGAGGTGTGATGTAAATGACTCCAAATGGAATCCCATGTTCGTGTAGAAAGAGTATGCTGTAAATCTGTTTCCCATAACATTACAGTTTTACTTTTGGGGCGAGTGGGATGAGAGGAATGGAGATATTTATATATGTGGGAGGCCCGAACAGAGAGAGAAGTAGGTAATGGTTCTAACAGGGGGTTTGATGAAGAG
The DNA here is from genome assembly GCF_964204655.1 of Triturus cristatus. Classification (NCBI taxonomy): domain Eukaryota; kingdom Metazoa; phylum Chordata; class Amphibia; order Caudata; family Salamandridae; genus Triturus; species Triturus cristatus. Next base: position 709,548,729 of record NC_140587.1, on the reverse strand, counting down.
GAGCGAGTTTTGGAGATAAGAGAAAACTGTTGAGTTAAACTCAGTCTTAGAGATTCGAACTTGAGGAGGGAACTAACAGGTAAACCAAATTTGTATTGAAACTCCTGGAAAGACATAAATTGCATATTCAGCATTAGGTGTTTTACCTGAATAATCCCTGACAACCCAATCCTTCCAAAGGATGCTACGATTGGAAATTTTAATGGACTTATTATGCCATATAGTCCAGGAATAACTGTAGAGGAGAAAGAGATTTTGTAAGAATTGGATAAAAGGTCCATGTAAATTGTGAAATAGTGGGGGACTAAAACGAGTGAGGGGGGTGAGTGAAATCAGCTAATGAAGAGAAGGGATGTGGATGAATAGCGGACTTCTCCAATTTGTACCATACTTTGGTTCATCCGAAGGATAAAGGTAAGGCAGGACCTGACGAATTAAAAAGGAGGAGTGGTATTGATGAAAGTTGGCAAAATTAGCCCCTCCCCTATCCTTAGGAGCAGTCAAAGCAGACAGAGCTTTTTTATTATTACATAGGAATTTACTCAAAATACCATTGAGAGTTTTACATTTTAAAAGGAAGTCAAACTGGTAGCATGGACAAATAAAAATGAATCACTGGAAGCATCATCATTTTAGAAGTATCCTGCCTACCCCACCAAGACAGGAATAAAGGTGACCATTTCTCTGCCATGCCGAAGACCTTCAATAGAACTTCATCCAGATTAAGTTGAACCGTTCTAGCGATTGAGGAGGAATATTATATTCCCAGGCATGTAATGGAATTGGTGTTCCATTTGAAGTCTGTCCCATTGAACATACTTAATAGACAGTATTTATTTAATGGATGAACTTCGGATTTAGAAACATTTAATTTATAGCCAGACAGGGCAGCATAAGAAGATCTGTGAAAGCGGGTAAAGAGGTAGCGGGATCAGAGAGGTACAACAGAATATCATCTGCATGCACAGTGAACTTAATTTCAACCAACTTATGTGTAAAGCCCCGAACAGCAGAAAACTGTCTAAGGGAATGAAGAAAGGGCTCAAGAGATAAAATAAAAAGCAAAGCTGAGAGTGGGCAGTCCTGGCAAGTGCCTCGCTGAAGAGAAAAGTATGGAGAATGTAATCCATTAACAAAAACGGAAGTAGTAGGGGAAGAATATAACAAATTAATAAGGGATAAAATAACAGGACCAAAACCATGCCACTTGAGTGCGCGGATCATAAAAAGCCAATGAATGTGGTCAAAAGCTTTCTCCGCGTCCAGGGCGATGGCTGCAACAGGGGAGGAGCTTTTAGAAGCAAGATGTATGATATTTAAAAAAGTTCTAGAATTGTCAGCCAGCGTTCTACCTTTGACAAACCCTGTCTGTTCATAGCCAATCAAGTCGGGAATAACTTTATTAATATGAAGAGCAAGCACATTCGCAAATATTTTACAGTCTAAATTGATTAAAGAAATAGGGTGGTAATTAGCACAGGAAGAAGGATCTTTTTCCTTCTTTGGAATTAAGAGATCAGGGCTTCAAGAAATGAACCACGAGCCGCCTTATGAGAAATGAAATATTGGAATAGAGATAAAAGATGATGGAGAAGAGTCTGGGAGAAGCAAGAATAAAACTCAGCAGTAAAACTATCCGGACCAGGGGATTTTTCCCAAGGTAATTGAGCTAGGGCTAACTTAAGTTCAGAAAGGGGTATGCTTTTTTCCTAATAGAGAGCAATCGGAAGAGGAAGAAGAACGAGGGGGTAGCGCTTCAAAAAAGGATTCCAGTGCCGCGTCAGAAGGAGATGATTTAGGAGTGTATAATGTCTTATAGAAATCCGTAAAGCAATTTACATTGCTGTCATCTATGATGTTAGTTATTTTAGATCTTTGGGATTTTACCTTTAAGTAGTTTGCAAGCAATTTACTGGCTCTGTTTTGACGGCCATAGAATTTAGAATTAACTTTGAGTAGGGCCCCAGAAGCTTCCTCCGTGGATTTTCTTTTAAAGCAGAATTTAGCCTGGACTAGTTTCTTAAGTGTATCCTCATTATTAGAAGAAAATTAAACATGTTCAAGAAGCTTTATGGAGGCTAATAAGGAAGCTGAGTCCTTGATGCATAGTTTCTTTTTAACCGCAACATAATCAATGATGAATCCTCTGGCTGCTGCCTTAAAAGCATCCCAGATAATGTGGAAAGGGATATCGGGAGTGACATTCCTGAGGAAGAACTCTGACAAAAACTCTTTGAAACGTTCCAAAAAATGATGATCTTTAAGTAAGTAAGTATTGAAACGCCATCTGCGAGGTTTGGAAGGCTCAGAAGGTGAAATATCCTCCAGGCATCCACCAGACCCCTTGAGCGAATTGTATTCATAAAGGTTTTTTGCATTTTATTAGGGATGTATCTAGCAGTGGACTTTCTGTCTGTGAAGGGGTCCATGACCTGATTGCAGTCCCCACCCACCAATAAATTAGCATCAGGACATGAATGAAGAGTATGTGACATGGACTGCTAAAATTGTGAGTCAACACCAGTGGGGCCGTATATCTTAAGGAGAGAGATAGGAGAGCCATTTATAGTGAGATTTAAGGGGACCCACCTACCATCTACATCCTTCTCCTCCTTCTCTAAAGCAAAAGAAAGGGACTTATGAAATAAGGTGACCACTCCATTTTTCCTATCCTTAGCCGGGGAACAATACACATGGCCTACCCATTGTTTTTTGAGAGAATTGATGTCATTATCATTAAGATGGGTCACTTTAAGCATCGCAATTTTGCAGTGCAGCCTAGATAAATGGGTAAGTCCCCTTTGTTTCTTAACAGGATTACGCGATCCTTTTACATTCCAGGAAACTATGCGAACATTATCAGTCATGGTGAAAAGAAGAAAACATTAAGCAACAATATATGCATTTTAAAACTAATAGAATTGAAAATTAAACATGTGGAAACATGCAAAACTATGCGATGGAAAGTGAATAATGGAAACCAATAAGAAAAGGGGATAGTAAAATAGCAATGAACCAGAAACAATAAGAAAAAAGCTGAAGTAATGAAAGTCGAAATGTTGAAGAAAGTTAAAGAATATATGAAGGAACACAGAGAAGAAAGGGAAGAAAAAGATAAAGGCGAAAGAAAGAGAATAGGAAAGAAAAGAAAAGAAAAGGGGAGAGAGAATAAATGATATATGAAGAGAGGTTGACATGGAGCCGGAAGGCTACAGTCGAAAATGACGGAATACAGATCCAGAGAAAACAAAAATAGCATGCAGAGGCAAGGAGCCGCAAAGAAATGACAGACGGCAGATCCAACAAAGACACCAGGAAACAACAAGAACCAATAAACAAGAAAACACGAAGAACCGGGAGCCTAATGTGAAATAACACAAGAGGAGGGACTAACTACCTAAAACATTGAATGATAAAAATAAAGCAATCCAACAACTGTAACAGGAGTATCTGAAGGAAGGATTGACACTTACCAAACAATGAAAACAACTGTTCACAGTAGGGACGAAATGGAAAAGTAGGGGGTAGAAAACATCAGAGGAATGAGTATGTACGGGAAAAAGGGCATCTGTGGAGAAAAAAACAAAGGGAGTGTTGAGAAATAACATCCTAAGAAGACATACAAACCACGACAATCTATAATAAAACAACATGCCTTAACTGGCAACAACAAAAGACAATATCTTCAGGACATTAAATGAAAAAGAGTAACTCAGAAATCTTAAGACAAAACAAGAAGAGACATTTCTCAGGACCCACCGAAGTCCATCTCATCCCCTTTATGACAGGAAATAAATTGACGTAGATCCTCAGGATGATCAAAGGAATAGGAGCTTTCTTTGTAGGCGCTGTATCTAGTGTTCATTGATCGAAGGGCCGGGCGAAGAGACAGGAATTCTTTGCGACGAGCAGCAGTTGCGCGGGCCACATCCTGGTAGAAGAAAACTTTTTGGCCGGACCATAACATCTGCTTTCTGAGCTTATCTGCCGAGAGGACCATTAACAGCTCGGTGTACTCCAAAAAAAGAACAATTATCCCTCTAGGGCGATTAACCATTGAGGTAGAGGAAGAACCTCCGGATCTTGGGCCGATGCGGTGTGCACGCTGCAAATTAAGATTGGTGCCATCCTTGAGACCAACAATTTTAGTAATGTGTATTTTTAAGAAAGGCGAGCCTGTCAGAGCCCTCCTGTCCCTCAGGAATACCATAAATCCTAAGGTTGTTGCGCCTATTGCGGTTTCCCAAATCCTCCGTTTGCATCTTAAGGAGAGCAATCTCTTTAGACATAGCTGCAACTTGAGGAATCACATCCTGAGTATCGCTAACCCTCTGTTCCACTGCAGATACTCTAGACTCCAAGTTGGACCATTTCTCTTCTACCTTTGAATGGTAGCATTGGTATCGGTCACAAAAGGTTTGATAAATTTGAGCTCTTCCATAAGGTCCTCCATTGTTATAGGTAGTGGAGATTTGGTAGGAGAGTTGGGTTCCTTCTTTTGAGGCTTGGAAGAAGCAGCAGTGCTAGAATCCTTGCGAAGAGAAGACATAGTTGTTGAGGCACTCTTCTGACCTAGGGAGGAGGAGGGCTCCATACGGGTAAGCATAAAAAGTGTATTGCAGTCACAGGAGATAGCGAAGTGGAGAAGTAGGATGAAAAACCTAGCTAAAAGGAGAGATGAAAAAAATGATCTTTATCTTGTAGTCGTGCGTTTGCAATGAGTAGAACAATCAGAGGAGTCTTCAATAATGAAAAATAGATGCTGCAAAGGGTAAGAGTCAACCCCGGGGGTTCCAAAAACAGCTAAGGAACATCGAGGGGAAGACAGGCAATGAAACAAATCCTTAAAGAACCACCACAGTCAACTGATGACAAAAAAGCCGACTTTATCCACAAGAATAAACTGTATCCACCAGATGAAATGAAAAGTTGGTCACATCAGTGATGTAGTTGTAATGAAAGGAAGTGGTTCCAGGCTGCATGTCGTGTCAAAAAAGTCTCCTCTAAATTGTGTATGGGAGAGAAGTTCCTTAACAGCAGAAAAATTCAATAATAGCCAGAGGCTCTGTTACACATTGCAAGACCTCTACAAGTTTCAGAGGAAAAACTGAAGCATAATGACTTCACCGTACCACAAGCAGCATGAAGAATTCCATACATGAAAGCAGCGTCCCGCCACAAACAGAATGGCAGGTGCTGCAGAGAACCTGAAGGGAGCGAGGCACGGGGGAGACCTGGCGAAAGATAGCAGTAAATGCAAAAAGAAAAATGGCTACCTGTGCCCCCGCACCCACTCCTCAAAGACAGCCAGTCCATTTGTGTCAGGAATCCGAAGTGGGCTCCGATATACGGAAAGCTCCCGCTCAAAACGCGGAGCCTCAGCCGGACACGCCCATCTTATGGCAGCTCAAGCCACGCCCCTCCAAAGTTCCTCCTTAAGGTTGTTTCGGACTTCCTTGTCAACCAGACAATCTCATTACCAACATTCTTTCAGAATCCCTCTACTCCAGAGGAAAGAACTCTCTGCTCCCTCGATGTTAGGAGGCTTCTGAAATTCTATCTAGACAAGAACTGAGACATCCGCAAATTGGACCAATTGTTTTTCAACAACAGTATGGTCTGTATAGGCTTAGCCACCCTTAAGCAATCCATTTCTCGATGGATTGTTTCATGTATTTTTTTTTGTGCTATCAAAAGGCTAACAAGACACTCCTAGCTAACCTAAAGCACAATCTACCAGGAAAAAGCGGTCACAGTTGCTTTAATGCACAATATTCCTATTCCAGAAATATGCAAAGCAGCTACCTGGACATCAGTACATACATTCACCAGGCACTATTGCCTAGACCCTTACGCTAGAGATGATGCTCAAGTAGGGCAGGCTTCTCTCAGAAACCTATTTGCTTAAACTTTCTCATTGATCCTCTGTCTCCTCCACCATGCTATATAGGGGTGGGCTTGTCACTCTATTCAGTGATTATGACTATACATGGAAATCCCCTATGAGAGAAGAAATCATTTCTTATCTGTAACTCGTGTTCTCTCAAAGGGAAATTTCCATGATAGTTATAAGCAACCCTCCCTCCTCCCCGGTGGAATGGACAGAGGTTTTCATACAATCTACATCTGTTCACACTTCATCTTCAAAAAGAACTGAAGTAACTGCCATCTGCTGAGCATTATGGGATACTGGCGGTCTCTGGGTTCTTAAAGGGACAGTCTTTTTTAGCCATATAATGACAGTCTATGAGGCTACTCTGTCCTGCTTTATCTTTATCTCTATCAGAAGAAAGGGTTGGTGAGGGAGAATTATGCTGTTTACAAAAACATTTTGAAATTATACACAAATGCATTGTGCTGGCCCTTTTTTTGACTTCATGTTGAAGAATTCATCCAACTGTAGCCTATGTATATAGACTGCATAATCTGTCTTTCTCAAGTGTCTTTGCAGGCCTTCCTGAAGAAAGGCAAAATTCTACACTTAAGAAGGTATATATTGAAGAAGTGCTCCAGGATCCCCACACGTGAAAGGGACTATTCAATGATTATGACTATCATAGAAATTCCCTTATGAGAGAATAGGAGTTGAGTCGGGGGAGAGGACCGACACCAGCGACCCACTGCCAGTTCCCACCTCAGAGGTATCACCTCCTTTGGGGTTTTTCTTTTTTGTTTTCTTTTCCTTCCTTCCCTCTTAACTACTGCCGTGTTACCTGGGGGTACGACTGTCCTTATACTTATTTTTTTCCCCCCCAGCTATACGAGCGTCTACTAGAGAGTGAGGCTGTTCATTACCTAGTTGGGCCAAAGGAAGGCGAGCGTCCATTGCAGAAAAAGGAAAAAGGAACAAAGACTACCAGCAGGCCTTAAATTCTTGTTCTAGTCAGTAAGGATCTTTCAATGCCAGCCTCCAGAGTTCCAATCATGCGTGGCAGGCCAGTCAATAACACCAAGAGCAGGAGTCCTCTGAACCATACGAGGCAATGTCGTGAACAAGTTAGCGTCCACTAAGGGATCTCTAGAACATAGGGTCCTAGGGGTCCTCTCAGGCAGCAGCAGTGAAAAAAAAGAAAGCAAAAAACAAAAAGCACGGACTGTCCATGGGGCACCTAGAGAGTCTGCTCACCTTCAATTGCTTACTTGCTTGCCTGTCTATGGGGGAGCAGCATGGCCTCTGCACTGCACTCCCGGCTCCCTAGTGAGCCGACTCCCAGCCAACCTTCCAGCCAAGCAGACCTCCCTCAGCCACTGCTGCAATCACTTCTCTGTGGACCCCCCCTCCGGGCATCTAGGAAAGCGCTCTGGGCTTTAAAAAATGGGGAAGCATTTAAAACTTTCAAATCTAATGGTCAATGTGGACTCTGCGGCAAACCTGAAAACGAAAACACGATCAGCTCAGATGAAGGCAGCATGAGCCGCGGCAAGAGCAGAAGGTAGCCGAAAATCACAGAGTGGGTCTGCAACAATTTCAAACTCCTTGAGCGCAGAAGAAGATCCATTGGAGCTTAGACGGGAGCCTAGAATGGGTGTCCCAGTTATGGATATTATTCCACAAGGGAGGTTGGATCTCTCAATAGGGCTAGAGGAAGAGCTAGGTGCACAAAATGAAGCACCAGAAGTTGATAATTCAGTTGCCAGGGCTCTGAAGGCCAGAGTGAGTGAAGAAGAGGGGCAGCCTACAGGGACAATTCAAAGAGGGAAAGAAACCTGCTCTCCGCAAGAGAAAATAAAAGAAACTACAGTCAAACAAACCGGTGGGAACACAAAGGAGTACCCACTATTCTCTAAAGTCAAGCCATCACTCGCTGCACCATTTTCATTGCAAGGGCCCCTCGCTGAAACAAAATCTGGTCTCTTGGTAAGCAATCAGCCCTCCACTGTACATCTGGCTCCTGTAGAGAACAAGGGCAGACACAGGTCTCTTCAAGAGGAGAATGGGGTTGCTACGGATTCTCACCCGCAGTTGCAGTCACCAGAACAGTTGCAGCTACAGCCTCAATCCTCAAATAGAGAAGGAGTAGCTGCCATAGGGCAAGTACAGGCTCGGAAAGATACTGGCAGGCCCATCAGCAAGCAGGTTGAACAACTGCAAGGCGATGGGACTTTGCTACAATGCGACATAAAATCATGTTAAATCTTATTCTAGATGAATTTAGGGGGCTAAAGACAACACAAGCAAATGAGATAGCATCCCTTCATCACCGTTTGTCAAAAATCGAAGAGGAAGTGGGCAGCTTTCCTGCAAGAATCCAAGACGCAGAGCCCAGGATCTCACAGCTCGAGGCCCCGATGAACATTATGCAGCAACAGGTGAACTTAGCCAGGAAGGAAAAATCCTTATTAGAAAGTAAACATGAGGAGCATGAAAACCACTCTTGACGATCTAATCTGTGTCTGGTCGAGGTCCCAGAATTATGTGAAGGGGCCCAAACTCTTCAATGTGTTAAGACTTTTATTAAAAAAAGTGTTTTGCCAGAGTTTGCAGGAGACGTCGCTATTACAAGAGCGCATAGGGTACCGTCACAGCCATTTCCTAACTCAAAGCTGCCACAAACAATTCTTGTGAACTTTGCCGACTACCACATCAAAGAGCAGATATTAACAAAAGCTATTAAGAAGAAACAATTTTTGATCAATGAAGCATCTAGCTGCCAGATTTTTTCTCACATGTCAGCAGCCGCTGCACGTCAGTGAAATTAGTTTGTTAAATTATTGTATCTTTTTGAGGCATAGGGTGCGCAGGCTGCAATGGCACAGCAGTCCAAGTTAAGGGTTCTAGTGAGAGGCAAGTTTCACATGATTGCTAATATAGACAAAGCTCAGGGACTGCTGCAAGAAATTTCCACCGCAAAGTAGAATAGAAGCATCCAATAGAATATAGCAATATGGTTAAGGATAAGGTGGGGGGGGGGACTGATCACTCAGGGTGCAGCATAATGGCACCCAGCAGGGGCGTCAATCTGGGAAGGGAGAAGAAGGGTATTGTTGGCCATACCCCATCTCCCGGGGAACGGTTGGGGGTTGGTAGGGCACAGGGGTAGGTGGGTGAGGGTAGCAAAAACATTAGCAGAATCATAGAGAGAAAGATTGTGGAGAGTAGAGTACTGATGGAGATGCCTCAGCTTCAAAGCAATAATCTCAGGAATGGATTTTACATTTCTCATAATCATGGTTAATGTCAATGGTACATTAAAGAAGCAAAAGTATGGTGGGTTAATAAGATGGCTAACTTCTATTTCACCACAAGTTCTTTTATTTCAGGAAACCCCCCTCAAAACAAACACTCCAACGCTTTTTATCCCTACATTTTTCTCCAAGGTGTATTTTGCCGCTGCTGGGATGGCAATAAGAGGGGTCACTATCTATTTTAGCCAAAGGATTCATTGGGAGATCACCCAAGTCCAGAGAGACCCTCACAGTAGATAGATATGGGTCACTGCCAGGATAAACAGCAAAGTTTTTAATTTTGGTAATTATTATGCACCAATTATAGACGATCCTACATCTATTATGAATGATTTACTTAGTGGGGCCATGGTCCTAATTATCTTGGGGGGGGATTTGAACTTTATCCAAGATTTGGCCAAGGATACTTATAATAAAAATAAAAAACAACTGAAGCCTAAGACTAAAAAAGTAATAGATGTAATAAAGCAAGATTATCAGTTAACTGATCCATGGCGTAGAGCCCATTGGGAATCTTCACAGTATATCTGCTATTGCCTTCGATAGCAGTCCGCATCTCACATTGACTTTTTTCTTATTTCTTGCTCGCTGAACTGCTGTAGCTCAGAAATTTGGTCTAATTCATTCTCAGATCACTCGCTGGTCAAACTTGAAATAGATGTAAGAAGAAAGTTATGATCCGGGTGGCAGATGGATCGACTCCTTCTCTCAAACCCACAATGGGTAACCAGGACAAGAAAATGGATAAATTAGTTTTTTCAGGACAACATGGGCACAACGATACTGTTCGCAGTTTGGGGGGTCTTCAAGGCCTCAGTGCATGGACAGATGGTGGCTTTTATGGCTGCACAATCAAAAATCCGAAGGACATGCATAGGCAAACTTCAGCTGGCAGTGGACACTGCCTTACTGAGGAAGAACATCTCTGCGGGGGGGGAGATTTAGTGGAGAAGCAGCTCAATAAAGCAAAACAATAAAGCAAAACAAGAGCACTCTGTAACAGTATACTCTGCAATACTGCACTCTCTTCCACTCTATGCCACTGAACTCTAGGCCACTGCACTCTATGCAAATACACTCTAATCTACTCTGTACCACTGTACTCTACAACACTCTACTCTATCTCACTGCACTCTACTCTACTTCTCTTTACTCTGAAACAAGCCACTGCAGTCTACATCACTCCATTGCACTCTGTGATACTCCACATTCACTTCACTCTACCCCAATGCACTCTATGCCAATGCACTATACACCACTTTACTCAAAACCAATACACTCTACACCACTTCACCGTATACCAATCTACTCTGCACCACTGCACTCTATTCCACTATACTCTACTCTATGCCACTGTACTCTGCACCACTCAACTCTACACCATTGCACTCTTCATCGCTTTACTCTGCACCACTGTTCGCCACTGTACTCTACACAAATGCATTATTCGCTACTTTACTCTATACCCCTGCACTGTACAACACTCTACTCTGCAGCACAGCAATCTCTGCCACTGAACTCTCTGCCACTGAATCTATGCCACTCTATTCTGCGCCCCTCTACTCTGCGCCACTCTACTCTGCGCCACTCTACTCTGCGCCACTCTACTCTATGCCACTGTACTCTATGCCACTGTACTCTACTCTGTACCACTCTACACCACTCTTCTGCACTTTACACCAATGCACTCTGTGCCACTTTAATCTGTGCACAGCTGCACAGTGACACTGCACTCTATGTCACTTGACTCTACACCTCTCTACTCTGCACCACTCTACTCTGCCAGTGCACTCTACCCCACTCTACTGTACATCATTGCACTCTTCGCCACTGCACTCTACACTACACACCACTCTGCAGCACTGCATTCTACGACTGTGCACGCTACAGTACTACTCTACACCACTCCCCTCTACCCTGTACCACTGCACACCACTTCACTCTACTCTGAAACAATCTACTCTAAGCCACCGCACTCTATGCCACTCTACTCCACTCTGTGCCACTGCAATCAATGCTGCGCCACTCTACTCTACTGCGCTCTGCACCACTACTCTGTGCCACCACACTCTACCCTGCACCACTCCACTTTATTCTGAAACAATCTAGTCTATGTCATTGCCATTGCACTCTATGCCACTGCATTCAATGCCACTCTGCACCACTCCACTCTATGCCACTGCACTCTACGGTGCACCACATATGCCACTGCACTTTACGCAAATTCACTCTACACCACTTTACTCAAAACCAAGGCACCCTATGTCATATTCTATGCACCACTGCACTTTACACAACTACACTCTACAACATTCTACTTTATGCCACTGCAGTCTACAACTACGTCACTGCATGCTACGTAACTGTACACCATTGCTCTCCTTGTCACTGCACTCTATGCCACTCTATTCTTCCCTGCACCACTGTACTCTACGTCACTGCTCTCTGCACCACTCTGCTCTGCACCACTCTACTTTGCACCACTCTACGACACGGTACTCTGTGACACTCTAATCTGCATGACTGCACTCTACACCATTGAACTCTACTCCACTCTACTGCACTTTACACCACTGCACCACTCTACTCTGTGCTTATGCATCAGCTGCAGCTCCTCAGTTAAGGCAGAAGCGCGTTACTACACTGCTCTCTCAGCAGTGAAAACATGAAAAATAAAATGATAATTAAACAGCTTATTATCGTTTCATTTTCCTTGCTAAGACGAGTCTAGAGTGGGGATGGGCTATCCTAAAGGACTGTAGCAGCTGGGAGGAGTGGTGGGCACTGCTGCAAGTGCGCATGTCATTTTGGCCGTTCGTCTTAGGATGGCCAAACCCACTTGGATCTCTCAACCCGAGCTGTGCTGCCCAGCCGGATGGAGAACAGGCTCAGGCTTCTAGGGCCTGGCTAAGCATCAAAGAAGGCCGCTCAGACCAAGCCCGGTGTTTCTCTCATGCTGGGTATTATGAGCATGAGGCAGTGTCTGGATTGCTGCAGGGAGTTTAGGAGCCTCTGCACGGACTTTCAGGAGTCGAGAGGAGCACCAAGGCAGTGGCCAGCAGGTAAGTAATAAATATATATATATATTTATTTTTCCTTCCCGTAATGCCCCTGCAATGCCCCCACACTGACCCGCTCTCCCTCACCACTTTCATCTCATAGCAGCCACCATTGCAATGCTCTCTAAACCACTCTACTCTTATGCCACTGCACTCTACCCTGCACCACTCCACTCTATGCCACTTCACTTTGTCACTTTACTCTGCAACACTGCTCTCTCAGCCACTAACGTTATGCCACTCTACGCCAATCCACTCTAAGCCACTCTAATCTACTCTGCACCAATGCACTCTACAGCACTCTACTCTATACTACTGCACTCTACGCCACTTCATTCTACTCTGAAACAATCTACTCTAAGCCACTGCAGTCTCCACCACTCTATTCCACTCTGCGCAAATACCCTCTACGCCACCCCACACTACGCCCCTCAATTTATTACTGCTGCACTCTATGCCACTGCTCTCTACACCACTTTACTCAAAACCAATTCACTCTGTGCCACTGCACTCTATACCAATCTACTCAGTACCACTGCACTGTATGCCACTATACTCTGCGGCACTGCACTCCACACCATTGCACTCTATAACTTTACTCTGCACCACTCTACTCCACTGCACCCTACACTAATGCACTCTATGCCACTCTACACCACTGCACTTTACAACACTCTACTCTGCAGCACTGTTCTCTGCAACCGAACCTAGGCCACTCTACTCTACACCACATTACTTAACACTGCACCACTCTACTCCAATGCACTCCATGCCACTCTAATCTACTGTGCGCCACTGCACTCTATGAAACTGTACTCTACACCACTCCAGTATAGGCCACTCCAATCTGCACCACTCCAGACCACTCCACTCTGCAACACTGCACTCTAAGTCAATGCACTCTATTCCACTACTCTATACCACTGCACTCTACCCTGCACCACTCCACTCTACTCTGAAACAATCTACTCTATACCACTGCACTCTATGCCTCTCTACTCTACGCCACTGCAATCAATGCTGTGCCACTCTACTCTACACCACTCTAGTCCATGCCACTGGGCTTTACCCTGCAACACTGTACTCTACCCTGAACCACTTCACTCTGAAACAATCTACTCTACGCCACTGCAAACTACTCCTCTCTATACCACTACAGTATATGCTATGCCACTGTACTCTAAACCAGTGTTTCCCAAACTGTGGTCCGCGGACCCCCAGGGGTCCCCGACACATTCCTAGGGGGTCCGCAGGCAGCAGTTTTGAAAGCACTGCAAAGTATCTTGTTTAATTAGCAGTTTTCAAAGAACAATAAAAGTGTCAAGATAACACTAGTGATTAATGTCCCTGCTGGAGAGAGATGAGTTTTGTCCAGTGGCAGCTTTGACTTATCTAATGTAGCGCAGAGGGTTAAAATGCCTACTGCAAAGAACATGTACCATGCCTTTTAAAAAACAGTATTTTATATGCATAGGTCAGTGGGTTACTTCTTTTGTCAGAGAGATTCTTTTTTTTTTACTGTGCAGTTCATAAGGGACAATCGTAATCTAGCACAGTGACCTATAAACTGTCATCAAACAGCTGCTTGCAAACTGCAAGGTACAAGTTAGTGACTTATGTTTTTTCCCAGTCTTTCATTATCCTGATGCTGCTAAAAAGGTTTATTTGGGAGGAAATACATTTTTAGTGTTAAAGTCAATGCTGTGTTATGTTCTGATTCCTGAGTTTGTGCTTCTCCAGACCAAGCACTCCTTAACAATGCCTACCAGTATGAATGACATGTGAATTCTACACCTTGTGGTCCCCTTTGCCTTATGTAACATTTTCTATACACTGATTTACACGTATGATTCACTGTCTCTATATGTGTGTGATGTAAAGTGCTCTGACATCCTTCAATGGTATGAGAGATGCTATAAAAAATACAGGTGACAGAGGGGCTATGGGGCGATGAGAAGCACTGTTGGAGGGTGATAGTGGGGGAATCATTGAAGACCCCCCAGAAAGATTGTCGAATTCTGGTACATAGTCAGGTCTTCGTTTACTATTCTTTAAAAGCTAATACAATTCAATATATAATGATAAATGTGTTGTAGACTGCACCATTGTTTCCTAAATGTTTTGGGGGGAGAGCCTCCCAAAGCCCCCTTTGTAGTGGTCAGGCTCATTCACTGCACTTGGTGTGCACTGTATGGGGACTGGTCTGAAATCATTTGCCAGGGCTGCTTTGGATTTCCAGTCTGGCCCTGGCAGGAGCAGGAGCCTCGTACTGCGAAATAAAACCAACCATTGAAAAGTTAGTCACAGAGATGCAGCACCAACCTTCCCATTAACTTTTTTCGTTTTCTTGCAAATGCTTTCAATATATAATACAACAGAAGAGGCGGAGAGGGTCGTTAGCCTCCTTGGCTTAACACACTCCACCACTTCAGAAACGCAGGGCTTCACCATATTTACAAGAATAGGGTGCAGCCCTGCGTTTCCCCTGCGCTGGCGCTACACTTAACAGGGGAAGATTGTTTATGTACAGGAAGGTCCCCCTTCCTGCACATAAAAAATCTTGAATTGTCGTTTTGTCACTTCTATGTGTGCTGCTTAATGCAGCACATATGGAAGTTACAAAATGTCATTTTTAATTTTTTTTTTAAAGATTGTTGATGTGCAGCAAGGCGTTTTGCAAAAACGAGGAGAAATGAAGCATTTCTCCTTGTTTCGCCAAGTTAAGACCAGGTTTTCCCTGGTCTTAATTTTGGCGCTGCCTCCCATTTACGCTGCCCTTGTAAATAGGGGGCCACGTCAAAATCAATGGGTGTTGTAGGGGAAACGCCCACCGCAACACCCACTGCCCATCTCTTTCACGCCAAGCATTGGGTGAAAGGGGGGTCTTATTTACAAGGCAGCGTTAAGTCACGTTAAGGCTTAACGCTGCCTTGTAAATAAGGCAAAGCCCCTATCGCCACGGGAACGTCTCAAAAAGTGATGTTCCCATGGTGATAGGGGCTTGTAAATATGTACCTAAAATCATTAGTAATTCGAGTATTTGTTTTGTGTGCACACGTGTTAATTGTTTTCGAATTACTGTTTTAATGTTTGAAATTTAAATCCTACAAATTGCTTGGGGGTCCCCGGCATACAGTGGTGACTCAATGGGGGTCCTCAGGAGTCAAAAGTTTGGGAACCACTGCTCTAAACCAATGCACTCTACACCAATGCACTCTACACCATGTTACTCAAAACCAGTGCACCCTATGCCAATGCACTTTACGTCATTATACTTTATAACATTCTACTCTAAGCCACTGCAACACTCTATATCACTGCACTCTATGCCATTCTATTCTAAGCGGCACCACTGTCCTCTACTTTACTGCTTTCTGTACCACTCTACTCTGCAACACTCTATGACCCTGCACTGTATGACCCTGTATTCTACAACCACGCACTCTGACACTCTACTCGGCATGACTGCACTCTATTCCCCTGCACTCTATTCTGAACCACTCAACTCTATGCCGCTCTACTGCACTCTACACCACTACACTCTACACCACTCTACTCTACCTACTGCACTCTACCATGCACCACTCCACTCTGTGCCACTTCACTCTGCGCCACTTTACTCCACTCTGTGCCACTCTACTCCACTCCACTCTATGCCATTGCACTCTACATCACTGCAATCTACTCTGCACCGCTCAACTGTATGCTGCTTCACTATTAACCCTGGGCGTAGGACTACGCTACGCTTGCGTAGTTTGCGCAACTACGTGCTACGCAAATTGCATGTAGCACAGTGCAAAAACGCGTAGCGGCCATTTTTTGCTTGCTCGCGGTCCTCAACATCAAGTTGGCGACCGCGAGCGAGCAAAATAACATCCCGGCGAGACTTTTTCCTCGTTCGCGATCAGCAACATCAAGTTGCCGATAGCGAGCATGGAAAATAAACCTCCCGGAGAGATTCTCAATGCGGGGAGGTCAGGTTTCTCATTGTGAGTGGTCGCGTATGCTCGCGACCGCTCACGATGAGAAACTACCAGTCCCCGTTGAGAAAGCTGCCGCTCGAGTACAAATCTACTCGAGTGGCAGAAAATGACCGCTTGCACTGTGCAAGATGCGGTTTGCAATGATTGCACAGTGCGACATGCATCCGGCACTGTGCAATCAGTGCAAACAGCATTTTGCACAGTGCACTACGCTGTTCACGTAGCTACGCGTAGCGCTACTACGCAAACTACCCCCAGGGTTATTCACTATACGCCACATGTCATAACTGCTGTCTTCTGCATATCTGTCCTAGCATGGCGGGAACGGACCCTTTTGGGGATATCTGCAACGGTGATGGGCAGGAAGCTGATTGTCGTTCTAGTTGTTTGTGAACCGCAGCTTCCTGCCGTTGCGTCACCTACTGTAGTGTAGTTCCTATTTCCCTTATAGGCTCTGCGCATTGGAATAATATACACTATAGTTGTGGCATAGGACCGAGGTCAGTATGCCTCTATCGAGTACATTAAATTTAATTACTTTGTGTGGCAGCTAACTCAGAGGCCACTAGAAACTCCTTGAATAAACAAGAAGGGAGTAGTTTCTGGCAAACGCATAAACATGACAACTTTGTTTCTCTTAGAATCGGAACATGTCTCAGAATCATGGAAACAATAGATAACAGTTTCACTCAGTCAATCGTGCATGTCAGAGTTACACAGAAATAGATAGACGGGTGTTTCAATAAAAGGATTTATTGAACAGTCTTGTTTCTTGTGTAAGAGATATGAGCTGTTACAATTGCAAGACAGTATGTGAGATATAATACGTACAGCGTAAGCAGTAAGAAGAAATAAAACTGCAACAGCATTGTCTTCTAGCTATGACATATATTCATATACACATACATAAATAACATAGGCTAAAATGTGGATACTCGTTTGATACTTCTAAATCGTTCTACCCCAGTGTACCTAACCTAAGTGTAGTACAAGGTAAAAAGTAGGTGCTGTATTCTATAGTATGGTATGCTATAGTTTTGCATATGCCAAGTTTGTATGCCAAGAGTCCCTCTAGGTTCAAGTCAGCTCCATACCTTAGAATGAGAGAGGTGGGAATCTCTTTCCGGGTCTCAAACTCTAACACCCCACGGATTCTCTGCGAGCAGGCATGACAGTGTCTGGTCAGTGCATCAGACGGGGACTCGAATTCTTCTGAACTTGCCGTGGCGAGCCGTATCGAGCTGTGCAGTGGAGCCGTGGTTTCCCATGGTAAGGGAAGGTATATTTATACCTGGAAGGTGCTTAGGAATGTTAGCATTGATGTAAAGTCGGGCAGAGGAAGACTTCATGAATGAACCCCTAAGGAATAGTAGTTCATGCATAATAGATGAGTTCTTGGAGACATCAATAATCCTTGCTAGGGAAAGTCCCAATGGCTTAAGGGTCTGGTTTCTAAGAACTCGTTGTGATGTGGGGATGGACGGATGTAGGTGACCATGCCTGTATTTGGATAGCATGGCTAATGCCTAAATAAGGACTGGGATTCTATGCCTAAATAAGGGCAATGCGAATTGTACCTATATAAGGACATGATTCAGGAAAACCTATATATGGACATCTAAATCGAAACACAACACACACTCCACTTTCGAATGAACGATAATACTAAATGCTAAACATGAAATGCTAAACATTTAAATATGAGTACCGCATGTGTGCTAAAAACATTTGTAAATGCAAAAACAACAGTTGATGGACAGAATGCAGAACAATGTCATACATTCACCCCAGTACGGAGATCTGGGCCTAAATCCATCGTTTTTTTGCTCACCATGCCATTCCAGTTTGGACCCAGCCATATGCAAATCAGTCTTGACCCTGTGCCTCATGGTAACCATCCAGCCCGAACTGCCAAGCCAGGTCCTCCCTGGACTGGAAACAAGCATCCTAGGACCGGTTTCGGGGCTTCACCCCTCTTCAGCCAGGATAGCTTGATTCCAGTGGCATGGAAAGCACGGGACTCACGTCTGAGCATACCCGTCCCACTCGGGGTGACAAATGCAAGAAAAACAGTTGATGGACAGAATGCAGAACAATGACATACATTCACCCCAGTACAGAGATCTGGGCCTAAATCCATCGTTTTTCTGCTCACCGTGCCATTCCAGTTTGAACCCAGCCATATGCAAATCAGTCTTGACCCTGTGCCTCATGGGAACAGTCCAGCCCGAACTGCCAAGCCAGGTCCTCCTTGGACCGGAAACAAGCATCCTAGGACCGGTTTCGGGGTTTCACCCCTCTTCAGCCAGGATAGCTTGATTCCAGTGACATGGAGAGCACAGGACTCACGTCTGAGCCCACCCGTCCCACTCGGGGTGACAAATGCAAAAACAACAGTTGATGGACAGAATGCAGAACAATGTCAGACATGGCTTGGCAGTTCGGGCTGGACTGTTCCCATGAGGCACAGGGTCAAGACTGATTTGCATATGGCCATGTCTGAACTGGGGTGGCGTGGTGAGCAAAATAACGATGGATTAAACCCAGATCTGTGACTGGGGGTGAATGTTTTGCCAACGTGCAACATTCTGTCCATCATCTTGTCTGTTTTGCCAAAAACATTTGTAAAAACATGCTAAAAATAAGTCTTAGTTTCCTTTTGCTAGACATGAAATGCAAAGGTGCTGTACATATTAAAACAATGTTTCATTCTAAGCATATGTTTACAGTGAATGCTAAATGAATGAACATAAATATATAAATATGATGAAATGGCTCACGATTACAGAAGAAAAGGTCAAAGCCATTTCACGTCATGTTACATAAATGAAATTGTGGTGAAAAAAGGTGACAATGTGTCGCTGGAAGTGTTCAAAGAAGTCTGTTCTCTAGGAATAGTTGTACTGTAAGCAGATTACTTTGCCATAAAAAACAAAAATTCAAATTTAGAAGAAAAAATAAATTGTATAAAAAAGTTCCAAGGTTTTGTATTTGTTTTTGAAAAATGAAGGCCAAATGTGTTGCTTTCTCAGTACACTGTGAGCCGAATCAAAAGTCAGTGTAAGGGGCTGGTGAAAACATGAAATCCTCTATTCCTGTAGAAAAAAGATCGTCTACCGATGTCCGTGACAGTTGGAATAACTAGTTTAGAAGTTTAACTGCACAGAGATGTGAAGCATCGCCAGTAGCAATGTTTGATTCCGATATTACCTGTGTGCGCGTTGATCCATCTTGTATCTCAGCAGTAGCATGTTGCTTCTGTGAGATCTCAACGAATGCCGTCATCAGGATTGGTAGCCTCTGGGGACAACACAGAGCATGGGCCGTTATCGGGTCCAGCAGAGTATCGCTATCCATTGGCATGACTGACGGGAGTGTTAGACAGATGTCTAGCAAGCATTCTTCACCGCAAAGGATGCAGTGTAGAACAGGGATGATGCAATCTTGCCAGATTGGTCTGAATGACAGAAACCATGTGGTATTTAATTCTTGTAGACGAGGTAAGCCCAAAAGGTGTACTATGTGCTCACGACACTTCCTTTCCAGGAGAGCTTTCTCCAAGGTGCTGGGAGTGACGCTGGTGGATTGGCTTGCCATAGCGTAGTAGGAATAAAAACAGGATTCCTGCAACGAGTGCTAGAATTACCGGCAGACCACCAAATACCTAGTGCACAAAGTTTGGAATGATTCCGGGGACTGCTTGAAAAGGTGTTAACAGTCCTGAACATATGGTCCTAAATACATGCACAATACCGCTCGTATCAGACATGTTTAAGATACGTCCCAACATTTCTGTGAAATGTGTAGGGCAGTTTGTACCTAACAGAGCCTGTATATCAGCCGAAGTCCTTGCAATTTGTAGATCATAGGTTTCTTTAGCCGAGGTCAAAGGCATGGTCTGTTGTAAAAGAATCGCTTTCATTCTGCTTAAAGTATCAATTCGTATAGAAAGGATGTTCAGTGAAGGCCATAAAGGCGACTCCCAGACTGTGTCTATTTGGGGAAACAAAACTTGCATACAGCAAGTGACCCTGGAGCCAACCGTTACTAGATATGGGATACCTGGAAACATGCCACAACAGCTCTGATCATTCAACATGAGGTAACTACCATTTGAAAGTTGGCCAAATGTTGGATTAGTCACAGCGGCCGGTGAACCTTGCAGGTGGCAGGATAAATTTGCAGAAGAACCGCTACAGGCCCCGTGTAAACTAATATCCCGACATATGAGTGAACCGCTCAGTGCATTTTCACAGTGTGTACTGCTAAGAAACACTTCACACCCCCCACTCCAACATCTGTGTGTGTAATGTAAATCCCAGGATGTCTTGATGTATTTTTTACCCAACCTTTCATATTTGCCTGCTTGCATTTGTTTGAGGCAATACTGAAAATGGTAAGTTGTAACAGGCAGAGTTACTTTGCCATGAATGATCCATTCGGTAGTTGTTTTTTCTGCTACTGTAAATGGCAATTTTTTCAGTTTTTCAATGCTCAGCACTGCATACTTTGCTCCCCTTTGTGCCAGTTCGATTTGTTTATCAGTGAGAATGTATTCTGAAAACAGAGACGACGTGTTGATGAAACGCCAAGGCACATAGCCTGCACGCAAGTTTTGTAGCGTCCAGCCTAATAAGAGAATAGAACGTAATCAAGACTGGCCTGGTCGCAGCAGGACCACATCTTGTTCCACAATGTCTATAGCAGAGGATACAATGTTGCCCAGTGAAGAAATCCTGGATGACAGAGTCGTTAACCCATTGTCTACCACAGCAAGAGATTTCTCTAAATTAAAACGATCAATTTCTCGTATTCTTTCTGCGGCGTCTGCTTGGGTAACCTTCCATATTTCATTATAAGCAGCATAGATGCCGGCGTATATGAAAAGTTTTTGACGCAGTTTTCTTGGACCTAGCAAGAAATCCCTAAGGTCTGCCCCTTCTTTAAGTAAAGATAAGTGTTGTTTCACATCCACTAGTGTAGATGTCTGTAGCCAATCAAGACATAATTTTCCTACACTGTATGTTGTTACTACCCCTGGATGCTGTCTTTGGACATAACGTGGATCTGGCCTATTGATTGTAAAACCCTGTATTCTGTTCAGGAATATTTCTTGACAGATGTTTGTGTCTGTGGGCCAGTGCAACCATTTTCCCATTCAGGATCTGATCTGTTGTTTTGTAAAATTGTATGTACGTCGACCTCCCCCTGTGTAGTGCTATTATTTGCAGGTGTAGGTATGGACGGTGTGTTCATGTCTTTGATCTTGGCTTACCCAAGGCAAGACGTTTGTTGGACAGTGTCATTCAAAAACATCATTTGCTGTGGGATGATGCAGTCTCTAAACAAAGCTTCTATCCCCTGCACTTGCCAATCTTTTGTTCCCCAGACAGATTTTGTGTCACTTGTGTCTTTCCAAAAGTCAAAACCCTGTCTAGACAGTTGGGCAATAAAGACTGCAGACAATGACCTGTGGCTGACGCCCGGAGGGAGCGCTGTAAGCAGTATTCACCAAGCGGCGGCGTGAGTAGAGCTGCACTGTGCTGCGCCCCTGTCCCGGACTGTCGAACTTTCAGCGCCTTACATCGACAGGGTGGCTGGGCCTCAAGGTTGATTGCAGCGAAGTGACTGCTGGGGCAGCCTTTTGGGAGCGCCGATGCATATTCGTGGAGACCAAGCGGCTGCAGCTGTGAACAGGTGGTGAGAGTCTTGTGTACAACGGCAGCGGCTCTGAGTGACGGCTTTAATGCGCGGTGAGCTTACAACTGGTGACAAGAAACGATAATACTGAAAATTTACGGGCGGTTCGGCGACTTGACAGCCAAGCAGCTTTGGCGGGGTAGTTGTGAACGCCGATGTGCACTTGTGTAGGCTGAGCCGCGGCAGCTGTGAGCAGGCAGCGAACATGCTATTCGGGACTGTGGCAGCTGCTTGGAATGTTTTGAGCTCGCGGGCAAAAACTCCCGGTAAGAATAAATCACAACGAATGCGGTCAAAGGCACTTAACTGGAACTGCTATAATCGGTTGAAGTGAGCAGAGTGGAGCCAAGAGGAGAACTACTAGAGTGGCAGCAGTAAAGAAAGGCTGGAGACCACACACCCTCTCTACACCACGCACAGCAACAGCCGTGAGGGGAACGGCTTCTACCCTCACCATTCTTTCCACCACTCCTGCCATGAGGGGAACGGCAAACGGGACCTCCCGCGACCGGGCCATGCTGTGAGGGGAACGGCATTTACAAAGAATTTCAACTCCCAGCGGGCGCTGGCTGACGCCTGCTGATCACGTCAGTGCGGCGCCAGGAGGCAATTCAAATTGCACTCAGCTCTACCACGGCCTGTGCCCGTCAGGGACCGACAGGGGTGGGCTGGGCCAACCCTGTAAGCCCCCAGAGCGGACACACACTTGGACTAAGAACTCCCTCTTGTAAAAGTAAGCCTGTGAGCTTTTTTTTGTAGTTAAATCCTAAGGTGTGTATTGTAAAGATTTATAATACCAAAAAGGAAGATGAGACATGCAGCCATGGCAGCAAACGTACAGTCAAAGATAGCAGGCCAGACATCATTGCTGTCATATCTTACCGGGGCTATGGGGGCCTTTGAGGAACAAATCAATATGGTGGAGGAGTCCCTATCAAAAGGAAGGCGGGGAACAGAAAGGGAAAGGGAGGAGGGTGGTCTTAGCCCTCTTAGCCCTAATGACCTAACACCCTTAAGTGCGAACAACATTGCACAGGGCCCACGAAATGGTTCCATACAAGAGATCTCGGGCCATATAGTTCAATGTGATATGAGTGACCTCGTGGAGGACATTCAACCACCCCTGTAGCGTAGTAAAAATCCTGGTAGCCCAGAGGGTACACCGCTGCAGAAAACCGGAGGGCAGAGCTCGGGGAGGAGAAAAAAGAGTGTCCAAAGCAAGAATAGAACTACCCTAAATATGTCATGCCCCATAGCCCTGCCTCGTGACAGTACGAGTATAAAAGGAGCGTAAACGGTCACGAACGCGCTTACGTTCTAGCTCTTGGCCCCATTTCCGTCCGTTCCGCTTGTGCCTGACTTCCATTTAATCTTCTTCCGGTTTACACTGAGCGTTCTCAGCACCGGAGAAAGAGTTCGTCTCGCTAGCGCTTCTAAACGCTGGTGCACAATCCCTCAGGACTTTTAGTCCACTTCTTCTGTGGGATACATTCCTTGAATCTCCCCGCTCCAACGGGAGAATCTTACCGACGCAGAGTTTGGGATTCCTTTGAAGGCTCCTTCCACCGGGTGTTTCACCTGGGAGTTCGGCGCTTACATCCAGCCGGGCAAAGCTCTGGCCATACGCTCTGGACCTAGGAGGAAGGAGGCATTTGAAACCTAGCCTCGCTCCCCTTCCCCTTCTATTTTTGTTTCTTATTTGTTTTTTCTCAGTTCGTTTCTTCCCCTGCATTATTGTCCTATCCTCGCTGTGTGCGGGGTCCCACCTGAGTGCTCCTTGCCTGGCATTGTCGGGGTGCTCCGCAGTCCTACAAGTGTCTGGAGATTACTCTGGGATACTTGCGTGAATCACTTGGAATTATAGGCTCTTCACGTCAGAATTACGGTAACAGCGCTTTGCGCTGCCCCTATTTATATATATGAATATATCTATGTTTACCAGTATATTGGGTGATTAAGGGGGCTACTTACTGTTCATATTCCTTTGGCGGGTTATTCCACGCTTAGGTACAGAACAAACACCGTTACCCGAGGCAGATTTAAACCAAGTACGCTCTCAATTCTACTGTAGCATAGTGGGGGTAAGTGGTGAACATTACAAATGTGTGGTTTATAAGTAGGATGTTAACCCCTTTCTAATTACATATTCTTCTGTTGTGCAGGATCTTCTACATTGTCACTATCCTATGTATCCACTACCCGCATAGAACTAGTCTCATGATGGTATGTGTGACAAGTGGTTTCATTTGAGTATTAGGGAAGCATCACGAATGTAAAGTATGATTTAACCCTTCTTTTCCTACAGCTGCATCCAGCCTCACCTGTCCCAGACGTGGAGCCCTCATCCTTACTAGAAGTATCCCCGCCTTTCCTTGTTTTGTTTCCCTGTTTTCCCCTGGTGCGGCATCCGTTACTCTAGAGTCTAATAGAGTCGGAAGGCCACAGGGGAAGGCTGAGGTATTCTCTCCAGATTCCTGACGCTCCTGCGGAACCTCTTGGCAATCATAACAAAATAAAATGCCCGCCAAAAAACAAACTGTGCGCAAAAATGTTGCTGGCTCTGGAAAATTTACCATGCATGCGCAGATGGAGGGTCAAACACTGGCACTGGAAAAAAATCACAAAAAGTATAGATGTTTTGCATAGCTATGTGGCTGGTGCATTGGGAAAATTACTAGAGAGAGTGGCCAATTTAGAGGGGTACCTAATGGGAAAAACTTGCACAAACATTGAGGGCACATCGAAACACGCACAGACAAGGACGCACGTAGATGGGCCGACTAGTGCAACTCACACAGTTACACCAAACCCAGTATCCCGGGTTATTACCACTGGACCCTCAACTCATGGAGCTAGTTTAGACACAATAGAGCCACACAATATTACTGTGAAAAATAGGCCGAAGGGGAAAAAGACTAGACCAATAAATGGAGCAGGGACAGCCCCCACAGAATCAAGGTAAACCCCGGAGCCCCGAATACATTCTCGCCTTGATTTACCTCCGGCAGCAACACCATATGTGGTAATCTTGGCTAATGCACCGGTACTGAAGACCACAGAACTGGAAACATGGATAGAACTTTGTAATAAGTCCCTCCACTGGCTGGGGCAGCATAGTGGCCTTACCGATGTGCTATTCAAAAATTTTAAAATGGCAAGGCGCTTTGCATGGGTGGGTAAAGAAAGAAAAGAGCTCCAGGGAGATTGAATAGCCCTGACGTTTAGTGATCCTAGGCTAGTTCATGGTAGCTTAAATAGGACGGGGAATGTCTCCTTCATGCACGATGTAATTAATGTATTGCCATTAGGAGCTTTTTACCCACCTGATCAGTGTCTTGCTTGGCCCGGGTCCTATTGACAGAAGATCCACAAGGGACCTGTATGTGGGACATATAGTAGGAGGGAATGTCCCACTTCGTAATCGCTTTGAACCATTAACAGGAATGGAAGATACAGATTGACCCACCCTAAATTTAGGGAGGGAGGTGGCTCAAAGGAAAATGGCTATGATACCCCAAATGTTGAGACATGTAGACACTGAGGGATATGTTCCTAACACTCAGTGTAGGAAGGCTTCAGATCAACTATTGCCCAAAGATAACAACAGGGAGGTTGAGGACAGATGTGTAGTTCCAGAACACACCACAATATGTACACAAAGGGTAAATGCAGGAAAATTGACTAAGCAAAATACCAGCAGAACGTGCAGAATATTAACTTGGAACATAGCAGGGTTATTGGTCAAAGTAAGAGACCCACAATGGATAACCTGTATCGATGAATACAAAATAATTTGCCTCCAGGAAACATGGGCAACTGAGGAGATGCATATAAATGGTTTTCAAACTTTTGCTACCCCTGCGAGTATTAGTAAACACGGTCGCAACAAAGGAGGCCTATGTATATATGTCTCCAACGTGGCAGGGGTCACCAACGTGAAGTTTATAGATGGCAGCGAATTCTACCAGATCCTGACAGTAAATCTAGGTCAGCAAAAGGACGTAGCCTTAATAAACTTTTTTAACAACATCCCCAAAACATTGACGACAAATGTCCCCACTAACTTATGTAATTTTTTGAAAACCCTTGAGGGAAAAATGTTGGAGGACATGCTCATCGTCTGGGTGGGAGATTTTAATAGTCCTTTGTGTCAATTCAGTGATCAGGGCATATGTGGTCTGGGTAAGGATAATGAAGATATACCCTCACACTTTTCGCATACAAGCCTAGGTGAACTGTTAAATGACAATCTTTCAATTTGACCTGGGCTATGCTAATGAATTGTGCTCCCCTCCCATGTCGTTCCAACCAACCTTTAATGGGAGGGGATATAACTCTATTATTGATTTTGCCCTGATTTCTAAGAGATACTCTTGTAATGTACTCACTTGTAAGACTCTTGATATCTTAATGAGTGATCATTACCCAATATGCCTAGATCTCGCTATAAGAGGGCTGGCGAGTAGAAATGATAGGAATTTATTATATAACTCTGACATCCATCTCGCCAGCACAAATGGGTATACTCTAATTTGGGCAAAAGTGGATCCTGTGGTATTCCTCCAACGCCTGATTAATAACACCGCAGAGGAAATAGAGATATGTCTCTCACAGGATAGGGATGACAAAGAAATGTTTAATGCCTTCCTTAAGATAACAGCTGAGGCCCGGAAACTACTAATGCGAGAAAAACGACACGGCCAGCAATCCACACAGGGCTGGTTTGATAAAGAATGCCCGAAGGCCCATACCTATTTAAAAAACGCCATGCATAACGAACTGAGGTGTAAGGAAAGAATAAGGCAGGCTAGAACCTCGTATCGATTAGCATTAAAAAATCTCAGGGCACAACTAAAAAGTGAAGCATGGGAGGCTCTACACGAGGTCTGCATAAAGAAAGATAACACTGGGTTTTGGAGCGCAGTTAATGCCCCTTTTTTTTAATAATAACAGAGAGGCTGACACTATAGATATGGCTATAAGTGGAGACAAGTGGGTAGAATATTTTTCAGGTCTCTATACCGATGAGACCCCAGATGATAATGTATCAGTCACATTAGTGTTAGGGCCAGAACATTTAACTGATCATGGACCATTCCCCATAGAGATTGATATTTCCCTTGAGGAGGTAACTAGAGCGATAAATGAGAGTGCCTCAAGGAAAGCTCCAGGGCCGGATGGCATACCGGTGGATGCCTATAAATCTAATATAGGACTATGGGCCCCACTTTTAACGAATGTATTAATCAGTTGTAACCGCTACAGGCTGATTCCCACATGGGACGATGCTATTGTGATACCCATATTTAAAAAGGGGAACAGAAACAAACCTAGTTGTTACCGCCCGATTCCCTTATTGGATGCTTTTATGAAAATAACGGGAAGGGTCATTTTAAATAAGCACCAGACATGGGCGGAAGAGATAGGAGTTTTATCAACCTTTCAATATGGCTTTCGCTCAGGCTTAGGCACCATTGAACAGGGACTTAATCTGGCACTGTTCATAGATAAATATACTAAAGCAAAGCAGGGTAAACTTTTTCTTACGTTTGTGGACCTAAGCTCCGCTTTTGATTGTGTCAAACATGACAAATTGTGGAACATTCTTAAAGATTTAAAGGTCGATCCATCACTGTTGATGTTTATAAAAGAATTATACAAGGGGGCAGGTGCAAGGGTACATTATGGGAAGAAGGGGGAATGCTCGGCAAAGTTTCCCATAAAAAGAGGGGTGAGGCAGGGGTGCATCCTTGCCCCCCTGCTTTTCTCTCTCTATATAAATAGTTTAGGACAGCACTTGAGCGAGCAACAATATGATTATCCAACTATTAGGGAAACCCCAGTCCCCATCTTATTATACGCGGATGACGCTGTTATAATGTCGCGGACACAGCTGGGGTTGAAAAGGTCTGTCTCTAAATTTGCTGCTTAAATGACAGACAGGGGTCTAAAGGTAAACATCGCTAAGACATTCACAATGAGTTGCGGGACCAAACCGAGAAATACATGTGACATATTCATTGATAACAAGAAAGTTGAAAGCACAGATAGATTTTCTTATTTAGGAATAGGTTTTGACAGAAAGGGATCCTGGATAGCGGGCATGAATGCTAGGAAGCCGACCCTCTCAAGAGCCATAGGAGCAGTTACCAACTTCTCAAAGAAACTAGGTGGAAGACCCGTTCCAGACTTGCTGGCCATCTATAACTCCAAATGTATTTCAAAAGGGACATATGGGGCTGGCATATGGGGAATTTAATGTAAAGATCAAGTTCAATGTTGTGAAAATACCTTTATTTGCTATCTGATGGCAGTTCCCAGTTCTACTGCCACTTTTAGCTGCCACAGGGAACTTGGTCTTTCATACATTTCTGATATTATAAAGATCAATCTTCTTCTTTTATAGCACAAGGTATGGACATCTATGCAGATGGGTTTTAACAGAGATGTAATCATGGATTGCCTCAAGCTGGATAGGGTGGGGAATATGCCATGGATTAGCTATATAAAAAGTATGGCGCATGACATAGGCCACCCGGAATATTTTGATAACCCTAGAAGTCTGGAAAAGGTATCCAGAAAAGCTCTAAAGGCACACTGCCTGAACCATCTAGAGAGCAAACGCTGGCTCGTCGAAAGAGAAAAGAAATCGGTCATGGAAAATCATTTGATGACCACATGTATAGGCCTACAACCCTATCTGGCTTTAGTACAGAGCAGCTGTTCTCGTATGCTTCTGGCTGGTTTTCGTGGTGGGTCTTTTTTTAGACTGGTCACATTTCCCGAAACAAATGATTGGATAAAACACTCTCCAACTTGTCCATGTGATGATATTTCCATATTAACAACTATGCACTGCACTTTATTCTGTAAATATTATGTAATCCTGAGGAAAAAGTTTTTAATGCCAATTCTTAGAAGCTGGGACCTAAGACAATGTAGAACCGCCTTTTTAAGATTACAAATGCTGGAAAATGATTACACTATTATGGCCATTTCCTCTTTCTTAAAGGCTCTTATCAGATTCAGGAACATTATGTGACTCCATTGTGTAAAATAGTAAACTTGCATCTTTTTGTGTATATATATGGATTTTATCTTGTTCCCTTTTAAAATTACGCTTTTTAAACTGTGAACATATGGATTGCACTGCTTATCTCTCCTGTATCGTGTAACATAATTTTGGAAAAAATGACTCCTTCCATTGTAACTGTTTTTTAACATTGTGCTTTTATGATTTTTAATGAATTGAAAATCGAATAAAGCTTATTTGACTGCAGAATAAAGCTGTTTTGTATTAGTTAACATATATTTTTCGTTCACATTTTTAAAGTAAAACGTTTCCTGGATTGGACGTATTGTACACTGAAAAATATGGAAACTTCATTGCAAACGTGTTTGAGCTACCCCTTGGTGGTGTAGGACAATGTTCCCATTGGTTATACATAAATACATTTCTAGGTGTTGCAGATCTATGCAAGAAATGATGACCATAGTGGTTGTAACAATAAAGCTGTTCATAGTCTGTTGAACCCTCCAAGTATTCATGGTTAGAGAATGCAGCAGACCTTTCTAGATCAGACATCATGTTATTAAAAGTCTCAAAGTCCCAATCATCAGAATAGGTACTGGAGGTAATAAAGTCACTTAATGAAATCTTAAATAAGTGTGGAATCTTCAATAGTTCCGACGGGCCGAATATATCATAATCCGTTTTGTCCCAAACTATACCATCTTGTATAGGAACGGCTGTGATGTTCACTGCTGACAAGTCTCTTGCTTCATGATGGGATGATTTGTGTGGCTTCCAAAGTAAGTTCACATTTTTACTTTGTGTCCAAGTGAATATATCTTCCATTTATCAGCATGCTCAGAGTCCTTACTAAAGCTAGCCAAAGCAGAAAGAAAAGTATTCCAGAAATAATCCATAGTTCAATCCATGGTGAAACCAGATAAGTCTTTTTCAGGAGATGAAAAAAGTCTTGTGCTTGTTCTTTGAAAGTTCTTTTGGCTGGCATCATTTCCGGTTCCTCAGAAAACGTATCAAAGTTAATGAAATAGCCAGAGACAGTTCCATCAATGGTTGAAATTGCATCAGGATTTGTTGAAATCGCTGGCACCAGTTGATCACATGTTACGTTGGTGTAGCCAGGTGTATCACGACGAACTGGTATTTGGGTTTCAAGAGGAATCAGTTCCATAGCATTGTTGCTTAGTCCTTCATTTCTTACTGCTGACTCCTCGATGGTGATGAGTCTTTCAGTTTGAATCTCTTGAATGGTAGCTAGAGGAGTGCGTCTACTATTTGGTCAGAGTCCACAAGGCCTACTGCTTAGTATTGGCCACATAGTGTGGTTTGATGAGGTCGATGGACACAAATCTTTTCTCCTTTTTTCCAGCAAGGGGCGGCAGAAGTACTGTTCTTGTTCCGTGTATGGCTCGGACAGGTACAGGTTGTCTGTAAGTAGGCCCAAATTCCTTCTTGTCCGCGATCTTCTCTCTGACTAGATCTCCAAGCTTTGGGATCCAGACAGGCCTTGCTGGGATGGCTGGTTTTTCCCCAGTGGTGATTGGCTTCAGGAACACTTTGCTTTGTTTCGATCTTAGTTCATTTAAGTCCTGTAAAACAGCCAAACGATCTTTGATATTAAATGGTTTATTTTCCACCACTGAGCCTTTACATTGGAGATCTGGAACCCACATTCTTGTCCCAAATAGAACGTCATATGGAGTGAACCCCCCTAGAGAACTTCTTAGCAAATTGTTTAATGAGCGTTGGACCCCATAAAGATGTTTGACACAACCATCACCCGAACCTAATAACCTAGCTGTTATAGACTGCTTTATGTCCCGGTTTTTCCTTTCCACAACGGAATTTCCCTCAGAATGGAATGGAGAGGAGTACCGCAATGCAACGCCCAAACTGGCCATGGCTTTTTTGTAAGCTTGAGAGCTTAACGCAGGGCCCTGGTCAGAATGTAGTGTGCCAATTGCATATGCGCCGATAAAGACTCGCAAATCTTTTATAACAGTTCGAGCGTCAGCTGAGCACTCAGGCCACATCCATAGGAACCTTGAACACGAATCCACTGCGACCATGATATATTTACAGTTACCATCCCTTTGCAAGGGACCGCAGTGATCCAGGTAAACACAAGCTAATGGTTTATCTGAAATTAACAGGGGTGTCTGCGCAGGACGTTTCACTGTAGAGACTTTCATCTGTTGGCATATTTCACATTCCAAAACATAGTTTTTGGTCTGTTTCCTAATGCTGGGCCACCAATATCTCTGTTTTAAAACGATACTGTGGCAGAAACACCTGTATGGGCAGAGGCTATCCCTTCATGTGCTTCTAGGAATAGTCCTAATCTACGTTCCATGTTTGGAATTACCCTATCCCCCTCTCCAGGGATTCGAGCATATGGAACGTTGTTCACATCAATTATATACGAATATTTGAGTAGAAATTGTTTTAGTTTGTTGGCTGAAATATTGGGTGCTTGAAGTAATGCACTATATATATGTATATTAATATTCTTGTCCTCCCATTTGTTACTCTCCCGTCATGCCCTTTAAAGCCTGCATTTAAGAGGACATAATTAACTTATAAGGTATGGTGTGATAACTACCTATAAGATAGTTCAGGAAGTACTATAAGCAATGTTTGACTCCTTCACATACGTTTTTAGGTCTCGCCTGACCCAGCGCATGCGCTGGTCTGGCGAGACTTATTGAGAGGGCTCCAAAAAGTGCTACCAGGCCAGCCTAGAGCTACAGTGCATGTGCGCGGGCGCACGCACCACTCTTGCCGCGATTGCTTTCACTTTCGCGGCCGCAAGGCCGCTTTGATGTTTGATCGCGATTGCGATCACTTTCGCGGCCGCATGGCCGCTTGGCATAGCCAATATGTCTCGATTTTGGGACCTTATAAGTATTTAGTTATGCAACTGTTGCATGGCTAAACACTTAAAGGTCCCAAAGGCGAGACCTATTGGCTATGCCAATGCTTGTTTCTTTTCTTACTTATCATTAGGTATGCAGTATTTTCAGTTGACCTCACTATCTTCTACAGTAGACGGAAGATATTATTAGGGCCTTGTATACTGAGAAGCAATTCACTCAATAATTGGCCATGACACAGAAAACCAAAGAAGCAGAAACTGTTGCTCAGACTTATGGTGACCAAAGAATACACAGTCTGACATATATCCAAGGGGTTTATACATTCTCACCATCCTGCTTCAACAACAGGCCTTAGAATGGTGTCATACACACATACTAGTAGGGCAGGGACTAATAGAACTCCTTAAAAGACACTTCTGGTAGCATACTCTCACCATGGACACTAAACGGTACATACAGAGATGCAGTATGTGTGCACAAAGTAAGAGTTTCCATCAAGATCCCACATGGTTAATGCCACTAACCTCCAACCCCGCTCCTTGGCATACCATTTCCATGGACTTTATTTTTGAATTGCCAAAAACAGAACAGGTACATACAACGATTCTGGTTATAGTAGATCTGTTAACCAAAATGACCCATGTCATCTCCATGAAGGGATTACTCCCCCTTTAAAGAGTTGTCAGAGGTGTTCTTGCAAACCATAGTGTGCCTTCATGGTCTTCCATTTGTCCTCATTTCAGATCATGTTTCTCAGTTTGTTTCCAAATTCTGGCGGGGGTTCAGGAGACGCGCTACAAATAGACATCAGTTTGTCCTCAAGCCACCACCCACAGACAGATGGGCAGACAGAAAGGTTGAATCAGACGCTAGAACAATATTTACAGTGCCAACTGTTGCATATTTTCATGGGCTGGGATGTGTATAGTTGGGCAGCAGAATTTGCTTACAAGAACCTCATTCATAGCTCCACTAACTTCACCATTTTATTGTAACTATGGTTTTCATCTCCGTTTCCTGTTACCCTCTTCCTCTCTCACACCAGCGGTTATTGCGATACAGGTCTTCATTGACAACATGCATAAGATACAACAGGCACCACAGGAAAATCTGATTCAGGCTAAGGAAGTTTATACAAAATATGCAGACCTACATCACAGACTCAGTCCTGATTACAATGCTGGTGACAAAGTATGGTTATCTACTCACCATATTGCCCTGAAGGGGTCATGCAAATTCAAACCCCAATGTATTGGGCAATATAAAATCTCAAAGAAGATTAACGATGTCACAGTGAAACTGAAACTGCCCTCCACTTTGCAAATACAACCTGTTTTTCATGTTTCATAGCTGAAGCTGGTCATGTCCGGTACTCGGACCCCTGGGAGACCTCCTGCAATTCTCCTTGATGATGAACCTGAGTTTGAAGTTGAAGCCATTTTGGACTCAAGCAAAGACAGTGTAAGTTGCACTATCTTAAACATTGGAAGAGATACAACCCTGAGGATCACACTTGGGAATCTACTGGTCACATACACACTCCTCATCTACTTCATCAATTCCATTGCAGGTACCCTGACAAGCCCAAAACAGTTTGGGGTATTGTAAGAGGGGTGTACTGTCATACCTGCTGCCTTCCGCATAGCCAGCCGAGCGTGACAGGGGCAGAGCCTCTAAGGGATATCTGCTGCATCAATGGGCATGAATCTGCTTATTGTTCTAGTTGTTTGTGAACTGCAGCTTCATGTCTTCATGTCAGCCACCTCTGCTTCCGGGTTCTCCCTCCCCGATTGTGGCGTCCTCCGCAGTATCCTTTCATCAGGCTGGTTCCTTTTGTGTCTCGTTAGTGGCCACTTCTCCCGCATCTGAACCGTTGATGTTCCTATGACACTCCTGAAAACAAAGAAAAACAAACTAAGCATCAAGCCATGCAATACATCGACCAGTAACGCACTAGCGTGCCAACATGTTTCATACATAATCCTGTTATCTTCCTATGCTTTACTTATCTGAAATTGAAGTCTTGTGAAATGCCATTGATATTAACGGACTCTCCTGAATTTCTTCCTAAAAGAAAAAACAAGAAATGAAGTGTTATTTGTGAACTACTGCATTAATGCCACTTTGAACTCTCACAGTACACCAGATTTTTTGACTAGGCTTATTTTTGTTTTATTGTTTTAGACCCTGGCGATATGGCTGACATATTGGACACATGAAGTAATGCACTACATGTATGTATATTAATCGTGATGCGGGATTGACAGCCGTAGGAGATTTGTATGAAGACAATGTTCTGTTGCGCTATGAGTCCATCTGCGAACGTTTTGGTCTCCCTCGCGGGGACTATCTGCTGCATACGGCCTTGATATCGGCTATTCAGCGACGGTGGAAGGGAGGACTATCTGAGCCACAGACATCCATGGCTTGCCAATATGTGGTGCTGGCGGCTGGTACCATTAAAGCTGTCACATGTTTATATCGATGGATGATCTGCGAAAAGCTGGCTCCCCTTATCAGGCTGAAACAGCGCTGGGAGGAGGATATTGAAAGGGACATACCTGATAAAATATGGGCTGAATTGCTTGAACGTCCCTGGAAATGTTCCAGGAATGCTCGTTTTCAACAGATCCAATTTTTTATTTTGCACAGGGCTTATCTTACTCTAGTCAAAATCCAACACTACTTTCACACACTCGCGGCGTCCTGCCCCCGGTGTCGCGAAGAGGGAGCTGACCTCTGCCATATGCTGTGGAGCTGCCCTCGGATTAGGGCTTACTGGTGGGAAGTGTGGTCGCTACTTTGCAATATTACGGACAGGGAGATTGAATTTGGTATAAGTCCATGCTTGTTACACTGGTTTCCCCCATACTTCAAAGACTAAAATAACAAGTAAATGTATAGATCTAGGGCTGGTACTGGCCAAGCGGGAAATTACTGCTAATTGGAAGGCTCAGCGTGGGCCGAGATTGCAGAAGTGGAAGGCGGAATTTACTCGGTGGGCAGACTGTGAAGCGGTTATTCGGCTGCAAACGGCTACTCGTGCTCATAGCGATAGGGCATTGGACTCGGCCCGTGCCTGGGGGGCATTGGCAGAACTTTTGAAATCCGCAGACTCTGATATGGATGCGGACTCGGAGATTAGAGAAGCACAAAACCTGCCCTCCCCTGAATCTGGTTAGAAGGGTGTTGAGGGAAAAGACACTATCTCACTTGGGTTGTCAGTGGTCCTGTGTTGGGAAAGTCTAAGGTGTACTTTACAAAGAATTGAGTGCCTTGTTATGTATCCAGCCAATAAGTCATGCCGGAGGAGTTGTGGGAAGGGGGTGGAGGGAGGGGAGAGGGGATGTAACATGGTACAGGTTCTAGATTTTGTGTTAGTTATCTTGATTACGCAATGGAGCTTTTGGGTAAGGTTCTTGCTATTCATATGCTTACAGTATGACTTAATACGGAAATATGATGGTGGAATTTCTAGGTAGTACCCTGCAAGGTTTGCAGGGGGAGTGGTAATTAAACTAGTATACCATCAGGTAACAGTGGACATGATTGTATAAGGAATGCTGTGCATTAGGATGTTTTACGTAAGTGAAAGCTCCTGATTGTATTACTATTGAGCGATATATAATGTTAATCAATAAACATATTTTACAAAAAAAATGTATGTATATTAATATGCTTGCTCTCTCGTATGTGACTCTCCAGCCATGCCATATAAAGCCTGCATTTAAGAGGACATAATTAACGTATTGTAGTATGCTGTGATAAATGCCTGTAAGATAGTTCATGAAGTACAATAAGCAATGCTTGACTCCTACACATAAGTTTCTCCTTTTCTTTCTCATCATTAGGTATGTGGCATTTTCACTATCTTCTACACTAGACAGAAGAGGAGATTCACATAGTTATTAAGACATTATGTGGTATATAGATGATTTGAGAATATATGGTAATAACGTTAAAGGCGTTTTTTCTGATGCACTTTTGTTCTTTCACACAGGGAGAGCCTAGATGATTCCTAATGGACACAACTCTTGCAGCACAGTCTTCAGTGGACAGCTTCTCTTTTGTCTTCTCTTTCCCTTCAGCCGCGGTTGACTTTGACCTCTATGGGGTCATCTCAATTGCTGTGGAAGTCAGGACCTACCATCACAACCTTCACTCGCTCCTGTGGAAAATCCAGGTGAGATTTCCAACAGCTACTCTATGTCACTGTACTCAATGCCAATGAACTCTACGCCAATCTACTCTGCACCACTGGACATTACGCCACTTCACTCTAGGCCACTGTACTAAGCTACACTCTATGACACTCCACTCCATGATACTCCACTCTATGATGCTCTACTCCATTAAACTTTGCTCCTCTGTCACTATATGCTATTCTATGACAGTATTCCACTCTACGAAACTCTACACAACTCCCTCTGTGCCCCTTTACTCCACTCTATTCTATGACACACTACTCCACTCAATGGCATTGCACTCTTTGGCAGTCTACTCCGCTGTACGCCATTTGACTCTACAACACTCTGCTTCAATTTACCCAACACCATCTATGCCACTCTACTCTGCTCTATACAATTCCACAACACTCTATGCCACTCCATTCCATGACACTCTACTCAACTCTGACACTGTGCTCCACTTTATGCCACTCAATTCAATGCCCTTCCACTTTACAACACTCTACTCCTTCCACAACCTCCCTCAACACTGTACACTACTCAACGACACTCCACTCCTGTCCACGCCACTCAACTCTACTGTACGCCACTCAACAGCACTCCACTCTACGACACTCCACACCACTCTCCTTCACCCAGCTAACATTTAACCATGTTGAACATGAGCCAATCTGGTTTACAACAGTGCTAAAACATATTGGCAAAGCCAATAGGTCTTGCAGAAGCCAGACCTATTGGCTTTGCCAATGCTTCTCTCTTTCTGGAGTGTTGCCTGCATTTAGTTTTGCATTCAGCATTCATCCGTGTTTTGCTGATGTATGTACATGTGCAAAGACATTTTAACGATTGGGCAAAGTGGGCTCTGGCCCAGGGCCGCAGGATTTCAGGGGCCCCTGATCGAACCAGCTCTGTTCTGCAGAGAGTCTTGCCACGATGACCTTGAGTAATTCTTAGATTGTTTTAAATACTGTTTTCCTTTAATCTATTTTGCATGTGGGTGATGTATGGGAGTCTATTACAGATTTTTTTCTGAGAAATGTTGTTGTTTTTCAACACAATGATACATACATAAAGTTTCTTTTAGATCAAAATAGGACTTCACATATGAGAAATGGGAGGGGGGCACAAATATTATTTTCAATACTAGTAGTGAGCTGCTTCTGTCTTATAATATTGAAAACACTTCACTATCTTTCAAGGTTAGCTGTAAACACATTTAGAATTTGGAGCAGTGTGCCTGAGCACTGTCGGTGACCTGGCCAAAGAGGGCATCAAAGAGATGAAACTGGATCCTAAATTCAGAGCTGTTCCGAACAGAAGCCCCCAAATTACATTTGGCCCAGGACCCCTGAAATCCTTAAGATGTCCCTCTACATGTATACATGATTCCAGATCCTCTGTTGCATTTATGTTGCCAAGTTGCTATTATATTTTTACAGTTTGAGTGCGGACTGCAGCGTGTTGAAGCTGTTATATTTGTGTGCAGTGTGTGTGTGTGTGTGGGGGGGGGGGGGTGCAAGCGTGTCTGTTTGTGTGATGCTGTCTTGGTCTTCCACCATATGTGCCCTTTCCCACCAACCTATATTTAGTTTTCTGTTTAGGGGTGGTGGACCTGTACAGCACCTCTTGGAGGCGCTATAACTGTAGCGGCTGGACGTTCATGTCATGTAGCCCATGAAATCGTTCCTTTCTCCACTGGAGGTGGTGGTGTCTCCAGTTATGACTAAACTCTAAATGGAAAAAAATCCTGCCCCAGCATGTAACTGGATTTTTTTTTGTACAATGCATTTAGGCATCAGCCTTGGTTTCAAAATACAAAGATTTGACAAGAGTGCAAATTCACCTGCGGTTCTTTCTGTCAGCCAGCAGGTGTTCAATTCTGTTGTTTGATTTTCTCAAACGAATAATTATACTGACAAATGATTCCTCAACAAAGAAAGTCTCACTATTTATTTTCAGCTAGCAGGGCTAGAAGCCTGCCTAATTAAAGCCTGATTAATTGTGGATTTCCATAGCAGAATAATATTTAAAGGCCTGGGATATTATTATGTCATTTCACTTGGAGTTCATGCATTATTCAAGCAATAACCTACATATGTATTATTATATTTATTATGAAAATCCCTCATCCTTCTAGTTACAATGAAATGAAAAAATGTAGGAATTCAGCCTCCTTCTAAAATATCACCAAGGTACCATTAGAGGACTTAGCAGGAATCCCACACTGAAAGCAGCACAGGGCTCACATGGAGGCATTATTCCCACGCCTCTCTGATCCACCGTCGGCGTTAGTGCTGGTGGCACACGGTGCCACAGTCTTTTTTGGCAAAACCCCTTACACCACCTGCCCCCATATAACCCCCTTCTCAGATTCCCTCACTATCACCTGGCAAAACTGCCCCTCTCTCTCCATGACCCCTATCTCAAATACAATTCATTTGTTTTAAAGCTCTAGTAAAGGCTGGCTTAAATAATCTACTCAGCTATCCACATAAAATACAAATCTGTTCTTTGCAGCAGGCATATTAACCCTCTGCGCTACTTTATGACGAGCCAAAACTGCAGCTAGACAAAACTCGGATCTCTCTCTCTCTAGCAGGAACATTTTTATCATGACATTTTTGTTGCTGCCTGAAAGCTGGATGCACAAGGAACTCTGCAGCAGGTGCTTTTAAATCATATGTTATTGCTACACACAGCGCCCACCCACTATCCCCCCTGGAGGTCAGTGCCCAGTGCAGCATCACTGGTCGCACCGCCCTCAAGCCAGCCCTGCTCAAATCATTGTGAAGCACAAGCCCTACTAGCCCTACCAGGATCCTATTTTCAAGAGGAGCATATGAAAGGCCCAATGCAATTTTTAAATTCGTGCTTTGGGGATGAAATAGGTTTTTCCAATCAAATGTGGTAAAGGGAGAAGAAAATGTTACTTGCAAAAATATTGGGAAACTGTCATCTAGAGCAGTATTTCCTAGGATTGGGTCTCAAGCCGATTTTTGGTAGGTCTCGAAAATTGAATTGAATTGAATTGAAGAAGCTCTTATATAGCGCATGGCTACTCGAAAGCATCCCAGCGCTCAACAAGGGTAGCCCAAGGAAAATAGGAAAGTCGTTAACTAGACCAGAAAACACGACTTAAGTCCTCGGAAAGAGCCAGGTTTTCAACTTCTGCCGAAACACAAGCAGACAAGGCTCCTGGCGAAGCATCAGAGGAAGGGAGTTCCAAAGTTTGGAGGCGTTTAGTGAAAAAAGACGCCCACCCGAACGGGATCTCTTAATTCGAGGGATCACTACCAAGTTCTGATCATTGGATCGAAGATTTAGAGGGGATTTGTGAGGAATTACCAAATTTTCCAAGATGGGAGGGCCTTTCCCGTGAAGGAGTTTATGTGCCATACACAAAGATTTAAAGAAAACCCGCTCTTTCACCGGAAGCCAGTGAAGAGATTTCAGGGCGGGTTTAGCTGATGTGCGGTGATTGACGCCCATTAGAAGTCTTGCCGCCGCGTTCTGTACGACTTGAAGCCGTTTGGTCGTGGAGGCTGGTACTCCCAAATACAAAGCATTCGCATAATCTATTCTGGAAAGGATCAGAGATTGTATTAGAATTTTTCTGGCCCTTTCCGGCAGTTGTGGGAGGATTTTTCGCAAGGTTTTTAGAATCCCAAAACAGGTGGCAGCAACCTTCCTAGCCTGAGTTCTGAAAGTTAGCTCCGTATCGAGCCAGAGCCCAAGGCTTTTAATTTCTGGATTAGAGATAGGGCCCGGCCCCAAACACAAAGGCCAGAAGGTCGCGTTGTCAAAGCTGGCCTGCCGTCCCAGCAACAGCAGCTCTGTTTTCCCGCCATTCATTTTAAGGTGGGATTGATCCATCCAACATGCCACAGCTTCTAAACAGTTACGTAACTGCAGCGGAGACTGTCTGAACTGATTCAGAGAGAACACCAGCTGAGTGTCATCGGCGTAACTCACAAGCTGGACCCCAAAGGGGACCACCATCTCCGCCAAAGGGGCCATATACACATTGAACAATGTGGGGCTGAGGGACGACCCCTGCGGAACCCCACACTGTAACGGGACCGGACCAGAGCAATGATCATCTTCAAAGACCCTAAAAAATCTGTCCTCAAGGAAGGATTCCAGCCACTTAAGAGCCTTGCCCGTGATTCCCATATTGCTGAGGCGGGAAACCAGAATGTGATGGTTAACTGTGTCGAAGGCGGCACTGAGGTCCAGGAGGATAATGGCTGCGCTGCCACCATCATCCAGAATACTCCTGGCATCCTCCACCACCCTCAACAAGGCAGTTTCTGTTCCCTGTCCTTTCCTGAACCCAGTTTGTGATGGATGCAGCAGATTATTAGTTTCCAAGAAGGAAGCCAATTGTGAATTGACGAATTTCTCAGTCAGTTTACTAATGCCCGGTAATAGAGAAATAGGACGGTAGTTGGAAAAGTCCCCTGGATCCAAACTGGGTTTCTTAAGCAAGGCCCTAACCATTGCTATCTTCCATTCTCTAGGCACAATAGCTGAGTTTAAAGATGTATTCACCATATTGACAATTGGTTTGCTGACGGTGGAAAGGGCTGCATTTAAAATGCTCATCGGAGCAGGATCACACGGGGAGCCACTCTTGATGGTATTCAGCAAAGTAGGCAAAAGATCCTCCCTAAGAGGAGAGAATGAGGAGAGCCTGGGGTGATCTGATAGATTCTGACTAACAGGTGGCATTTGAGAGGCGATTGAAGATAGTGGAGGAAGCGTATCAATGATCTTTTTAATCTTGGTGCAGAAGAAAGTCGCCAGTTCTTCACATCGACTGCCTGCTTCGTCCGAGACAGGCCGTGGGTCAGGGACTTTAGTCAGCAATTTCACAATTCTAAATATCTCCCTGGGAGCATTAGCAGAGGACTCGATTTTACTGGCAAAGAAAGCAGATTTGGTATTAATCAGGGCGGGCTTGTATTTCTTTAGAACCGCTCAGTATCTGCTTTTGTTTTCCCCATTAAAATCTCTCCTCCATTGCCTCTCTTCCCTTTTACACTCTTGTTTAAGAGCTCTCAGCTCCTGATTAAACCAAGGATGCTTGGTGAGGCCTTTCTTGGTTGTTATTGGTTTTTTTGGCACCAGACTGTCCAAGGACCGCTCTATCCACAGGTTAAACTCCTGATTGGCTCTCTCCACGTCCAAATGGACTGAGGGTTCAGTGCGCTTCAGGATGCTTGCCCATTTAGAAAGGTCGAGCTTGGACCAATGCCTGGCTAGCCCTCTATAAGAATTTGAGGAAGAATTAGGCTGAGCCATCTTCCAACTAAAAGGGACCACCATATGGTCTGACCAAGGGACTGGAACAGGAACTTCGGTAATGAGGCCAGGAATGTTACAAAAAATGGGGTCCAGAAGGTTGCCCTTCGAATGAGTAGGATGTAATACCTTTTGACTTAGGTTATAGCTGCCCAGATCCTTTATGACTTCTGAAGCGGCCAAATCAGAGTGTTTATTAAAATGAAGGTTGAAGTCCCCCAGCACCAAAAAGTTAGAGACAGTAGTGGCTACATCCATCACTGTTTCAGTCAGGTTTTCCTGAAAGAGCCCCAGAGGGTTTGGGGGGCGGTAGATCAGGAGGCCTGAGAAGGAGGTAGCTGGGGATGTTGTAATGACAAAGTGTACACTCTCACTATCCGAAATTGAAAGCTCAAGTAAACGACATGTGATGTGATCCTTATAGATGATAGCGACCCCTCCCCCCGCTTTCACGCCTCTATCCTTGTGTTGGATCAGATACCCAGGGGGCAATGACCGCACAGTATCAGGGTCCGAGGTGGGGCTCAACCAAGTTTCCATAAGAAACAAGATATCCAAAGATTTGTCGAGAAGTAAAAGAGAGATCTCGACAGCATGTTTAGGCAACGAACGGCAGTTTACTAGTTCCATTTTTAGGTCCCGTTCACATCGGCTACTTGACTTGTCACTCTCTGTGGTCCCAAATGCACAATTAGTACACGTAGATTGTCCACGGGCTAAATTTAACGAGTGGTAACAAGTCGGGGGTGTGTAGCCCTTTAATGATAGTAGAGACTGACGTGAGTACACGAAAGACAGCATGCATACTGGGGCAGAGGGTCCGAGCCCTGAGCCAGACCGTGCGCGAACGGGTGCAAACGGGCTTACCTCTGGCGCACCTCCGGCGCATAAACGGCGCTCCCGCTGCGCTCGACCGCTGCGCGTACCCATGAGTCGTTTAAGTAGGCTGCCGACCTGACCACCGGAGCGCTAGAGAATGCCACAGAATAAAAACAGGGCAAAACAAATGAGGTAAAACACAAATGAAAAACGAAGGGGTAAGTTTAAAAACAACACATCAGAGCTGTACAATAGCAGCATGCTTAAGGAAAACAAAGGGGGGGAGTAGAGAGGTACCACTCAACCTGAGTGGTGGAGGTGGATACGTCCTCCCAAGATTCAATCAATAAACATAGTGATCCACCCACAGATGTATATGTATGTCAGAATTTCCCCGGACAAGGTGTAGATCCCCACAATGGTGGAGAGTACACACTAGTTGTTAAAATACCCCTCACACACCAAAAGGGCCCTTGGTGTCATGCTTCATCATAGGGGTCTTCCCGCCCCTCTACGGGACGGGGCGTGCTACGACCTACGTGTACGTGGGAGCACTGTTATTATGAGACAACTATGTGTATTGTGAGGGTGTGAGAGGAAGGGTCAGGGGTGAATGGAGAAAGTGAGATAAAAAATACCTGGCTCGTCGGTCTAGAAGACTTTAATATACCTATGAGCTGGTATTAATAAAAGGTGGGGGGAGGAGGTGTGTATGCCTCAATGAGCTGTGCCTCCTATGTCTGCCGACATGTTTCGAAGCTCCCCAAGCTTCATCTTCAGGACCATAAGGATCCCTCCCTAAACTCACAGTGGCGTGTAATAACGTGAAAGAATTATCGTGTAAAGAAAACATTTTCTTATAAGTGTTAAGTATATGCTGCCTCAATGGGTCTTTACGGCCAATATACTTGATTTCTGTAAATTTTACAGCGTCATGAGCCTGATGCACGGGTGGTTGGAGTGCCTGATAGGCTATGACTCCCGGGATCACTGCCCTCCTGAATTCGACCTCACCGTGTGGCTCCGTAGGACTTTCTCTTTACACGATAATTCTTTCACGTTATTACACGCCACTGTGAGTTTAGGGAGGGATCCTTATGGTCCTGAAGAAGAAGCTTGGGGAGCTTCGAAACATGTCGGCAGACATAGGAGGCACAGCTCATTGAGGCATACACACCTCCTCCCCCACCTTTTATTAATACCAGCTCATAGGTATATTAAAGTCTTCTAGACCGACGAGCCAGGTATTTTTTATCTCACTTTCTCCATTCACCCCTGACCCTTTCTCTCACACCCTCACAATACACATAGTTGTCTCATAATAACAGTGCTCCCACGTACACGTAGGTCGTAGCACGCCCCGTCCCGTAGAGGGGCGGGAAGACCCCTATGATGAAGCATGACACCAAGGGCCCTTTTGGTGTGTGAGGGGTATTTTAACAACTAGTGTGTACCCTCCACCATTGTGGGGATCTACACCTTGTCCGGGGAAATTCTGACATACATATACATCTGTGGGTGGACAATAGCAGCATGCACCAGTATCAAACAGCGCTTCCAGCACCCAAGGGTACCTTGTTCAGACTGACCCACCTGAGTATGGGATTTAAGTAGGCTGCCGACCTGACCACCGGAGCGCTAGAGCACTAACAACAATGGCGCTCCAAAACAGCCCTTCCTACCCCCAATATGGCGGCAATATCGAGCTCTACCGGGCAGGGACCCGCTCTAAAAGCGGTGGATACAACAATTTAGAGTGCAAGAGATGCGTGACTGGGGAAATAGCTCGAACATCCAATGCCACAGAATAAAAACAGGGCAAAACAAATGAGGTAAAACACAAATGAAAAACAAAGGGGTAAGTTTAAAAACAGCACATCAGAGCTGTACAATAGCAGCATGCACCAGTAGCAAACAGCGCTTCCAGCACCCAAGGGTACCTTGTTCAGACTGACCCACCTGAGTATGGGATTTAAGTAGGCTGCCGACCTGACCACCGGAGCGCTAGAGCGCTAACAACAATGGCGCTCCAAAACGGCCCTTCCTACCCCCAATATGGCGGCAATATCGAGCTCTACCGGGCAGGGACCCGCTCTAAAAGCGGTGGATACAACAATTTAGAGTGCAAGAGATGCGTGACTGGGGAAATAGCTCGAACATCCAATGCCACAGAATAAAAACAGGGCAAAACAAATGAGGTAAAACACAAATGAAAAACGAAGGGGTAAGTTTAAAAAACAGCACATCAGAGCTGTACAATAGCAGCATGCACCAGTAGCAAACAGCGCTTCCAGCACCCAAGGGTACCTTGTTCAAAATCCAAGGAATAAGTAACAATGCCTTTAAATTTTGTATTTATCTTGTCACATTTTCAGCACTTCAAAGACAGATGTTAAATGACAGGCTGTGTCACTTGACAAACTGCTGCATATGTGTTTTTTAACATTGGTCTTTACAAACTCCTCTCACTTTGCAGTCAGAGACAGAGAAGTAAGATGAATTGTATGACTATCTTGCTGAAGTACAGGGAGTGTGAAAGGTAAAGCTGTAGGATGTCATTTTCTTGTAACACACAACAAAATGTAAATAATGGTAAATGATCTGTACACATTCAG
Organism: Triturus cristatus; assembly: GCF_964204655.1. NCBI lineage: Eukaryota > Metazoa > Chordata > Amphibia > Caudata > Salamandridae > Triturus > Triturus cristatus. Next base: position 709,503,970 of record NC_140587.1, on the reverse strand, counting down.
CAGTTAGGAAAGCAAAAATGGAACACTTGTTTATTGTAATTCGGAAGTGTGATAGAAACAAAGATTTTAATGGGATCAAAACAAATCAAGACATTTTACCTGCCGATGCTAAAATTATGCATACTCACTGAAACCGAATTTCCATCCGTTACCATTTGAGTGCAATGTAGTTTTATCAGTAAAACTATATTTGTGAAAATGTATTGACCATTTCAATGGAAAATATGCTGTCTGTAAATGACAGTGCGCTACCACACAAAGGTTTAGTTATATTAAAGAATCTCCGCCTCATATCAGTTAAAGGTAAGTGAGTCACAAAGGATTATTGTTCTAAAAATTGGGTGTTGGTTCTAAAAAGTTTGGGAAGCACTGATCTAGAGGAATAAACTAAGGTGCTCATTATATGGTTGGCGGATTTTGGTACCGGGATACCAGAGGGTCGCAATTGTTGTTTCCCATTGATATCCCTGCACCAAAATCCAGTTACAAGTTTTCTCTCCAGAATGGAAGATAACCACATACTGGATAATATTCCCATCCTCTTCCAGGTGGTTTTAAATGATTCTGAGAAGAAAACTACTGACATTTTCTTTCTGCTCAGAGCAGGAGTAGTGTCAGCCACTAGTTTTGGTCAAGGTGGGATTCTGAGGGTGGTCTACAGGGCTGGTAGAGGCACTCTGGAGGGCGCATTGTCTGCTCCCCACATGTTGTGTTCTGGGTGGAGGGATGAGGTAGGATGGTGCCCACAACACCAGGCACTGTCTTTCCCCAGGCTATCCTACTTCTGGGGGGGAAAGGGCAGTGAAGGTCATGCTTAGGGGAAGCATTGTAGACCCCCTGCCCCACCCTGTGACGCTGCAGGGGTCCGACCGGTGCCTGGCTGTGTTCCCGCCCTCCACCCTTTCCCTGAATCCTATCATGGGATACCTATCCGCACTCGGTAAAATCAGGCCTGGTGTGTCTGGGCCTAGAAATGACAGGCCTGGCATGCACGGGCCTGTCTATTACAGCCCTATAGATACCAGGTCTCTCAGAATTGCAAGAGGCAGAACTCCACCCATAGTTATCGCTTTGGGTGGAATTCCATCATTCGTAACAATGCCCAAAGAGGCTCTTACTGTTAACTTCTCAGAGGGAGGTTGTCAACAGGTTCGCAAATATCCTAGGGCTTGAAGTACAAATCCTTCTTGTGCTCCCAAAGCCTGTGTTTGAAAATCACAATCTATGTGTATGCAAAAAGGCAACTTGCAATATATTAAAGGTACTTTGCAAGCCAGAAATGCCTATTTGGCTTGCAAAAGTATACTTTCTACCCATTGCTCTTTGGAAGATAGAGGGGGCATGAAAGGAATGTTCCCGTTGCCTCTTTCTGAATCGCAGTGCAATTTATCAGTGACTTGGGACTAGAATTGTGATTGAAAACTATTGATGAGATAACACATCCCAAAAGGGAGTTTTATATATTTGCAAAATGGACGGTGTCTTGTGGGATAGCTTTCACCTTGGGAATGTGGGTTGTTGGCGCTGGGAGAGCAGGTCTGCTGCATACTCATCCCAGTACCATTCACAGAATGAAGCCCATGTCCCTGTAAGAGACAGGGCCTTCATTAAAAAACAAGCATTTGCAATGCAATCAGTCTCGCCTTTGGGGCCTTAAGTGTATTTAGCTATGCAGCACATTAGCCTGGGTGCTGAAACATCTACTTTTCTTTTACATGGAGGGAAAGTAAGCACCAAACTGCGTGAAATGCCAGGTATGAGAAATATTGCTTTTCAGCGGGAAATATAGTCCAAAGCTCTGTTTTTAATATAAAATCAGGGCCTTCGGTGGATCATATCACTGAAAATAAAAGATTTGAAAAAAATATTATTGTCTACGGGTGCTCATGGAAGACAATTTCTATGGACCGGAATCTAGAGAATGCTAAAGTGATTCTGGTATTTTACTGACCTCTACTGGTCGTTTTCTATCAAGACAGTTAAATAGAGGCAGTTGAACAGAAAAAAAACTCCCTAAGCGGAAGCAGACAAGTCCTAGGGCTTATCTCCAGAGACCACAAAGTACATACACATATAAGTATATACTAAAGTATATACAAGCGGTCTCGAATGCTCGACCTAATAAGTATATACTAAAGTATATACAAGAGGTCTCGAATGCTCAACCTAAAAAGGTGTCATTCTGTGAACTTGAACCCCAGCATGAAGGCTGTACACCTCATTCTGCAGGGCTCAAAAACTGAATCCTGCCACCTTTATATTACCGGGGCAGGGTTGAACATGTTTTGCTGAAATTTTAAGGCCAGATTTCAAATCAGTCAGTGTGCAAAAATACTGACTGCTTTTCAACTAGTCTTTTAGTTCATTAGGCATTCAAGAATTTGGGTTGTAGGAATAGTCTGTGATTATGCAAACAGTTCTTAGTCTAATGGCATATTTCCCCCTAAAATATCAAATTGGGTATAAACTGTTGTCTGCACCCATTTAACATTCCGAGCCCTCTGAATATGGCAATTGGACTGGCAAGTATTCCCCACTGAAATTTTGGCTAGTAAAACCTGGCAAAATTTGCTTGGGGAAAAAACGTCCCTAATCTGACTTTTTGCAGCTTGGAACTAGGGGTAAGCACTTGGTTTTAACACGTAGCATATTATGCCACAAAAATGCATAATGGGTCAGTGGAATCAACACAGTGAAAAAACATACTCACTGCAATAAGGGTCTATCTCCTGTAGAGAAATTCAGGAGGGTCCCAGGATAATGATGTTTATTGGAGTCAAACAACTAGTAGCCAGTTACCTTTTACAATCTCTTGTCATAACTGTTCCAAAGTGGATTTTCCAAGAATGGTTCTTCATTATCTTAGTTCCAAGAAGCAGCCCGGTTGAAGTCTTTCCCAGTAGCTGCAGTAACAAATACAATTGATTATTTGAAGACCAATCAATCAGGATTTATGAAGTGTTGCTAATCATCCGCAAGGGTATCCAGGCACTGAGATCAAGCTGCTCAGGGATATAGGTTGAATAGTCAGGTCTTGAGCCCCCTTCTCAATTCCAAAAGAGAGGGTGAAGGAGAGGGTGAAGTCCAGAGATAGAGGGGGAGGCTGTGCTAGGACTTCGTGGCGGGGTAGGAGAAGGAGTGTCCTCCACTGTTGCTTCGGCGGATGCGGGGATGTGAGCAAGGGAGAGGGAAGCAGATCACAGGAGTCTGGAGAGTTGGTGAAAGCTTAGGAGTTGGTTGATGTATGCTGGTCCTTGGTTGTGCAGGGCTTTGTAGGAGTGAGTCAGAAACTTGAAGTTGCATCTCTTATGGACGGGGGGCCAGTGGAGTTTCTTCAGGTGAGGGGTGATGTGAGTCTTTCTAGGGAGATCGAGGATGAGTCTAGTCGCTTTGTTCTGAATGGTCTGTAGTCTCTTCAGGGGGTGTGTGGTGATTCCTGCGTGTTGCCATGGTCCAAGTAGCTGGTGACGAGGGTTTGTGTGACGGGGTGTCTGGTGGAGACTGGGAGCCATTTGAAGATCTTTCAGAGCTGTGCAGAATGAGGAAGTAAGTGGAGGAGACTCCGCTGATCGGATTCTTCATGGTGAGTTTGCTGTCCAAGACAATGCTGAGGTTCCAGGCATGGCCCGTGGGGGTGAGAGCGGGTCTCAGTGCAGCGGGCCATTAGGAGTCATTCCACGGGGAGGTGGTGTTCCTGAAGATCAGTACTTAAGTCTTGTCTCTGTTGAGTTTGAAGCAATTATTTTGCATCCAGTCGGCTATGCTGTTCATACACAGCTGGAAGTTCGCCCTTATGGTGGATAGGTCTTTGAGAAGAGAGAGGATGAGCTGGGTGTCGTCTGCGTTGGCGATCATGTTCAGTCCGTAGTTTCTGGCATTGTTGGTCAGGGGTGGTCATCTTCATGGCATTTTCATGACAACAAATGCCAGCCATAGCTTAAATTACATATTTGGCGCCAATACAATTAGCCCATTCGAGGTTTATTCACGACCCTCAAATATGTCATCAAAGAGTCAGTTTTGGCTGAGTTCATTCTTACCATGTAATGATTCAAATTGTTAATTTACATTAAAAGCGCCCAGTGTATGTATATGTTTATACAGTGTCAGTGATATCGACTCCAAATTTCATATTCAACACATTTTATAGTGGTTAGTATACAACTTCCTCCCACTACACCCACAGTCCAGTTTGCACCAAGGTTCTTAAAGGTTCAGTATAAAAGAAAACATGTATGCCGAGACTGGTGAAGACTAGTCACAGGGTCAAAAGGTTTATAGGAGATCTCAAACACTGTGTTTAGAAATAAGTTACAGGTTTAAAGGCACTGGCTGCAAAGTTCTTTGTGTGTCCAGTAGATTTCAGGCAACAATAAAAATGACATGGTAACTGTGGTGATTAATATTCCTGCTGGAGAGAGATCGGAATTTTGTCTAGTGACAGTTTTGACTCAAATTAGGGCAGAGGGTTAATATACCTGATGCAAAGAACGTGCACCAGGCAGATCTCAGAACTGTATTTTATGTGACTAGCTCAGTGGGTCGCTGCTTTTGTCACAGAGATCCTTTTGTTACTTGCGGTTCATAAGTTACAATCCTAATATAGCACAGCGACCTATGAGCTTTCATCGAAGAGCTGCATGCAAACTGCATTGTATAGGTTAGAACGTTATGTTCTTTCCCCAATCTTTCATTTTCGTAATGTTGTTAGAAAGGGTTTCTTTGGACAGAAAAACATCGTATTACTAAAGCCAACCCCAACCACTGTGATACATTTTAAATACTGAGTTTATGCTTCTCCAAACCAAATACTCTTAAAATATAGTACCTACTAGTATAGATCACCTGTGATTCCTTCACCTCGTTATCCTCACTGTATTATGTAACATTGCCTATATACTGATTTACATGTATGATTGATTCATTGTCTCTGTATACTGTGTGCATGATGTAAAGTGCTCTGACACCCTCCACTGGTGTGAGTAACACTATAAAAACAAAATTCATGTGAGAGAGGGGTTGGGTTATGAAGAGATGAGGAGAACCGTTGGAGGGTAGTAGAGAGTGAATCCTTGGAGAAGCAGGTCATTGGGGGGAGCGTCGAAAAATATTGTTGCACCAGGGACCATCAGCGCCAAAGCTGGCCCTGAGTCGCATTGTGATCTCCCAATGGGTTGGAGTGTCACCGATTGTTTCACAAATGAGAGGAGTCCGTGAGGGATTGGAGGCTTTCAGAGCTTTTTGGGGAAAATGTGAAATGGCTATAGCCTGGGATCTTCATCATATTTGCCTGCACTTTTGTGAGGGGCACCAGGAATATACATGTTGAGTTTGGAGAAGAGTTGTAAAAGGTGAGAAGTGGTGGGTATGGCCACAAAAAAGACATTTCTAATTTCTTCTATAGCTCTCAAATCGCCAATTGCAACTTCACAACATTGGACATGTGGTCAGAGACTACACCTAAATTAAAGTTTTCCTTATAAATGATGTAAATTTGCAGAGTACTTCTTGAGTATGTGTTTAGCCAGAGGACAAGGAATATGTTCAGTACATCTTAGGTAACACAGGGTAAATAAGCAGGAAACGTATTAGCATTGCTTAACGTGTAAAAGAATAAGTGCTGGGGCCCAAAGTTTTGCTCAGAAGCCCACGGGTGGCACTATTGGATGGTAAGGGTGCTGAATACCAAGGATGAATAGTCTGATTTTATTTCATGCCCCTGAAATCCAATAAGAGACACTCCCTGCCACTTTATATCACTCTTGAAGAATCCTACTTTCGGCGTTAATCACGGGTTTTCAGTCTTTTTCTTCCTCTTTGTATGTATTTCCCTCTCTGGGTCAAAGTTTAATAATACAAAATTAGTGCCGGTGCCCAGAAATTACTGCTGGTGGGCCCCACTGGCAACCACCGGCTCAGATTAAGCAACTGTCTTTGATGTAACTGTCTCCGAGTGATAAACACACATACAAACACAGTCCTTGGACTATGTGTATGTCTTTATTACCTCTGAGTGGCTCACAGTGTGTGCCATACCCATGCACTGAATATGATCCTGAGTTGTGCAATGCAGGGTGTTTTCAGAGTTATTTGAGGTGCAACACACCGTGGATGTCTGTGTAAAAATACATGTGTGCCATCATTTGAGTGATCAGAGTGGTACACACAGAGCACTGTGGCAGGTCATGCCCTGTGTGTATTGTGCAGGCATATAAATTGAGTGTGAAACACGTCCAAAGGTTTCCATCTGCATTTGGTATAATTAAGTGTTACACACTACAATGCTTGGCCATGAACTGTGTGTACTACACAGATAGTGTGCATGGTATGCGGTTGAACATTGTGCAGTGTTTAGTGTTTCTTAGTGGCATGCATAATGCAAGGCTACCCCACACATGTACTAAAACGGTATGCAGTTGGAATCCACAAGCCCTGTTTAATATTAATAAGATTCGCACACTGCCCAGCCACAGGCCAAATGCTGTACGTACCATATACATTTAGATGTGAAATTATTATCCTTTGCGGGAGGGTAATACAACACCTTTGAACTACACTAAAATGGATTTGAGAGGCAGTTATGGTTCTTTACCAATTGATACACACAATGGATGATACATTTTCGAGTCTCTAGCAGGCGCTCCCTATTATCGGTATAATAATTTCCACTTCTATCTATAACAGTGGTGCTCAAAGAAAGGAGGAATCACCCCACCTCCTAAAGTTGAGATCCAAAAGATCACTCTATGTAGCAGAAACGATTCCCAAGCACATACTTCCAATTTAATAATGTACAGTCAGCAATATTTTGGACAATCTTTGTCTTTTTGTTCTTTGTTTTCTTTTGTTTCTTGGTGCCCAGCCTATTTTCTTTTGTTTCTTGGTGCCCAGCCAAGACGTGTTTCGTCGTATCAGGTATTTCCCAAGACTTCCTCAGGGCTAAAATAGAACGAAAAGGGTATTTTGGGTTTGTAGTGTGTGAGCATATACAACATGATAGACGTGGAAACCAAACATCGTTAATCCACAACTAGAGGTGTCCTGGTTGAAAGTGCCATCATTATTATACATATTTACCTCTCATAAGTTACAATATGGTGACAAGGAGTGTTATAGTGATTCATATGGTCAAATATCTTGATTTCAATTGTGGTGTTGACCATCACCCATTACACATGTTAAAACTTTATGACCTCATTGGTAAGACTTAAAACATGACAAATTTCATGCAGTTAAATTCATGGGACGCAGTGCAGAACATTACCCGCATTAAATAACCAATGTTGCCAAAAAATATAGAAACCTATAAGCGTTCCTGTGTGACCGAAGCCCCATAAAGTGGCTAGAGACCAAAAGTCCCACTCTATATCCAGATATTATGCTATGCATACCTGTTGTCTTTTTGATATATACGTAATCGACCTATATGATGATCAATGTTTGAGAAAGTCAATATCTCTAAAAGGTTAGAGCTAGCCATACAGACAATGCATGTATGTAACCCTCAATTATCAACTTCTACCTTGTCTTCGGTTATACTTCCGTCCTTGTAGTATCATTGGCGTGTCTCAGTATGTGTAATCACTCGCATTCAGTATAATGTGTATTTCTTCTTGGCAATCTTAAAGTATTTATTCATCAAATGGCAATATCCAGAATCAGTTAATTATTCAATCGTGTTCAGGTTCACATAATCTAGGGAAAGGCAAACTCTCACAGGTAAAAATATAATCCCCTTATATATTACGAAGCGATGCACCAAGAAAACGGAGACTTCCTATAGTAATATGTTTTTAAGTGCCCAGAAGACTCGTACCTGTAACCCAGAGGTTCACTCCATGGCTACACTGCGTTCTATCTCCTGTTGTGTAACTGGAATGGAGAAGGAAGTACTATTTAACCCAGAAGTCGTATGTCACGTTGTTATGTCAGTATGTAGTGTCCAAATATGGGCGCCAGCTTGAGTCAGTGCTGCTCTTTTTGCTTTTCGATTACCGATGCAGTACATTCTCCTTCAAATTGTGTGCACCCAACAAGTATAAGCTATCACGACCCCTTAATCATATAGATTTTCACCATATGTGTGAATGTGTAGTAAGACAGTCCTTATATCATTTAAAGTCTCGATATATATTAGTTAGATTCCATAGGGTAGTCCTGCTCAGTCTTGATTTGGTATTCCTATGACCAGGTCCATAATCAGAACAAAGTCTTGGGAAGACATATGTCAATGATGAATGATGCAAAGAAATTCTACACAAATCAATCCATAGAGTTGTATTGCTTCCCAATTATGACAGTACATATATACATTACCTTCAAGGGATAATTATCTGCTGCGAATGTGCCAAGTGTGTACATCTATTCAAATGTCCTATATACATGTCAATCCAATTATTACTGCGGGTGAGATCTGAACAATATATATATATATATTTTTTAAATATATTTATTGATTGTTTTTTTGCATAATTTACTTACAGACAACAAAAGAAGAAAAAAAGAAGGAAGAGAAAAAAGGAAAAACAGGTTATTACAAATTATGATTGAGAAAAAAAACAGCAAATTTTGACAAAGCATTTCACCATGAAAAAAAACATATGAATACAGATTCAACCCATCCAATCCGTAATAGGGGCCCAGATTTTCTGACCCATCTCACGTCTTCTGCGACCTTTTAATCTATATACTGCTAATTCCATATTATATATAGCTAGTAATCGGGCCCTCCAGTTTGTAAATGTAGGTGGATCACAACTGATCCACTGAGATGTAATAACGGACATAGCGATAAGCAAAAAACATTCTTCAACTTTACGTCCTACCAAGCTTTGCAGCTGATCGACCCCCAGAATCACTAATGTAGATGTTATAGTCAGAGGTTTACCGGTAATCTGGACAAGAAAGGATTCAACATCTAGAATATATTGGGCCAGTTTAGAGCAGGAGTAAAACGTGGATCGTATCTGCAGCAGGAGAGCCACATCTACTACACGTATTCCTTCGGTTACTAGACCATTTGGAGATTTTCCCAGAAGTATAATATAAATCAAATATTGACATGTAGTGTTGGGCTCTAAGACTGCCGGTTATTAAGACCTGGCTAGCCAACTCCAGAAAGGCTGTCAGATCCGTGCCTACTTGTCCAAATTTATGGTCCCACTTGTCATTTTGGGTGATCAAATCGTCGGGCAGGTCAGAGATGAGTGTTTGATAAATTAGCCCAATCCTTGATCTTCTTTCTATAAGCCCTACAAGGGGGATTTTCTCGAACTTTGAAGCTCCTGAGGTTGCTATCTTCAACAGATAGTTCCTGATTTGTAAGAACTTAAAGAAATGCCTAGTTGGGGGTCCATATATGTCTTAGAGATCAGAGAAGGAAGCAAATTGACCATCAGGGAAGAGATCGCCCAATACATTAATCCCTAAATTAGCCAAACTAAAAGTGACTGCATCCACGAAGATTGAGGGCAATAGACCATAAGAGAGAAGGGCGGTATGTGCATTGATGTTAGGAATGTCAGACCGTCTTCGAACCTTTTTCCAAACAGAATACACTGATTGCATAACTTTAAATTTAATTTTCTTAAAATAACTTGGTTCAAATTTACTAACTAAGCAATTATGTGCATCCTCCCCAAGTAACATTTCAAAAATTGTAGGTCTAGCAAATTCAGGCACCATTGACTTAGCCCCAGATATTAATGGTCCCATTAGCTGTAAAAGTGCGGACTAGTGGTATAAGTTAAAGACGATAAACCCCACCCGCCCCTTGATCTGGGGAGTATTAGCCATTTAGAGGCCCTTCTGGCTTTATGATAGCCCCAAAAAAATCTTAGACAAGCCCTTTCTGCACTAAAGATGAGTTTTCGTGGGAACTCAATTGGGAGGGTCCTAAATAGGTATAAGAGTTTCGGGAGTATAGACATTTTTAATACATTGGAACGACCCTGGAGTGAAAGGTGCAAGTGGTCTAATCTCTCCAGAGTTTGATTCACTTCTTTGATGATAAGTAATATATTAATTTCGGGTATCTTCTCTACTATGGGGGTGAGCTTAACCCCCAAATAGGTTGCGACTGAAAATGTTGGAAGACCTACAGATTTAACGGCCTCTGAGTGTATTATTTGGGTTTTGTCGACATTAAGACGATAGCCCGAGACTGCCCCAAATTGTTTAGCTACATTGGAGACAGCTGGAAGAGCCAGACAGATGTCGTTTGTGAAGATGGCGACATCGTCGGCATAAGCTAAAGTTTTATAAGCCACATCGTGAACAACAGCCGGCTGTATCAATATATTGTTATCCAACTTGCTCAAAAAGGGGTCAATGTAAATTGAGAACAAAAGCGGATTCCTCTGCTGATTGGAAAGGAGCGCGACTCTTGTCCTGAAATACGAACAGAGGCCTCTGGGGAGATGTATAGAGCTTGTATAGCTGTGATAAACTCCTGCGGGAATCCCTTGATTTTTAACAGTTGCCATAGAAAGGCCCAGGAGACCCTGTCGAACGCCTTTTCGGCATCCATCAGGATCATTGCCAAAGACTGTTTACACACCTGGGCCCAATCGAATAAAGCAATTGTACGTCTAATATGATCAAATGTATCCCGGCCAGGCACAAAACCGTGCTGGCGAGGAGAAACTAGAGGGGCAATGACCTTTCCCAATCTATGTGCGATAATTTTAGCAAAGATTTATCTATCCGCACATATTAGGGAGATTGGTCGATAAGAAGAAGGGCTAGTCTCTGGCTTGTCTTTCTTTCTAAAGACTACAATGGTGGTCTTATGCCATGAGTCAGGGGTTCTGCCAGTCTGAGCAAGTGCAAACAGGGATTCCAGCTCCCCTAATAGAATATGCCTAAATGTTCGATAAAATTCAAGGGGTAATGAATTGGGGCCGGCGGCCTTCCCCGCTGCCAGTGAAGAGATCGCTAGTTCCAGCTCTGGCCTGGTTATAGGGGAGGAGAGTGCATACGCCTGCTCCGGTGTAACCTTAGATGTTGTATAGTCACACAGATATTCCTGATCCGGTACAATTGCATCATCCTCTTCCAAATCTGGAGCATAAAGCGTCCTATAAAACTCTTGGAACACCTCAAGATCCTGGCCGGTTGTTCCTGAATCTGATCTTCTTTATCTTTAATGTGACTTATACGATTCATGACTCCCTTATGCTGTAGTCTTTTAGCCTGTAGTCTGCCTGTATTTTCACCGAAAATCATAGATATCCGTTTTATGCTGAATATACTTAGCCGCGAGCTCCTCTGCAAAATATTGATATATTTTGTTCCTGCCTATAGCTATCTGACGCTGGCACTTATCTTTTTGGGTCTGGCCCCAGATTACCCGAATTAGTTCTTGCTCTGCTTCTCGAAGTTGATTGACCCAACTATTGATCCTTTCCTTGATCACCTTCTGGCGGTGTAATGAAAAACTGAGAGTCTCCTCCCTCACAGTTGCCTTGAAGGTATCCCAGACTATTAACGTGGAAGCTGTACCCTTATTTCTCTGAAAGAAATCTACAATCCAGTTTGACATATATCTACAATACTCTTGGTCAAGTAATAATTTTCGCTCGAATGTCCAAGTTGCCATTCCTGGTTTTGGACCACTGAGCGGTAATTGTAGAATTAGCGGATTGTGATCAGAGATTACTCGGGGATGTAGCTCGCAGCTAGTTCCTTCAAGAATTGGGTCAGTGACAAAAAAGTAATCTAGCCGTATAAGTTTGTTATGGGGAGCTGAAAAGAAAGTAAATCCCAGCTCAGTCGGGTGCAGTCTTTGCCAGACATCTATCAAGGCGTGTTCATGGCAAAGCCCACGCATAGCTTTAAATGTCCTGCCCTTCATCCCAAAATATGGGGTATTCTTGTATAGATCAAAGTTAGAATTTAAGTGAATGTTAAAGTCCCCACAAAAGACTTTGGGAGAGGACCACAAAGCAAGCTCAATACTCAAGAAATCCAGAATGGCGGGGTCATCAAGATTGGAATCGTATAAAGAGCATATAGTATATGATGATCCCTTAATTGGAATATTAGCTATTGCCCATCATCCTACATTATCCACCTTTACTTGCTTGGTGGTACAAATACCTTGTCTGGCCATGATATCCACCTTTACTTGCTTGGTGGTACAAATACCTTGTCTGGCCATGATGGCCACTCCCCTAATAGTTGTGGTTTGCCGAGAAAAGGCAATCAGATCCAGGCCAAGTTCCTTCAACCAGGCACGGTTGTTCCAGGAAACTTGAGTCTCCTGCAAACAGAGTAAGTCGATGTCCAAGTGCCTGATGAGTTTAGCTAAAATACCCCTCTTCCTTCTATCATTTAGACCGCAGCAGTTCAGAGAGCAGATTCGAGTAAAGTTATGCCTACCCATTATCTGAAAAAAAACCTGTTGAAACCAGCCCTATAAGTATCAGACATATCGGGCAACTGTCTGTTATCAGAATACCGTCTAAGATACACTTAGCCAAATATTGTTTTATGAAATTTTGGTGTTGTCTGCCATGATTGTTTTTACAAAAAACACTTTGTGCCCCTCCCCCCCCACCACCCTTAATGTGACCCCTCCCTCCACCCTGGAGAGCATCCCACCCTGAAACCCACCCCTTCCATCCCTTAACAAGGGCATGGGGACCGACGGTCCCTTGTGATGCTGAGCTAAAAGAGCTCACACTTTCGCTACTGCCCACTTAAGAATACTCCAAAATATCTTGTGGAGGAAATAGAGAAAAAAAGGGGAAAAAGGCCGGGCAGTGCCAGACCTGACAGAGTCAGTCAAATCTCACATGTGTGACCTATACTTGTCTGGAAATTAAGTCAAGATTTTTGTCCTGTATTCATGCATGATAAGAACTCCTTGGCCTGAGCTTCTGATTGAAAAATTAAGTTTGGCCTTTATAAATCGCTTTTAACTTGGCCGGATTCAAAAGAAAGATCTGTGCACCCTTCGCCTGGAATTCTGGCATCAATTGTTGCAGATGCCAGCGCAACTCTAATGTTTTCTGGCAAAACTCTGAGCGCACGAAAAAGCTACATCCCTTCCCCATTCTTTTGCGATCTGGCCGGGCCAGGTCGTACAGGGACTCTCGGGCCAAAAAGTTATTCAAGGAGATCAGGATGGCATGAGGGCGACTATCAGAGCGGCCACCTATGTTGCGTTGATTAAAAGGGAAGCGGTGCGTCCTTTGAATTTGGGTCTTCCAATCCCATTGAGGGAGATCCGGGAATGCTTCCTCAAAAAGTTTGACCACAAATTGGTGGATATTGGCACCCTCTTGGCCTTCAGGAATGCCCCAAATTCTTAAGTTATTACGTCTAGCCCGGTTTTCCAAATCGGATAGTTTATACACAGTGTCATCCCTGATCTTTTGGATTGTTTCCACCTAGGTTTTCTGCTGAGCAAGATCATCTTCAAGGCGAGAAATCCTTGTATCTGCCTCTACTATTCTTTTTTTTTTTTTTGTTAAATCTTTTTATTGAACAAGTAAGAGGTCATGTCATACAAACTATCTTTTCCCTTAGCAAGGTACATTATCTGTCACAGGTTATAACAACGTTCCTTATATTGACTCTATCTATTATGCTGTCACATTTCTTGGACTGCAAAGCATTAATTATTCATCTAGGGAGGGGGCATATGGGGGCTCACATACATTTCCCCGGTATACATTCCATTTAGTCCAGAGCTGTATCCATTTTCGAGGGCAGCCACGGGCCACATAGACCGTTTTCTCCCTTGCCATACACCAGTCCATGTTCTTTTTCCAGGTGTTAATCTTTGGTAGCATTGTCGCTCCCCAGTGCATAGCTATATTCCGCTTAGCGACCATCGGCCCTAGCGTCACCCAGAGCCTACCCTTTGTATTCAGGTCCAGATATTCAGGGGACATCTTTTCACCTCAGGTCATAGCTGGACCCCCCAGATCACACTCATGCACTCGTGTACTTTTTTCCAGTAATTTTGGACTAGCGGACACTCCCAGAGGGTGTGCAGGAAGGTCCCCTCCTGGCCACATTTCTTTTCCTGCACATACAGTCTGTACTCCTACCCATATGTGCTAATTGTCGTTCAGAAAAATAAACTCGATGAAGAATTTTCAATTGGACCAGCCGTAACCTTGCCGAGATGGGAACCTCCTTAGGGGAGGACAAGGCCTCCTGCCATTCCTCATCGTCTATTAATAGTCCGTCCCTCCCCCATTTCTCCCTCAACGCTAGCAGGGGGTCTGGGGTGTGGTGTATTAGCTTTTTGTATGTAAGGGATATACTCCTTTCAGGTAGGTGTCCGTCTAAGAGTCTGTCCTCGAGAGGGGAAGACTCTGGCAATGTTGACCCCTGCGGGATGTTAGCCTGTAGGGAGTGTCTGACTTGTGCGTACCTGAAGTATTCCGAGTCTGCCATCTCGTGTGTCTGCTGTAGTGACGCAAATGACACAGTTCCATTTTCCCCCCAGAGATCCCCTATACCGGAGATGCCAATGAGATCCCATTTGTCGAACCCTTTTGTCCTCCCCAGTGTGCCCAGTCGCTCCGAGTCCCAGAGTGGCATTACCAGTGTGAGTCTGTTAGCCCACCACAGGCTACGGTTGCCAAAGATGCACTGTGTGTCTGGTAGGTCCTGTGAGGGAGTACCTATTCGGTTTACAGTACAGTGCCCCGGCACAGTCTCCACCCGGGAGAAGCAACCTGTCCATATTGTAAGCTGGGTCGCCCCCATTGCTGTATCTACACTGGTTTATGGCTGAGAGGTGCGCTGCCCAGTAATACTTTCTGATGTCGGGGAGGGCAATACCTCCGTCATACCATCCCAAGGTTAGTTTTTGGAGGGCTATTCGGGGTTTCCCATCCCACAGTAGGTCCCTTTGTGTGGCCTCAATGGCAGCAAAGTACTTGTCTGGGACTGGGTCAGGGTAGTTATGGAGAGCATAAAGAAAGCGGGGCAAGGCCATCATTTTAAAGAGCGCAGCTCTTCCCAGCAGGGACATGGGGAGTGTTTTCCATGTGTCAGTGTCGCGCCGGAGTCTCTGCAAGGGTGGGAGGAGGTTCCGCTCGTAGCGGGCCTTAGTGTTATTGGTGATAAATACCCCCAAGTATTTAAATCCTACTTTGGCCACATGGACAGGACAGTCGGTCGGCAGGCATGGGGGTCCCCGTGTATGACGTATATTAACGATTTACTCCAGTTAATTTTGTACCAGGAGTTCCTCCCGAAACTAGTGAAGATGTCCAACACCACTCTTAAGGACTTCCGGGGGGAGGCAAGGTAGAGAAGAATGTCGTCTGCGTATAAGGAGATTCGGTCCTCCCACCCCTCGGCCCATTTCAGTCCCCGGATCGACGCGTCCCCTCGTATCCAGGCTGCCAGCGGCTCCAGGGAGAGTGCAAAAAGCACAGTAAAAGTCCAAAGGTACTATAGAGTCCAAGTATATTAAGCTCAATTACATCTCCTCATCTTGCTGGCTGGGGCTTGAAACGACTCCTGCGATAATTAATCCTGCGCAGGCATTTTCTGTGTCCTGGGGTAATAATTCATGTGCAGACTGGGGCATAGATATAATGGAAGGCTCACTACTATCTTGACCCCCGGCATCCCCTGCACCAGCGCCCAAAGTGGAAACAGGCAATTTCATTGAGCCAGAGCCAGTCGGCTGCTTGGGTTTCAAATCTGTGCTTTAAACAGCGCTGTCACCGTCTGCCTCCCCCGGCTGTAGGAGTTACCTTTCAGCGTCTCCTGTGCGGCGTGTTGATTGTCGGACTCGTGGCCGTCAGCGGGAGCATCAGAAGCAGCGGGAGCCTTCACTAGAGTGCCAGGCACAGACAAAGGGTCCCTTCCCCTGACACCCTTACTGGAACCCTTTGGCGGCATTATGGAAGATGTCAAAGTCCGCAGGCCGGTCTGCGTTGCTGTTCCGGCAGAACCAGTTGATTGGATGCTCGCCCGTCCTGAGGATGCCAGAGAAGCCAGGTAACACAGGAGCGGGATGCTCCAAACCCAAGACTGAAAGCGCCAGATCATCTGTGTTCCTCCAGGTAAGCAGTTTAGCAAGTACGCCCAGTTCTCACAAAAAAGCCAGCCCGGTTACAGAGCAATTCAGTTCAAAGAACGCGCAGGCTCTCCATTTCCATAGACAAATCGGCAGCAGCAGAGAGTGTGAGAGCAGCACCCAAATACATATCTCCTAATGATAGTACCCTCAGAAGGAGTATACTATTTGTGCCTGGAATAAGATGTGTTCCATATTCGTTATTATTATCTCAGGGGAGTGACACTGTGAGTGTGTAATTCCATGTATATGTATACTATTTTATGTGTCATTTGTAACAGGGAAAGGAAGGGATAAGTACAAATCTTGTGTTGGTCCTAAGGTCCAGTTTTAGTCACCCAAAAAAAACTGTAGTTCATGGTCCGTGTTTAGGCTATGTCCAACCACACCCGAACGCATGATCAAATCTTCCTCCTCACGTCTCAGAGTAAGTTCTCTGTTGCCACCTCGGGGGCAGGCTGTATATTATCTATTCCCAAAAATCTGAACTTCTTATGTGTGCCCTGTATGTGGCACTCTGTCATATATGCCGCTATTGGATATCTCTGGTCCTGATATTTAACTGCCCTAATATGTTCCCATATGCGCTCTTTGAGTGCTCTGATAGTGCTGCCCACAAATATTCTTTTGCACAGGCTTTCCAAGATATAAATTACATATTTCATGTTGCAGTTGATGTTATGTCTGATGTCATATATTTTGCCAGAGAAAATAAATTCACACTTGAAAATTTAGTATGACAAGTGTTTGATTGACAATGATGAATTCCTTTACCTAAAAGTGGTGAGACCTTGATTTCCCTGTATATTTACCTTACCAAAGATCCACAAAAAAATGACATTCCCACCTGTATAGTATACGTATACATGGAATGACACGCTACAGTGTCACTCCCCTGAGATAATAATATGAATATGGAACACATCTTATTACAGGCACGAATAGTATACTCCTTCTGAGGGTACTATCAGTAAGAGATATGTATTTGGTTATGTACATAAACAATTTAGTTGGACGTGTTATGATGGAAACACTGTGCTTTTCTTTGCCTGTATAATGATTGTGGGATTGCTCTTTAGTAAAAATGATTATACATAAATAACAACTATATTGTTCAGATCTCACCCGCAGTAATAATTGAATTGACATGTATATAGGACATTTGAATAGATGTACACTTGGCACATTCACAGCAGATAATTATCCCTTGAGGGTGATGTATAGATGTACTGTCATAATTGGGACTCATTGCAACTCTATGTATTGATTTGTGTAGAATTTCTTTGCATCATTCATAACTGACATATTTCTTACCAAGACGGTGTTCTGATTACAGACCTGGTCATAGGAATACTAATACATGGCTGAGCATGACTACCCTATGGAATCTATCTAATACATATCAAGACTTTAAATTGTATAAGGATCGTTTGACTACACATTAGTAGGAGGGTGATAAACACATATGGTTAAAATCTATATGATTAAGGGGTGGTGATAGTTTATACTTGTTGGGTGCACACAATTTGAAGGAGCATATACTGCTTTGGTAATCGGAAAACAATAGGAGCAGCACCCACTCAAGATGGCCCCCATATTTGGACACTACTTACTAACGTCCCAACGTGACATATGACTTCCGGGTTAAATAGTACTTCCTTCTCCATCCCTGTTACACAACAGGTGATAGAACGTCGTGTAGCCGGGGAGTGAACGAAGAGCTTATTACTATAAGAAGTCTCAGTTTTCTTGGTGCATAGACTGGCACCGATTCGGAATATATAAGGGAATTATATTTTTACACATGAGCGTTTCTCTTGCTCTAGCTTATGAGAACCTGAACACAATTGAATAATTAACTGATTCTGGATATTGCCATTGCGGGAATAAATACTTTAAGATTGCCAAGAAGAAATATACATTATACTGATGATGGAGTGGAGTTTACCAGCTCTACACATTCATACATGCAACACTCATTTGGGCCCATATACATTCATACACTCAATGAGCTAGTAAATATCCACTGGTCATCAATTTTGTTTACCCTAGGAAACCTTTACACCAGTATTCTTACCATTCCTGTCTCCTAAGTAAATGCACATTCGAAAGATCTAGTAGTAGATTAGAATAGGGGGGGAATATAATAATGCATCTAACTTTTATTAAAAGAACCACAGACTCAGAAGGAGTTTTAAAAGTTTATCGGAATTAATAATTTTGGGAGTCAAATCAGAATACACATGGATACACCAGAATTCTCCATCAGGAAAAATAGTACAGTTAGCTTATTATAAGTTTGCATTAATTAATTTCTTGCAAAGACAGCACCTGAGGAGAGAAAGGATAGAGAGCAAATATGGAGCATTAACCCTACAATTATATTTACCTAGAATGGTGCGAGGACCTCGACATCAGAGTGTCAAAGTTTCAGGACCAGTTCAGGACAGGGAAGGTGACCTCTCCTAGTGTAACGCCAGCGTTACACCCCTCTCTGGTGCTACTCTCTCCGGCTCGGGCTCGACCGGACCCCTTCCTAGATGTATCTCCTCGTTTGTTCCGTGAAATTTCCTTAGTGTTGGATTCTTCAGTCAGATTGCAGCAAAATCGGGCAGCATCTCAGCATAGCATCAGCATCAAGTGTGTCTAACTATCTAGAACTTACCTCTGTTATACCAATTCAAATATATGATCCACCCCCAAATGTTTCAATTCCATGTTCACCCGCAATTTGATTGGGCCAAGCAATGGGGTGAGGACATCACACCATACTAAGTGCAATAATTTTCTTTAGTCTATTGTCTAATTCTCTGCACCTTAACTTTAATACCCACAAGCTTTATTCCCACAAGCATTTCATATGTGGATCGATAAGTCTGTAATACAATGTTGTTTCTTCTTCCTCTCTTGGGTCAAGAGTTGGTTTTCCCATTTCCTTGCTGGACTTAGAGTTTGGCAGCCATTCAATACGGTCCTTAGTTTCAGGACAAGCAGAAGTCGCGCAGGCATAGTTGCCACAAGGAGACAGAGACACGGTCACCCTCCAAGGCCCAAATACGAACTATTGATAAAGTCAGAGAAGAACATGTTAGAATACAAAACAAAATTAAATGAATTCACTATATACCACTTACTTCTACTCTAACCCCCTTTACTTAATAAATCCTTTGCATTAATGGCTTAGTAAAGCTTGCATAGATTAGTTTCAGCACAGCATGTGCATTAGTGCGTTACTTTAAAGCAGCCATATTAAAAGGTATTGCGCAGCTGCAAAGATTTCCCCCTAAGCGACAGAAAACGCCATACCACGTAGATGTGGTAGACGCATGCGCAGATGAGTTCCCGCGTTTTGGAAGCCATTTTAGGACACCCGGGTTATTCATTAGTGAAGCACATAGGAAAGCTTCCCCTAGATACAAATGTAAAATGTAGTGCACTGTTAGTGTTCACAGACAGGTTGATTTTAGTGTTACAGGTTATTCGAGAGGATTGCATACGAGCAAGTTTCTTTTTATGCCAAACCTTGCTTCATCACTGAATGCGAGTGATTACGCATACTGAGACACGCCTATGATACTATCGGGACCGAAGTATAACCGGAGACAAGGTAGGAGTTGATAATTGAGGGTTACATACGTGCATTTTCTGTATGGCTGGCTTTAACTTTATAGAGATATTGACCTGCTCAAACATTGATCACCATATAGGTCGATTACATATTTATCAAGAAGAAGACAGGTTTGCATAGCATCATATCTGGATATAGAATGGGACTTTTGGTCTCTAGCCACTTTATGGGGTTTCGGTCACACAGGACCGCTTATAGGTGTCTATATTTTCGTAATGGTTTCAGTCTTACCAATGAGTTCATAAAATTTTAACATGTGTAATGAGTGATAGTCAACAGCACAATTGAAATCAAGATATTTGACCATATGTAACATATGAGATGTAAATATGTATAATAATGATGGCACTTGCGACCAGGACATCTCTAGTTGTGGATTAACGAGGTTTGGTTTCCAGGTCTATCACATATACTAGCGTGAGGTGTGTATGCTCACACTCTACAAACCCAATATACCCTTTTCATTGTACTTTAGCCCTGAGGAAGTCATGGCAAATATCCGATACGACGAAACACGTGTTGGCTGGGCACCAAGAAACAAAAGAAAATACGCTGGGCACCATGAACCAAAAGAAACTAAATAACAAAAAGACAAAGATTGTCCAAGATATTGCTTACTGTGTACATTATTAAATCAGAATTATGTGCTTGGGAATTGTTCTTTACCAAGCAGAAACTATAATCTGTGTTGTTAGAAAAATAATCAGTGAAACTAAAAAGCTTACAAAATACATTTCTCGGCTGAAGTGATTCTTTGGTTGTGATGCATATATCCTGAAATGAGCAGGTTATGGTTTCCTACGCAAACGTAACTAGCATAAAGCTCTCTACTCGTTGACGCACACATGACATCACAAATAACATCACTAATAAAATGACATAGGATGTCACAGTTGGTATTTATTGATGACATCACAGAACATTACCTAAAACTATTCTTTCTAGTTTCTCTACATACCATTCTTGTAGCGAACAGTTCAAAATCTCTCCCACTATCCAGTATGTTAGTCACTGCAATGAAAACCTAAATGTAGTAGCAGGCAGTCGCAAGGCTGGAGCATTACCTCTGAAATTTATTAGGGAGGGGGAAATGTTTTGATTTTTAATTGTGAGCATTTTGGTTTTACTAAAACTCTATTCTAATAGAAAACGTTGCACCATTTGCTTTTACAGAATAGCTGCAAATTATCAAAGGAAAACGGGGATGAGGGGATAGAAACGTCTCGTTCTCGCAGAAGCAGAGCTGCTTCCTTTGGCCAGAGACAAATACCTGACAATGTTTTGAATAAAATTATTTGTTCTATTAGAACAATGGTTTATTTGTGGCCACAAGGAGAGAGGTGGCATTATGTAATCAGCTGAATCGCAGCCAGATTAATTCCCCAGCATTTATTTAAAATTAAAGGATATATTTTACACAAAGGAAGCCTATGCAGTCTGGACAAATCAATTAGTCACTCAAAGCCTTCCAGGCCTTCATATTTGAGACTGGGGGCTCAGTGGAATTATGGTGTCCTCTCTAAAAACCTGTGTAGACCTTATGTTCACAGGTCCACATGGCTGTGCGGCGCCATTCATCCCTTCGAGGTAGCCAAAAAATGTGCCATTATTGTTGGATAACAATAAACAGCTGTTATTCAGTGCCACTATGTCCCGAGGGCTGAGCGTGGGCTCTATGAATACTTTATTATGTTACCTATTCGCATCCACTCTGTTATATTTTAATACAATTACATGCAATGCAAGTTTCAAATTCATTTTAGTATGGAACTGTATTGGCCTTGCATGTATCATCTATGTTTTTTTATCTGCTTATTATGTTATTTGTTAATTAGGTGCCTTCAATAGAAAGGTGCACAGGAGCGTCCCCAGACATGGACAGGACCGCAGCCCCTTTTGCCATGTCCCAATATACCCAATTAGCCCCTTTAGTGAAAGGGGGGTTTTCGGGGGGTCATTTTGGATTTCTTATGGTCTTGAAAAAGTGAGAAGTTTCCACAAATTCGGAGGTGTCACATAAATAGCTTTGTACATCTGTAAACAGTGACTCATGCAGAGTTTTGGCTTCCACCAGAGAAGCCAGAGATACAAACATAAGCCTTTGTCCTTGAGGTGTAAAAGTAAACACCTTCTGGAATGAGAGATTGATTAAAATAATCCGCGGCTCTGCAAGTAAGACTTTGAGACAACAAACCAGGCACCGCTGCGCTATTACTGTAGCTGAAGTGTGTGCATGAGAGATGACGCCTCCTCGTTCAAGAAATGAACAGCCACAAATCCTAGGAGCTGGGGACGCTCCCGAGTCATGCCGCAAGTAAAGCCTCTCTGCAAGTTACATTTTCAGAATTCTTTCCCCAAGGAGTGCTTAAACATTAAAATCAAAGGGTGCGTTTTTGCAGTTATCTTTTTTGGCCTAATTCACAAATATATTGCTTTGACGTACCCTTGTCGCACTACTGCGTGCTCCTGCGTTCCAGGAGTCCGCCACAAATACTCCTGGCTCATTTTTTTAAATTCAGGAGTAAGCCAGAAGTAAAACTAGAGTAAATCACACCTACTCACAGAAAAGTAAAATGTCTGGAATAACGTGCTAATTTCTTACATTGCAGAATAATATATATTACACCCCTCCGAATCAGATGTCAGTTCCCAATAGGCACATTCCGATTTAGCCCATCGAGTTCGAGAACTGACAGAATATTTTCTGCAAATAGTTTCTTGCTGATGATTTGCAATAATTGACTTTCAATTCTGGTACAAGATATCATGTATAGTATTCCTACATCTTTGTTCTGTCGCTACTTTTACACCCACACCGTGGTCAGTTTTCCTGTCAAATAGTAGACCCAACTGGAGGAATATATGTGAAGGTGTGCAATTTTTTGTTTGCAAATTAGCTCAACCCACTCCATCCTACTTTTTGCTTTTATTTTAAACAATCACACTCTGACATCTTGGAAAGTTACCAGTTTGAGAAGAACCCTCGAGTGAGACTCAGATGTCCTGTAGTGGATTAGTTTGTGCTTGGCAGTTAGTGAAACTGGCGTGGTCAACTAGCAGCACTTGACCAACTGAGAGTGTCATAACTTTAACCAACTCTCTGGACTCCATTTCATTCCACAACTCCTTCGTGGATATGGCTGAGTCCCAATGAGGATCAAGTTCACGTTTGTGATCCTACGCTCCACTTCTCTTAGTTGTAGAATAATATTCAACACCAGATCATCTGGAGGTTTCTCAGGAAATTTGGAGTCTCTTTTGTTTATCTAGACATAGATAGGAAAGTATATCACAAGTCATCCTTTTAACACAATCTACGGTAATTGATCCATTGTCTCTGAAGAAGCCCTCTACTCTTCTCACTTTAGTAATAGTGTGAACGACAGTATGCTAAGATGCAAGTAAGATGGCAATTAGGGGAGAACAGCTAGGTATATGACTAACCCTGGGCGGCGTTCGCGTAGTCGCACTATGCAGAATTCCACGAAGTATCAAAAAAACTCTGCAAGCTTCGTGAAGTTCCACGTGCATGCAGAGTTGCTTCTTCCGCCAGTTCGCGATGCATTTTTCCTGTTCGGGAACGTGCATTGAGTGTTCGGGGACGCTTTTTGCGTGCTCGGGGGAAATATCGCATGAACTTACCCATGCGGTCGCCAATGGCCATGGCCACCTTTTTTTCACTTTTGCTATGGTTCTGGGGCCTGGTTTTCTATCCTCCCAGTATCTTTGCAATCCTTTCTTTCTAGCAACTTTTTTTGGATCTATTTTATGTATTATCTATCCCTCTCTATTCCTGATTCTATATTTTAAGTTTTTCCTACTTTTGTGTGTTTTTTACTGAGTTTTTCACTCTTTTTTATATTACTTGCTTTTTTCATTTCTTTTACTTACTTTCTTAGCTCCTACCTTTTCTTTTCCGCCCCAGCCTGTCCCAGAACCATGCCAAAGAGTAAGGGCAAGACCCGGAGTCTGAGGCGCGACCCCCTTCCTTGCGGAAGGCGGCGCCAACCCGGTGTGCAGCCTCATCGCCTATTCAGTGAGGCGAAGGTGGCCGAGTAGGTCTGGGCACACTGGCTGAAAGGCCTATTTATTGGGCCAGACTACTGGACTAGTGAATTAAATAATTATTGCAAATTGATTGCAAAAGTTGGAGAAAATTTAGTGAACTTTGTAACAGGTTTCCTTTATAAAACAAAACTAGTAGAAAAAGTACATACAAAGAAAAACAACTAGGTCCCTCCTGAAACTACAGACCACCCACAACAATAAATTCTAAAAAAATAAATAAAAAAAAGATGAAAAGTATCAAAAAATGTAGGTGCAATGCCCCAATCAAACAAACAATACCAATTCTCCAACTTACTTGTAAATCTCAATCCAAAAGTCCTAAAATCCAATGATATATGATGCAGCAGGCACAAAGAGTGATCCTTCCAACTCCAAATCCAAATGAAAAGTGAACAGGACATGGACAAAGCACTGGGAGGAGACTGCTGTACAGGAACAGAAAGTTGGAGACTCTGGGGAACTTCCTTCCCCTTAAACAAATAAATAAAAAAAGAAAAAGGACTACTTGCACAAAAAAGTACAGCCAAATGTCAATCTGAGGAGTTTTTTTCATCCATATCATCGTTTTTTTTTTAGAAGGTTTTATGCTGTTCAAGAGATATTCTTCTCCAGATTGCAATTTCTGCATGTTCGCATCGCGATCTTCACCAAGCTTCCGCCGGATGTCCAATGGGGCGTCCGACTGACATGTTCGCGATCGCACACTCTCACGGAATCGCGCCGCTGGCTACCAAAATCTCGTGGCGCACGTGAACGGATAGGAAATCTCGTTGGTAAACGCAGGGATCCCGGTAAGTCGCTACCGTGGGCGCAAAAACGCATTTTGAAAGCGAGAACAGGAAAAAACTTTTTCGGTAACTCTACGTTCTACGCGGAACGTGGAGTTGCTGAAAATACGCAAACTACGCGAGCGGATTTTAACACCCAGGGTTATATATGACCCACCCACCACATGATAAAACAGTGAGCAAACTTACCAAAGACAGTCATTCAGGGCTTCACAGGTTCGGTCTGGGGTCCATACCTCAGGAAATGTGGCAGTAGAAGGTTGTGATGATGTAATTTAGAGGGGACCATCATTGAGGCAGGATGGTGACTTGGCCGGGAGCGGATGGTGAGAATTGGTATGATAGTACAACATGCTAAAACATACCAGTCCCGCATCAGCCACTTCAGTACAAACATGGAAGGTAAGGATCTTAAGCAATTAAGTGAGATAAAGTCTAGGCCATGACAGGGGTGGGGGACAGAAGACAATGGACTATGAGATGCCACACAACCATGAGACTCCTTCACCCGAGCAGGACATCTGACATAAATTGGGTAGATTGAGAGCCCTTCCAAATCTATGAGTAAGAGAATGGATGTATGCATCCCTGAATAACATTATATGAGAAAAGCAGGATACAACAATAAAGAAATACTTTAGCAAAGTGACAAGGAATGTGAGGGACGGATCAAAGCTGCAAGTCACACATCAAACACACCTGTCAAAGAAGTAAGGACAGAGGCTCTGGGAGATGAGCAAAGTTACTGTACCCGGCTGGCCGGAATTCAAGGACCCCCCAGAGTTCTAAGGAAAATCCCCTTTATCACCAGCCTAGATGGGGTAAGTGCTGGGGATTTCAGTTCATAAATCAAATCCATTAAGCATATCGACTGTATCCACTCAGATAACGTTCCAGTTCTCCTAAAATTCACATTGCCAAATATGAGGCAAAAAGCATTTTCTTGGAGACTTCCCCCAGAGCCCTTTCGGACCCCGCCTTCAGAAAGGAGGTTAAGACAGGCATTCAAGAATACATTGCCCTCAATGTATATTCTATTTCTAGCCGCGGCACCCTGTTGGAAGAACTTAAAGTAGTCATTAATGAGGTGTGTTTGTCTAAACAGTCATGGATCCTAAAGAGCTGCTTTCATAGAGTGGGGGAGGAGACTGCCAGCCAAGGACAAGGATATGCCTGCTGAGAGTCATGGCAAACTGGCAGAATATAAGGATACAGTCAGCAGAGAGATAGATTAATTTCTTAATCAATGATACCGAAGCTTGAATATATGGGGAAGAAGGAGGAAAGTGCAGAAATTTGTCACAGCTTCTAAATGACCCCTGGGCGAGTGCAGCTATAACCAACGTAGACACGCTGGATGGGGTAACCTATAGAGAGCTGAGGAAATATTAGAATACTTTTTTGGATTCTAAACAGCACTTTACTGCTCCAAATCTCATCCCACAAGAGATGGTTGTATATCCATGTGACACCGTTAATCTTACATGGTTAGAGGACTCCCACAGACAATACTTGGACATGCCTATATGTACAGAAGAAATCATCCAGTAATTCAGGGAATGCTGTGCAGCTGTGCCCTGGGTTTGGCCACCATACCTGCAGAATTAACAAGGAATGTGCCAGTGCAGGAGAAAACACACCAACTAAATGGAGGGGCTGGCTCCTCTTAGCTTTCAGTGGATAGGAACAGTGATTGGGGCACAGGAGGTTCTGCGAGAGGGAGGGGAAAGTAAAGGTGTAACAGGATGGGCGGTTTGACTGGTGGTAGAAAAAAAGAAATATGCTACATTTATAGAAGCTAGGAAAATAGGCATATTTCCACACACATTCTGCAAAGCACTCTTAATTACACTGTTAATACCAGATAATCTCTAGGAGAGGTGTGATTTGTATTGCCTTTTGTTGTGATTAGCATTGACAACAAGATATTGGCCACAATATTCGTTAACAGGCTTCTTCCACCACATCTGAAACTGACAAGCCTGATGTCTTTCTTATTTGCTGTTGCCTAAAAACACCCTTGCGGCATGGCTTTGTCAACATCATGCAGATGGAGAGTTCAGATTCCAATCTAGACATCTTATCACTGCAACAGATGACATCTGCACCCTTCTTGACAGAGGAGAATCAGCCACCCTGATCCTGCTCGACTTCTCTGAAGGTTTCAACACCGTCTCCCACCACACACTCATTGATAGTGATAGAGCAAAGACTTTATCAAACAATTTCTAATGACAAAAGAAATGATTATGACAACTTTTACATAAACCATGGTAAAACGTGTGTTAAGTTCCACATTATGAAACCTGATATCAATATGCTATCTAGTCACTGCATCATAAAAGTATGCAAGAGGAAAGGTAGTTTAGAGGCATACCATTAACATACATGTGGTTATTACTCATGAAATAGTAATTTCGTTCATTTATTTGTGTTAGAATAACGTAGGAGAAAAAGTCTCACGTTAATGGAATATGTTGTTAATTGACTTGGCTTTCCTGTAATGGCTATGAAATTAATAAGACTAAAAGTTTTTGTGACTTTGTTTTGATTTACATTTGAAAAGTAATTACATGCCATTTCATGTTATAACATATGGACCGAAAATGACAAAAGAAGTTGCTACATGAATATATCAAGATGTGTTAGCATAAAACATCTTAAACATGCATTTTCACTTGTCTTATTAGTTGAAAATCCACATAAAAAATACTGACTAGTATGAATTTTTTCTATATGTACAATGATGACCCCTTTAAAATGTTATAAGTATCCTACTTGTATTAATTATGATCAGATTGATATGATAATTAATGTATTAACGTATTTTGGAAATACTAAGCTATGTCTTTTATTAATGTGTGATTTTAAATTATCAATGTGATTTAATTGTGAATTAGCAGGCCTCACATCTTACTTTCCTGTTTCAGTGAAGTCGTGGACTGAATATTCTAAAGCGTATGGGAACTTTTAAGAAAATAGTAACCCTTATTAAAATAAAAACTGTTTCATTTTTTTTTAACAATCTTTATTCAGTTTTTCAAGCTTTGGGGTCTTATACAAAAAAAAGTACATTTGGTACATTTGTTATGGTAGAATGCATTCCATATACATTAATTGCTAGTCAATGCTTTTTAGTTGTCAAATTGAGGGTACCTTTTGGCGTTTTACGCTGTGCATATACAGTCCGTAAGCATCTACAAGACAATAACTAGATATAACTGCAAGTGCATTTATATAACTCTTGAACTTCCAAACTCCCCCCCCCACCCACCTCTGCTGGCTCTGCCCCGACCTGTAGTGTTATATTCTAATTTTGCCTTATTCCCCTCGACACTGCGCGTAAGTACATTATATGAATGTATTATTCTTTGGTCTCGGATAATTATGCGGGGGCTGGCATACTGGTCTATACTATGCATCTTGTACTGCAGGGATGGGCACAGTTTCAAGGACCCTGAATGCCTCCACTATAATGCCCCAGTCCATCGATATGGGATTCTTACATAGTGCTCGGGTTTCCTCCCACCTTATGGCATCACTCTCCGCACTCCAAAATAATGACTGGTTCATTTGACATCGCTCTGGCTGAATAATGTGTTTGCAACACGTTTTGCTACATTCTGGAACATCTGCTTTAGAAAGTGGCACTAGTGAAGTTTTCTTTTTAAAATATCCAGTTGTTCGATGTGTCCTATGCTTACATGACCTAAAGATCTACATAACTGATTCACCTACTCTTACAGGTTTGTATCCTCTTTCCTGCTACATCACCCTCAACTTACTTTGAACTGACCAATGGAACCGAGGGGTCTGACAATTTGGTGAAGCCAAAGGGTGTCACACCCAGAAACTGTTCAAGTATAATGGTTCATTTTGAGAGAACAAGGGAGAAGACTTCAGTTTCTGATTTTGATTCAGATTCTAACTCTGCTGTTGGGTCTAGGACTCGCTGTTGCAGACCAGTGTCCTGACGTGGATTGAACCTTTCGACTGGAAGGATCTTGTCATGCTGTTGTGACTCTTGTCATTTCAGCAATAGACTGAGACAGATCGCTGTCTTGACATAATGGA
Source organism: Triturus cristatus (assembly GCF_964204655.1). Lineage (NCBI taxonomy): Eukaryota > Metazoa > Chordata > Amphibia > Caudata > Salamandridae > Triturus > Triturus cristatus. Next base: position 709,475,358 of record NC_140587.1, on the reverse strand, counting down.
CTGGCTACTTGGAATTTTGAGAACTTTCCTGAGAGTCTTTCAAAAGGGACTCCCCCGTGGTTATGTAAAAGTGTCGATTGTCTATCTGTGATCGACTGTGAAAGACCTCTTGTGCCTAATTTCCTGGCCGGTGCTCCTTTGTTAAAAACCTTGTGCTTCCATACCTTCAAAAACGTAACCATCAAACTTAAAACCCACTGGCTGCAGCAACGTGCCCGTATCACTTTTACCGTCCTTCTCTACCCCCGTGACGCCGGAGCTTCTCCCCCGTCCGCTTCCTTTGGCTCCCAGACGTCATCTGCAGACGGGAGAATACCGGCCTCTTAACCTCACGCGCGCTGCGAGTTTCAGCGCGTCCCACGTGTCCCGTTGCCAGGGAGACGCTCTGCGCTGAAAAAAAAAAAGGGCTGGGAAAAGCAAATGGTGCTTAGGAGTGGAAGCAGCACTAGAAACAGATTAAACACGAAGGAGAGGCTGTGTATTTCTCAATCGCTCCCTGCAATTGAAACTGGAGCTGGAGCTGGTACCCGGGCTTCTCCATCTGTCTCATCTGTCTCATCTGCCTCATTGTTTTTATCTGAGACTGGGACAGTGATTAATACTGTTTCTGTATTTGTATGTGTGTCTATATCTTTATCTGGCATACCGGCAAAACCTCAAGTGAAATTTCAAATAGGGGAGAGCTACCCTCTCAATACTAGCTCCTCACAGAGAGAGCTGAAAACTTGTCTAAAGGAGCTTAAGGGCACGAAAAGTCAGAAGAAACGCAATACTGTCCTGAAAGATTTCTATTGCAGGTAGAAGAGAAAGTTCCAGGGAGGAAGTCGGTGGGGTGTACTGACGCCAGTAATCTATCAGAAACGGATTGTGACGCCCTCTAAGCCCTCTAAAGCCTCAGATATGGAAAGGAATACCGGAGAGAACCGGAAGGACAAGGAGGACAGAGGGAACAGAGGGGAAGGGCTCACCCTGGAAAAAGAACAAAAAGGCCAGAAGATACAAACAGGGGCAGCAAATAACGCCGCTTTTAACAAGGAAAAAGGGGACGAAGCAGGCGAGCTTTTACAGGGAGAGATATCGAACCTACAAGACCTTGAGAATGCAGAAATTGAGCTGACACCTGCCCAACATACAACTAACAGACATAAAGGCCCCGAAACCAGAGGAATCATAGCAAAGGAGAAAGACCTGGCAAAAGACTCGGTAAAAGACCTGGCAAGAAATGAGGTTCAAGAAAAAGGAAAAATTAAAGATAAAAATATGGAAAAAAAACTGGAAAAAGAAAGAGAAAAGACCAAACGAAAGGAGAAAGAGAAAGAGAAAGAAAAGGAGAAAGAGGCTGGCAACAGGAAGGAGAAAGGGGGGGAAACAGAGGAAGATGCCAAATTGGAACGAATGGCTAAAAAAGCGCAGAGATTACAGACGATAAAAAACTTAAAGGCAACTGCAAAAAACACTGGCATAATTGAATCATCACAACCAAGAATCTATAATATATTCAGCCCTCTGCATAAGGATTAGGAGTGATGCAACAAACAATGGGGAAAAAATACAGATCCAAATGCAGAATAAGAACTCTGAGGAGTGGAATGGAAGCTACAAGAATGTTCAAAGTATGCCCCCAACCAACTTGGAGGAAAGTCGAACTATAGTCACCGGCGAAGGAATTTGGAATGCTGACTCAAATGTGACCCAGGAAGAGACAAGGGCATCTATAGAGATAGACGCAGTAACATTAAATCAGAGAGAGCAAATGGAGCAATTGGATCAAAAAAAACTGAACCAGGAAATGAAGGAGCTGATCCCCTTCCCCAATTCTCCCAATTCGCAAGATCCTCCAGGGGGGGAAGAAGTACATTTAGCTAATCACTCTCTCTCGGATGAAGACTCTGAATCAGAGGTATACGAAACAGGGATGTCTTTCTCTAGTGACTCAAGTCAACTGAGCAATTCAAGAGAATCAAGTCCAAGCGCGCGAAGGGGAGCCGTATCTCTGGAGATCTCTGGCTCCAATAATTCAAGATTATCTAGCGAAATCAACATCAGGAAAAAAAGGAGCGGGGGAAAAAAAGGTCAAAACACAAAAGAGAACGAAACGTGTTGAATGAGGAAACCACAGATCCTGGTTATAACACGGACTATGTCAAAAGTAGACCTAATCCCCCCGAAGAAGCCCAAGGATTAAATCATCAGAAGAAACACCACGTCAAAACCCGGGCGTACAAGGAAACAAAGAAAGACACCCAAAAAAACCCACGGAACCCTCGTTGAGCCAGGTGCTTTGCTCAATAAAAAACTTCCATGAGGATGTGAAAAAAGAGAGCCAAAAGAACCGCATGGCCATTGAAAAATTACAAGGCGCTGTGAAGAAAGTGGGTAGTATCTGCTCCGAGATCTCTGAAAGAATGGTCAGGGTGGAAACTCGTACCGAGAATCTTGAAACCGATGTCGCGACGCTTCAAAAAAAGGAAACAGAACAAGACGGAATAATAAGGGATCTCATGGCCAAAGTGGAGGATCATGAAAACAGATCCAGAAGAAATAATCTAAGGTTTCTTGGAATTCCGGAGAATTTTGAGGGAAGCGATGCCAGAGGGGCAATGTTTAACATACTCAAAACATCATTTCCGGAATTGGAAGCCTGGGATATGGAAAGGGAAGTCCAGCGGGCCCATCGTTTTCCCCTAATGCTATCAAAACATTTTAACAAGCAAAATCAATATCCAAGGGCAATGCTGGTCTGCTTTGGGAATTTTCACCTCCATGAAAAAATCTACGACCTTCCAAGACCTACCACCCAAAGAGAGCATAAGGGGTTCAAATTTTTTGCCAGACCGGACTTCGCTCACGCCACCGTGGAGCGAAGATGGAAAATGCGTCAGCTACTTGGACCGTTTGAAAAAGCTGGAGCAAAAGCATTCCTGCAAAATCCGGCACGCCTGAAAATGATATTTAAAAGTGCAACAAGAAGCTTTAACAGTGAAATACAGGCGGAGGACTATCTTCGGGAAATCTCAGAGACAGCCTCTCGAAATCCAGGGAAATAATCTAAATCAGATATAAAGACTCATAGTAAAAGGAATATATAAGATTAATTAACTATTGCAATTTGTATCTAGTAGAAGGTATACCTTGGGGAAGCGTGGACTTTTAGCGAAATGGTTGAACGGCTCGGGGAATTTAAATGTTTAGAAAATGTAGGCTTTGGGTCAACTATAAAAGATAAGCATATTATTTATACTAAACTAGCCTAGTTCGCAGGGCCCGCTTGCGCAGATGTTGCACCCCTGGTCCAGACAGGCCCAGGTAACCTTCAAAGGTGGTGGTGGGTGGTGGGGGGGGAAAGGGGAGGCGGGAAGGCCAGACAGGTTAGACATAAAGGGTAGCAAATCTATGTCAAAAAGGAATAGGGAAATACTTACAGGGATCACAGGAAACCAGAACGTCTGGGATATAAAATATGGCACTTTTTTATTAGTAGCATGGCTGGGATAAAAATATTATCTCTGAATATTTGTGGTCTGAACGATCTTAAGAAAAGGCAAATGGTTGCAATTGGGCTACAAAACTGGGAGCTAATGTTGTATGCATGCAGGAGACGCATATTGAAGGGTCCCAGAGCCAGCTGTTGAATACACTAGGGTATAAACTGGTGTGTGCTACTTCACAAGGTGTTAAAATTCGGGGGGTTGCTATTCTGGCTAAAGGGAGTGGATTGGTGTTTAACAATTCTAAAACTGATAAGTTTAGCCGTTGGGCTATCACCGAATGCAGTTATCAAACAGGGCAAAAAATGACAATTTGTGCTATTTATGGGAGCAATACAGATGACCCCGGGGTTTTCAATGAGGTCTCTAACAAACTATCACACTGGCCTCTTCCGGTTTTGGTCTGTGGGGACTTCAATATAAACCTCCCGATCAACAGGTCCTTAAATGATGACTGGGTCTATAAAGGACGTAAACCTAAAGTATTCCACTCTCTTAAAGATCTGTGTCTTGTACATGGACTTGTGGATAGCTGGCAGACTTCAAATATTAACACCGGTGACCTTGGCTATACCTTTTATTCAAATCCACACCGCACGCATGCCAGAATCGACTATATTTTACTCTCAAATTCACTAATCAGGAATTCCCAAACTGTTAAATTGCCCCGGGTACTATCTGACCACAACCCCCTTTTCTGCACACTGACTATTAGGCTAGCTAAAGCAGAGCCTACTCTGTGGTCATTTGAAAAAGCATTACTGAACGACCCTCAGTATTGTATCCACATGAAAGACTGGATACCCAAGTTCCTAGCAGAAAACATTAATAGTACATCAATAGAGGTTGTTTGGGATACGTTGAAAGCAGGGGTCCGGGGTGAGACTATGTCATATTCACTCAGAGCAAACAGACGAGAGAAAGAGGAGTTACGGAGGCTGCAGGATGAGCTTATGTTAGCAGAAGTAGGACTCATTAGTGTCACTAGCAATATAGACACAACTGGGGATGTCTCTAGTACCTTAGCCCAAGTAGCAGTTGCTAAGGCAGCAATCACTAATATGTTTTCAGATAAGGCAATCCGGAAAGCCACGGCACGAAAAGAATTAATATATGAAGTCAATTGGCGATGCGATTGCGACAACAGGTCAATGCTAATCTAATAAGGGAGATTGTAGACCCAGTGGAAGGCCAGTTAAAAGACCCAGAGCTGATTAAGCAAGCATTTTGGAGGTTTTATAAAGAACTATATACGGACAACGGCAATGGAGACACCACAGAAATAGAAGGGTACTTAGAGAATTGTGAAGTCGTAAAGCTTGAGGTAAACACACAGCTGGCTCTAGAGGAAACTCCGAACATGGAAGAGGTATTGACCGCAGTCAAGAGCCTCCCTAAAGGAAAGGCAACAGGTCTGGACAGTATCCCTTCGGAGTTCTATGGCACATTTATAGACGAAATTAAACACATATTTAGGGATTTGATTATTCATATTTTCTCCGGGGGGGGGAACCTCCCAGTTCCTGGTCCAGGGTCAAAATTGTGATTTTCGCCAAAAAGGGGAAACCCCCAGAACATTTAGGATCATACCGTCCAATAACCCTTATAAATGCTGACTCTAAAATATACTCCAAAATCTTGGCAAACCGAATTGCACCCATAATACATAATGTTATCGTCAAAAGCCAGCACGGTTTTGTTCCTGGAAGGTCAACGATTAATCATATCAAGAGGGTTATTACACTTTTTGACGGAACAGAAACTACAGGAGACCCTATGGCCCTGATCCTTCTGGATGCAGAGAAGGCCTTTGATAGGGTCTCCTGGCAGTTTCTCTGGAAAGCAAGGGCGATGATGGGATTTCGAATCAAGTTTATTCAGGCGATACAAAAAATGTATAATAATCCTAGGGCTGTTGTATCTGTCAATGGAAGCCTAACTAAGGAAATCGCCGTCTCCAGGGGAACTCGCCAGGGATGCCCTTGTTCGCCATTGCTCTTTGCAATATATATAGATTCTTTTATTCGCTATTTGGAGAAAAACAGTCATATAACCCCCATTATATCACAGGGGTATGCAACAAAAACATTAGCATACGCTGATGATATTGCTATAGTTACTGCAGACCCCATAGAAGCAATGCTGACCATTGAGGCCGAGGCCAGGAAATTTGTGCCGGTCACTGGCTACGCGCTAAATCAAGGAAAGACACAAATTGTTTTAAATCAAAAAATTGTGATGGATGATCCTAGGGTGGTGAAGGGAGCGACATACCTGGGTGTCACAATTTCTTCCAAATTAGAGGAAGTTGTGGACATAAATCTTAAGCCAATGCTGAATACGATACAAAAGGATCTACGACGGTTAGACAATCTCCACCTGTTCATTATCGGAAGAGCAAATGCAATTAAAATGGTGTACTTTCCCAAGATATTATATTTATTCAGGGCAGTTTGCCTAGAGTTTTCTAACCAGTGGTTTACAGTAATGGAACGTACTTTTTCTAGATTTATATGGTCATACGCTCAACCCCGTCGGGCATATAAATATCTCACCCTTCCTAAGGACAGAGGTGGGTTAGCACTTCCCAACTTAAGGAGATATTACTGGTCATGTGTACTATTCTACAGTAAGTAATTATTATTTTTTTTTTATTGAAAATTTTTATTAGAAACCGTTGGTACACAGTAAAATACAGACAAGGGCCTAAACCACCAGGGCCGGCCGCTATAAAGCCCGAGGGCCCGCAGTGCAACGCCACACATTCAAATGATCCAGAGGCAAAGCTCCCGGCAGTTCGTGAGCACATATAACAGGCCGTGGCCATAGGCCAGGAGCATTCGGAATAAACAGTTTTATTTTTTATTAAATATAAAACACACTCAAGGCAATGAGAGTCTGAAATAGCAGCGTGCTCTTCCCAGGACGGGGAACAACGTACAGTATCCAAAGCAGGTCTTGTCTGGAAGCGGTAGAGGGGGGCAACGGGAGAACAAAGCATGGAACACACCTCACACCATCCCGCGGAATGCGTGGCTAGGGGGACAAAGCAATATCGATCTCTAATGGCAGAGGCGGGGTGCAGATACGTCCTCGATATAAATTCCATGGACCCCATACCTTAGCCCATTTCCCTGGCTTGCCTCTCGCCACATACACCGTCTTTTCCCTAAACATACACCAATCCATATTCTCCTTCCATACCTCGATCGTGGGCGGCCTCGGGGAGCCCCACAGCTGTGCAATGTTACGCTTAGCTACCATGTACCCCAAGGTCACCCACTGCGTCTGTGCCGCATTACAATCATTCGGTTCCCAGACATTCAACAAGCACCTCCTATCCTCAGGCAACAGAGCAACGTGCGTGACCTCCTCCATTACGGTGTGGATACCGTTCCAAAATCACACAACCTCCGAACATTCCCATAAGATATGGAGAAAGGTCCCCGACAGGCCACATCCACGCTTACACTGTCCATCCATCGAGTAACGCATACGCAGCAAACCGAGCCCCGTGACATACACTCTATGAAGGATCTTCAGCTGTACGAATCGTAAGCGGGCCGGGATCACCACCTCTTTCGGGGAGGCCACCGCCGATACCCAGTCCTCATCGTCCAATTCCAAGCCATCGCCTGTCCATGCGTCCCGCAGACGGAGCAGCAAGTCCGCGCGATCATTAATGAGTTTCTTATAAATCAGAGAAATAGTGCTGTCGGGCACGTAGCCATCCAACACTCTATCCTCCAGTGGGGAGTACTCGGGGATAGCAGCAACGTCTGGAAAAACCGAACACAGCGCATGGTAGACTTGAGCATACCGGAAGTACTCTCTATCGTTTAATTTATATTCAGTTTTAAGCATTTCAAACGTTTTGAAAGACCCCTTCGCCCAAAGATCACCCACCTTACATATACCAATCATATCCCATTTCTCAAAGCCTTTCGATCTCCACAAACAGCCCAACCGCTCAGAGGCATACAATGGCGTCGCCCGAGTCAAGCGATCCCTCCACCCCATCGCAGCTTTCGCCGCGTGCCACACACGTACCGCAACCTGCGTGGGTCCTGTCAACCGCGTGCCCGGAGTCACCGAGTACAGCGCCCTATTATAGTCCCCACCCGGGAGCAGAAATGTATCCATCTCGAAGGCCGGATTCAAGGAAGGACCGTATATCCCGTGGTTCACCGCCGCCAACTGAGACGCCCAATAGTATCGTTTAATATCAGGGAGGGAGACCCCCCCCATCATACCAAGGGAGCGTCAACTTGGCGAGAGCAATCCGCGGCCGCCCATCCCAAAACAGTTGGCGCTGAAGACCCTCCACCTCCCGGAAATAACGGGCTGGCACGACATCTAGAGTATCTTGCAAAGCGTACAAGAAGCGAGGTAGTGACATCATTTTAAACAATGCCGCCCGTCCGAGTGGCGAGAGCGGAAGTCGTCGCCACCTCGCGACGTCGGCCTTCAATCGCTGGAGGGGAGGGAGAAGGTTTCGCTCATAGCGGACCACGAGATCCAGTGAGATAAAGATTCCCAAATATTTGAACCCAGGGTAGCAATCTGGATAGGGCAATCCCGTGGCAGGAGGGGGGCCTCACCCGAGAGGATGTAAACACACGACTTGGCCCAGTTGATGACCAGGCCGGAGTTGCGACCAAAGGAATTCAGTACGTCCACCAATACAATCAGCGACTGTCGGGGAGAGGTGAGATACAGAAGGATGTCATCCGCGTAAAGGGAGACACGGTCTTCAAACTCCGGCGTCCATCTAATGCCTCGCAACGACGGCTCCCAACGCAACCAGGCGGCGAGAGGCTCCAAAGAAAGTGCAAAGAGAAGGGGTGATAACGAACATCCCTGCCGCGTACCTCTCCCCAGTGCGAAGGGAGCCGACACCCTACCATTCACCACCACCTGAGCCAGAGGGTCAGCATATAGTAATTTTACCCAACCAATAAATTCAGGGCCGAACCCAAATTTCGCCAACACGGCCCAAATATATGGCCACTCCAAAGTGTCGAACGCCATAGTAGCATCTAAAGATGCCAAGATGGCCGGCTCACGTATAAATTCCGCTCTAGCCAGCACGCCGTGCAACCACCTCAAATTTAGAGCGGTATTCCGATGAGGTATGAAACCGGACTGATCCTGATGAATCAAGTCGCCCACGACCCGAGCCAGTCGATTAGCCAATACCTTAGCCAGGAGGCGCAGCGATCTCGCGGCTTCCCCTCTTTGTGTATCACAACTATATTGGCGAGGCGTTGGTCAGGGGGGAGGAAGCCCACCGCACGGGCTGCGAAAAACATGTCCCGAAGATGCGGCGCTATCTTATCGGGACGCAACTTATATAGTTCGATGGGAAGACCATTAGGACCCACCGCTTTACCCGATGCGATCGAGCGAGTGGCCAGAGCGATCTCATCTAACGACAACTTCGCCTCCACCAATACTGCATCAGCCTCCGATAGGGTTGGCAATGCAATGTCTCTAAGCAACAGATGAGAATCCTCCTCCGAACGCACAGAAACCGGAGAGTATACCCCGCGGAAATGAGCTGCGAAGCAGTCAACGATGTCCACCGGGTCAGTCACACGCACTCCATCCATTCTCTCCACAACGGGCACCACCCTGCTCGCTCTCTCCTTCTTATCCAACCAAGCAATCAACTTTCCGGCCTTATCCCCCACATCATACAGTCGTCCTTGCTGCTCTCTACTCATCCCTTTAGCGGCTTCCGTGACTAGCGCTCTATAATCTGATTGTTTGAGGCTGAGAACATGCACTTTCTCATCAGTAACTCCCCGCTCCAAGTCCTCCTCTATTTCAGCTATTTCAGTTTCCAGGCGAACCACCTCTGCTCTCTTGCACCTCTTAGCATGGGAGATAAGGGACAGGGCCTGCCCCCTGATCACCACTTTATAAGCCTCCCATAGGGAGACGGCCGACGGCACCGACCCCACATTATCATTGAAGTAGTGATCAGTGGACTTGACCAGCTCCGCGCGGATCTTAGGGTTACGTAGATACCAGGGGCTAATGGGTGCCACTCTCCCCTCTGCCCCCGGGACAACCTTCAGTTGCAACCATATAGGGGAATGATCAGAAATACCTCGGGCTAAATGACGCACCTCCCCAATCATCCCAGCCTGGATCGCTGGCATAAGCATGTAATCAAGTCTCGAGAGACTCCCATGGGCCCCCGAGTGAAAGGTATATTGCGCCTGACCCGGGTGCATCAATCTCCAGCAATCTACAAGTCCCAAAGTGTCCAAAAAGCCACCCAACCAGGCCTGAGCCCCAGGGAGATCCCTGGGGGGGTGACGGTCCTCCAACCCGGAGACAACGGCATTAAAGTCACCCCCCAACACCAAAACCCCCCCAGGGAGTCCCAGGACCAAATGCCCCAAATCAGCAAATGTAGCCGTCTGTAACCCCGGAGGCACATACACAGCGACGAGCGAGATAGTCCTACCCTCCCATCTCCCCACCAGTGCCACATAGCGCCCCCTATCATCGTGAAGCACCTCATCAACTTCCAATGGGAGAGAGGCCCTAACCAAAATGCCCACTCCCCTAGAGCCAGAAGTGAAACCAGAGTGAGCGGCAAGGCGATAGCCCCTCCTATTTAGGGCATGGAAGGAGTTCCCAATCAAATGTGTCTCCTGCAGGAAAACAATGTCGGGCGAAATCCTCTTCAAGAACTGCAACACCACCCCGCGCTTGATCCTGTCCCCAAGTCCATTCACATTCCACGAAAGGATTCTCAATCCCCTACCCCCCATCCCACTCCCGTGCATGATACCCACATCCTGGAGAGCACAACCCGGATAAGTCAGCAGAGAACTTCACATTGCCTTGCGAAACAAACAAACAATCCCCAACAACCCCCCTCCCCCACAATCCCCAAACCACAACTCCCCCCTCCCTGCACCCCTGCATGAGCCCAAACAGCCCCCCCAAATCACAGTGTGCCTGTCGCCCTAACATATACCACAAAAAGAACCCCAGAAGGAGGAAAGGACCCCAATAAGCTCCCCACAACCCCCGGGCATTTGGAGGGCATATTGTGCCAAACTAGGGTCCAGTTGAGCCAAGGTACAAAACGTCACCAGTTCAGTCCATCACCAGGAACCAAGTTCTAATCCTGCTCCACCAAATCCCGTCCACTCTCCGCCATCCGACTGTCTCGATCCTGTCCCCGAGGCAGGGCATCCAACCAGTCTCCAACCGCCTCCGGCCGGTCGAAAAAGTGGGAACGACCCTGGAACTCAACCCGCAGCCTCGCCGGGAAGAACATCGCATATTTCAGCTCCATGTCCCTCAAGCGCCGTTTGACACCCAAAAATCCCAGCCGTTGTTTCTGGACCGCTTGCGTGAAGTCGGAGTTCAAAAGCTGACATTGGAGTTCTCAAACTTCAGCGGCCCGGCAACCCTTGACGCCTGAAGGATAGCATCCCTATCCCGAAAGTTAAAGAGTCGGGCGATTATAGGCCGCGGGGGAGCACCCACCTTGGGCGCACCACCTGGAATCCTGTAGGCCCGCTCCACCGCAAAGAACTTGCTCAGTCCCTTAGGCGCGAGACGATTGGTCACCAGGTCCTCAACAAAGAGATCCGCAGCAGAGTCCTCCGATCTTTCTGGTACTCCAATGATACGAACATTGTTCCGTCTAGCCCTGCTTTCAGAGTCCTCAAGTCGACGGTCCGTCAGATCACTGGCTAGCCGCAACCTACGGACCTCCGTCTGCAGGGCGGCCACGTCCACAGTTATACTCGACGCCGCTTGACTCAAGGAGTCGACCCGCTCGTTAGTTTTGGACAGGTCTGCCCTGACCAAATTCACATCGATCAGGACCGCGTCCAGTTTATGAGCCAGGGTATCAAACTGCTGACCCACAGCGGTCTTCATCTCCTCAATGGCGCCCATGACGTCCAGCAGGGTCAATTCCGACGATGGGCCGGAGACCTCCTTAGACCTCTCAGGCGATTTATGCAAGCCACCAGGGGATCCCTTTGCCTGCGCATATCGATCCATGTTATTGACCTGGGTATAGGCACCCCTCCGGGTTGACTTGGGTTTCGACTTGTCTCCGTCTAATCTCGCCGCCATCGTCCGGAGGCCACCAAGGCCGGCACCCGCCCGCACCAGGAAAAAAGGGGACCAGGTAGCTAATTCAATTGAACACAGCCGTCGCCGACAGTCAGCCCATGTAGCATCCGAGAGTCAGGCCAGACACTTCGCCGTCCGCGCCCCTCTGAAACACCAGAGTCTCTCGGCCGATATCAGAGAGCAGGCTTGAAAACGAAAGTGAAAGTGCAGGGTCCGTGGCAGGGCAAGCCCAGCCAGCCGCTGTTGTTCACTTCGTACCCGGGCACTTCACCAGCTCGAGATCGGGACCAAGGCAAGAGCAGGCCGCAAACTTCGGAGTGCAACCATTCCGGGTCCTGGCGTCCGATCTGAATTTGGAAAACGGGTGACACCTCAGCGCAAGTTCATCTGCAAAAGCCCGTCAAATAAACCAGGATTAAGTCAGGATAGACGTGGGAGGTTGCGGAGGCCCTCGAGAGCCGTAAGCCTACGCGGCCATCTTGGTTGCGCGCTAGGCTCCTCCCTTACAGTAAGGAATTATTGCAATGGGGGAATAACACAGAGGTACATACCGCCTCAATCTTTCAGCTATTGGTGGGGTTACCAAAGTTAATAACTATCCATGATGATTTAATAACTTTTATTACTCTAGAAATAAATGACAGTTATCCTGTTCCTGGTCCTCATTGAGTAATTTTCCATCCTTCAAATAACCAACCCCTTTCAGTACAGAACAAGATCCAAAGGAGGACCAATTGATGTAAGTGGTAGCAAGAGTGATAAAAGAGACCTGTTGAAATAGAAGGGTTCAGTAAACGCAACAGCAATAGCCTGCACCAGATTGGAATCACAGACAAAGCGCTCTGATAGATGGCATCTGTAAAGTTCCCGAATGCGTACACAACCTGTTTTGAGGGTTGGCTCTTGTTTATTAGGTACAGCCTCAGCAGAGACCTCATCCACATCAAGTCCTAGTAACCAACTGAACTTGAAGCGTAACACATCCCAACCTAGAAGCACACTACATTCTAGAATCCTACATCACCCCTTAGATACAGAACACCACATCACCTTCCTCACCCAATACCACAAAAAAGGAAAAATCACCCTGGAGGAAGTAAAGGGAGGAAAATATAGGAAACAATGAATAAACAAGAATCAGCTACAATCCTAAATAAAATAAAATGTTCCCCTCTTTTTTTGTTTAGCAAGAAATATTACTTCACACAATCTTGTAGCCGGATGGGTGCCCTTTATACACGTCGAGGCCTACATCCACCTACATGTTTATTTTGGGATTTCTCAAAGGATGAGACATTTTCTCCAGTAGGGAAGTACTTAGCCACTCTGTTCAAGTTCCAAACTCTGTGATCATTATTCTTTATTGCATTTCTGAACACATTGATCCCCTTGAAGGGTTGACTAAATTTGGAAGTTCAATTCCCTTACTTGGGAGATTTTATCTTTACCCAGTTGCCTACCTGCACCTCCGTATTCTTGATTGCCTTTCTCGCATCATACCACATTTCCCTCTCCTTTTCTTTTTCCCGTCATTCCCTAGCATGTACACAGTGATCATCCAACCTCATGCATTTTTCTGAAACCCACCTGAGAATAACCTCTGTATTGGCCACTCTACCTTTGAATAACTGAAAAGGGGATATGTCTGTAGAGGAATGCGGGGTGAAGCGATACTCCAGCACTTTTGTTTTATGGCTTCTTCCCAATCCAACCCTGACACTACAGATTGCTGTAAAGTTTCTTTCAAAAACCTTGCTAAATCTCCACCACACCATTACTTTCTAGGGGATAAAGTGCCACCTTCTTATGTTTTATCCTTCTTACTCTTAAAAACACTATTGCCACACCCAAAGTGAGTTGAACACCACTATCCTGAGAGTAATGACGTAGGAAATACCTCCCTACCAAACAAATCTGCAAACAAATTAACCACAAAGTCAGATTCTACCAAAACCACAATATTTACCTCATGCCAGTGTGAAAACATGGTCATGATCAGAAGACTTGATTTTTATGGGACTCATAATATCCACGCAATGTCAGATCAGGGACCACTTGCCTGCTCTCTCGACACCATGGGTTGGGTCCTACACTTTAACACTTAATCCCTACAAGAGCACTCAATACAGTTCCTCACCATCCTCTCCATGTATACATCCATTCCAGGCCACCAATACTTTATTCAGACCCTCTCTGTGGTCTTGGCAATGCCCATATGATTAGCATGAGCGCTGTCAAGTACCCTTTCCCTTACTTTGACTGGGGAAACTCATTTTCTGCCTCTCATGAGCAGACCATCAACTACTGCCAACTAATCTTTGACATGCCAAAAAACTCTCACATCTTCATAACACTCTTATCACGCCATCCAGTCAAAACCATAGCCATGACCTTTTGCAACACACCATCATCCTCCAAATCAACTCCCCAATCTTCCTCAGAAATTATACCCTCCGAAATCAAGCATAAATTGACCTCTTCGTCCAAATCTTCAGCACTAAACCAGTCACCGTCATCAAGACCTTCACTGTCCACATTACCCATTCTTGATAAGCAGTCCGCCAAAATGATTCTATCCCCTGGCACATCAGACACCAAATTTAAATTCTTGCAGTCACTACCCATTTGCATGTCATGCGAGAGGCAATGTCAATTCCTTTCTTCATTAATACCTCTTTGAGCGGTTTGCGATCCGTTTTGACTTCAAACCTTCCTCCCAGAGAAACCTCTTCAACTTGCGTATAGCCCAAAAGACAGCAAGAGCCTCCCTCTCTACCACTGAATAATTAAGTTCAGGTCCCCTCAACGCTCTAGAGATAAATAAAACCGTCCTGTCCTTCCCATCCTTCCTTTCATTATGACTGCTCCCAAGCCCATGGAGCTTGTATTTGTCAAAATCAAGGACTTTCAACATTGTTTTACATTTTCAAATTCATCCTTAAACTTCTGACACCACATAAATTGCTTCCCCTTATTCAACAATTCTCTCATGTGGAAAGTTTTCTCCGCAAAATTAGGCACAAATTTATTTAAAATTCAGCCATTGCCAGAAATTTTACAAGTTCTTCTTTATTCTGTGGTGCACAAAGGCTGGAAATGGTATTTGCTCAGGCATCCTTTGGTTTGATTCCATACCCAGTGACAGCATGACCCAAATACTCAATTTCGTGGACACCCAATCTACACTTATTATTATTTAGGAGTTTTATATAGCGCTGGCTGGACCCAGGGGTATCAGAGCGCTTTACAGCATATACACTTATGAGTGAATAGACGGTACAGGTAATAGGTAGAGCAAGAGGGAACGCGCAGGGTGGGAAACAGGTACATAAGCAAAGGGGAGTGGGATCCAATATAAACCAGACGATCATCATAGCGTATTCATTGTTCAATTGGTTCGTACAAAGAAAGTTTTCATGATCATTGACAGTGACATCGGTCCCAAATTAAGGTAGGGTGGGGCGTTGGCTGAGGAACATCCTATGCTCTATCAGTTCGTTCGAGAGCGGTTTGAGTAGTGACTTGAATTTTGGAAACAAGGGGGTTGTTCTGAAGTGGGGGGGATGGAGTTCCAGATTTTAGGTGTGTTTCCAGCAAATGATTTGGCTGCGGTTTTCTGCTTGCGAGTTTTTGGCGGGAGGAGTAGTAAAGAGTTGGAGCTCCTGAGGTTTCTGGCCTGGCCGGCCCTTTTAAGTTTGGCGGCCAGGTATTCCGGTTTGCCTGTGTTTAGCTCTTTGTACGTGATGCAGGCTGTTCTAAAGCTGGCTCGCAACTCAACTGGGAGCCATTTAAGTTCTTGGAGAGCGGGAGAGATGTATTCGAATTTCTTAGTACCCGTGACCATTCTGGCAGCTGCATTGAAGGTTGTCCTCAGGGGGGCGAGGAGAGATTTTGCTGTCCCTGTCAGGGTCGCAATCCCATAGTCTATTCTGGAGAGCACTAGTGCTTGTGTGGCTTGTTGAAGGTCCTTGGGTGGGAGGAAGGGTTTTATTTTATATAGTAGTTTCAGGTTGAGAAAGGCACTTTTGGCGGTTCTTGAAATGTGTCTCTTCATGTCCAGTTTCGGGTCAAGGGTGATCCCAAGGGATTTTACTGAATCCGCTAAGGTGAGGTTACCATTGCGGGCATCAATTGCTTTAAGCCATTCTTCGATTTGGGGGTTTTCGTCTTTGTTCGAGATGAGGAGTATTTCCGTTTTCTCTTGATTGAGTTTCAGGTGATTACTTGTGAACCAGTGTTGAACCTCCATGAGCGTAGTGTTAAGTCTTTGGATGTCATCAATTGAAGTGTTTTCCAGATAAAGCTGCATGTCATCTGCATATAAGTGAAAGGGGATGTTGGATTTCCTGAGTAGAGTGGTGAGGGGTTCAATGTAAATGTTGAAAAGCTGCGGGGAGAGCACTGACCCCTGAGGAACTCCCCTGATGACGGGGTGGAGGTCGGACTCGAAGTTTTTAATTTTCATTCTTTGTGAGCAGTTGTGGAGAAAGGAAGTGAACCAGTGGAGGACCGGCTCCTGAAGACCGGCTCTTTCTTGAAGAGCCTTGATAAGCAGTTTGTGGTCAACTGTGTCAAATGCGGCCAATAGATCTAAGAGGATGAGAAGGCAGCATTGCTCCGAGTCAAGGGATTTGAGTAGATCGTCTAGGACGTTGAGGATTGCGGATTCGGTACGGCAGCCTTTTCTAAAGCCCGATTGATGGGGATCAAGGAGATTGATGTCACCCGAATGTTGGGTCAACTGGGGGAGTACATATCTTTCCAAGATCTTGGACAAAAGAGGTAGGTTCGATACAGGTCTGAAGTTATTCGGATCCTCAGTGTCTAGCCCTGTTTTTTTCAGCAGTGGCGTGACTTAGCCAACTTTAAGGCAGTCAGGTACGATTCCAGAGCTCAGTGAGCTGTTAATGATCCTGCACCATAGTGGGGCTAGGACGAGCTTCATGTCTTTGGTCAGGTGAGTAGGTAGCAGATCCAGGGCGTTGGATGAGGGTTTAGCATTGGAAATTAGTTTGATTATCTCTGCTTCCTGGATGGGAGTGAAGAAGGACCAGTGTCTAGAGGGGTTCACGGAGGAGCCGACAAGAGTTTCGTTAGAATTGATCTCGGTGGAGGGGATGAGATTTGAGCTGAGTGAGAGATCAATCTTAGCGATTTTGTTGCTGAAAAAGATGGTGAAGTTGTCGCATCGTTCTTTGGATGCCGGTGTTGAGGAGGGGGTAGGATTAGAGGTTTGATTCCTGATGATATTGAAGAGCACTTATCCGCTCTCAATGTCAGTCCAGCATCATGCAGCCTTGCTAACACCTTTCACAACCTATCATCATGTTCCTGGCTATCAACACCAAATATCAAAATATCATCCTGATATATTTTGACACCATCAATTCCCCAAAGAATGCGTTCCATTGCCCTCTGAAATACAGAGACAGCTGCAATTAACCAGAAGGGCATTCACATGAATTTAAAGGTACCAAAAGGCATGACTAATTGCGTTAGTTCCCAGGACTGGGTATGTATCTTTACTTGATGGTAGGCGGAGGTTAGGTCTAAAGACAAGAAAGGCTTTGAACCATTAAGAGAACTCTTTGCATATGTTTGGAAGGGGCTGGTGGTCCACCACTACCGCTTTGAGTTCCCTCAAGTCCACACAGAGCCTGACCTCTCCATTGGCTTTACAGGCCATGACTACTGGAGACAACCAATCAGTAGCCTCCACCTCCTATATGATTCCACTATCAATAGGTTTGTTCATCAAATTCAATTTCTCACACTTTCTTTGAGACCTTTACTGATCTGCAGCACTTGGCAAAGTAACCTTTGGGTCCACAGCTTTTACATGTGATTTTCCAACCTGGACAGTGTTTGTAACTAGCAAGGTGACCAGCATTACCACACCGATAGCATTTTCCTTTTTCCCAGTTTTGGAATAGGCTTGACACTCATGGGCATCTTACTCTTAGATACTTTATAATGAATGACTTTCATGTACTTTCATGTGCTTCTGTCACCCTTCTCATTCTAGTCACCTCCTGCGTCCTTGCGTATTACATCAACACACGCCTTTGAATGTTCATGTGTCTTGGCAGTGGTGAAAACCTCCTGCAGAGAGGGGTTGTACTTCTGCCACATACTTTCCCTGGCCTTATCCAACACACACCACCCAAGCATAAGTTGATCTCTTAACCGTACCTCAAGAGGAACCCCAAAATTACAACTCAGTAATATACTGCTCCTCTGTTTCCCCTTGATGTTGTATTTTCCTCCCAAAGTGATACCTCTCAAGAATGGTACTCACCTTGGGAAGATAATGCAGGTCTAATTTCTTGAGACAAATATCGTACTCATTTAGGTTCACAGTATCTTCATCCGAGAGATCAGTAAGATGCTCGAAAACTTCCTGCCCTTCTGATCCAACACAATGCAATAAGAGTGACGTCCTCCTCTTAGCACTGAGAGAAGTCCCAGATACACTAGCAGAGAGGCTGTAAACATTTTCTCACACTTTAACCATGGAATCGACAGCTATCCAGGGGATGATAGAACAAGCATTTACAATGCAATGGTCTCGGCATTGTTAAAGTTAGAGCTGTTGGCATTGTTCATGACATTATTCTTGTTTATTCTTGTTTATGTTTATGTACTGACAGAATTCACAATCCTGATGGCATGAAAGGAAACTGCGCTGTTTGACCTACTACATTGTTATCCCAGAATGGAAAGACCTGGGATCTGATGCCTTCACAAGAAGGGAAACTGCAAACAAGGTCTGGCCCTGATGACATCACAGTGAATGATACTGCGCGGCCTATAGATGTGATGTATTTGACATCTCAGAGTGACGAGTGTCGAAGAGCCGTCACCCTTGACTGCAGATCCTATCTCTTGTAGCTAACCCAGAAACACAGTAATCCTCTCGAGCTGAATCCTAGTGTGGGGGTCAATGAAAACCTACGAACCATTGGGAAACTCCTGAAAGTGCTGCAATGTCATACTAGCAGCACCCTGTGCCCTATACAGATATCAATTCATAGCATAACAACATATAGCTTGCACAGGCCATTGCTTAGCAACTAGGCTTGCACTGTATAAATAACTATGAGTCCATGCATGGATCCATGTATTAACAGATATAGCTATATTCAGCAAACTGCTCAGCTGATCAGCAGTAGACAGACTCGAGAGGCTGGTTTGTTGACAATGGAACATGAAGTCCTGAGTTTTATTCCTGGCATCTTCACTTGATCACATTGTGTGACCTTGTGGACTCCCATTGATTTCATTGTCCCTCGGTTCCCTTATTGTGTGTGGATCAATCGACAGTATCCAGCACTATATAAAAACTGGATATTTACACATCCTCTGCTCCTGAAAATGCCCAGACTCCCTTTGATTAATGACCAAACGTTGTTCGTAATGCCCAGTCTCCGAGAAAGCTCCAAAGGTCCCACACACCCTCAGCATCATGCCCTTTCTGCCAAGGATATTAAAATGCAAGCATCACAACAGGTAGGCAATGGGGGCCTGCACAGGCTATTAAACACTGAAGAGAGACCACACGAGCTAAGCAGTGTTTATCTCTTGTCTGGCTTTAAAAGCAGGAGGTTTCAACAGTCTGCTGCAATAGCCTGAGTCCGAATGCTCTAAGGCTGGTAGGGTCGAAACATGTTGGAAGGGCCGGGACTCCACGGGTGCTGCTGCAGCGTGAAAGATTGGCGTTTATGCTCTTGTCAGTACTCACCAGAGCTACTTTGTGTCGGTTGGGGTTACTGGAAGACCGTAGCCCGGCAAGTTGCTTTTTCGCCAAAATATGTGGAAAGAATTTGGCAGGAAAAGAGGACAGCTAAACATTTCCACCGATTAAGCCGACCTGAATGACAGCAGCGTTTGAAGGCCGATGGGGGATTCTGAAAGCCTTTTTCACCATGATTCAGACAGGAAACCGGAGCCTGCGGTGACACACTGCATCGTCAAATCTAGACCCGCCCCTGGTTAGCAGGAACACCTCTACTAGAGCCCAGGCCTGGCTTTGTAGCCAACAGCAGTGTGTGTGCCGGGACTTGTACTAACACACTGCTGGGCCTTGTCGGACCGTACTGCTGGGACTTGCCCATAGTACTTCTAACATGGAAAACAACACATTGGCAAGTGGCGGAATGCCTGCGTCAAATACTAATCCTGGCCTTTCTATATAGGGTTTCATCGCACACCTCTGCCACTTCTAAGCGCTGTACATAACGTTAAAATTGTCCAAATAATGGCACTCAGTTTATTGACGTAGGTAGTATGAAAGGCTGAATCAGACATTTAGATAACTACAGTCATCAGTGACAGGTATTTACTTATAGAGCCATCCTTTACACGTCATTTGCATTATGTCCGCCCAAGGATGCTTACTTACCAGAGGCAGGCTGGCTTTTAGTCTATTTTGAGTTCCCTGCAAACGCTCGGCGCCTCTGCAGTGCCAGTAGGGCTGGGCCAGAGTCAGACGTATGTCAGGCCCCTTCCCGCCACAAAATCTTTGCCCCCCGTCCCGCCTCTGTCCTCCGAGGAGCCCGCTTACCAGGCTGGCCTCCATTGTACTCTTGGAACCAGCCCCCATTTTGTGACCTCTTGTGCCGTGGACAGGCCTTGTTATTTTGCTCGCAGATTCCCCACTGTAGAAATGCCCAGAGGAGACATTCTTCGTGCATCAGCCGCAGACGCCTTTGTTTAAGGCAACACTTTCAAAACAAATGCCCTCCCTTTATTTGTGCACTTGGCAGGCTCCGGGATGTTTGCAGTCACAATGCACGCATTTGTGTCCCGTGGGAAGGGACGGGCTGCAGGTGTTCCTTTTTGTGCCTGTCTAAGGGTGACAGTCACACGTACGCGGTGCGCCAGCCCATCTCATCCGCCATTGATGCTGCCCACAGCCATCACCGCCATTGCAGAAGGCACCGGGCCTTGAATTCTGCAGATTATTTCCACCTGCAGTTTATTCCCCACATTTCTTCGGAATGAAAATCATATTGATCGTTTGAATGGTGAACACAGGGGACTGGCATGTAGATTGATTGCACAATTACCAGCGCAATGTCTCCCATTTTACCGACTTCGGAAGAATGTAGGTTAGGTTTGTCACTGCCAAGACTGAAACCTGCAATGTGTAGAAATTCCTCTATGGCAAGCTCCCAATCCACTGAGCTACTTTCGAATGAAATTGGCAAGTCTCTTGGGTCATAGGAATCAGCGGGATAGAGAGGGAAAAAAACTCAAGTGCGCCACAACCTACGTGAGGAGAATGGAAGCAGAGGCGCCAGCCCGGCAACAACAAACGGCCCGTGGATGCGACGCTCGCGGAGGTAAGCGGGAGACAGTGCAGCAGCAGAACACGGGAGCCGACAGCAGGGGATGAGGACGCCATTACCACCACCGCCTTTCTCCGAGGTGAAGCAGAAATGCCTCGGAGAAACGCAGCGGCGTTTTTGGATTCGGGGGCGTGTTTTTCTTTCTCTCCTCTTGCCATTGGCTGGAATGTTTACATTCCAGAGGAGAGAAAGAATCGAAAAAACACGCCCCCGAATCGCAAAAAGACGGGGCTTGTTTGGAGCGACAAAGCTCTTCTCCAATGGCTGACCAGCATTTAAGAGGCCAGCCAATGGAGAAGAGGGAAAAAAAGAGGCGGGTTAAAGCCCCACTCCTAAAACATTAAATCTCGGAGCGAGACTGCGCAAGCGCAGCCTTCGAGCCGAGACCTAAAAAATGGAGGAGCAGGAACATTCTGCATGTTGTTGACCTCTTCTCAAAATACAGCTAACAGTATTGTAATCCAAGTAAACTGTGCTAAACAATGCTCGATCAATAATCAACCATAAAACCTTGTGAGCACACTCCTTCCCACAATATTATGCCTCTACAATCTACAAATATACATGTAAATAAGCTCAGATCACCCAATCTTCACAGAGTGACAAGAAGATAAATAATACCAGCTGAACACAGTTTAAATACCATGCATGCAAGACAGACACTTGCCACACAGAACTGATAAGAAAGAAAAAAGAAAACTGGTGAGCGTATCACCATGAATGTGCTCAATGTCACCACTGTAAAATAATGTAATAAAGGTGAGCGTATCACCAAAGATGTGATGCGCTCAAACTCACCTGCAGAATGGTTAGCGTGTCACCATAGGCACGCCAAGTGAAATTGCAGGCCACACAGACTGTGTAACTCCTGTAGGTGAGCCTGTCACCGTAGACAGGCAAAGCCGGTTTGTTGGCAATGTCAGAAGGTATTCCCGATGCAAAAGATGCACGCTGACCCGCTGCACTGCTATGTAGAACTTCTAGGGCTTCTTTGCTATTGCAGCGTGCAGGTCACAGCGGTTCAGGTTTCCGAGGTACGCGGAGAGCGCGTCCTCTTCTCTGGTCTTCCTTAGTCGCTCAATAGTACGCATCACATAGTAGCGGCGTCACAATTGCTATGACGTCTTCTGGGATTTTCTGTGGTTGCCTGCTGACTTGGCACTGTCGTAGACGTCACAGCAGCTCATTTCCAGGGTGAGAGAAAGAGACGTAACACAGTATTCCAGACTTGCAGGCCATATCGTTGCTAGGTAATGAGGTGCAGCTTTTAAAGACTTGCCTGCACGCTCCACAAATGGCAGGTCGGTCGCATGCTGGTACTGCCAGCAGAATTCTCACCATAAGACATAAAATCCAAATGAATCCAGGTGTGAATCCTCATATAGCACCGCAGGGTGAACAGACAAAGAGTTGAGGTCTCTGCAAAACCGGTTATTCAAAGATGATTAAAAGTCCAAGATGAGATGCACACTTACCTAGCACATCGCTCGTCGCCAAATGTAAAGTTCCCGAATGAGCACAAAACCGATTTTAAGGGTTGGCTCTTGTTTATTAGGTACAGTCTCAGCAGACACTTTATCCACATCCAAGTCCCAGGAACCGTCTGAGATTGAAGCATAATTTTGGGAAGAAGGTAACTCACGTTACTTGATGGAACAGGAGTTTATTAGTAGTAGAGTACAGACCCCTGGGACACCTCTGCTTACAAGTCCAACTGCAACTCCTCTGCCACCAGTTTACAAACAGATGGATGTTGCTAGGGGACCGCAGTATTCCAATTCATCATGACATCATGACAACCATGGTAACTATTACAAAGCAAGCTATGTAAAATACAACACATCTCCCCTCTTTATAATAAAATAAAAAAAATAAAAAACTATGTACATACGTAATCTTTTACCTTGTAGGCATTGTACGTTGTCTTACATTTGTCCTGATAAAACTATGTACATACGTAATCTTTATACCTTGTAGGCATTGTACGTTGTCTTACATTCGTTCTGACCTTAGCAACAGGCAATCCAACAGGATCAGTATTAACTCTGCATGCAACAATATTTTGTTGAGTACTTGGAGGCATGACAATTTCAGTGTCAGAACATGGTGATACCTTCCTAGTGTTCCACCAATTTCCATCATCCAACTTAACACTGTTACCCTTAACAACAATAATCTTTTTGGGAGAAGACCATTTAGGCCGACCCTTTTTAGCCTTGTCTCCAACAAATACTCTCACAAACATTCCTTGCATGAAACAACGTTTTGGCTTCACAATGTTTTCATTAAAACGATCACAATAATTTTTCTGATATTTTTCCACTCTACTTCGCATTTCCTCTAAGTTTGCATTGTATATCCCCGCTCTATTCATCCAAGGTGGAACAGCCACAGAGCAAGGAATCCTTCCCTTAAGTAGAGAAAAAGGCGTTTCCCTAGTCACAGAATGCGGAGTAGAGCGGTACGACCACAACATGTCCTTTACACACTGCCTCCATAACTCATTGTTTTTGCATGCCAATTGAATACATTCAACCAGTACTCTGTTGAAACGCTCCACCAACCCGTTTCCCCTTGGATGATAGACTGGCGTGGTGGTGTGCCTGATCCCCCACTTCCTCAGGAAACTTTCAAATTCTTCCGATATGAATTGGGGTCCATTATCCGTAACTAGCTCAGTGGGGCAACCTTCCCTTCTAAAAATGTCTTCACAAAATGAAATAACACTTGCAGCCTTGACCTCTTTAACAAAGGCAACTTCTGGCCACTTTGAAAAATAATCTACCATAACTATGGCAAATCTCTCTGATGCATTTAAGATATCGAAAGGCCCACATATATCGATGGCTAATTTATCCCATGCACCTTTAGGCATGGGTGACGCACTTATAGAAGTTTCTTGAGAAGAATGAGTCTTGTCGCTACACGCACAAGCCACGCAATCTCGAACAAAACGCTCAATTTGCAAGCAAGCTATGTAAAATACAACACATAACACATTCCATCCTAGAAACATACTACATTCCATATTCCTACATCACCCCTTAGATACAGAACACCACAGCATCCTTTCTCATAGGGTGCATCCAGAGAATCCATCTCCCTCCCTTTGCCTCACAATCCAAGCACACAATCTGCGGTGTCCCTCAAGGCTCATCCCTCAGTCCAACCCTCTTCAGCATCTACATGACACCACTTGCAGACATTGTCGGAACTCACAACATCGACATCATCTCCTACACTGATGACACCCAGTTCATCCTCTTGCTGTCAGCGGACCCACCTTGACAAACACCAACTTCCACAAGTGTATGAAGGCCATCTCAGCCTGGATGAAAAACAACTGCTTGAGGCTCAACATGGATAATAATAATAAAACAGAAGTTCTGATCTTTGGCAGACACAGCTCCCTCTGGAATGACTCCTGGTGCCAATCAGAATGTGGGCCCACCCCCACTTCGAAAGAACGCACCCACAACCTAAGCATCATCCTGGAGAGTGAACTCTCCATGAAACACCAGGTCAACGCTGTCTCCTGAGCCTGCTTTCACACTCTCCGATCCACACTGCAGCAGTCAGACTCATCCTCAACCTGCCCAAGAGGACCCACACCATCCAGCACCTAAAATACCTCCCCATCTAGAAAAGATGCCAATTCAAGCTTCTGACCTGATCCTACAAAGCCCTCCACTACCAAGGACCAGCCTGAATTTCCCCCGGCCTCCCCGGAACCTCCACTTGTTGCAGGGATTCTGCTCATGCACAGAACTATGCGCAGGAAACCAGGACCTCAGTGAATTGTGGTGTACCAAAAACTCACCTCAGAACCCAGAACCCCTTATCCGACCAGCATCAGTGTCCCATTCGTTATCCGATTTTATCTTGGCGGTCCCAATGTATAGACAACCCAGAACAAGCGACTTAGTGTATTCTCAGGAATGGTGGGAATCTGAAATACCTGTTCGTTATTATTCTCATATCAGTCCACAACAAGAGTAAACAGAGACACTGTAAAGTTTAAAGAGTTTATTTTATAAACCTCGTGTCCTAAGATGCAGTACTTTGGCTAACATAAGCAGACAAATGATTAAAATCAAAACCATCAGCATAGTTACAATACCATAGGAAATGAAAGGAGAAATCATAATAAAATGACAGTGGATTACAGCCACCTTCCTTTCGCTAGTAAACTAATATTATTATTATTAGACTAATAGAAGGTCTCTAGGCCTGAATGGGGAACCCCATACCGTAAAGATCAGCTTAGTGGAATCACATCACAGGATCAGGTATACTCTGCTTCTGGGAAAGCTCTTCTTCCGAATGTCTATAAAGCATGCAGCCTGTAATATTAAAAGCACTCGACTTTCAGGTATTTGCAGCTGCGTGCGTGTTATGGCTAAATAGTGGGCCGATCAACCTGAACCCAACAACATGCACCGTCTAGCGACCCAGACTGTTTCTTTACACAATGTTCAGACCAAGGTCGCAGCTCACTGTTAGGGATGTGAACAACAGACAGTTCTCATGTGAAGCAAAGGCGAGCAAGCATTTCTCAAATAATAACATGTAACTGCAGTGTCGTGTGCTAAAGCAGCAAAAGTGGCAAGATGGCTTTCTAACATCTAACGCGGTTGTGCTAACTTAGCAATGTACGTATATAAATAGCAGTCCTCACTACACACTCACCTCACCCCCACACAGATACTACGCATCTGCTGCTGGTGCACAGAAAGACGCTCCTTCTCCCACCTCACTGCCAAGTCCTGGAACACCCTTCCCCTCCACCTCAGTACTTCACCTTCATTTACTCACAACAGGAAGCAACTTAAGGCCTGGCTCTTTGACTGATACCCTCAGCAAAGCGCCTGGATACCCTCTCCGGTGATAAGCGGCGCTATATAAGGATTGATTGATTGTTTGATTTTTATCTCTCTTTATGCTGATGATATCACACCATTTGTAAAAAATAAACAACATAAATTATTTTTTAATTTGTTTAGTTTTAGTATTTCCCCAAAATATCCATCGATTGCATGGGTACTCACAAACTTTCTGTCGGGGGCCAAAATTACTGTGTGGTTTGTGGCCGAGGGCTGCACCGGTAGGGGTGGGGTCAGTAAGGGGTGGGGTCAGTAGGGGGTGGGGTCAGTGGGGGCGGGGACAGTGGGGTCGGGGCTAGAGTAAAAAAAATCAAACCAGTTTCAACACATTACACAATGCAACAATGCTGTATTTCAAAAGCAGATGTAACTACAAAGAGCACATTTTGAGAATACATTTTTATTAGCAGACAATAGCAATCTTAAGAGGCATTGCATAGCTTCATACACACTTTGACCCCAATTCCATCAGTCTCTCTCTCTGTCAGTCAGTCAGTCAGTCTCTCTCAGTCAGTCAGTCCCTTCTCAGACAGTCTCTCAGTCAGTCAGTCAGTCTCTCTCTTTCAGTCTCTCTCTGTGAGTCAGTCTCTCTCTCAGTCACTCCCCCTCTGAGTCCGTCTCTCTATTTCTGTCAGTCAGTCTCTCTCTCTCTGTCAGTCAGTCTATCTCTCAATCAGTCAGTCTCGCAGTCAGTCAGGCTCTTAGTCAGTCAGCCAGGCTCTCTCTCAGTCAGTCAGTCAGTCTCTCTCTCAGTCAGTCTCTCTCCAAGTCAGTATCTCTCTCTCAGCCAGTCAGTCAGTCCCTCTCGCACTCTCTGCCAGTCTCCCTCTGTCAGTCAGTCAGTCTCTCTTTCTGTCAGTCAGTCTCTCTCTCTGTGTCAGTCAGTCTCTTTCTCAGTCAGTCTCTCAGTCAGTCTCTCTGTCAGTCAGTCTCACTCTGTCAGTCAGTCTCTCTCTGTCAGTCTCAGTCAGTCTCTCTCTTTCAGTCTCTCTTTCTGTCAGTCTATTTCTCTGTCAGTCAGTCTCTTTCTCTGTCAGTCAGTCTCTCTCTGTCAGTCAGTCTCTCTCTGTCAGTCAGTCTCTCTCTGTCAGTCAGTCTCTCACTTAGTCATTCTTTCTCTTAGTCAGTCTTTGTCTTAGTCAGTCTCTCTCTTAGTCAGTCTCTCTCTTAGTCAGTCTCTCCCTTAGTCAGTCAGTCTCTCTCTCTCTCTCTGTCAGTTAGTCAGTGTCTCTGTCAGTCAGTCTCTCTCTCGCTGTCAGTCGGTCTCTCTCAATCAGTCAGTCTCTCTGTCAGTCAGGTCTATCTCTGTCAGTCAGTCTCTCTCTTTCTGTCAGTCTCTCTCTTTCTGTCAGTCTCTCTCTGTCAGTCACTCTCTCTCTCAGTCAGTCAGTCTCTCTCTGAGTCAGCCAGTTTCTCTTAGTCAGTTTCTCAGTCAGTATCTCAGTCAATCAGTCAGTCTCTCTCTACTCTCTCTCCACTCTCTCTTCACTCACTCTCTCTCTCTCTCTCTCTCCACTTTCTCTCCATTTTTCTCTCTCTCTTCACTCTCTCTCTCTCCACTCTCGCTCTCCCTCTGGGGATAATGGGTACATTATCTGCAAGGTCCGCGGGCTGCCAAGTAAGGCCTGCCGGGCCGTTGGCAGCCTGTGGGCTGTACTATGAGTACCACGGCTCTATTAGAACAAGTCGGCAGTCTTTCCTCTCACTTTCTCTACTCAAGAATGGCAGTGGAACTTTCCACTTACATGGAACATGACTTCAGTAAGCACCTGGACATATGGGCCAGTGGCAGTGCAGAGCTGCTTGCCTGGGAAAATTATGATGCGGTGTAGGAAGCTCACTCTATATATACTACACCAAAGTAAGGTATAGTGTGCACAGAGTCCAGTGGATTCCCAAAAACAGGCAGAGGTTAAAGTAGACAGTACCTTTCTCTCTATTTGTGGTAGTGTGGGCGAGCGGTAAGGACTTATCAGAGGGTAGTGCTAAGCATTTATTGTACAACTCAGGCAAGATATAATTTCACACACTCAAGGACTGAACTCTGACCAATTGGTTTGTATAAAAATATTATCTAGTTTATTTATTTTCTAAAACCAAGCCAGGCCTGGTACAGGTTAGTATAGAAATACTTTGCAAGCATATGTTATTTAAATAGAGATTCAATGCGATGAATTAGTTATAGTATAATTACTTTGTATTCACAGAGAGTCAGAGTTACTTTGCAATTACTTTTCTTATGCAACCAGGTATCTCTAGATGCTAGGCTGGTGCATTTTCTGAGTGAAAGAAAAATGAGTTAATGCGTTTTGCAAACTTGGAAACTAACTAAAGCCAAAACCCGGCGCGCACTGTCGATTCACAGCCCTGGCAAAATGGCAGACCCCAGCGCACTCTGAAATAATTGAAAGCTGGAACAATGCCCAATTGACTCCGATTTCAATACAGGCCACCCAGAGCTGTAACCTGACTGTCTCTTTATCTGCGGGAATGTAATTGTATCTTAGGACAGGCGGAAGCACCCAGTTGGCGACTGGGACCAGAAACCCATGAGGTGAGGCCCTTACCGCCGCTCAATGGACCGAAGTACTCTGGGAAAGGTAGGCCTACCTAAACTGCAGCCATTGCGTCCTCTCAGGGATGTTCAGGATCTGGTCCCTGCACCCGGACTGCCCAGGGCGATTCGTTTGACGCTCTGGTGGTGGCTTGCCCACTGAAGAACTGGGCTCAAAGTCCCAGATCCGAGGCTGTGTTCCTAGACAGCGGACCGCCTCACCCGGGCTCGCACTTCCAACCGACACGGTGAGTGATAAACCCTTGGGGCCCCAGCGGGGAGGTGCAACTTTGTCGGGTGGACGGCAGCAATTGGAGACATTCGGTCCGGGACTGTTTCCCCGGGCTGTAGCTTACGGATGTAGTCAAACCTCGGAGCCCTGTAAAGCGCAGTGGAGCCGGCTGTCCCCACGAATCAGACTAGCCCTCAGACCCACAAATCCCAGGACGTATCCTGCGACAGGATTGAAAAGGGCCCTGATAAGACCATGAACCTAATATCGGAGAGGGGCACACATTAACAATGAGGTCGGGCTCGGCGACACAAGAGACGACCCCTGTACTACTGAGTATGCCTGGGGGCGCATTTAATGCAAAAGGAGACACAGCTTCTCAACCAAAGAATTGACTGCCAGGAAAGGACATTGAGGATTTTACAGTCCGTACAGACACAGGTCGAAAACCTGGGCCCCATAAAATAAGCATAGATCGCCTGCAAATTTTATAAGGCTTGGGCCCACTCCCAACAGACCATCATTACAGTGAGTTTAAACTGGACAGCCCGCAATACGGGTTCCGCTAGGCCCCTACACACACCACCAGAACCTTCACTCTGCTCCCCAACATCGGCAGAATAACACTCAATCCCAAACACATTGGACTCCTCACGCAGCGCAACGACACGCCAACACCACCTGTATCCACAGTATTTGATCACAGATAGAGAGCGGCAGTGTCCAAACTGCCTATCAACCAGGTTAGTGCTCTTCAGAGATATCACAAACCCTAATACCGTGTGCACCTCGAAACTGCAAGCGGCAAAGAAGAACCAATAGGCACAACTCAGGTCCGCGCAGGTAGAGTGACAAACTACCTAAGAGACTGTTGTTAAAATGTGCATATCATATCTAAGAGAGCATACCTCAACTTTCCACTGTGTCGGGAAGAGGGAGGTCATGGAGCAATGGGGCAGACCAAAGGAAAGCAACCGGACCCTGAAGGGACAACACAACCAGATATAAATATTCTGCTTGCTAGCGCAGTAACGGAAACTGTGCCCCCTACTGTAGGCAGTCCACAACCAGACAAATTGAACCTTATCTTGCAAGAAATAAGAGATTCTCACACAGTAATAGGTCTACCAGAACACAGTGAAGGCCAGAATGAAACCTTTTTCATAGAATCTTGGTTGCAAACTATAATGATGCCGGGTGGGTTATCCAAATATTTTTGTGTGGAGAGAGCACACAGAGTTCTTACCAGGAGAAGAGTGCCCAAGGCGCCTCCTTGCCCTATCGTTGCTCGAATACTCAACTACAGAGACCGTGACTTGATTCTACAGGCTGCAAGAGAAAACGCACCTATCAAACACGACAACACACAAATTTAGCTATTTTCAGACTACACTTTATCCGGTTCAGAAGAAGCGTGCATAATACCACGGCGTTAAGCAACATCTTCAATCTCTTAATCTGAAATATGCCCTCTTCTTCATTGCCAAACTCAAGATCATTCAGGACCAAAAAAGCAAGTTCTTCAATACGCCAGCTGAGGCCTGGGAATGGATTGAACAGACCTTATCTGAACTGCCTATAGATACGGCCCTCAAACTAAATTTGGAACCTAGGACTGGGAGACGTCAACCGCAGACCCGATGCTCAAAATCACGGAGGAAAGAGGAGGACCTAGTGCCCACACCGAGCAAATGTTGGAAGGGCAACAGCCGCCCCCACTGTCTGCAGCCACTCTCCGTGAAATGAGGATAATTACAGATGATGAATCATCTACTGGTGACACAGTTCAATCAGAGTTGGACAACAGCCAAGCACTCTTCCCATCCATGACACCACAGACTGAAAAATGGTGGCACTACAATATCATTACATCCAAGTGTGAACGGTACTCGCAGACTGGACACTGTTCCCCTGGATTTTAGGGGGCGATTTCAACGCAGTATTAGATATCACATTGGATGGGTCTCACCCGCAACTCCCTGATGTGACCTTGATACGGCAAGCTAAATCGTTAAAGATATGGTCACAAGGATGGTCATTGAGGGACATATGGTGTAGCCATAGTGAGAGTATGTGGGAATACTCATACTATTCACCCCCGGATAGACCGTGTATTCTGTAGACCATTGCTCCCAACACAAATTACCCACAATACATACATTGGTAAAACATTATCGGACCACAGTTCCCTAGAGGTCACCACTTCCTGTGGGCATATCTCCATGCCAATTTCCACTTGGAGGATAGACCCTCGCGTCCAAGCCACTATAGCATCTACCATTGATAAAATATTTTACTGAAAACACAGGAACGGCCTCTTTGACAGGGATAGAATAGGAGGCGTTTAAGGTGCTGGTACACGGAACCACAATCAACTCAGTGACAGATGTTCGCCAAAATGTTAACAAGGAACAAAAGCAGTTGAAAGATACTCTAGGCAGACTGGAACGTGAAGCTGTCCAAAGCGAAGTTGCAAAAACATATCTTCTAGAAGCTTGTATAAAATATGCACAGCTACTAGAATAATTGAGGGTTATAGACTACCAAATATAAAAGCAAAGATTTCATACGGAAGCAAATAGACCAAGCACACTATGAGCACGTTTAATTAGAAATGCCCCCCGCCTACACTGATAGTAGAAATAACAACCTCACAACGGACCAGCGTACCACACAGAGTGAAATAAATGATGATTTTACAATCACTACAAAGCGCTGTACACTGCCCCACGAAGAGTAGATTTGCAGGAACATAAAACCTTCTTGGGCTCAGTTCACCTACCACAAATTTCAGCAGAAGCATGGAAGACATTAGCTACCCCAATCACATCTGCTGAAATACGCACAGCAATTAAAGATCTCCCCAAAAATAAAACACCAGGCATAGATGGTTTACCGATGAAACTGTACGCCACTTATCCCCAATTATTGACCCCTCGACTCAAAAAACTATATCAATAGGCATTCAAGAACGGATCCTTACTCCCCACCACAGTGCAGGCCCTAATAACTTCACTGCCTAAACCCAGTCGGGACCACACTAATCTCTCTGCATATTGCCCGCTTTCTTCATTAAATACAAAATATAAAATACTAAGTAAAATTTTATCCAGCCTTCTCCAACCCCTTTTGCCAAAACTAATTCTTGTCGACCAGTGCGGATTTATACCAGCACAGAACACATCCCTCAATATATATAGACTATGCAATGCTATGTTTGCCTGCCCTGAGGACATTGTCGGAGCAGGTTGCATATCGCTTGACATCTGTCAAGCATTTGATACAGTAGATTGGGAATATATGCTAACCGCCATACAGAGATTTGGGATCCCTCCCCAATTCATTCAATGGATCCAGATACTATATCATTCCCCTGTGGCCCAGGTACGCACTGGGTCGCAAATATCGCAAGAATATCAAATGCAAAGCGGCACAAGGCAGGGCTGTCCCCTCTTGCACATGCTGTTTGTACTTGCACTTACACCCCCCGCCCATAGATTGCGTGCCCAGTACATTAACTGGGGAAGTACTATTAACCAT
Source organism: Triturus cristatus (assembly GCF_964204655.1). Taxonomy (NCBI): domain Eukaryota; kingdom Metazoa; phylum Chordata; class Amphibia; order Caudata; family Salamandridae; genus Triturus; species Triturus cristatus. The sequence goes on along the minus strand of NC_140587.1, from coordinate 709,443,196 downwards.
ACACTTCATGCAATATCCCTTTACGCAGATGATATAATTGTCTACTCCAAATACCTACGCGAGAATCTGTACATGGTAGCGCTCATTTTTACTCAGTTTAACTATCGTGGAGCTCGTCATTTACGAGAAATCATCGCATTACCCTTCGGGATGATTTCAACAGGCAAACTACCCCCTTCAGAGATCGGGACATAACAGTTGCCCTTACCACTTTTCGATATCTAGGGATACAAGTTTACAGAAACCCATAGGACCTCACCAAAGGGAATATACAAAAGGCAATAGGCTCCTTGCATGCTCAGGTAACTTTCTGGACATCCCTTCCCCTATCGATCGCTGGCCGTCTGGCAATTTCTAAAATGGTGATGCTCCCACTGCTCCTTTACTTCTTTACCAATCTGCCTGTGGTGATTCCCATACCCTTTTTTAAGACACTAAACACATTACTGATTGATTCAGGCTATTTAGTTGCACATGTGGATAGGGCCGAAACGAAAGGAGGAGGGATAGCTATTATATACCGATCTTGCTTCTCAGTTCGGATTCTGCCACAATCCTCCCTACAGGCGGAGGCACTGTCTTTTAGTATTAAAAATAAAAGTCTGGAATTCTTTCAGGGGTTACTAATCTACCGGCCACCAGAGGCGAGATCATCTTTCTCCAGTTCGCTCCAGACGTTTCTGGAGTCTTGTTTTGATACTCCTACATTTACTGTTTTGGGGGATTTTAATTTCTATTCGGAGGCTAACAATAACCCTGATGCATCTCATTTGTTGGATAATCTTGCAAGCTTTGGTTTGAGGCAGCTTGTAGCAGAGCCGACACACCTAGCAGGCCATACATTGGATGGTATTTTTACCAATAATAAACATCTTAAGATAGTTAGTGTGCAACCCCTATTATGGTCAGATCACTCCGCAATACATTTTTGCATAAAGCTCACTCCAACAACTAGGGGGCGTAGGCAGAGGTCAGGCATATTCAAATCCCGTCCTTAGAAATCCATCCGAAAAGAGTGATTTGGTAAGCGCATTGGAGAATAATCCCCCTCAGGTGACTTCTGATTCTAATACCTCAACCAGAAATTTTGAAAGCTGGCTTAGTTCAGCAGTAAACATGTTAGCCCCGGAAACCATAAAACAACTCCATAATAAACATGTAAGCTCACCTTGGTATACGACTGAGCTTCGGCAAATTACAATAATATGTAGACGCAGTGAGCGTATCTGGAGATCAGATTACAGTGCCGATCATAAAAAAGATTATAACTGTGCATTAGAAGACTATAAGGCAGCTATAAAGCTTGCTTAATCTGTCTCCTTTACCGCAAGAATTTTGGAGGCGAAAAATGCCCGGGTGACAGAGGATTTCTGCCGGACCAAAATTTTGTGGAACAAATGGCCGCGTTCTCTCAGAATAAAGTTCAAATGGTATACAATGGGCTAGCCACCACTGCATGTGTTCAAAATATGAACAGTGCTGATTCTTTGGCTCATCGGGCATCTCTGCAAAGGTTGTCTCGTTTTTCCACTCTGGAGGAGGATAAAGTTGCCAATTTGTTCTTACATACTAAATCGGGTTCACCTCTGGACCCTTGTCCTACTCATATATTACACCTGGTATCGCAAGAAGTAAGTTCTTCCTTGACCCCTCTACTAAATGCGATTATTATCTCCGGGGAATTTCCCTCCTCGTGGAAAAAGGCATGCATTAGGCCCATTATAAAAAAGGTCTCCTTAGACCCCTCAGAATCAAAACACTATCGCCCAATCTCCTGTCTCCCACTACCATCAAAAATCTTGGAGAAAGCCATGAATCTAGAACTGACAGAATATTTGGACAGCAGTAACATTCTGGACTCTGCACAACATGGTTTTCGCTCTCGGCATTCCACCGAGTCAACTCTAATCATGGCCACAGAAGAGATCCGTAAGGTGATGGACAGGGGAGGCAGAGCTACACTCATCCAGTTAGATCTGACTGCAGCCTTTGATACTGTAAATCATGCAGTATTGCTGCAACGATTGAAGGATGTGGGTATTGAAGATGTGGCTCTGACTCTACTAACATCATTTTTGACATCACGAGAACAACTGATCCACTGGAATGGCCTGCAATCAGGAATTTTCCATCTCCCATGTGGAGTCCCACAGGGTTCGGTTTTGTCTCCAACATTATTTAATCTATATGTCAGTCCCCTGGCTCGGGTAATCAAAGATCATGGTATAATGTTGGTGTCGTACACTGACAACACCAAACTAGTGGTTTCTGTGACCCAAAGTGTTGGGTTAACAGCTGAGAGGTTCCGTAACTGCCTTACAGATGTAATGGCATGGATGAATTCGAACTTTTTAAAGGTAAATACAGAAAAAACTGAGGTCCTAGAGTTTGGGCAACTACCTTCTGTATGGAGCCAAATCTGGTGGCCATCGGAGGCAGGCATCTGTCCAGTCCCGGTGCCCAAGGCCAGGAACTTGGGATTTGTGCTTGATAAAGACCTTAAATTTGCCTCACAAATAAATCAAGTTTCCTCTGCATGTTTTTTCACATTAAAAATCCTGCAGAAGATTCTGCCCTTCATTCCTCTGTCACTTCGGAAAACAGTGGTCGGAGCTCTGGTTTTGTCCAGAATCGATTATTGTAATGCCCTTTATCTGGGAGCTGGCAAGGAACAGATCAAAAAACTTCAATCGCTTCAGAACGCTGTGGCTCGGATTCTACTTGGCTTACCTAAATATCACTCAACGTCAGCGGTGATTAAGGAACTACATTGGCTCCCAGTCCGTCAGAGAGTGAACTTTAAAGCTCTATGCTTATTGCACAAGGCTATATATGGAGGAGGGGTGCGGATATCCAAACCTTGTTGTCTGTATACCAGCCCCAACGCTCTCTCAGGTCTGCCAATACAGGATTGGTTTGTGTCCCCAGAACAAAAAGAGTTAGATGGGGAGGAACGGGGTTCTCTTACCAAGCATCCATCTTATGGAACTCCCTCCCTGAGACAATCAGGTTAGAATCCAATAGGGCCGTTTTTAGGAAAATGATAAAAGACCTGGCTCTTTCCAAGGTCTTAAGATCTGTTGTTGTCTGCATCATACTCACCCAGTGCCAAGACGCCTCTGCAAAAGTGCGCTTTAGAAGTCCTTCAGTCAGTCAGTCATTTAATATGGGGCATAAGCCGCCAATGTATTAGTCTGGCGAAGCTACAACTCCTATTGGACACCGGAGAAATGGGGGTGCCGGACTTTTACGCCTACTGCTTAGCAGGCCCATTGCAGTAGCTTTCATACTGGTTAGCTGGCCGGAACATGCATGAAATAGCCTACACATAACAGATGATTGACCGGGGTGCCTTACATACACTGTTGTGTCTGGCAGCACAATCCCAACATCAGCTCCACTGCTACTCAAGACTGCGCTCATTTACTGGAAGCAGGCATTAAAATACACAGCACACACTCCTGCCTATGCTCCCAGTATACCACTCCTAGGGATACCAACCACTATGGGTACTCTTACAAAATGAAGACTCTCCCCATGGTTGCAGGTGGGAGTGTCTGAAATAGGGGAATTGTTTAGGGACGGGATGCTATTGACACATAGACTTTGTGAATAAACAGTGTATCACAGGGGCACTTTTCTTGGTACATGCCAATCTGGTACGCTATATTAAACGACACTGGGCTCCTCAGGGGTCGGAACCAGCCACAAACAAACAAATACATCTATTATACCTAATAAGAACAGTAAGACACTTGATTCAATGGTTCTACCATGGGTTCCGGGCACACCAAACATCTCCCTCCGTATCGGTGCACCACAATTGGGAAAGAGACATCAACAGATCACTCTTGGATAAGGAATGGAATACCCTAAATGTGTCTCCCGCAACACACGTTTTTAAATTTATACAATATATGTTAACCAATGCTTTTCCCTAACGCCACACAAATTACATTCCATTTTCCCCAACATTACGGCAGCCTGCCCCAGATGCACGGTGCAGGACACAGATTTAATTCACATGATCTGGTCCTGCAACGGCTTGCGCAATTACTGAGGCATGGCTACAGAAACCTTGGGGGAAGTGGTGGGTGACATCGGCTGGCATTCGTCCGAAACATGTATACTGGGCTTCTATACGCAGCGGAAGGGACAAGAAGCTCTGCTAAATTTACAGACTTAGCTCTTATTTTAGCAAGGAGATGCATCACTAGGAGGTGGAAATCAGATATCTCCCCCCCCCCCCCCCCCCCCCCCAAGAGTCAGTCATGGAAAGAAGAGGTCCAACTGTGGGGGTTAGCAGAAAGTGGAGCCCTTCACAGAGAGGAACACAGAGGACTTCGGAAGAGGCCCATAGCAATGAGTTGGGACCTGCTATTAGAATCCTTTAAGCAGCAGATACATTCAACACCCAAATGTAACAACATTTGGTAGCCCTGAACCACCCTAACCTGAATCCCTTATATTCTCTTAGCGAACTGAAACATTGACATATTCGCCTGTAGCCTGAATTAGATCAGGTAGGTACCCGTGACCCCAGACCCCCAACCTCACTGTAATTCACACCAGAGTCCACCATAACGAAAACCCAGACCATATCGGTCCATCAACATTGTGCTACTAATCTGCAGATGTCAGCGGGGGTGAGGGGGGATAATCTGTGCAACCATTGCTTTAATGACTTTCTTTCTTATCTTGTTTCCTACTTAATGAGCAGCCAGGGCCATAGCGGCCACTCAAACTTCTGTTGTGTAACATTCAACTATGTACACTGTAGGATGTATTGGGAATGTATCTCACAACATGAGTGAAACATTACATATTGTGGTTGCTGATGACATTATCTACACAATTATAATGAGTGCACTTGTAATGATATCATTTGAAATGACAAATAAAATGGTTTTTTTTTTTTTTTTAAATAAGGCGAAAGTGGACACTGGACTTCATCGTAGACCAGTTCTGTTCAATTGGCAGGAACTTAATGTGATGAGACCATGGGTGACCAAATCAGTGCAGTTACACAGTGCACATTACCATACACTCTCTTGATGTGGTTCTCAAGTAAGGTTTCCTTAAATGAGGTCAGTGCTTTTTTGATGGGTGACAAAGTAGTGGAATGCCTAATGTCAAAGGGTAGAAAATTCCACACTGAAAGATTCCAATAGGAAAAGGGTCTTATGCCTCTAGATTTTAACTTGCAACATGGAATAGTTATTAGCGTTCCTTCTTGGGTCCTGAGATTTCTAACAATTATAGCGAGCCCCTAATGGACAAGCCTGTCTCTGCCATTTTATGGATGACGGGCGTAGCTGGTATTGGTGCAGCAGATTCAGCCCAGAAGCCTGAGGGATACACTGACTGCTGATTATTTATGTATTCCAGTTTAAACAGTGTCCAGGGGGCTTATTTGCTTCCTTTCACTAGGTCCAATGACACACTGGCTACGTCACTGTTATGCATGTACTTAAATATCAGGACACCCAACTTAAACTGTATTCAGTCTTTTACCGACAGACAATGACGTGATCTCCAGGTTTTAAAGTCAGGGTGTCTATTGCCTAACACAACTGTGACACTGTACTCTGCAAGCAGTGAATCTGAAAATCAAGGGGACCTGTGCAAAAGCTGGTACGGTTCTGAAGGCACATACAGTGCTCAAGTAAAAACAGCATTTTATTCTTTGCTGCTCGCAGTTATAGAGGAAGGTAGTCATGTTTGCAATTCGCCATTTCCCCTATCAGGGCAGTTATCGCATGCCCAAGTATGTCTTACCATAAAAAAAGATGTCCACATCAGTTGCTTGGCTTTAACACTTTGATACCCTCACTGTGGAAAACGCACTGGTTTTGTATTTCTTGCCACTATCGATCTTGACTTGCTAGAAGAGATAACTGTGTGTGCACAGTCTTCCCAATAGGAGGTTAACTAATATGTTAGCATTTCAGTTGAACAGGGACAGGTGTTTCCGTGATATACATGTGTTCAGCATTGAGAACTCTGAAATAAGGGCTTCCTTATGTATAGGGATATAGTCCTATTTCAGAAGCCTCCATGCACATTTTTCAAGAATAGAACTGGCAGTGGGCTGAATTACTGATGAAGATAATGGCTACCTACCATGTTATATGGCACTGCAAATTTTCAACACTACAAGAAAATCAAAACTTCTATTGTGAAGAGTCTACAAGTGTCCAGTAACACATTCATAAAGATCCTCTTCTCACGAACAGGTGTACTTACAATTACATAAACTACATAAATACATATGTGTTTTATTGATCCATGCTATATTCTGTGCTAGCATTTCTATCCTTAGTGGACCCTAGGTGGTGATGCAAGTGCAACACCCACTCAGTACACCCATGTGAGTCCTACCTGGGCTTCTATTTTTGTCTCGGATTCAGTTGATCACCCTAGGTTTTATTTTAGGAGATACCGGCAGGCTGGTCAGGGAGGGGTGGTATCCTTTATTGTCACACTTTCGTCAAAAGGATCACAACTCGTGTGAACCTAACATCTTACACTCCGTGCAACTGGTACGGGTCCACTTGACACTTAGGCTAATACTATAGGGATTCACTAGCCCTGAAGAATGCCCCAGACCTATTAGGCTAATTTTTGAGGGCAGAAACATGTTGGCAATTTAGAGACGGGCCTCAGACATTTTACTCTGTGGTAGCCGCCAAGAGTAGTGTTTTTAATATACATATAATCCTCACAAATAAAGATGATAACCAAGGAACCCTAAGGTATTTTTAGATTGTCTGGATCCCACTCCTGTCCAGTAGTTTTATGTAAGAACGCCCTCCTACTGCCAACACTTCGCAGAGGTTGAGTCTCCTCTGGTAGTACCACCTTGCCAAGGTTGGGAGAGGATACCGATGATGAAGCATGACACTATTATGTGTGTGAGGCATCCTCTTGAATTAAGGATGGCCTTCCCGCTCTAAACGGTCCCACGCTGTATACAGTAGGAGTCGACTGATCCAATCCGGGGTTTCTTTATTATTTTTGTTCCTACCGGCATCCTACCTTCTTTTGTTTTGCGACTCTCTCTTATTAGACACACATTAAAGTCATCTTCTTCATCGCCTACCACCTCTAACATAACCTTCTCACTTTCACCAATGAGGCATGAGCAGCAATCAGCCAAGCTGTTCTTTACCCAGGTACATATGTCACATCAAATTGAAATTCTTGTAAAGACACCACCCACTTCCAAGTTCTTCCCAAGATGGCATCTATTCTTTTTTTTTTAATTCTTTTAAAGGTTTATGACCTGTTTTCATCTCAAATTTGCCATCCCAAATACCTTTTCTCAACATACACACCACCCAATAAGCAGCCAATGCCTCCTTCTCTGTCACAGAATAGTTGAATTCTGCCCCTTTCAAGCCTCTTGTAATAAAATTTAAAAAAATGGTGGGGACATTTGCCACAAGCCACAAGCCGAAAACCTACCGGATTTTCCCGGGTCCTGGCCCCTGAGCAGGCCATTCTTGACGGGGTGTCAGCGCTGTGTGTATCTCCCGCCGCCGGACAACGCTATCGGCCGCAGTTGGGGGAACTACAGCTCCCGTGGGCCCCTGCGGTACAGCCTACTTCCGCCCGCCAGCGCGCCCGGAGGCGCTTTAAAAGCATCGGCTCTCTCCGCGTCGCGGGACGCGCGCGGGCGCCGCCGGGCTGAGCCGGGGCAGAGGGCGGGCCGTCTGGGGCCAGAGGAGGCCGGGTCGGGCCACCCCCCCTTACTCCCGCAACCCTCGCCTTCATCCCATAATCCAGCCGACGCTAATATAAGGTACTGTGTTGCAACTGTGGGACCTATGTAACTTAATCGTATGTTTGAATCCCTGGTATTGGCCCGCTATTGACTGAGTTGATCTGGCCTGCACCCCCTGCTTGTCACACGTTTTACAATTCTGGAGTGTTTTTGGACGCTTACACTTTGCAGTTCCCCTGAACATTGGTCTACTCCTGGATTAAAACAAAACAGCATCCCTAAATTTAATTGCCAATCCAGGGGTTTGATACTGGTTGTTGTATATTGTATATTTTATATTCGTGTTTTTCAGTCATTTCATATTAAGTGCCATCCTTTTTTGGTAGTATTTGTGTCGGTTATTTTTATCTTTGTTTAAGGCAACATGCCCAAGTCAGCCGGGAATTCCCGCCCTATTGTCTCCATACTTGATAACTACTTAGTTAAAGTAGTAGACAAGATCAATAAGGAACGAAGATTATCCCTGGGTCTTGGAAGTGTCCCTGACCCTACGAGTCAATTAGGCTCTGTTGAGATCCCTGTCCCTTTGCCCACCCCCCTGTTGATTCCTACCATTGATGATAGTTGTGTGGTGGTCTCTACGGATTTTCCAACCAGGGAGGGTACCAACGAAATAGAGCCATTACAGGATATCCTTGTTGTCGAGAAGCCCCACAAGGAATCCGATACAAACGAGTCCCTTAATGACTCCGATGCCCTGGATTCTGTGGTCCCCAAACCTCATAGAGTGTTGAGGTCAGGGAGACATCTAAATAGACCTGTTTTGTCTAAAAAGGGGGGTCGTAAAAGTAAAAAGAACATTGTTTCTGTATCAAATGGGGGCCCCACGGAGCTAAATTGTTCACATAATTACGTTAATTCCACTTACATGAAACTAGCTCCGGATCAGCTTGAGCTGCTCATTGGTATGATTGATGCCAAGTTAGATAAAATTGTCCTTCCACTCTTGGATAAACTCGAGGCTGTTTCTAGGGAAGTGATTAGACTGGGTGTATTGGTGCAATCTGGTTTGAAACTAAACAATAGTCCGCAACCATCTGCTGTAACTGCTGTAGCTGGGGGCAGGACTAGTAAGCCCGTGCAATACAACAAAGGCTCATCCAGTGCTGGAGTGGTCTGTGCAGACTTTAGCATTCCTGCACAGCCAAATAGTAGTCCCATAACAGCTATCGAGCAGCAGGGCGTAGCTGGCAAATCAAAACTACCGCCCATAGGGGACACTATTAATGTCATTACAGTAACACCTTTATGCTCTAATGATATCCCTTCGAACCCCCCCACTACCTGTGCCCTGGGGAATCAGTTGAAGATTGCTGAAAGGGGGAAGTCTAATAACTGTGGCCTCTCTCACCCGAACCTCCCACCGGACTGCGCACCATATGTAGCAGTCCTGACTAATGTTACACCAATCAGGGAGGATGGGCTTTACCGCTCTATGGAATCTCATGACTCCCTTAAAAATAAAACTGTGGCATGGCTCAATCGGGAGTGTGGCTTTCCAGTGGCTCTGGCGGACCAAATCTTGGCTACCACCAGGACCAACTGGATTGGCACGTCCCCGAAGAACCTCCCAGGGGATTGCGTTATTATTAATTTCAGTAACCCACACCTTGCCACGACAGCCCTGATTCGAGCCACCTCTCGCCCCTGTAACGATCAGGGTATTTCACTCCGTCCTTTGGGCTTTTTTTATAGACATCACACTAGCCATCATTCTAGTAACCGCGGGGGGGGGAGAATGAGGGGAGAAGCTTTGCATAGCTTTGCAAACAGTTTCCAGGTGAACACCGTTAATCGTTTCCAATGCCTCAGTGGGTTGGATCAAAACGACTGACTGGAGTTGTGTACGGTATCCCTTGAAACTCCGGTGAGACAGGCTCTGTCTGATATGGGACAAAGTGTTTGTATATCAGGGCCTAAGGGTAACACTTCTGGGATAACTGTAGATTGTCCACCTATGGGCAAGGAGGGCGACCCAGTAGGTTGCTCGGAACCATTTATGGAGTTGGGTATGGTACCCCCAGAAATTTTGGAGAGTCAGGTTTCGTCCGGTATGGGTCAAAGTGTTTGTATCTCAGGGCTTATGGTTAACATTTCTGGGACAACCGTAGATTGTACGCCCATGGGCAAGGAGGGTGATCCAGCAGGCCGCCCAGAGTTATTATTGGACACTTCTAATACTGCTATTTTCCAACAGGGTAGTAACTGTTTTCTTATGGGGTCTGGTGCCCCTGGTTCTTCCAGCTGTTATATTGCCAGTTGGAATATTGCAGGTATCAGGTCCAAATCAGATTGTCTGGGTTGGACGGAATTTCTAGCTCTTTTTGATATTATCTGTTTACAGGAAACCTGGTGTAGGGACTTTAAAGGATATAATGGTTTTGTCTCATACCAGTTACCTGCTACCGGTTCAGTATCGGGCAGAGCTAAGGGGGGCCTTTTGAACTTGATTTCCGTCCAAACTCCTTTGCTGGTCAAAAGATACATACAAGTTGGGGTTCATTCCCAGATTTTATGGCTGCACAAAACAGGAGGTAGGAATATTCTTTTAATACATTTTTATAATAATCTTTTTGATGATACCAGGGATCAGGTGGTTAGAGCACTATCAAGTGCACTGGATGACATCCTTAAAGATTCCAATGTAATCTTTGATTTGTTCATGGCAGGGGACTTTAACGCCACTACCTGCTCACTCTCAAATGTCAATGTATGTGGGATGGTGGACTGTCACGGAGATGGAATCCCCCACTTTCAACACAACCACTATGGAGATGCCTTAAACAGTCTCCTTGCCGCACATAATATGTATATTATGGCTAACGAGAAAAATGAACAGGAGGAGATCTGCCCAACTTTCACAGGCCGGGGAGCGAATTCAGTTATTGATTTTATCTGTATCTCCTCGAGTCTAGAGGCCTGGATTACGGCACCTAAAGTTATAGACATCCAGCTTAGTGACCATAACTGCCTGATAGTAAAGGCCATGCTATGGGAAAATAAAGGTACCCATATTCCGGGCTGTATTGTTAACAGCATTGAGGCTGTGCGCCCTAATGGCACCAGGCTCAGGTGGAAGGGGGATAAGGCTGAAATCATGTCTGATTCAATCATTACTAGTTGTCTAGCAAGTATTACAGGGATTTTAGAAGATAATCAAGGCACTACTGGCTCTATTGAGTATTTTATTAATTGGTATTAATGCGGTCATCGACTCTAAGCTTACTAGTACATTCAAGTACAAGGAGGATCGTCCGCGGGGGTGGTTCAATTCAGCTTGTACCCTGGCCCTAAAGGAACTAAAATTAGCCTTATCAGTAACGCCAAGAGATAAGGGTTTGGTTGTAGATCTTAGAGCCAGATATAAAGAAACCCTTAAACAGAGGAAATCGGAACTCCAACAGGAGGCGTGGGACAATTTGACCCTGGCTGCTGAATTGAATAATTGTACCCTGTTTTGGAAAACAGTTAATTCCCCATTCCTTAAAGATGATAAAATCCCTGAAGTAACTTCCAACGTTATGAAGGAAGAGTGGGTTTCTCATTTTTCTAAAATCTTTGATTCTGATAGTGCATATTGGGATATAGGGGATAGGTGGCCGCATACGCCACTGAATATCACCGTCCAAGAGGTTCTAGATAGCATAAGGGTCAGTAAAGGAGGAAAAGCACAGGGTCCAGACGGGGTTCCAATCTATGTTTATAAATTGGTCCCTGAAGTATGGGGGCCTTTGTTAACTATTATTTTCAACGCAGCAGTTCGTAATGAGGTGCCCCCTAGCTGGGAAGAATCCATTCTAATTCCAATATTTAAGAAAGGAAATCGAGGGGACGTTAAAAACTATCGTCCAATCTCTTTGTTGGACTCTTCCGTAAAAGTAATGAGTAGAGTGCTTCTAGTAAGGTTGGAAGAATGGGCGGAGGATAACGGCATTCTAGCAGAAAGCCAGTTTGGGTTCAGGAAGGGTCGTGGTACGATTGAGCAGTGTCTAAATTTAAACCTGCTCATCGGTAAATATACCTTGGCAAAGACTGGCACTATTTATCTCTGCTTTACGGATTTGAGTAGTGCCTTCGACCTGGTGGACCATGGCATTCTCTGGGCAAAGCTAATTGAAATTGGGGCTCCCGAGGGCATTGTGTTCTTTCTAGCACGTCTTTATACCAAATTACGAGCCTGTGTCCGTTACGGTTCCAACGGGGAATGTACAACCAAGTTTAAGATTGGGCGTGGAATCAGACAGGGATGTGTGTTGGCCCCACTGCTTTTTACTCTCTTCATCAATGAGATTGATTCTTATCTCAAATCTCTGGCAGTGGATGCTCCCAAAATTAACAAGGACTACGTCCCTGTGCTACTATACGCGGACGACGCGGTTCTCATTTCACGCACCCCAAACGGCCTTCAACAGCTGATGGATGGCTTTTTGCAATTTATCAAAAGCAGAAAGTTAGTGTTAAATAAATCTAAAACTTATGTTATGGAATGCGGGCGAAGGAATAGAAAGAAACAGTTCTCCTTTTTTATAGAGGGACAGAAGGTCCAGGCTGTTGACAATTTTTCGTACTTGGGGGTCACTTTTTCAAATAAAAACATTTGGACCAATGAACATAAGAATGTCCGGGCTAAGATGGCGAGGAGTGCTCATGGAATTTTTACAATGGCTACGAAACTGGGAGACAGGCGGGTCCACGACATGCTGAAAATTTTTCAGTCCCGTTGTGTTTCGATCGCCTTGTACGGAGCTGGCATCTGGGGCTATGCCCTGGCAGGGTCTCTACAGGTTGAGGAGAACATATTCCTGAAGAGACTTTTGTGCCTGCCAAGCTCTGTTTCTAATGCTTTAGTGCACAATGAATTGGGTATTCACCATCTTGCCGACTTGATTCTCCTTAGGCCATTGATGCTATGGCGCTCCATTTGGATAAAAGAAGAGACCTCATTGTGCAGAGCCATTATTTCTGATTGTCTCTCTTTGGACCATCATTTAAAGATCCCATGGTTAACGTATATTGTGGATAATTTTCGGGAGATCTTTAACATTAACATCATTGCGGATCAATGTGGGGCTACTGAGCTGTCTAAAATCGAACTCAGGCAGTGTTTTTTACAACAGCTTTCCACCAGGAGGCATCAAAATAGCTCTGAACTTTCATCTTGTGTTTTTTATCATGATTTAAATGAATTTGTGGGTTTTCAACCGTATTTGTCACAAGTGACCTGGAGGGCACATCGGTTTGTGTTGGCTAGACTTAGAATGGGCGTAGTCCACAACCTTGTTGCTTTCCCCTCTCTGCATCTACATCCCGCTGGCCCTTGTCCATGTGACAACACTACATCCCAAAGCACTGTGCACTTTCTCTTGCTCTGTCGGCTGTATAAACACCTGCGGACTGCATATTTGAAACCCCTGTTTGCTAAATTTGGAGTCAGGTCAATACGAGACTGCATGAGCTTGCTTTTTAATTTACATCACCCCGATGTCTGCTTTTATACGGCTACCTTTCTCCTTAAATCAATTAATGCAAGGAAAAGTATGCTTTTTTAACTGTTTTAAATTGTCGTATCTCCTGCTTTTGATTGATGTTTTATATTGTTGTATTTTTAATGTTGTGTTTTTATGGACTTGTCTTTTGTTCGAATAAAGCCTTATGAAATGAAATGAATGAAAAAATGGTGCACTCCAAATCCTCATGTCGTTATACCAAAAGAGCCCCCAACACTTTTGAACTGGCACCAAACCATTTTTTTATAAATTCCTCACACTTTTAGTTTTTTCTTAAAAATCTGGAACAAACTTGTCATAGTATTTTGGCATGCCCAAGAATTTGATAATTTTGTTGCTACAACAAGGATGGACAATCATATTGATTGTGTTTAAAAATTCCCTCCTACGTTCAATACCTGAAATACCATTTCTTAGGTTTTAACGTTAATCCACTTTCGTTTAACCTCCTAAGAACATCACGTATAGGTTGATGTTCCTCAACATCACCCCCAAACACAAAAAAATCATCATGATAAATGTTAACTCCTCTCACTCCTTTCAACGCATTTTCCATCACTATTTGGAATGCTACAGTAGCAGAAATCACCCCATAAGGCATCCTTAGAAGGGGGCGTGGCCAAGCACCTATGATGGAGGATGCAAACTGAGAGGGCTCCACATCCTATCCCCTGGTCCTGAGCATCCTGAGGGTCTAAGTTCACATCAACCCCATGGAGAGTGAGCACCTAAGACTACCACACCCACCGTAGCGCTTCCTGTGATCAAACTGCGTGTGGAAGTGGTGCCTCGAGCGACACGGCCTATTGCCTCGGGAGAGCCTGGCATGCGCCTACCTGTTTACTCCTTCACCGTCTACTTTGAGGCTCCGGGTCGCCGCAACAATCGGGCTCCTGTGCGGCTGGTGGATTCGGCATGATGGTGAGGACTGAGGAGCCGCTCCGAGGATCGTATGGTACTGCCGCTGGGCCCGGATCTTATCTGCGTGCTTGGGCTTTGCATGAGAGGCCCTCCGCCCTTCCGCTGCAGAGGTGGAGCTCCAACCAGACTCGCCATCGGAGCCCCACTCACAACTGCACATCGGAAGGTCCTGCTGGCTGGTGACAGAAACGCCCCAGTAGCGGGTGTTATCTGGGACAGCCTGGGCTCTTGTAGAATGAAGAGGGGGGCCGCAAGCTCTTGTCTGGCTCCTCTATTGTGACTCTGCTCCTCTTACCGCAGCACCGGCCTGCTTGCGTATCCAACGGCTCTGGTCGGCGAGGACACGGGTGACTACCCAGTGTGAACTGAGACCTGCCCTCCGTGTGGACCAGCTCCCGGCGTCGTTGCCTGCCTCCTGGGGCTGGCGGGGGGCGTGTGCAGACTTGGCGGCCTGTTGACCCTGACGGCCCTTGCTGGAGGCTGGGGCATGTCATGCCCCTCCAGGATTTTTGGTCACCGCATGGGGTGACTCACAGAGAGACCACACGAATAGGGCTGGAGGTGTGCTTAGGCTGGAGCAGTCCTAGTGGACATTAAAGCAGGCCTGCTAAAGCTCAGCGTCTGGAGCTAAAACTGCGGCCTGATCCCTGCGCCATGTCTGGCCCCCTTTGGTGGGCCCGGTGCTGACTCTTGGTCCCCTGCATGCATTGCAATTAGGCCCTGCTGGGATATGGGCAGGTGGTTTCTACTGCTCCTCACTGTCTGTCTTCAAGCTGTCATTCCGTGACTGCGGTAGTTGGATCGCTGGTTGGATGAGGACGCGCTGGCAGAGCAAGGTAGGACTATTAAATATGCTGGCGGGCACGGAAGTCGGTCGGGCCTAGTAGTGCAGCACAGAGGCGGCAGTACAACATACACTTCCTGCAATACACGGTTGGGCAGCACGGGGGTCGGCTCGGGCATAGGTTGTCCCACATCTTCTGCCAAAACATTTGGGTTCCCTGGTACCAGAGTTTGGAGTGTGCTATAGAAGCGGGCGTGGCTTGCAGCCGAAGACGATGGCCGCAGCCTAGTGCGGCTCCGGTGTCTCACGCACGATCCCGCAATTATCCTGGCACAGATCCTGGCCGAAACTGGCGAAATATCCTCGGCGACATCCCCTGAGTGACGAAGGCACCGGCCGGGAAAGACACGCGCCTGGCAGCGGACGTGGTGGCAGAGAGCCGCCCGACAACGTGTGTGCGGCCTGCGGAGGAGAGCGGCGGCGGGGCCTCGGGTGGCAGCCGGCCGGCCCTAATGAGCCTGGATGGGCGTGGCCTCAGCCTGGAATCCTCGGACTACGGACGCCGGAGGCAAGACTATCGTGGCTGCCGTGGAAGCGAGGTAGAGCGCCCTGGAGCTGGGCTCGCTGCGACGCTCTGGGGGACCCGCGCAGCCCTTTGGGGGGGCCCCGCATCGTTTGGTGCCGTGTCTAGATACAGACACTGGAACTTGTCCAAAAGCAGCTGTTGGAAAAGCTTGATGATCAGGAAGGAAGGTCCAGAAGGAACAATGTACGCGTCGTGGGTGTGCCGGAGAGCGAACGGGGGCCGGCGTTGGACCTCTTCGTAGAAAAACTTATCACGGACCAGCTGCAGCCACGTGGGCTGTCAAAATTTTTCTCCGTGGAAAGAGCGCATCGGGTGCCCGGAGGACGGCCAAACCCGGGGGCTCCCCCGCGACCGAACCTGGCGCGTATATTTAACTTCCGGGACAGGGACGCAATCCTGCAGGCCGCGCGTACCGCCCCCCGTTGAAGGTGGACAATTACACGGTAACCCTATATCCGGATTATACCACAGCAGTGATGAAGCAGCATCGCGACTTCCTGGCTGTCAAAAGGGAGTTGCGTACTCGTGAACTCAAATACGCGATGCTCTATCCAGCAAAGCTGCGGGTGGAAGCGGAGGGACGAACATGGTTCTTCACCACGCCGACGGAGGCCACGGAGTGGCTGGAGGGGTGGCGCCCGGCGAGAGATGCTGGCCGCGCGGGGCGTGATCGTAGACAACATTCTGGGTCCCCCAGGGCTCCGGACGACGCTGGCTCAGACGACATGGAGCGCACACCACCGGACTGAAGCAGAAGGGGGAACGACTGGACTTTTGAGGGTAATGTGGAGTGCCGAATGGGGCCCCGCGGTCGCAGGGGGCATGGCCACTATAGGGGCGCTGCAAGACTGAACTTTGATGTCCTCAATAACTGGTTTCTCGCATTGACCCACATATGGTGAAGGGAGCGGGCGACGGGCAGGGAGCAGCTCCTCCCCCACACGTAAGTAGCAAGTTATGGGACCTAAGCACTCTGCTAAGTTGGGGTGGCGGGTAGTTCAAAATCCGCTGGGCAGGGAGGCAGGGAGTGGGGTGGGGGGACGGGGGCACCACGGGAAAGTTGTTTCATGTTTTTTTATGAGTATTGCGACTACACATTGGCGATTGATGCAAGCTAGGTCTGTTATAGAACGGAGGATAAGTGTACATGTTCACCACTTTTCTACTACCCTACATGACGGGAAAAAAGCAAAAGCCCACCTTGGAGGCAAATACTAGCTCAAATGTGGGGAGTACGCAACCACCCAGCCCCTTGTTCAGAATACTGTCCTGGAATGTAAATGGATTGGGAGATAAAATCAAACGGGGGCTGGTTCTAGAATACCTCAAGCGCAAGGGGCCAGCAATGGCACTCCTGCAGGAAACGCATTTAGTGGGCATGACTACGAAGGCACTAGACAGATGGGGGTTTAAAATGGTGGTACACTCCGCATTTACGTCAGGTTCCCGTGGGGTGGGCATACTAGTTAACAAGCAATTCCCCCTGATCATTGCTGACTCACGTAGAGAGGATCATGGTTGTTTTGCGGCACTGACCTTTCAATGGGAAGGGAAAATGTATAACTTAGTGACGGTGTACGTCCCCCCGACACTCCATCAGGATACTTTCCGGGCGTTGGGAGAGTTTCTGCTGTCGCTACCACATGGGGAACTAATCATAGGTGGGGACTTTAATGTGACGATGGATCCGTTAATGGACAGGTCGTCCACCAGAGATCACAGTGGTGCTACTCCCAAACTGCGTGATTTTACGGAGGCACTTGGCCTCATAGACACCTGGAGAACCCGCAGTCCGGAGGAAAGGCAATACACATTTCACTCAGGGGTCCATAACAGTCTCTCTCGCATAGACTACATCTTTGCAACGGGGTTGAGGGGAATGACGGAAGTCACACACTTGCTCAGAGGCATCTCAGACCACTCTCCAGTTCTCATTACATTTGCAACCTTCGCCCCACAGAGACGTAGGGTATTCCCAATTCACCCTGGATACCTCAAAGTACCCAAAATTAATAAAGCCCTTCTGGTAACAACCAAACAGTATTTCGCAGAAAATAAGGACTCGGTGACATGCCCAATGACTTTGTGGGAGGCGTACAAAACGGTCCTTCGCGGGCAGGCAATCTCGATGGTTGCTGACCACAAGAAAACCCAACGAATAGCGGTACTCGAACTTGAACAGGGGGTGACTGGGGCAGAGGCCGACCATGCCACACATGCGGATGACGACACCACACATAGAGTGCTCATGGCGCAACAAGAATATAAGTCCTATCTTTGGGAGGAGGCACGGGCTAGACACGTTACAACGCAGCATACGATCTACGAACTAGGGGATAAGGCGGGTAGATTGTTAGCCTGGCTGAAGAAAAAGGAACGTGCAGCGAGATGGGTGGCACGGATCCAGTTGGAAACGGGTGGCTTCACGTCGGAGCCGCGGCAAATCGCGGAGGCCCTGTCGGCACACTACAAAAAGATTTACACTCTGGAGGCCTCGTCCACCATCGTGGACAATCTGGCGTTCCTTAGAGACATTCCTATGCCCGTGCTGGCCCCGTCCGAGGTGGCGGCCCTAGAGGCAGACCTGACCGCGGAGGAAATTACACTTGCAATAGCCGCCCTTCGCACTGGGAAGGCACTGGGGCCCAATGGAATCCCGGTGGAATTCTATAAGAAGGCCACTACTCACATCGTTCCGCATCTATTGGATATGTACATGGATAGTCTGAAGAAAGGGATTCTACCCCGGGATCAGAGACTGGCTACCATAGTGGCCATCCCCAAGCCTAACAAACCACCGCATGAATGCACCTCCTATCGCCAAATCTCACTGCTAAACGCCGAGGGAAAGATTCTTGCAAAGGTCTTTCTGCCGTGATACACCCGGACCAGTCTGGGTTTATGCCTAATCGTAATACCGCCCTGAACATACGGCGGTTGCACGGGGTCCTCGCGCATCGCTCCTCGATAGAAGAGGACGCGGTCATCCTCTCCCTGGACGCGCGGATGGCATTCGATCTGGTGGAATGGCCATTCCTCTTTGCTGTTCTTCGCCACCTGGGATTTGGCCCCAAGGTATGCGCATGGATCCAGCTTCTATATACCAAGCCGCTGGCACAGGTTGTCGTAAATGGGCATATCTCGAACGCTTTTCCGTTGGGGCGGGGGACGTGACAGGGATGCCCCCTTTCCCCGCTCCTATTTGCGCTGGCACTGGAGCCGCTTGCGGCCTGGGTGCGGCAGGACCCGGTTATCCGTGGCCTAAAGTGGACTATGGGATGGGAGGACCGCATCTCTCTGTATGCGGATGACGTCCTGCTGTATTTAGCCTCGCCGGCACGCTCGATACGCTGTCTTCTGGACATCTGTGCGTCGTACGGGAGGGTGTCCGGCTACACGATAAACTGGGAAAAATCCTATCTGTATGTGCTTCAGGGCTCCCCGCCGCGGCTCCCTAGGGGGTGTGACATTCGAGTGGTAGAAGACGGATTCAAATACTTAGGAATATATGTGACAGCAGACAGAGCGAAATTTGTTGCCGAAAACCTGACGAAACCCCTGGTTCGGTTTCGTAGCGACGTCAAACATTGGCGTTCTCTGCCCCTGACACTGCTGCGAAGGGCCGCCCTCTTTAAAATGATGGCGCTCCCTAGATTTCTCTACTTGCTTCAGAATACACCCTTCCCGGTCGCATCTGCATACTTTACCGCCATAAACGCAGAGGTGACTAGTCTATTGTGGGAAGATAAGATGCCACGGATAGCTCTCCATAAGCTGACCAGAGGCTGGTACGACGGGGGTATCGCCCTCCCTAATATCAAGATATACTATTGGGCATCTCAGCTTATGGTAATAAACCAGTGGCTTCACGTGCCAGGGGATGACCCGGCGTACCGTATGGATCGTCAACTACTGGGGACCGGGGGGGTTATGGGAGCGCTCTATAATCACACGAAGAAACGCTGCCTCACGGGCCCCACGGCACATACTCTGCTGATATGGTTTGAGGCGCAACGTGCTCTTGGTTGGGAGGGGAAGATAACCCAGGCCACACCACTATGGGAGGCGAAACAGATGGGAGTGCTGCGCACTACCAAGGGGTTTCTACAATGGGATCTGATTGGAATATCGAGGGTCGGCGATCTCTGGAAAAAAGGTGACATAGTCACATTTGCCCATCTACAAGCAGAATATGACCTGGCAGACACTGAACGATTCCGCTACCTACAAATCAGACACGCACTCCGGGCGGCAGTCCCGCCCGGGACTCGGCTGGCGGAGTCATCGCCGTTGGAAGACAGACTCCTCATGGAGCATCTGACTAAGAGAGCTACGTCCCTGACATACCGGAAGGTGATAAACAACCAGCCAGACCCATTCTCAGCCCTTAAGGCTAAATGGGAGACAGAACTGGGGGAATTTGACGAGACGGACTGGCAGGCGGCGCTTTCCTCCCCAATGGAGGTGGGGATATCGTTCAAACTGAAGCTGGTACAATTAAAAATTCTACACCGCACGTACTACACCCGCACACTCTTATATAAACTTAAACGGACCGACACACCGCTCTGTCTCAGGCAGTGTGGTATGGACGGTAGTCTTTTCCATACCCTCTGGGATTGCCCTGTAATTGCCCAATACTGGAAGGCGATAATGCGCACACTCTCCCAGGTGACAAAAGTTCCGACGCTTCCGGAACCGAGGTGGTGTCTCCTCAATGTATGGGAGCCTACAGATCTTAGCCGTGTGGCGCAACTCTGGGTGACACTGGGACTCCTGCTGGCAAAGCGCAATATAGCCCAAAGATGGGGTTCTAGGCAGGCCCCTACCCTCGCCCAATGGTGCAGAGACATGGACACCACAATGGTTGTCAAAAAAACAGTCTACATCCGTAGAGGCTGCCCAAAAAAGTGGACCCAGGTATGGGGAGGGTGGAATGCATACAGAGGGAACATATGTGAACCCCCGCGTGAGACCTCAGAATCGGAACTGAGTGACTGAGATCATATGGCCTATCCATACATTGATTATGAATTGCTATGCTACTACCTGATGCCACTAATGTGCCAATGTCTTGTGAAGGTGTTATTTGAATCTCTGTACACAATCAAACGGTCGTAATGCTGATGTATACAATGCCAATGTACGTTGTTTTGTGTTTGAATTTATCAATAAAAATATTTTCAAAAAAAAAAAAAGCCATTTGCGCCACCAGTCTCAGATGCCCAGTGCGCAACAGCTGGCCATGGGCCATCTTCGCTCTGCTTCTGCCCAGTGTGGCTCCCCTCAGGGCGCAGCTGGGACTACACAAGGGGGTGCTGGGAAACTGTGCCTAGCCAGTCGGACCTCTCTACAAAATTAGACTCAGTATTGGCTGCGGTGGAGCAGATTGGCACAGCACTAGATCAAACTCGGACCTCTCTTGAAAGCAGAATAGACAACGTCACCTCCTACTTCATGCTCCTGTGCACAGATCATCAAAAATGGTCTGAACGCATACATGGAGCGGAGATTCCATCAGCAGACCTTCAGACTAAGACCCGCAATCACACTGCGACGCTACAGGATCTGCTCGACCGAGTCTGCTCCCTTGAATAAAAACTGGATGATGCAGAGGGTTGCGCGCGCTGCAACAATGTGCGGGTAATTTGCCTGCCGGAGGGGCGCGGCGCAGTTGGGTACGCGGAGTCCTGGCTGAAGGGGCTGCTCCCGGCTGGAACACTCTCCCCCCAGTTTGTTGTTGAGCGGGCGCACGGGGTCCCTGCCCATAAACCCCCTCCCGGGGCTCGCCCACGCCCCTTTCTGATTCGTTTGCTGAACTTCTACGACCGGGATGTGATATTGAGAGAATTCGGACGACACCCTGGACCTAAGGTACAAAATGGCTCGGTCTCCCTCTTCCCGGACTATACTGCCCAAGTACAAAGGAGACGCGCCAACTTCGGAGCAGTAAACCAACAACTGAGAGCCAAAGACATATGCTACTCACTGCTGTTCCCTGCCCGCCTCCCGGTGGCTCACAACGGCACGGCAC
Source organism: Triturus cristatus (assembly GCF_964204655.1). NCBI lineage: Eukaryota > Metazoa > Chordata > Amphibia > Caudata > Salamandridae > Triturus > Triturus cristatus. The sequence continues at coordinate 709,421,578 of NC_140587.1, read as the reverse complement.
GGCACGTTTTTTTGACTCCCCATCTGATGCTTCGGATTGGCTCAAAGAGAATGGGCTTGCAACAGTCCCTAGGCCACGGGGGGGATGTTGCGTCCCAGAAGAGACACAGGTGGCGACGTCGGAGGGGGTAGAGGTGGAGCATCGAAACGTCGGCCATCACCTGTCAGTGCCCAGGATCCAGACCAGATCCTATCAGAATGCCAGGATGTGCTGCACATTGTCTCGACCCTCCAGCCCACCAGATTGTCGCCAGAACCCGCTCAGTCACCATCCAGCTCTGGAGGGGACACAGATTCCCTGCAGGCCTGATCTGCTGAACCAGACTTTGCTCACCCTCCAGTGATCATGCCTCAAACATTGGACAATATTGTCTAGATCAGTAGATAGCCTTAATCGCCTCCATAGTGTGTTTTGTATAGTTTACTGAAGTTAAGTAGCTGTCATCTGTACTCGCACTCAGACATTCTACACAGCACACACGCGCCAATGTACTCGCCCCTAGGAATGCCCTCGGATGCCAGTCTCTATTATGTAGTCAGGGATGTATCAATAGTGGCTATCTCCTTCTCCCACATACCCCTCAGCAGTCTGCTTCTGACACTCGGACTAAAATGGTTTAATTCCTGTCCGGAACACCGCACTCAATCTCCGCCGCTACTTTAGAATTGCTGAGTATGCCCCCCTGACCTGGCCCCGCTCAGGTTGCCCTGTGTTTGACCTTGAGAGAGCATTTGATTCCCTTGAGTGGGACTATCTCTTCGCTGTCATACCAAGGTTTGGCATTGGCCCCTACTTTCTCAGTATGGTTCGGCTGTTATACAAGCATCTAATGATCAGAGTTAGGAGGGGACCCCATATATCGGACTCCATTCGGGTGGGCCGCGGGACTCGACAGGGCTGCCCACTCTCCCCACTCCTTTTCTCCCTAGAGGTGGAGCCCCTAGAAGCATTCAGACGTGCTCGAGTATACATGGGCATTCCCCTGGGTGACAACACACATACCATCTCTTTATATGCCGATGACCTCTTATTGTATGTTAGGGATTATCACGCTGTCCCCCAAACACTAGACACTGCACTGTCACAATTCTCCACAGTTTCAGGCCTTAGGGTTAATGCAACAAAGTCCACTCTCTTCCCGTTAATGCTGTCTACTCCAGTTCCAGGTTACTCATTGGGGGGGGGGGGTTCGGGTGTCCTGGTGCACGGATACTTTTCGATACTTGGGTGTTCATATATATCATTGTAAATCTGACCTATTTGACAGGAACATTAATAGAGCCACCTCGTCTATTTACTCACAGATGACATTCTGGAAGACTCTCCCTTTGTCTATTTCGGGTAGAGTGGTCCTGGTAAAGATGGTAGTTCTCCCACATCTTCTCTATTACTTCGCCACTCTGCCTCTTCACATTCCCCCCTCTTACTTCAACAAACTGGAGGCTAAGGTTAGGGACTTTCTCTGGGGCACGTCCAGGCATAGGGTCTCCAACAAGAAGCTCTACCTACCCTCGGGACAGGGCAGACTGGCGGTGCCTAACCTCGAACACTACTATTTAGCAGCCCAACTACAATGGGTGGCTAGATGCTGGACCTCGCGACACCTGTCGGACACCGGCACACTGCAACCCCCTCTGTCACTTCATGCTTTACTCCGCATGTTTCATCCCTGCTCTAGGCCCAGTAAAGTGGATTCTTTGCTGCTCTCCATAGCGTTCAAAAGCTACCGTAGAAGCTTATACATTACTCGCGCTACCACATCATTTGCTCCTGATATTTCCCTGCTGGGGTCACCGAGGGGTAGATCATGCATCACAGCAGCAGAGCTGCGTGGGTGGGAGTTGGAGGATATACATGACACTGGGGACCTTTTTAGAGAAGGCGCCTTGATACCCTACACAGTCCTAGTCTCAGAGGACGGTCTACCCCCAGGGCACTTTCTACTACACCGAGTGCTCATAACCTCACTTTCTTCTAAGTGGGGTGATATCGCAATGGAACATCCCACTCACCACCTGTTGCAATACTTCCACATAATGGGAACAGGGGGGCACTTGATACGCTGGCTTCCCTCCTCTCTTCATCAGCATACTGCGATTCCACTGACCCCCCTGAGACAGCACTGGGAGGGAGAACTGGGACGGGCCCTGTCTGCGAAGGAATGGTTGACAATCCTAGAAAGTCCAATTCATATCCCTCGCAATCAGCGCTTCCGTCAGATTTAGTATTTTATTCTACACCGTGCCTACCTCTCCCCTGATAAATAAGTACTTCCATCGGGAGGACCCTGAATGCCCCAGGTGTCGCCTGCCTAATGCCGATCTCCTACATATGCTGTGGAATGGCATTGCCCTGCCCTGGGAGAGTACTGGACGGGCATAGCGGCCACCCTGTCTTATTGCACTGAACGTGAAATTCCCTTTCATTAGGAGGTGTATATCTTACATCTCTTCACGAGGGGCAGGAAACACAAGGCTACTACACAATTTTTAAGCCTGGATCTAATCACGGCGATACGCATGATTACTAAAAGGTGGAAAGCCCCGACGGCGCCACACACACTAGCCTGGCGCCGCTCTTTGCTCAACTGGGCCAGGGCGGAAGGTATAGGCCTGCGGAGGGAGGAACTGCCAGGGTGTTGTATGTTCCCCCTAGCTACGGATTGGGAAGCCATTGTAGTGGAATTACAGAAGTTAATTACGCCCGTTGAAGACACACAAGCAGAGGAGGTGATCTTAGTAGCACTAAGTTGAAGCAGTCATTCACCTGTAGTCACATTTCTCGGCCTTAGGTCACGGGCAATCACCCCGCCCTTCAGTCAAGTTATTTTGCCCTCATTTTGTGGTACCCTCCTCCTGCTGTTCGTGGTTACATTATATAGCACAGTTAAGCATCATGCCTAGTGTCACATCAGCGGTGCAACCATATTGCGCACATCCATGCTGATCCACTGTAGCTGTAGTTACTCCAGCCATTTCTACTATCAACTCAGTCTATGTTATGCTTATGCACTGCTACTGGGCTTTGCTTGTTATTGAAATATTATTGTGCTATATTGTTCATATATATAAAATGCCAATAACTTTTTTTTTTTTTTAATAAAATAAGGCATCCTTAGAAATGTTGATGTTCCACATGGCGTGACAAACTCTGTCAAATCTTGGGAGTCATGATGCAATCTCACCTGATGATATTCGGAGGTGAGATCAATGGATGAGAAACTTTTGCACCCTTCAACATGGACAACATTTTGGTTATATTGGGTAAAGGATAATGATTGACCACAACGCATTTACTGGGTACACGTAAATCAGCGGTCTCCAACCTTTTCTGTAATGAGAGCTACATTTGATCAGTGAAAATCGTCGTGAGCTACTGAAGGCCAAGTAACTTGCACATTGATACCAGAAACCCCATCGCCCCCAGTTTCATGAAATGTAAACCTAATGTCCATGGAGCCCGATACTATGGTTTGAACAAATACTGTGACTAGGGGTACTATGATAGGTCTGCCATGTGCGTCAGTGAGTGCATGGTCTGTGGGGGTGTATGAACATGTCTATGAATTAATGGGATGTGTGTGTAAGTGTAGCTGAGAGCCTGTGTTATATGTACTTGTGGTGCAGGACCTACCTTAAGCCATATGAAGCAACGTTACATGTTCAACACAAACATTTTTATTTCAAATGGGAAAAATTTAAAGTGGTGAAAAATGTTCAGTAAAAATGTTCCTAATAAGAAACATTTTTCTGCACTTTAAATTTCTCCCATCTACAAAAAATGGCTGCATTTTTAAGTTATAAATATGGCAGCGTGTTTACCAGCCACTGGGAGCAAGATGTCTGCTGCGTGTAAATTCGACACTTTGAAATGGGAGCAAATTCAACTGAAGAGCTAACTTCATGTTTATTTGCATTACATAAAACTCATCATTTTAATTTTCTCCCATGTCAAAGTGTCTTTAGAAACAGTGAGCATATTAATTCCAGTGGCTTGTACACATGGTGCCATATTTATAACAGGAAAATACAGGTATTTGTTTAAATGTGAGGAATTTAAAGTGAAGAAACGGGCTTCATAAAACATTAGGACTTAATTTAAAGTAGAGAAAAACATTAAGACAATGTTTCTTAGAAACATTTTTCTTCACTTTATATTTCTCCCATTTAAAAGAAAATGGCTGTATTTTTCAGTTATAAATATGGAACTGTGAAACTTTGAAAGGGGAGAAAATTTAAATGAAATTAACTTAATAATTAAGTTAACTCTTCATTTTCTCTCATTTAAAAGCATTCAGAAATATAATTTTGTTCTCATGCTCCAATTTTGAGTTGAGAACGGCTTTTATGTAAGAGTTAAATAAAGCAGTACGTCAGTTCAGACCTCTGTGATCCACGTGGGTCAAAAATATGAGTGCAGCACTGCTCATTATCAGGCGCTGCTCTCTGCAGCCTGATAATATAAAATAAACATATCCTTTCCTTAACATTAAAAGGAAAACACAACACTTACTACAGTTGTTTGCTAAAAGTGAACTCAAGGCTGGGAGCTACTCTGAAGGGTTCTGTGAGCTACTGGTAGCTCGTGATCGACTGGTTGAGGACACCTGACATAAATCCACACATAATCTTGCCTTTCTATTGACTGTGCACACCATATCCACAGGAGGAAGCCACTCAATCACTTCAACTTCCTCAATTATACAATTTTCCTTTAACTTCTCTAACTCTTCCCGCATCTTGTCCTTAACCATTATGGGCACCCCTCTGTCTTTACTTACTGCAGGTACAAATCCTTTTTTTGCTTTGAGTGTATGAACGTATCCTTGAAGGCATTCCCACCCATCTTACGAGGCTTCAGTAAATTCCTTCTCACGTTCTAGTCTACTAGTGACAACCTGATTTATTTGTTCTATGTGTTTTAATCTCACAGCCGGACTTTTGCATACCACGTATTTTTTTTTTAGTTGAACCCTCATCTCTTTGGCTCTAGTGTTGGCTTTGATGTAAGCATTCTTCCCAGGATCGATTTCACCTCTTGCTATTTAGTCCTATAGTATGCCACATCACCAGGAGGGCTCACAGTACAATTTGATGAGTGCTAGTTATTGGCATTCAACTTTATGACTAGGTTTCTCCATAGATCGTGCATTTTACTCACCAAAATTACCTTTGTGGGCACACCCGCACCCCACAACATAACAAAACACAACTTCACAACACAAAACAGTGGACTGAGGTGGGAATTGTAGTATTAGGAGTGTTATCCAAACACAACATGCTCAGGACCTTTTAAGGAATTGGAAGACAAATACAAGTTGGAGGGGGGCACACAATTTTTAACATACAATTCCCTGTCAAAAGCGATAGGCACCAACTGGGGTCCGGAAAGCAAGGAACAGGCGATCACTGCAACCTTACATCTTCTTCTCCTGCATGGCATGAACAGGAGAGTAGCCAATATGGGTCGTTATTAGAGACACACACTATTGCCTACCTATTCCTCAGAGAAAAGTGGTCGATGAATATTGGCCAGAACTTGACAGAAAAACAATGGGAGGCAGCGCTAGTACATGTAAGGAGTGTCTCTTGCAACTTACAATTCAAATACAACCAATTTAATTATTTACATCAGGCATATCACACTCCGCAGTGTATAAACAAAATGTACCCCGGGGGAAAACCCTAGTTGTCTTAGGCATGCATGGTCAGAGGCTGACTTATCATATTATGGTCTGGGCATGTCTGGTAATTGCACAGTTTTGGGCTAACACAACATTGCTGAAAGCGAAAATAATGGATGGACAAGTGGCGAATGCCCCAATCCCTTGTCTGCTGGGTATGCTGCCACACTTCAGGAACAATAAATATGCAATGAGATTCATAGACTTGGCTGATGTACTAACCAAGAGACGAACAGTAATGACTTGGAAATCACCCAATACTCACCCATTCAAAACCTGGTTGAGCAACCTCTGCAAGTGGGCTACCGCTGAAATACAGGTGTGGCTAACTCCATGAGCAAATGGATTCAAAGGCCCCCGGGAGACGTATGGGACACATCTATCTGGAAAAAATGACTGCTAAAACAGATGACAGCCCACTGTTAATCCTCTTAGATAGGGTTCCTTACCCTCCTTTGGGTCTAGGATACACATATATGCTAAGTGAAGGGGATAGTGCCAACAGTAATGGCTCAAACGGCACCCACATACTGACAACCCAGCCTGTTGGACTCGAGGGTTTACAGGAAAGGATGCTAACTGGACACAAGCTAAACATACAGCATGTGAGAGATAGAGAAGCTACCACAAGTTTTAACCAGTTCTAGGTTGGGAAATTGAGGGTTTGTTAACTGGTTATAACATAGTTGAACCAAGCCATCCACATCCCTTGTGGGGTAAGTTAAGTGAGCAGCAGTCCACTGCAATGGGCAATTCTAGTGATCCATATGCATTGACCACTATTTACATTATAAGCAATTTAAGTCTGTCACTAATGTACATTTTAAAAATTCTAAAATAGAATCACTTGGGGGGGGGGGGGGATGAATTGGTTTCTGTATTACATATTGATATTATGATAACCAAAGGTGTATACTTCAGAGCAGTAGGGGTAATCACATTGTAGTTTCTGTGCCTCCATACAGCGACAAGTTCATATCCTTGGAGAGTATCATTTCAAAACGATGAACATGAATGTAATGTTTTGAAAAGAGGACTTGGTTTCTGTCCCACACAGTTTGGGGACCTTGTGGATGTTCACATTGATTTGTACAAATTCCTTTGTGTGCTCAAATAAAAGGAGTTTTTTTTGCAGCAAACACTTAAACCTGTTGTAAATGTACTGAACATACCCTCTGTGCACAGAACCATTGGGGAGAGGTACAAACACTACTCTCTATTGAGAATGATGAGATGACTGACATGCGTGCTATTCTGAATGATCTAGATATTAGCGAAAGCTGTAATCAGGATACCGGTCTCAGATGCAAATCGAAGTTTGTCCCACATAGTGGTTATCATCCCAACATTGAGAAATTCGGTGCCAAGAGCACACAGGAATTGCGTAAATTGGAAATCACTGGTAACCACATGCCACACCATTCCTACAACTTATCTAGGAGGGAAAGGGAAGCTCTACAGAAATTACAAAATGATACTGACAGTGTAATAAGAGAGGCAGATAAGGGTGGGAATGTGGTGGTAATGGACATACAGGATTACATTGATGAGATCTCCCGGCAATTGAGCGATCACCAGTTTTATGAATCAATCAACCATAATCCCATCGGTAAGCTCCAGGTCACCATTAACAAAAGACTCTCAGAATGGAGGGATTAATGTTTGTTAACTGATGACGAGTTTAGATACTTGCATGTTGACAATGCACGCTTTCCGTGCATTTATATCTTTCCCAAGGTGCACAAGGGAGGCAAGTTCCCTCCAAGGAGATCCATCATTTCTGGAGAGGGCTCACCTACAGAATGGCTGTCTGAATTTGTAGATTTATCACTGCAGAAACATGTCACCAATTTACCATCCTACTTGACAGATAGTAAAGATATTCTGGTCAAATTTGAGAGATTCCCTTGGTCTGATAAGTTAAGATTTGTCACTTTGGACGTAGTAGGACTCTATACTTGCATCCAGAAAGACTTTGGTGTGTTGGAAGTTTGCCACTACCTGGACAGAGAGGGGGCAGATCACTACTCATACAACAACATGATCATGGACATGATCGATCTCATCCTCACCAATAACTTCTTTAAACACAATGAAAGATGGTACCATCAGCTGCAGGGGACTGCAATGGGTTCCAAGTTCGCTCCTTCTTACGCCAGACTTTTCATGGGCTGGTATGAGAGGGAGCATGCCTGGAACAAGTGTGCCTGTCCCTGGACTGAGTACATCATTTTCTGGGGGAAGTACATAGACGATATTATCTGTCTCTGGTCCGGCTCAGAAATACAGTTACAGGAATATTTGGCATATCTCAACAAAAACCCCTTTAATGTCCAGCTCACCATGCTGCATCACAAGGAGCGTATTGATTTCCTTGACATTCAGTTCTACGTTAGAGAAGGGATGGCCCATAGCACGCTGTTCAGGAAGTCAACTGCATAAAACAGCGTACTTCACGCATTCAGTGCCCATGCCTGTTCCGTCATTTCCAATATCCCCTATGGCGAAATGGTATGGACACAACGCATCTGCAGTGAGGAGAATGGGTTTAAGGAAAATATTTCCAACATCAAAGAATGTTTTCAACAAAGGGGTTATGATCGAAAAATCTTGGACAGAACAGAGGGCACTGAGTCTATCCAGGTCTGACACACTAAGGGACCATACATCTAGGAAAACATGCAAACATCAAGCCAAGGACCAGTCTAAAGAAAAGGTGGCATTTTTCACTAATTACACAGCACATAGTGATAGGATTTTTAAGGCTTTCAGGAAACATTGGCACCTGCTGTTGGAAATTCCCAAACTGCGCCCCTTTATCAATAACAATCCCTCCTTAGTGTACAGGAGGGGGCGAACACTGAGGAGATGCCAGAGTCCCAGTTACATCACAACCAAGAAAGCAAACACCACCACCTGGTTGCCGCCAACTCCTGAGGGTTTTTACACTTGCACCAACTGTAACATTTGTCGCTTGGGCCAGAAAAAAAAGGAATGAATTTTGTTACAATACAAATTGTGTTCACAGAATCAAACATTTCATCAATTGCAACATGCAGTATGTGGTGTATATTCTTGAATGCCCGTGTGGTATGATATATGTGGGCAGCACCGTGCACATTTTGAAAATGAGAATACAAGCGCACCGCTGGGCTTTAATCAAGGTTGATGATAGATATCCCATGACTGAACATTATTTTATCATATGTAGGTGATGTCACCTTCAGTTTCTGTGCCATCGACCACATTCCACCCAACAACCGGGAACGAAACAGAGAACTGACATTATGACAGACAGAAGCCAAAAGAATGTGCAGATTGCAGTCGGTCCTCAAAGGCCATAACACCGACAATGAGTTTCACTATTTCCTGACCTAAGCGGTTCACTGAGGCATTTACCATGGCCTTCAGCTCACTGTCACCATGGACTATTCCACCCAGGCCCTGCATCTTGATATCTGTATTCGGGTCAGACATTCTCCGACTACGCGGTATTCACACCGCTTGTCTGCATTAGGGTAGGTGCCAGACCCATATTTCTTTGGGGCCCATTTCTCTTGGGCTCTACTGGATGACCCTGATTCTGAGGAATTAGTCACTCCCACCTGCATAATTATATTTGGATTCGGGTCAGATATTCTCTGACCACGCGGTATGGACATATCGGCAGTTCATGAGATTTTGTGTTTCAGATAGCGCACACCGGTTGTCTGCATCAGGGTGGGTGACAGATACAAATTTTCCTGGGGGCCCAGTTTCCTTGGGCTCTACAGTATGATCCTACATCTGAGGCATATGTCACGTCCACCTCGTAGTGTGGATACACAGCTCTCCCTTCCAGCACAGGACCACGAAATTGCCTTGGGCAAGGGCCCCTTAATTATTTTCAGTTTGTCTCACATTTTGTAGTCTGTGCTTAGGCCCTTGCTTTTTTTAATTATTATTTTTTAATTTTTCAGATTGAATTTATCACACATTCCTTAGAGGCCAGGAGATAGGAAACACACTGATTACTTTTGCTTACTTATATATACAGTACTCCCATCATAGGCCACATGGTTGAGATTCCATGATAAAGTACCATCACGCATGTGACCTTTTCTTTTCCCTTATCTATACCCGTCATGGCTGTATGCCTTCTGCAGCTTAGGTTTATGTGATCCGAGTGGGCACAACGTGAGCCATCCTGCCCTAAACTATCCATTTAGGACGCGTTGGTGCCAAAACTTTTTTAAGTGCACTTTGCCCGGCCCACGCTGAGTTGTCTTTCAGGAAAATGTGTTTTCCTGGTTGCCATGACTACCATAAGTGCCACGGATGCGGCCAGGGCCGGACTGGGAACCAAAACCGGCCCTGGCAAAGTGCTCGCCGCCCCCCCCCCACTCCCCGGGCTTGGGGGTGCCGCCGAGCTCTTTGCCAGGGCCTAGGATGCGGCCGCATGTGCTGACACCACGACGTGCTGAACACGCAGGGTGATTAACGGAGATAGCCACACTTTGCCCCGTCGAGTTTATCTTGATCCCAATTTCTTTCCTCCTTTCTCGCGGTTTTCTGGCATTTAAATAAGGCGTATCTGGCAGGCACCCCTCTCCGACTTTGATCCAGGAAGGAGCAACATCTATGCACGGCTCAAAAGGTAAACATCTTTCGGACATACTATTCGCTTTACTTGCGGTGATGTATGTCACATAGATCGATGTTTAGACATTGATATTCCGAGTCTACTTTACATTTTAAACTTATTCCTGCTCAGCATAGGATGCATATTATCACAGGGACTTAATGTTCATTCACCCTTGTAGTTACACCCGTATTTGAATTCTCCCTCAAGGCAGCCCACTTCCCGCTGAGCGCATACTGGCTGTTATTACAATTGCCGCACTGCTTTGACAGTTTACATTTTCTTGCGATCATAATGGCATCGTGGTGGGGGCAACGCTAACTTCCCTTGCACACAGTGGTGGAAGTGGGCGCGAGCGGCAGGGCACGGCGTCCCCCTAATTCTTTAATTTTATAGAGTCCGTTCCCCTACTTTCTTCTTTTAAACATACGTCCCGGACTGCAGAATAGGGCTTTGGGAGGGCGGCCGTCCAGCGGGAGGCTCGCCCTCCCGGGGAATTTTGGGCCGGGGGGGGCATCCGGAGCACGGGGGTAGCCCTTCCAGGTCTTGGGCTCCATTGGGCTGGTTGGGCTCCTTGGGCTACTTTTGGGCTGGGGGGGTTTATAGCCGGCCATTTTGTGTGGCGACCCACCATTTGGTGGATCGTGACACAACGGCCGGCTGGGGGTGTTGGGGTTTGTTTTGTCACGGGATTGTGCGGTCGAGTGTCAAGCACTTAGACAGCTTGGGGGGCTTCTATTGTCCGGCGGCATCGTTTCACGAGGCTCACGAGTGCAAAAAAAATAATAATAATAATTAATTAGAACAGGCTACGGGGCATCTTTGCTGCTGCCGGCGGTTCCTGGGTTGCGTGGTTCCTTTCGCGGCGGCGAGGGTTCGGGTCCCGCAGACGCGGCCGAAGTGTCATACAGTGGCAACATACTCATTGACGACTCCTCGGTACGATGGCGCGGAGTGAGGATCCGAGGGTGGTGGAGGCCCTCCGCCTCCTCGCTGAAGCGGGCCGCACGGATCTGTTGCGGCCCGATGCTCAGGTGAGGCCTAAGAGGCGCGCGGCGAGCGCAGTCGCAGCAGCGATTATCGCGTGCGACCCGCCACGCGCATGACAGCGGGCGACGGCGGGTGGGCGGGGCAGGGGGGGGGCGGTAGCGGCTCCTGTGTGCCAGAGGCAGGGGGGTGGCGGGGGGGGCAAAGTGGCCTATGCTGCAGTTTGTGGGGGGTGGGGGGGAGGGTATCGTCGTGCGTGGGGGGCAGGCACCGGCTGAGGGGGGGGAATGGCAGAGGGGGAGGGTGCTCGGGAGGACAGCAGGCGGGAGGGGGGTGGGATGGATGGGGGGAGTGGGGGTGGGGCTTCGCCGCTGTTGATTGAAAGCTCGGAGGAGGGGGAAGGGGCGGGGGGGGCGTCCGGCGGGCGGCTCGGGGGTGCGCGGTTGGCAAGGTCGCGGGGCTCGGGGGAGGAGCCGGGGGGGTGGGTGGGGGTGGTGACCGGGTGGGGGTTGAGGAGCGGCAGGGGGTGGTCCCGGACATGACGTGCGGGTGGTGGGGCAGGGCAGTGGGGGGAGGGATCTGGGGGGACGAGTGGAGGACTGGCGTGGGGGGCACCGGGGGGTGGGGTGGGGGGCTGGGGTGCAGAGCGGGAGGGCGGGCGGTGCGGCGGGAACTGGAGGTGCTGGAGTGGAGTGAGGAGGAGGAGGGGGCGGGATGGGGGCGGGGGGTGGGAAGTGGGGGCATGGCGGTCGGCCCCGGCGCGGCGGGGGGGCATTCATCGTGGGTCGGGAGGGGCGGGGGAACGTGGGGCGATGCGGGGGGTGGGGGGCGGGCCGCTTTAACCCCGGCATGTTGGACTCCACTTCTTTGTTTCCACAGGAGCGTCTGGAGAGGTGCTCGGGAGAGCTGCATACGGCTCCAATCCGCCGAGGGGATGGGCCGGCTCTGCTTCATGCGGGTGGCCGTGCTCCAACGAGGGACCTGGCAGCGGTGGCGCGAGACAGGCGGGGCGGTAGGTCCCCGCCAGCCCCAACCCAAAGGGTAGATGCGGCCTCTGGGGGACGGGGGCAGTGGTCCGTCCGTTTTGATCGGGACCCAGAAGAGCGGCAGGGCAAGCGGCGGAGAGCGAGTGTGGACCTTAGTGAGCTGTTGCTACCGTGCAGGGAGCGGGCTGGTCTGAGCAGGCTGGAGCGCGTGGAGGGCGGCCTGTGGCGGAAGCGCGGAGTGGATGACGAGGATGGGAGGGAGTCCCTGGATTATGAGGAGGAGAGTGAAGAGGAGGGGGAAATCCGGGAGGGGGGGGGGGAGCGGAGTAATACTTTGTCTAGTTCATTGCAGGAGGCGCCTCGGCGGACGACGGCGGCAAGAGTGACGGCCCCCCCTGTTCCACTGGTGAGAATGCGGGATCCGGTGAGGACGCCGACCTTGACGCCAGGTAAGGCAGGGAACGGGGCAGGGAGGGGCTCCGGCGGGACAGGCGCACGGTCGCGATTGGTACGGAGGTGCGGCTGAATAAGGGCACGTACGTGTGCGACGCGGGGGGTGGGAACGGACAGCGCGGGGTCAGCGGGGGGCGCCGCAACTCCGGACAAGGAGGGGGGGAGAAGGGGAAAGGTGGAAAAGAGGGGAAAGAGAGCCATGAGCTGCCGGTGCGTAAGCTGCCCTATATGGGCATTACGAAACCTTTGGGGGCGCATTTGTCGCTGGCCACTAAAGAAAAGATTTGGAAAGGGGACTACGTGGACATCCTGAAGCTCCTGCACAGGGAGCTGACAGCGAAGGAGGGGTCGAAAGAGGAGGAGCAGGAATTAGCCAAGCGCCCCAGAGTGCCCATGAATATCGAGAACTGGTCCGCGGGGTTTTTGATTTTCGCCAGTGTGTACTGCGAAAAATATCCGGAACGGTCCGTTGCCCTTTTTAAGTACATGGATGTAGTCCAGAGGGCACAAGTGACCGATTGGGGGTTACGCGTGGTCCCATTATGATGAGGAGTTTCGGGCGCGGTTGGCCTGGGACCCGGAGGCGAAATGGGGGGAGATCGATTCTGATCTGTACCAGCAGACCATGGGGGGGGCCAAGTTTGGCAAGACAATCTACACGGCGAGTGGTTTGCCCTTGGCGCCCCGCCCCTTTCCCAGCCACCCCACCCGAGGGGGGGTGGGGCAAGGCGACAGTACCGGCGGAACCCCGGTGGGGGCATGCTGGGACTTCAACAAGGGTCTTTGTACGCGACAATATTGCAAGTTCCGGCATGAATGCTCGAAATGTGGGAAACGTCACCCGGTGGTGCAGTGCTGGGGGACGGGAGGCAACCAGGGGCAGCAGCCCGCTCCGGGGGGACAGCAGGCAGCCGGCAGGGGAGGTCAGGGGGGTCAAGGGACTGTGGGAAAGGGCTCGTACACCGGTTAGACTGGATCGGTTGGAACCCCTGCTGGTGTCTTATCCACGGACCGAGGACACGGGGCTGTTACGGCAGGGTTTCTGGGAGGGTTTTCGGCTGGGATACGAGGGTCCGCGCATCGCCCGGTGGGCGGAAAACTTGAAATCGGTCGCAGCACAGAAGTCAGTGGTCCGGGAGAAATTGGACAGGGAGGTACGGGAGGGGCGGATGGCGGGGCCGTTTGGTGGGGCGCCGCTACCGGAGCTGATTATCTCGCCCATTGGGGTGGTGCCAAAGAAGGAGCTGGGACAGTTTCGACTGATCCAGCATCTGTCATGGCCGGAGGGGGCGTCGATCAACGACTACATTGCGGCAGATTTGTCTTCAGTTTCGTACGCGTCGGTGGACGTGGCGCGGCGTTTGGTGACGGCGGTGGGGCCCGGCGCACTCATGGCGAAGTGCGATATCAAGTCGGCGTTCCGGTTGTTGCCAGTCCACCCGGATGACTATCAACTGTTGGGTATACAGTTCGACGGCGCCATTTTTGTGGACAAAGCACTGCCCATGGGGTGTTCAATTTCGTGTGCTTTGTTTGAGCGCTTCAGTACCTTCCTACAGTGGGCGTTTGCATGGCACACGGGGAAGGCGACGATGACGCACTATCTGGATGACTTTTTTCTGGTGGGATTGCCCGGTTCGGCGGATTGCCAGCAGCAGCTGGACAGTTTTACGGAGCTCATGGGCTACCTGGGTGTGCCCCTGGCGCCAGAGAAGACACAAGGTCCCAGCACGGTGCTGTCGTTTTTGGGCATTGAGCTAGACTCGGTGGCCATGGAGGCCCGGTTACCGGAGGAGAAGTTGGGCATGCTGGGTTTGGTGGACGGCATGTTGGAGCAGCGGAAGGTGACGGTACGGGAGGTGCAGGTGCTGTTGGGACATTTGAATTTCGCTTGCCGGGTGGTGCGGGCAGGTCGGACGTTTTGTAAGCGATTGGGGCGGGCCCTGGCGGGAGGGACATTGCCGCATCATCATATGCGCTTGTCAGCAGGCACGAAAGAGGACCTTCGTATGTGGCGGGCGTTCCTGGCACATTTCAATGGGATCCCGATGGCTCCCCCAGAGGATTGGGAGTGGGATGTCACCATCTCGTCGGATGCGGCGGGAGTGGGTGGTTTCAGGCTTTTTTGGCAGGGGAGGTGGTGTGCGGAGGAATGGCCGCCGCAGTGGCAGGGCGGCGGGAGGAGCATCGCGTTTTTGGAATTGTTCCCGCTGGTGGTGGCAGTGACGGTGTGGGCGCGGGAGCTGGCGCACAAACGCGTGATTTTCAAAGTGGACAACATGTCAGTGGTGCATGTCGTAAATCGGCAGTCCACTAGGGATCCGCAGGTGCTCAAGTTGTTGCGGGTGTTTGTGCTGCGTTGTTTGGAGCATGATATATTGTTTCAGGCACGGCATGTGCCGGGGGTGGACAATGACATTGCAGATGCCTTGTCTCGTTCACAGTGGCAGAGGTTCCATGGGCTAGCCACGGAGGCGGACAACTGCAAGACGCCAGTGCCGGAGGGGATGTGGTCGGTAGGAGAGAAAGGGTCGTACAATTGGTAAGAGGGTCAGTGGCCGGGTCGACGTGAAGTACATATGAGCAGGCGTGGCGGGAGTTTGTGGACAGTGGGGCGGGGTGGCAGGGGGATCAGGGGGCTCGGTGTGAGCAGGTGGTGCGGTTCATGTTGGCATTGATGGACAAGGGTTTGTCTAAAGCGACAATTGCGGGAAAGCTGTCGGCCATAGCCTTCATGGGGAAGTTGTGGTGGGGCTACGCGCCGTCGGCAGGGGAGCTGGGCGCGCGCCTGCTGGAGGGTTGGGTGCGGGAACGGGGGGCCACGACTCGACAGCGTTGGCCTCTTACAGGGGCCATGCTACGAGGGGTGCTTCGGCGCCTGCCTGCTTTCTGCCACAATAGCGAGGAGACTCTTTTGTTTTCCACCCTTATGTCGTGGATGTATTTTGGGGCGTTCAGGGTGTCCGAGCTGGTGGGGCAAAGGGGGAAGGCTGGGGTGTGCTGGGAGGCTGTGGAGCTGCGGGCCGGGGAGGTGGCGGTTCGCTTGCAGCGCTCGAAGACGGATCAGCGGGGTGAGGGGACCTGGGTGTTTCTGGGGCCCGCGTGGGAGCGGGACATCTGCCCGGCGGTGTGGGGGTGGCGTTTGGCATCACGTTTGCGGTCGGTGGAGGGTGAAATCTTTCACCGGGTCGAGGGGGAACGGGTGACGGCGGCCCAGCTGCTGTGGGTCCTGCGGCACGCCCTGCTCAGCATGGGGGTGGAGCCGAAATCATTCGGGACACATTCCTTTCGGATCGGGGCGGTGACCGATGCGGCGCACCAAGGGTGGGGGAGGAAGGACATTACGCGGCTGGGGAGATGGAAGTCGGACTGTTACCAGACATACGTTCGGCCGCAGGTTGCAGGGGGGCAGAGAAGAGTAGGCGGGGTACTCCCTTTGTGCTGACATGTGTCTCTTTCCAGGTGCGGTGGCGGGGCCGGACGCGGCCGGGTTGTCCATCCTCATCCTGGGCCACTCTTTCATCAAGCGAGCGGAGCGATATGAATGGGACAAGAGCAGGAACCTGAATTTAGAGTTGGATTCTAGGTTGTTTCAATGTCAGTGGCAGGGGCAAGGGGGTATGAGATGGCATGAACTTTTCCCGGTATTGAACAGGTTTGTCAAGGGGGGGGGGTGTGTCCGGATGTTCTGTTAGTACATTTGGGGGAGAATGATTTGGTGCAGTGCAAGGGCCTGGCGTTGCTGAAGCAGATGAAAAGGGATCTGCTGGAGATTCGGTCACAGTGGACAGGTTGTTACATAATCTGGTCAGAATTCATTCTGCGGAGAATCTGGAGGGGGGCTGCGCGCCCAGCGGCCATAGATAGGGCACGCCGGAAGATTAATAGGGACATGCGGTTTTTTTGTGACAGAGAGGGGATAGGCAGGATGGAACACCCGGAACTACGCTATGCGGCAGTGTACTTCTTTCGGGAGGACGGGGTGCATTTGTCTCGGTATGGCATGGAGTTATACATTTTTCAGTTGAAGGAGGCATTGGACAGGGCATTGGGGGTGTGCAGGTACCCGAGACGTCAGGAGGCCTAAAGGGGGGGTCGAAAGCCGGCAGTTCCGACTTTCGAGTGGCGCTTTTTCCTAGGTCATGGGGGACATCTACTGATTTGTGTTTACGGTGGGGTAGGACATAAGAATTTACCTATTTAGGTAGGGTAGGAAAGTTAGGAATTGTAAGTTGTGTTATGATTGTTGCAGGGGGGGAAACATGTTTAGGGGAGGGGGTGGGGGGCCAGATAGGAAGGCTATATTTAGTGAGGATTAGTTTTGTACGGCACAGGCCAAGGGATGTTTCTATGTAAGGTGCACCTGTTTCCAATAAAGCGGCCTTTTTCACACCAACAAGCTGGCCTGTGGTCTGTGTTGCCCCCCCCCCCCCCCGTAGGGCCCAATAGGGCTTTGGGAGGGCGGCCGACCAGCGGGAGGCTCGCCCTCCCGGGGGGTTTTGGGCTGGGGGGGGGCATCCGGAGCACGGGGGTAGCCCTTCCGGGTCTTGGGCTCCAATGGGCTGGTTGGGCTCCTTGGGCTACTTTTGGGCTGGGGGGGTTTATAGCCGGCCATTTTGTGTGGCGACCCACCATTTAGTGGATCGTGACACAACGGCCGGCTGGGGGTGTTGGGGTTTGTTTTGTCCCGCCCACCCTCCCTTCGAGCTGGTGGGCCCCCACCCCTCTTTTAGGGGTTGGGGGGGTGTTTTTCTGGTTGGAAGCCGGGGTGGTTTTCTTGGGGACAAGTGCGTCGGGGAAGGTTGCTTTGTGGGGGATTTGTCGCTAGAACAGGTGCTGGTGTGGTGCCCTAGGATTTGGGGCGCTTTTTCCTAGGTCATGGGGGACATCTACTGATTTGTGTTTACGGTGGGGTAGGACATAAGAATTTACCTATTTAGGTAGGGTAGGAAAGTTAGGAATTGTAAGTTGTGTTATGATTGTTGCAGGGGGGGGAAACATGTTTAGGGGAGGGGGTGGGGGGCCAGATAGGAAGGCTATATTTAGTGAGGATTAGGTTTGTACGGCACAGGCCAAGGGATGTTTCTATGTAAGGTGCACCTGTTTCCAATAAAGCGGCCTTTTTCACACCAACAAGCTGGCCTGTGGTCTGTGTTGCCCCCACCGTAGGGCCCAAATCGCAAAGCCGATACTTAACGCTCGGCTTTTAGGGACGGACAGAGAAGGAAAAGGACTCTGGGCCATATTATCAAGATCAACGTTAGTGGGCTCGATAATATGCCCTTGTGAATTCCCATAGAAGCCTATGTTCACGCCAGAACATGGGCTTCTATGGGAATTCTCCAGGGCATATTATCAAGCCCATTATTGCCGCTTTAGCGGCAGTTTCCTGCCGCTAAAGCGGCGATAATTTTAAAGCTGATCTTGATAATATGGCCCTGTCTTTTCTTTCGTGCCCAGAGAAGACCAAGAGAGTGGCAGTTGCCCCCCCTTTGTTCCCCCTCTTCCCTCTCCTTCTGTCTCGCTCCCCATTTAGTGAAAACCGAGACTTCAAAAACCGAGACTTCAAAAACAGTTCTCTTGTCTCTTTCCTCCTTGCGTTTATTTTGTCCCCTGTGAAATGGATCCAAAAAAGGAAAACACTTTCTGGAATTGTCGTCTTTTTCTGACATTTTTCAAATTCTAAATGCAGCCTTGAGTTGGAGAGAAATAAAACATTCAAAATATGAAAAGTAAATGACTAACTAACTAAAGCAAAACAGAGTGGTTGCAAGGTGGCCAGATTGATTTATTCCCACTTAACCAAATTAGCACTACTTTACAGTGTTTGCCAGTGAAGCGCTACTTTTGTTTTCGCTTCTCTCTTTGAACAACATTGTTTTCCCTGGGTGGGAAAGTGCACTATTTCTGGGGGTACTGAAATACCCGCTTGATGGGTGAATTGGAAAACAAAATGTGTTAAGCGGCTGTGCGTTCACAAATCTGGTCTTTTTAAACCATATTGCTTACGTTTTGTAAGGATATAAGCAATGGGCATTGAAACAGGTCCCTTCTGGGCTCTGTAGTCATGGCCTTAACTTTTCAGGCAAAAGCACTCACTAATTTTTGATTAATGAGTGTAAAAGGAAAAAGGTAACCATGTTGTTCCTGCTTACATTTCACATGCTTTACTTAATCTTGCATTCCCTATGAGTGTTTGCTTTTTCTAGGATGATGTTAAATTATTTTAGGGAGCATATTGCTCTTGTCTAGTGCGTTATTTGAATTGAGTCACATCTAGGTGTTTATAGCGGGTCAGTGCAGTGCAAGTTTCTCTCAGTGGGGCAGTATGGTGTTCAGTGGGGGAGAGGATGTGACACTATGGTCAGAGCTGCTGAATTTGTAACTGGGGAACCAGGTTCAGCCTTCATGACAAGTCCACCAGACCACTCCTCCTGAGGAAGCACATTCCCATGCTAGACCTTAGAATGTCCCAGAAGATCTTAAAAGCCCTGGTGTCTTAGCATCAGCAGGTGGACCCTAGCAGTGGCAAGTGTGGGCTAACCTTTAAGGCCTGTCTGCCACAATTCATTCTGAAGTTCACCTTTAGTCTTGCAGGCAGGCCTATGAAGCAGCACACCAAGAATGACAGTGACTCTGTCACTTGGGTCACAGGACCCTTGAGCAGGGTGGCTCTGTGGCAGTGCGACCACACCAGGCTGACTTCAGCTGGGGGCGTCATGTTTGCAAGTATAAAATTGTTTTAAAAGCACTTGCTGCCTCCTTCCTGGCCTCCAACAATGTTTGGCAACAATAAAAATGTCATGATAACTCCAGTGATTGATGTTCTTAGTAGAGAGAGATGGGAGGTTTGTCTAGTGGAATGGAAGCACAGAGGGTTAATGTGCCTGCTGCTAAGAACATGTGCCATGCAGATCACAAAGTGCACATAATGTAAATAGGTCAGTGGGTTACTGCTTTTGTCAGGGACCCTATTGTTACTTGCAGTTAATAAGTTAAAATCCTAACATAGAACAGTGAGCTATTAACTGTCATGTAAGAGCTGCATGCAAACTGCAAGGTATAAATTAGAGCATTATGGTTTTTCCCCCAGTATTTGATTATACGAATATTGCAAAAAAGGGACTCATTTGGGTAGAAATCAATTGATTATTAAAGAGAACCCCCAACCATGGTATTTCCTTTGTGTTATGTAACATTTCCTATACAGTGATTTCCACACGTATGATTTATTGTCTCTGTGTAATATGTGTGATGTAAAGTGCTCTGGCATCCTACACTGGTATTAGTGGTGCTGTACATTTTCTGATACTTTATTATTTTGACATTTTACACATGCTAACAGTCTCTGCAAAGATTTGTCCTTATTAGTACCAGTGGAACATACAATCACAGCAGTGAGAAAGGTGACCAGTCAACCTTTACAAAGGGCCCTCCACTTCACAGCAGCACAAGTCACATTTGTTCCTAACTTTTGATCCGTTTGAGCTATAAACAATTCATTAGTTGAAATAGTCAGATTATGCAGCAGATGATGTATTATGTGGCAAATATGGCAGAGCCTTAATTATGTGGAAAACATTTGCAAACTAGGATATTTTGCCATTCATGTTTGAACTGCTCTTGTGGAAAAAGGTAGGAGAAGTGCGGATGACAAACTCAATGGCTGGAAGACAAATGGCTTGCGATTTCACTTTTAAGGATATTTGGGACATTCTGTGATTGGAAACGAATCCCACTTTGTGAGTGTATTTTAATGTCAATAACTCATATTAAACCCTAAATAAACATCGGTATCCATTAGTTAAATGAAATAATGTAATAAACTGTAACTAGTTAGTGAAATGGGAAACAAATACTACAAATTTGGATATTTTGCTCTTCCGTCACACCTCTGACTCCGCCCACTGAGCCAATCCACAAGTTATTCCTGCCCTTTGATTCTCCGCCCACAGTTCCCCAACTTTTTCTACCCCACTTAGACCACTGCTTGCACAGGTCACGTTTTATTATCAACAGTCCACAGATTTCATATGTGGGTGGCGGACTATCACGTAGGTTGAGTCACGTATAGACAGCGGCTTTTCACTGTCTCCCACCAGGCCCCCATGAGGTCTCAACACTGTGTTTAACCATCCAGGCCGGTTTCTAGTCAACTATCTCACCGTTTACCTATGGCTTAGCTTTCCCCTTTCCAGGTCATCTTTAGACTCTGTATTTATTCCTCGGCCTGTTCACATTTAAGGATTCCGTATGTTTACTTAAGTTTTACACATGATTTACTGTGGCACCGTATACCTATGGCGTTATATATATTTTCTCTTCGTTTCTGGTCATCCTGACTCTCATCTCCTCGGTCTTTCCACATTAGGTATTCCCTGTGTTTATATACTTTTACACATGATATTTCTGCTTATTACAGGTTACACACCAGACCCTTATCAAGGAGGCCCTCACAGGACGCAGTACTATGCACTTTCCTTGTCACGTGTCTTCGGCGATGACAAAATTGAACATCGACGCATGGCGGTCCCTAACTTGACTCACAACCATTGGGGCACCAGGAATTTCGGATCTCTATTATTTCTCAGCTACTTTTTGGTATGTATTTGTACAATCACCACTTTCAGTGTGCATCATTACCTTTGTTGATGCACTCGCACAGTCTGTCAGTTTTTCTTGCATTTGGTTATACTGATACGCTCTATTGGCCCCTTAAAGCATAGATGCATTATATATTTCTTTGAACAGTTTCCCCTTTGTCCTATTGTTTTTAAACCTACGCCTTTTCGAACGTGTTTCATTAATTTTAAATACTTAGATATTTTTCCTTTCTTTCACTTGGGTTTTCTAATGTTCAGCACTTGTCAGTGAATTTTCACTTATGCATGTCTTTCGTGAGACTCATGTCCATTACCCCCCATGCAGTATGTGCTCAATATCGGTCCCAGTACCCCATGTATCATTGAGCATGACATAGAGTGTTTAATGCAAGGGGATCACCATGGTTGTTATAGTATGTCTGTTAGTGATTTTATCTAGTCCAGCGGAGGATGTTCATGTAATGTGCCCACATTGTTGCAGTCCCTTTATATCTTTTTCTTTCCCAAACATGTATTAACACTGTGTCAATTGTTGTGTATGTGTATATTTATGTCATTATATTGTAGTTTTTCAGCCCTGATGAAGTTCAATCTTTATTGAACGAAACGCGTTGGCTGGAGCTCTTGTTGTCTGATGATGCTTAAAATAAAGGATTCCCTTACGTAAAGGATTTTTCAGTCTTACTTATTGGAAAATGCATCTTGGGAGTGCACCTCTCCACGTGTATACAGTT
Source organism: Triturus cristatus (assembly GCF_964204655.1). NCBI lineage: Eukaryota > Metazoa > Chordata > Amphibia > Caudata > Salamandridae > Triturus > Triturus cristatus. The sequence continues at coordinate 709,399,511 of NC_140587.1, read as the reverse complement.
TCTATTCTGCATTGCAGTTTGCACCTAACAGCGGCAGGTACAGGAGTTGTATGTGCACACCATCTCTCATTACCTTCTGACAATCAAAAGAGGAACTTGCCGATGAAGTGCGGCTATTGTGGTCCGCCGTTGGTTGTTGCACATTGCTTTATCTTTTCAAAACGTAGTGGCCTGGTGCAGCGTATTTATTTTTGAGCAGTTATTTAGTACCAAGTGTAGGGCACAGTTTAAGTCCCCTTCAACCAACACGGCATGAAAGTCCTTACCAGGGAGAGTGAAATATTCGGTAACAAACTACAAAAAGTAATCTGAAGAGTCAAAATTAGGTCTGCCTGTATCAACTAACACAATCTAAGTGAATTAAAACTGTAGTACCCAGAAGCTTATTGGCTTCTCACTACACACAAAATGAAAGGCACAAAAGATTGAGTCTTCCCTCACTCTCCCAAACACACAATAAAGCTCACTCCACAAGAAGGACTATGTCAAATATCACCAACTTAGGCGAACAAAATGGAGAAAAAAAAACATACTAGGTTGTTAAAACTGCCCTCACCTACTATATAGTGGCATGCTTCATCATAGGGCCGCTAACACACACTGGCGCAGGCCAGCCCTCAGGGAGGAGCACATAGTTTGAAAGGGTTTTTTTAGATGGATCCCTATTGCAGAAAGAATAGTTAAAACGGTCTATGAGGGTACCCCCGTAATTTTATTCTGGGCCCCCTTGGCAGGATTAAAAATTAATAGGGTATATCAGGGAAGCAACATCCCTATTACCCTAACTGTGTATACCAACATGTTTCAGCCTTAAACCAATGCCCAACTGGGTCAGTGGCCTTCCTCAGGATAAATATCCCTTTTATTCAAATCCCTCCTAGTAAATGCCTATATGGTAGGGATTCGTTTTTGGCAGTCCTTGCCATTTGTAGAAACAGTCCAATGAAATACCCGATAATCACTGTTTTCAGTCTGTATCCGGTGTGAGAGTGGTGAAGTCACCTCCTGCATCTCCTGCACTTGCCACTCTGCGCCCTCCAACACTGCCTATTAGTTTCTAACTGGTGATTTAAATTTAAAGTTTGTTTAGCCAAAATTTGTAACAAAACACCACCAGTTGTGGAACATACCCTCCACTGATTATTCCTCATTAAATCAAAAAAAAGATCATATAAGTAAACAACTTCTTGCCCTTTCACATTTGGCACACAAGAATACTAAACGGCTGATTTGAAGACGATTTATTTGCAGCCCCTACCAGAGTTACTACCAATACAGATACCTCATAGATGACACTTTAACACGTGTAAACATGTTTAAGATCCATCAGGATAGAGCCCAGAAACAAAAGTGATCCTTTTCCACAGATGATCGTCATTTGAGATAAACTCCACAAGTTTGGCTAATCACATGCATTTAATTCAAGAAGGTTAATGAGGAAAGGTCCATCTCAGATCAAATTATGCTATAATCCACTGAGTTTGTAAACTCATGGGTGTATCTAAAGATGATTGTAATAGATAGCAAATGGAGCCAATAACCCTGAAATTTGGACCAACTTTATTTGGTGGGTCATACAATGTAAGTTCTTCAAGTATGTCTTTGCTCATAGCAGAGTCAGTGGTTCAAGTCTTTGATCCCCCAGAAAAGGAAATAGAACACAGAGAAAAGAAGACTGACTAAGCTTAATCTATTGGGTAGATCGGAACAACTTTTGCGAATTCAAGGCTTAAGATTTTCCAATGAAAAAGTGTTGCAAAGTCATCCTGTGCCCTGGGCACCCCCCAACTTTTTGCTGACTGGAACTGGTGGTAACTGACTCTGACAGACCCTGGACTCTGCCTAACCAGGCCCAGGGCCAGTTCCAAGCTGAAAGGAACACATTAGAATACAGTTAAAACACCCAGCATACACTAGGGTACACTATGGTATGGTGGGGTACCCCTGTAATTGGCATGACCTACCCCATAAGCCCCTAGTATATAATAGGGCAGGGGATTGAAACTACCTAGAAGTCCCCAGTACCCTGGGATATGGCAGTTTAGAGGCCAGCAGCTTTTTCTGCACGAGCATGTGTGCAGTGCTGAAGCCTGAGGTCAGTTTAAAAGCAGCACTGGGTGCCAGGACTGCTTTGAAACAGTAAATTGCTGGTCAAATTCGACTTTGAGACTAGAAACACAGTAAAAGGAGAATCTGCAATATTTCTACAGATTCAGAACCCCTAAAGTCTCCCCTAGTTGCACAGGGGGTGGGGGGTCCTGTAGAAATTAGGGAAATACTTATAAAATATGTTTTTATAAGCCCTGGTGCTAGAAGACTGGCCCAAGTCATTTTCGCCATTGCAAACCCCATAGCCCATAGGTTAACATGGTAGGAAGTTAATGATTAATAAATATTGATAGGAGAGGACTAGCCGGACCATTCAAAGACTTCCCAGAATGGTAGTAGTAAATCCAACAATATTATATTGTTGAACTTCTCCTAAAGTGTACATACAAGAAGTTATAAGACTTTCTTGTTTGTAAGTCCAAATTCAGCCTTCCAGTGGTCTGCCCTGATTGGTCAGAGTTAAGTGGATTAGCCAGGCTGCTTTGAAGAGGTGATAAAGAACCACTCTGCTGGGAGGGCAGTGTGCTGGTCTATAGGTATGCCAGGCCAGGAGGTGGAGTCGTAAACTATGCTCTTCAAAGGCAGAGGAGAGGCCAGGGTTTCAGTTTCACTCTGACACTCTTGACCAGGAGTCAGGGCTAGGCTTAAGTAAGGTATGTGCAGATGATAGGGGGAAAGTCCATGGAAATAAGCCATCCCAGGGGGTGTGTTTAGGCAGCTCTTACCTCCTTGCTGGAAAATCAGCCATTATGGATTTGGAAGAATGATGCACTCTGGGACAACAAAATTCCACACTCTGCAGGATGTGGTCATCACTATAAGGAGTTACCCTGCTTTCATTGGTCAGAGGTGACCCAGAGAATTTTGAATAAGTATCTGAGAGGGGCAGAGCCCTCCAGATCTGCTGCTTGAAACTTACTGAAGCAAGACGTGCCCTGCTGCGAAGTTCTGCTGTGCAAAGACTTCTAAGGCCTGACCTCTGAAAACTGCACCATCTGAAAACTGCAGCCCTGTGGATTACCTTGCTACAAAAGGACTAAGAAGTAGACTCCCTGCAAGCTACAGGTTAACAGAGCTCACCTGGACATCCCCACAAAGAATCCCCAGCCTGGAGTACCAGTGGATTTGAAAGGGTTTTGTTCAAGTGGATTGCGGAATTGAAGTTTCACACTTTCAAGGACCCTCTCGGAGATTCCAGAACCTTGGACTGTGTGTTGGATACTTTGGGACCTGCAAGCAGAACTTCAGGAAGGAGTTCTAACTGGACCCGCCTGCTGGAGAAAGGGGCACTGCACAGTGGTGAGATATTCTCCATACAGAACAGTTTCTAAAGGTGTGTCCCTGTCAGAGAAAACGAAATGACTAAAAGGGGCACTCTTGGTTTCTAAGCACTAGAAAGTGACTAATCTTAAAAAATTCATATCTCTGGTTTTTTTTTCATTTTGGTGTCATTTAAAAGATAAAAATATTACATATTTTTATAAATTGGTGTTGGATTTTTATTTTGTGTTGTGTCTTAATTATTTACTGAAATGGTGTTTTTGAATGCTTTACATACCTGTCTTTGAAGTTAAGCCTGTCTGCTCGCAGCCACGCTACCAAGGGTTGAGCATAGGAATAATTTTCTAAGACCTCTGCTGGGTCCTATCATGTGTTAGTGGCCTTATTGCCAGTGACAGACCTACATTTGCCCCTACCAATAACCCACTTTCCAACATTTGGTGCTCAGCCGTGTGGATGAGGACTTGCATTTAAAGCGTACACCTTTCAGTAAAGTGAATTGAGATTGTAAAAATCCTCTAAATTGCCTTAGAACAAAACTTTTGAGTTTGATTTTTGGAATTTGGACTAAACTGGTTTTAATCCATTGTTTTGATTTTTCCAAATTGTTCTAAGTCTGTTGTGCCTAGTTATTGTGGGTGCCGCTCGTAGGCGCAGGACTTTGCCACAGACACCGGATGGGCTTGAACTCTCTCTAAAAAACGGTCGCTGGTGAGCACAACACGCATCTATTTTAAAAGGCACGGGGCTTTTAACTTTGAACATCTATTTACGGGACTGCGAGGACCAGGGTGCATCCTTCATTCCTGATCACCTGCACCTGGTTCCTCTTCCCGCTCCTCCCCCGGCCAGTACTTCACGCCTCGCGTCCCCCGCTTCGCGGGAGCCGCTCGTAGGCGCAGGACTTTGCCACAGACACCGGATGGGCTTGAACTCTCTCTGAAAACGGTCGCTGGTGAGCACAACACGCATCTATTTTAAAAGGCACGGGGCTTTTAACTTTGAACATCTATTTACGGGACTGCGAGGACCAGGGTGCATCCTTCATTCCTGATCACCTGCACCTGGTTCCTCTTCCCGCTCCTCCCCCGGCCAGTACTTCACGCCTCGCGGCCCCCGCTTCGCGGGAGCCGCTCGTAGGCGCAGGACTTTGCCACAGACACCGGATGGGCTTGAACTCTCTCTGAAAACGGTCGCTGGTGAGCACAACACGCATCTATTTTAAAAGGCACGGGGCTTTTAAC